>NC_142044.1:46719749-47319749 GCF_982192425.1 Myodes glareolus
AGCAGGATTGAGGCAACTGCAGATCCTGGTAGGAGCAGTGCTATGTAAGATTTGAGCTCTCTGGCTCCGTTGAGACCCACGCCTCAAACTCTCAGTAATGGAGGCTGAGACCAGAGGCACTCCCATGTGGACAGTAATGGAGCGGGCATACTGGGAGAGCAGGGGGGAGCATATGATACACTGTGTGGGATGCCCATGGATGATATGTGATACATGTGTGTTAGGTGTGGGTATTGTGCAGTATTTGTTGTGTGTGCTGTGACTATGTATGTATGTATGTATGTATGTATGTATGTATACATATATATATTTGCTTGTGTGCTATATGGTATGGTGTAGGGTATTTGCATATGTGGTGTGATGCGGTGTTAGGTTGATGCAGTTTGTGTATGGTGTATAGAGTGTGTACAGGGGGCTGGACGTAACGTATTTTTTATGTGTACATGTGTGGTATGTGTTGGGTGAGGTGAGTGTGTCACCGTGTAGATGGTACCTGGTGGGGGGATGTGTCAACGGATATTTGGGCACTTGGGGTGCATGGGATGAACAGGGCATCTCACTTTGCCAGACACTCCCGTGTGGTCCCCAGGCATAGCATGCCTGTGGGGAGGGGCAGGCTGTCTGGGGTGAAAACAGTCTGTGTATAGTACATTCTGGGTGGAGGTGCCCTCTTCCTGCCTCCCACATTGATGTGGAGCAGGCTCACGTCGCAGTAAGTGTAGGTACCTGAAGATATGTGGGATTCACTGCCCTGAACCTCACAGGTTGCTTGTGACAGCTGATGTCCCGCCTCTTGCCAGCCCAGATCAACAGGACACAACCCAGGCCCCTGTCTTCACCCCTTGCCCACTTCCTCTGCAGTCAGCCTGTGCCAGCGACACGGAGGCCGTCATGGGCACAATGAGGTCCCTCCACCCCCGCCCTGTCACACAGGTTTTCCTACCTTGAACAAAATCCCTTAGTCTCCCTGAGCCTTATTTCCTCATCTGTGAAGTAGACTAACCACCAGGACCAGTGGGAAGATTAATGGCAGACCGCATCACATCAGCCCTGTATCTCAACAAGCTAGCACTGACTTAGTAAGTCCTGCCAGTGTCCTCTTGTCCTTTAGAGAGAAGGAGGTTTTGTCCTCTGCCTGGCCCCACCCCATTTCACTGTCCCTTGCCTCTGCATCCCAGGACCTTGTGGTTGCTATACCAATGACCACACACAAGGCAGCTTCAAATGTCACACATCTATTTCATGCCCTGCAGTTCTGAAGTCTAAATCAAAAGTTCTGCTGGCCCTGGACCAAGGTGTCCAAATATGAGGGGCCATATTTTCCTGGAGGTTTCAGGAGAGGGCCCTTCCTGCATCTTCAGTCCAGGTGACCCCTGTATCCGTCACTGGCGACTGTATTGCTTCAGCCTGCACCAGGGGCTCCCCCAAAAATCCCTGTCTACTTCCTGTCTCAGCATCTTTAACCCCACCACATACAAACTTATGTCTTCTTTTCTTTTTCCTTCTTTTAGACAGGGTCCCAAATAGCCCAGGCTGGTCTCAGACTTCCAAGGGTGACTTTGGACTTCCTGATCCTCCTGCTTTCACTCCCCAAGGTCTAGAACTGCAGCCAGGCAACCCCATGCACAGTGTGTGTTGCTGGGGATGGAATCTAAATGTGTGAGCTAGGCACACGCTCTACCAGCTGAGCCACAACCTGGTCTCCATTTCTCTCCATTTTATTGCATTTTATTGACTTATTTTGTGCATGTGTGTGTGTATGTGAACACACACACACACACACACACACACACACACACACACACACTCATGTGCCATGGTGTGCATGTGGAGGTCAGAGGAGGACTTTCAGGAATCAGTTCTATTCTCCCACTATATGGGTCCCAGGAATTAAGCTCAGGTCTGCTCTGCTTGGTAGGAAGGCTTTTACCCATTGAGCCATCTTGCCAGCTCTTGAGGTAGCAGCAACAGACTCAGGAATGGGGCTGGGGTGCCAAGGGGGAAGGGAAGTGATGCCCAGCTTTCTTCCCCTTTGAATCTGCAGAGCAGCGAGCTGGGAGGACAAGGAAAGGCAGGCAGGCTCACTGGTCATCTATAGAGCCAACAATGCATCTGTGCCGAGTCCCCTCCTCCACCAGGAGTCAGCAGGGAGGTGGGTTTGTCGTCTTCAGAGCTGACTGAGCAGCTGCTCTCACCCCAATCTCGGCACCTGCAGTGGGGAGCCCTGCTCTGAACCCCAGCACCACCCTCATCCCCCGGCCTTATTTACTATTTCTCAGGCTTCGGGAGGCCTGCTCCCCCGCAAAAGCAACTGCTCACCGGGCAGGCAGGCGACCAGCAGGCGGGCCGGCCTGGCGATGACTCATGCTCTCTCTCGAGTGCAGCCTTTTCAAAGGGCTGGCTGGGGAGGAAGCTAAATTTAAAGCCAGGCTTCCCGAGAAGATCACCTGCCACGTCAAAATCGTTGCCATTTAATTAGAAGTTGGGGGCATAAGGCTTCCCACCCTGATCTCTCTGGAATCCTCCTGGGGAAGGCTGAGGGGGAGGCACGGCCCCAGGGGGCAAGAGCCAGCTGACTCCCCAGCTGTGACATGTCCCTCCCAGACTTCCTTCAGGGAGTGGCTCCCACCTTCCAGGGACCATTAGCGCCTTCCTTCCACCTCTTCAAGCTTTTAGGGTTCTAACCTGGGGGCCCAGCTCCCCAGTATACAATACACTGTAGAACAGGGCTCAAGAAGCCTAGAGGTCCCTGATCCCCCAAGTAAGACTAAGGCTGGACCAGGCCTCAGCTCTGTCTTCAGATACATGTTGGGCCATGGGACTTTCTAATCCTTGCATTGGGGATGCAGGCTAGCTTGCTTGCATTGGGGATCCTGCTAGCTTGCTTGTTCACAAAGAATGAGAGACCTTTGCTAAAACAAGTACTTTTACCAGGGCTCCTGAGGTAAAAGTCACCCAGGCAAAGCCTATTGACCACTGCTGCCCTTCTGTCTTGGTCAGAAGGCGAGACCAGCTACCCACAGCTGCGTGTTTCCCAGTATCTTCTGGAGCCACAGAACACAGTATAGCCTCGGCCTCCCCATGCTGTAGGAGCAGGCCTGTCAAAGTCAGGCTGCTCAGGAGCTTAGAAAACCAGCTATGGTATCAGCCCTGAGTCAGGCTCTCCAGTGAGGCTTCCAGGGCTGTATGTGCCCTGGGCCTCACTGCACCTGTCAGGGAGGTCCATGTAGCTAACTAACCAGGTCAGACGTACTGAACTGAGCAGGAGACATGTGTCACCGTCGTCTTGGGGACTTAGGAGCTCAGCCTTGGAGAACTGGCCCAGGGGTTCAGAAAACCTCCCAGACCACCTGCCCTGCAGAATGACCAAAGGCCTGATTGTGTACACTGGAACTCCTTAGAGATTCCCAGCCCTCCCCTCTGTCCTAGCTTGCTCCCTCTTGACTGCAGCCGCCCTAAGCACTTCCCTTGCTAATTCTAAAGGAGGTGAGGCAGGACAGCTCGCATTTCTCACAGCTAAGGCAGGCACTCGTAGCTCACCCAGGTTCAAGACGGCCCCAGCAGCTGGTCTGCGACTTTACAGCAAGGCAGAGAGGGAGGAAGGTGCAGACATTATAAAGAATGTTGAGGGCAGGATGAGGAAGTTATGAGGTGTGATGACTGTACCCCTTGAACCCTTAGAAACAGAGGCTATTCCCAGCGCCCCAGTGTGGGAGAGGTTGGGGTGCTGATGAGGTGCTCCAGGCAAGGAAGGAAAGGGCTGAGGGCACTCTGGTCTCAGTAGGAGACAGGATCTTCTAAGTGCCAGGCCTGGGTTCCACTTGAAGATACCATTATGACAGCCTATAAGGTCTGAGCAGAGGAACCCCAGGGGCCAGTTGGATGTCTGTTTGCCACTGACCATGAGGGCCACAAAGGGATGCTGGGGTAGACCAAGATAGCTTTCTAGCCGGTGTACCCAAGAAAGGCTCGTGTCTGTGACTTCTGAAGACATTTTACCTGATAGCTCATTTGTCCCATTGCAACTGAACTGAGCCAGCACAGCTCTGACCTGCTACCCTCCTGCTTTGCAGACCTGTGGTCTAGCCTGTGGAGTGGAGTGGGGCCTGGTCTGGTGTTTATCTTGAAAAGACAAAGGCCTGCCACCCTCAGAGGCAGTAGCAAGGACCCTCAGGCTCCCAGTTTACTGAGCTGCCTAAGTCAGACTCTGCTATGTAGGACATCAGGCTATCAGGGCCTGTCTGCCTCTAGTGTCAATAAGGAACCAGAGATATGTCACCCACTTCACTGCCCAAAACTGGAAAATAAGAGCCCCCGGAGGGGAGGTTAGTGTCATGCCTCAGTTTCCCCATCTGTGCCTTCACTAATAATTCTCCGCCCCCTCCCAACATATACCCGGGAAGCACCAGGCTCCATTCTCAGGGTAGAAGGCACACAAAAATTGTAACACGTCCAGGGGAGGTGATGTTACAGCCTGTCCTCACAAACAGCTTCCTAGGTGACAAGCTGACAATCGAGGTGACAAGCCAAGGTGTGGGCTTCCGTTCAGGCTTCAGTGACTCTCTGAACCCTGGGCCTCAGCCCCAGTTCACCCTGTGTTAGCTGGTGACCCAGTCAGAGGGTCTCCCAAAGCTCATCCACAACAGGAAGAGCTCGTGCTGACAGAGGGAGAGGCCAGCCCAGGCCTTGGGGACTTTGGTTTATATGGGCAGTGGCAAACTCCCTCATTTGGCCCACTTGAGTTTGGATTCACCACCGCTGGTGGCCCTCACAACTCACCTCGCCTTCCCATGGAAGCAGCATAGACATAAACCAGAGGCCGCAAAAATGAACAGGGTATAAAATTGGCTGGATGATAACCCAAGCCACAGGCCTAACTTCCACTCAGCCCTGACTCTCCTCAGCAGACCTGGAACCCTGGTGCCAACATGAGGCTAATTATGGCCCTGGCACAAGCAGAAGCCTTCCTGGCTCACCAAGTGTCCTTGAGAAGTACAGGGAGCAGGGCCAGGGCTAACCTTGTGTTTAGGTTGTGGGAAGGGGGCTCAGAGAAATGGTCTAACTGGCCCCAGGACACACAGCTCCGAGACTGGGCAGGAGGAGCCCTCTGAGGACTTCCATTGGCCTGGGCTTCGTTGGGGAGGGGTCTCTGTATTGGAAGGTTAGTGTCACGGACTTTGCTGCACAAGCCAGTTGTCTTAAGTGTCCAAGGGCCAAGCAAGGCATCCCTGGCCGGAACAGGAGCCTTGGCTTGTCTGTGTGACTTCATGTCACAACCTGACACTCTGCCTCTCTCTCTGACCTGCTTGTTGGGACTGAAGATTGCCCTCTAGGGTTAGCTGAAAGGATGGGTGTGATCGTGTGTCTGTGTAACTGAAAACCAGGTAGGATGTGTTACTCACCCCCAGTACCACTCAGATGCCCCTCAAATCTTCACAGCTGTCTCAGAAGTCACTTCTGAGCTCCTGTTAGAGAACAGAGCAAGCCCAGAGATGTTAAGTGACGTACACAGCATCACACAGCTGGGACCACTACTCTTTCCAGGCTGCTACTCTTGGCAGAGTAGAAGGCCGTGGAATGGGGGCATGTCTCTCTGCCTTCTAGACCTCAGTTTCCCAGCTTGCTCCATGCTTACTGCCAGTCAAAATAGTGCAAAGCTCTGGCAAGTTCGGCCTTGCTGGCTTCTGGATGGCTCTGCCCAGGCACGGGGTTACAGGCTATCCAGGGTTCAATGGCAGGGACCCCATGGGGTTCCAAGTCTCTTTATCACCCTAGAATATTGACTTGGCCTCCCCAGCAACCTTCAACACACACACACACACACACACACACACACACACACACACACAATGTGTTTTTGTACAGCTCAAGGAGCAAACGGCTTGAATTCTATTCTGGGGAGACTCCCAGTAGAGAGTAAGTCATAGACTGACCACTGGCCAATCAACTGACCACTGGTCAGCCACAGTGGCTCACATACGTGAAGATTCTAAGCTTCCAAAAGGCCTAGTGGGGTGTGGAGTGGAAGGCTGAGGGTGTGTGGTGGCCAAGGGCCTAGAGACACCCAGAAGCCCTGTCAGGAGTTTCCTTGATGATTTACCAGGCAGGCCTCAGTTCCTCTGGACCACAGCAATGAAAGTAGATGTTGATATCCAGAACCTGGGTCCACACCCCTTAGGCTGAGTCTTACCAGCCCACCACAAGCAAAGGTATTCGTCATATATAGCAAAGGTTAAGTATCTCTTTCAAGGTCACACAGCTGGTAATTAGAAGACAATGCCTCCGCCATATTGATCACAGCAGCACTGTTTGTGTAGAGAAAAAGCAGACCCCAACTTCAGAGACTGAGAGGTACCCTTGCCTAGCCCTCCCCAGCAAAGCCACACAAGGGGCTTGAGCTGTGCACACAGACTCGTTCATGGCTGGTTTCCAGTCTCCCTTGACTACTGGATCCTAGACAAAGGAGACAGGCTGCCTTCCGCCCCAAAGCACTGTGGGAGCCCCCAGAACCATCTGCCAAGATGGAACTCAGAGTCACAGGCCACCAGGGACTCTAGGAAAGACCGAGACTAACTGCAAGTGAGGGATCTTGAACTGAGAGCTTGGGTACTTGCCCCAGGCTACCCTGCTCTGCGCTTCCATGCAACCTTCGTGGACCTTCCACATGTGACAAAATAAAACCCAGGCTGGGTCTGCTGCTTACCAGGAACCTGTCACTTGGGACAAGACTCTTCCCTCCTCAGTGACCTTGTCTCAGAACTAGACCAGTCATTCCTCCTTCCCCTAGCCCCTGAGATGTGGTTGTTTCCACCGGGACCTTGGTAGGACATGGGGCAACCACAGGCCCTCACCATCCCCAGTCCTCTAGAGACACAGGCCCGGAGCTTGCCACTTCATTTGCATCAGGTCCCCTGTGTGGTGGGCTTCCAGCTATGTTTTGGCATACTGTTGGTGACAATATAGTCACGTGTCACTTAACGGCAGGGATGCCACTGAGAACAAGGATGTGAGGAAACCATGTCACAGTGCAGACGTCCTATAGTAGGACAGCCTAACGCTCCCAGGGTCACAGTGAGCAAATTCATACCAGGGTGACTGGAGCAAAATGCAAAATGACAGCATTGAGAGATGCGGTCAGCACAGAAAGGACAAGGCTATGGCTGGCCGGTCATAGCAGGCTGGCTCCTGTTAACTCCTCCCTGGTGAGCACAGAGTACACAATCCAAAAGAACAATATCAAGTCAGGCAGTGATGGTTACACAGCTACTCACAGCCACTACCTAGTGCCCAGAACCTAGTTACACACTGGTCGTGCCTTCTGGTCTCTACCCTAGTACCACAGATGCACAAGGACCTCACTGCCTGCGGTGCCACTAGACAATAGAAGCTTCCCCGCTGATAGAGTCCTATGCGGTGGATGCTGCTGTTGAGCAAATGTCCTCGTTTTATTTGTGGCCACAGCCAAAGCTTCTGTTTGTGCCACGTGTTGGGTAACAGCGTTCAAGCAGGGATCAGACGTCACCTGCCCTACTGTGATAGGTGACTGCCATCATGGCCAACTCCCACACACAAACAAATCAAGGATAAGAAGCAGTGTGCTTAGGGATCAGAGCCCAGCATCCTTTCTTGTTGTCATGACCAGTTGCTGGAAGCAAAGAGCCGTATTTTGGCTATAGCCATCTGAAGTTCACAAGTTAAGTAAGCTCTTCAGAAGCTCTCTGTCTTTGTAGGGCAGGTTCCGGCCTGGGATCTTCTTATCTCCCTGTGAGTTAAGAGTGCCGGAGAGATAGCTCAGCGGTTAAGAGCATTGCCTGCTCTTCCAAAGGTCCTGAGTTCAATTCCCAGCAACCACATGGTGGCTCACAACCATCTGTAATGAGGTCTGGTGCTCTCTTCTGGCCTTCAGGCATACACACAGAAAGAATATTGTATACATAATAAAATAAATATTAAAAAAAATAGAGTGCCTACGGTCCCAGGCACCAGAAGTGATTAGCATTTTCCCCTGTAAATATTTACAGACCATCAGCATCCCCTTATCTCTTCCTATCAGCTAGGGGATGCCTCCAGAACTGACATTCCAGCATCCTTCCTTTCCTCCTGCCTGTTTGCTATATAATGCTCCTGAGAAAAAAATAAAGTTGGCAGCTTGATCAGAACACAGACTTGCTGTCCATTTCCTGTGTCTCTTGCCCCTCCATTCCTCTCTTCCAGGTTGCCAGGGACCCTGATTCGTGTCCCGCTGATTGGGACAACCAGTGCCCAATGAAAGCAACCTAAGGGAGGAACTGGGAGCCAACCATGAATGAATCTGTCTGAACACCTTTGGCCCCTTGCTCACAGTCTGAGAGCACAACCCAGGAAGGAACATGGAGACGGGAACATGAGGCAGCTGCTCACTTTGTGTGCAGGGGAAGCAGAGGGAAATAAGTTCCGGTGTTCATTTCCCTGTCTTCTTGTCAATCATCCCAGAACCCCAGACCAGGGAGTGGTGATGCTCACATTCAAGATGAGTACTCCCTCATCAGTGAAACCTCTCTGGAAACGCTCCAAGTGACAAACTCAGGGAGGGGTGCGTTTCCATGGCGATTCTAAATGCAGTCAAGTTGATGATGGAACTGAACGATTGCGTCTCCGTCCCTCACAAACTTGACACAAGCATCACTTGAACTCACAGCATCCCACCCTGGCCCAGAAGGTCTCCCTTCCATCTCATAAAGTAAGATGCATTTAGCCCATCTCTGAAAGTCCCCATAGCCTTTAAACATCTAAAACACTGCTCAAAAGCCCAAAGTCTCTTCTGAGATCCAAGCAGTCTTCTTTCCATGAATCCCTATTAAAACCAAAAGTACCAAGTTACATATTTCTAGTGGTGAGGAATTGGAAGACAGCAAGGAGCGTTCAGACTGAAGCAAGACTCAGAGTCGGTGAGGAAACACCAAACACTGCAGATCCATATCTGGCATCTGGGACTCAGGATGGAATTGCCTAGGTGCCAACAGCCATGGACCACTCTGCTTCCCTAGCTCTGTCACCTAAGCATATCTGACCTCTCTTCTGGACCAGCTTCACCCTGTGCCTGCAACTTTTCTCAGTGGATGTCCCATGGTCCTGGCTTCTCCATGGCAATTCAGTCTTTATCTTTACAGCTTCGTGCAATGGCCTCTCAGGCCCTCCTTGCGGAGACTCCGAGCCTGATCTGAGTGGCTTTCTGGAATCTCCGAAGGCTTTATAACACATTTGCTTTGCATCTTTCATGCCTGTAAAAACATCTGGGCCATGTTGTCAGCTGCAGAGGCAGTCTGGCCTCTTTGGACCACAGCTGAGGTGATCTCTGAGCATCTTCGAGGCCGACTCTGGACTAGGGATCCCGGTAATGACAACCTCAGCTCAGGTTCTCCCTTCCGAATGAGTTTGCGTTTCTACTGGAGCCTTGAATTGGTGAAGCTTTGGTGGCATTAATCTCTGTAACTGTGATAGCTGCTTCTTCTGAGCCCTCTTGCCTGCACTGTGAGCTCTCTCATTCTCTCCCCTTTGCCAACCGTAGGGTTTCCCACACCTTTCGCTTCTCTTTGTTACTTTCTATTACTACGGCCTGGATAGAAGCGGTGAGCAGCAGCCATGCCACAGCCCCCGGCACTTCGCTGACTTGAAATTTCTCCATCAAAAACAACAAACAAACAAACACATAAATAAATCTACCCTTTACTTTTGAGTCCAGTCTCATCCAAGTTCTCAGAACACGGACAGAATGAAACTGGATTCTTGGTCAAATACATGGCTCTAGCCCAAACCCCACTGCCTCTCTGAAACATCACAATTTCATTAAACTCAACTAACAGCACTCTGGGGCTTCTTTAGCCTGTTACTCCAAACTACTCCACACCCCCTCACAAACTGGTTCCAAAGTCCTGAGACCACCTCAGTCAGGCTTAACACAGCGCCGGCCCTACTTCTCAGCACCAGTTTTCTGTTTTAAGCACCTTCCTTGTGGCTGTGAGAAAATTCTTGAAAGGAATCAGATGGAAGGGAGGGAAGGAGGAGGGGAAGGGCGAGCCTCATTTTAAGAAGGGACACAGCCTGCGATGATGGGAAGGCTTGGTGGCAGGAGTATGAAGCGGTGGGTCACCTTGTATCTGCAGTCGGGAAGCAGAGGTGAGGGGAACGCTGGTGCTCAGCTGGCTTCTCCTTTTCCTTCACTCTGGGACCCGACCCCTGAGTTGGCGCCTCTCCATGTTCAGGATGGGTCTTCTTGGTGAAGTCTTTGGGACACCCTTATAGTCAAAGCCAGGGCTGCGCTTTGGCATCGTTCTGCCGTTCTAAGGCAATCAGATCAACACTGAAGATTAACTGTTGCAGCTGTAGGGCCAGCATCTTACCGTCCCTGTGAGAGACACCTCAACCAGCTTGGGGGCTCTGCAGCAAAGCTTGCATAGCAGAAGGGACAGTAGAAGCAGGTGGGTGAGGGTGGGGTTGCCTGGGACCTTCCCCGATGGCTGTTAGCAAGGCTGAGGAGCCTTCCCAAGGCCCCTTCCCAGAACTGAAGTTGGAACTCGGGGTAGAGGTCTGCATAGTGGCATGAGGGCTGGCTTGTCTGAGAATGACAGGAAGAGCCCACCTTTGCCACCATGGGCTTGCTAATCCTTCCCAGACAGCCCCCCCCCCATCACCAGCATGCTGGCATCACTGAGCAACATTCTTTTTGTCAGGTCTCCAGTTCTCACCTCTCAGCTGCTACTTCCACACGCTCCTCTTGATACCCACAGGTGCCCCTTGGCCCACACCTCACTCTCCCCAACGTGGACTTGTGCGATAGTCATTAGGTTTCACCTCGGCTCCAATCTCTGGCCTCTGAGTTATCAATGAAATACAACCTGAAGATGTATATGAAACTCCAGTTCCAAGTGTCTCTCCCCTGCTCACAACCTTGCTCTGGCTCCTTACTGCTCTCAGCTAAATGCTGCAGTGCACCTGCCATCTGGGTACCAGAAGGCAGCTCATTTTGTCAGCCTTGCTGTAGATGGGTTCTACAAGCCACAGGAGCCGGCGCTGTGTCCTTCCCTAAGTGTCTTCTCAAGTCCTTGTTAGTCTCAGGCTACTGCGACCATTTGTTTCCTATGAGCTCCTTCAGGGTCCCTGCATCTCTTGGGCCTTCTGCCTGTCCCAGCCCTTAGCATGGTGTCTGTCTGTGCTTAAACGTCACCACCAGAAGTTCCTAGGGGACTCAGCTCAGTGTCCCCAGTGTTACCTATGTCACAGGGCTCTATGTGTGTCAGGCTTCATGGTGTCCTCACAAGCCTGGGCTCTGACTCCTCCCAAGAGAAAGAACAGGTGACAGTACTCAGAGCTCCCGGGATGTCACGTACAGTCTGGCTTTCGTGCAACTTAAGGCTGGTGGCTTATTAGTGAACACAATTGCCACTGACATCACACCTCCCCCCATTCCTTTTGAGTGTTTCCCCAAGTCTAAGCACTTCTCCCCATACCCTAAATGCAGAGACTCTCCCCATAGCAGATAATGACATGCAAAGTCATATATGTGTATGTGTGTGTGTGTGTGTGTGTGTGTGTGTGTGTATGCGCGTGTGCATGTGTGGGTGTTGTCATCAGTTTTACAGTTTGGATTCTCCCTTCAGCCTTCTGGCCTCCCCACACATCAACAGGAAGACTGGCGGCACTATTAGAGTGTCAATGTACTGTGTACATTGTACAACCCTAAGATGTATTGTTACAAACCCGTGCAAGAGGTCTCTGCCTCTGCCTCTCTGCAGTATCACTAGGAAGACAGCAGAATAATTTGGGCCGGGCCACCCAATGGAGTTTCTGCAGGTCACTGGATCAGCTCAGAGGACAATGGAAACTCAAAATGTCCCTCTTCCAAGAAGCCTACCAGGCCTGGTCAGTTCACTTAGGGTGGCCTTGAACTTTGCAGCTTCCTTCCGTCCAGACTTCCCTGACTACACTGAGAAACCTCACCACGGATTCGAATTTCCGTGACTGTGCATCCTGAGAAATGATAAGTGGGTGTCCAGAAGGTGATGTGTAGGTGATGTGAAGGTAGGTGGATACAGGATTGAGTAAATGAGAATAATTAGAAAGACGGGTGTGTGGGTAGATGGATGGATAGTTGGGTGGGTGGGTAGGTGGGTGAGGAAGGGATAGAAAGGTAAGTGGGTGTGTGGGTGGGCGGATGGATGGATGGATGGGTAGGTGAATCAGTGGATAGGTGTGTAGATGGGTGAATAGATGAATTGGTGAATAGGTAGGTGAATGGGTAGAAGGATGGATGGATGGATGGATGGATGGATGGATGGATGGATGGATGGACGGACGGACGAACGGATGGACGGACAGACAGATGGATGGAAGGGTAGGTGGGTAGATGAATGAGTAAGTAAATGGATTAGTAGATAAGTGAGTGGGTGGTGGATGGATGGGTGGGTAGGCTGGTAGGTAGGTGGATGGGTGGTGGATGGATGGGTGGGTAGGCTGGTAGGTAGGTGGATGGGTGGTGGATGGGTGGGTGAGTAGGTGGGTGAGTGGGAAGCTGCCTATGCCTTGCTACCCATCTTCGCACTTCTCAGAACTCTGAGTGTCTACACCCCCAACTTAATCCCCTCAAACTTTTGCTGGATTTTGTTCCCACCCTCCTCAACTGTTTCTTATATGTTTCCCAACTGTGGTAGCTAAAGGGGCCTTGCTAGCCAACTTCATTTTGCTGCCTCCTTGCCCCAAACTCCACTCTGTTCTGTCCCAGGTAATACATATCTAGTGGGTGCAGTTTCCAGAGGATTGGACTACCATCCAATCATGCCAGAGCCCAGGCCACCCCCCTCCATCTTCTCGCATGGCCACTATCACCATCTAAAAGTCAGCATGACCTCTCTCCACCCAGGGTCTGTGACCAAGACTTGGTGGTAACCCTGGCCTCTTCTGGGGCTTTAAAGCTGATCCCAGCCACACAGGAGGGTGGGAATGATGCCAGCTCATGTCTCCTCATGGGAACTAAGAAGAGATGTGGCAGCCTGCATTTTGTTGCTATTATCACAGTACCAGCATCCAAAGCCAGAGTCTCACATATGCCTAGAAAGTGCTCCACCACGAGCCACACCACCATGTAGCCCTGTTTTTACTTTTTATTTGGAAACAGAATCTCACAAAATCCCTCAGATTGACCTTCAGCTCACTGTATCCCAGGGTGACCTCGAACTTGCCATTCTCTGTCTCAGCCTGTGTCTTGAATAACTGGTATCATAGGTCCACACAATGCAGCATCTGCACTGGACTGTGATAGGTCTGCCTTCCCCCACCAAAGGGTGGGCTCCTGGGAAATAAAACCCCCAGTTTACCCAGGGATTCATAGTTAAATCTGAGAAGTGTTTACTACATACCTAGGGGGTTGACACCTCACTGAGTATGGGCTACTCCAAGACATGGTCCAGGCCCTTGCCATCTATTGAGCAACAGTGACCAAATGGTGGGATTATGGATCTAATCTAAATGATAGTAAATGGGACACAACACAGGGCCTAGTGAGTCCCGCCCTCACCTGCCTGTTCGCCTGTGCCAGTTGCTACGCCTTGAGCATGCTCCCTTCTGCCTCTGCCTGGGCAAACACACTGCCTAGGGCCTCCATCAGAGTGTCCCAGACAAAGTCAATTTCCTCCCAGAGATAGAAGGTGACTTTTTTCACTTCTACAGTTCAAAGATCTGAGATGCCTGGGACACAGCAGTTCCGGTGCCCACCCCTGCTGTGTGCCGTGCTCCCCCGCAGTTTGGACAGCTGTTGCTGGAGCCTCTAGGCACATGGCTAAGCCCCGCCAGCTGTTGGAGCACAGGAAAAGTAGCTGGGTGGGGAGAATTTCCACCTTCAAATGTGCTGAGCCAGCACCTGGCTGTCATTCCTGTTTCCCAAGTCTCTGTAGGATGAGGACATCCTTCTGCCACCTACCAAGGGGTGACCTTAAGCCTGCTGTCCAGAAGAACCTGGCCTTGCTTGGCCTAAAGGTGTGGGGACGGCTTCCTACTGCCCTGATTCTGCCCCCATTGAGTGACCTGAAGATAGCGGCCCCTGCTCGGCCCCCATCTAGCCCCTCAGCTCTCCAGTCTTGCTAGATGCTCACCTGGCTTCAACTGCCCACATCCACTTGCAGAAGCAGGAAGGAGTAATAGCCAAGTGCTTCCCCAAGCCTTACACCCAGAGCAAAGCTCAGGACAGGCACTTCTGGACCTGGTGACGCTGGGGGAGTTCCTGCACCTCTTCCAACTTACCATCCTGTATCAAACAGGAAGGTGCCAGTGCATGCCACATGTTAGGAACCTCCAATGCTTCTTGCTTCCTTGTGGGACATCTGCTTTCGTGATGGTATTCGGAGAACAAAAAGCAGCCCTGCCCATTGTGTCTGAGGGCAGGGGAACCCTGGGGACATCCCAGACAGAACAAGAGCCCCAACAGTTACTTTCTGAACTGGAAAAGATCATCTGCATGGGCGGCCGCTCCTAGTAGGAAGCCTCCCACTGCTAGAGGTTATCGAGTACCCTTTGGGGCTAGGGAGAGCACAGCATGTGTGGGTTAGGGACCATCCCTGGATTTCGCCACCCTGGGGGTGATGTAGCCCCACGGGCAGCAGATTCAGACTAAATAGATCCTATGGGGTCCCTCGGTCCCCTGCTGGAGCTCTGTGTCCCATTGCAAATCATAGAAGACTAGCGATGTAGGCCCCACAGGGATTGTCCTCTCTGCCTGCAGCTTGGGTACTGGGGCTCAGCTGAAGACTGGGCAGTGTTTAGGTTTGGACTTTAGAAGAGTCTATTGACAAAACAGAGAGAAAAGGTCAGCCTGCTAAATGGAAGCAGGAAGAGTTCCTCCCTCATGCTGCCCTGATCATAGCCCTGCCCACTGCATCCTTGCTCAAGCAGAAACCAGCCCTGGTACGTCAGCCTGTAACAAAACACCCCCAGAAGCCTCTGGGAATGAGGAGGCTCAGGAATGCTGATGGGGAAACATGGAGGACCCACAGGTGGGCTACCTGGAAGCAGGCTACGTTGATGACGGCAAGTCACAGCCAGCAGAGGTCATAGGGCAAGGGACTTCTGAAGTCAGTGTTTCTAAGAGGTCACTGAGCATGTTGTGGGGTGGGGGGCAGTGGCCAAGGAAAAGGTATTACAGAGATGGTACACCTGGTTCCTCAGTCCTCCATGTGTAGAGCCAAGCTGACCCACAGGCTGCTCTTTCTGAATTGTCCTAGCCCAGGGCTAACTGGATTGGCTCATAGGAGCCTTCCCAAGTGAGCCTCTCACCAGGGCCCTGGCCCAGCTTACCCACCCCTGGCTATTCTTCCATCTTTTCCATTTCTATTGTTGTCTCTTGTTTAGTCCAATGGCCTCCAAGCCCTGAGGCAGCTTGCTTTTTATCCTTGTTACAAAGTCATCCCTTTGATCTAGGTTTGATCTCCCCGAGCGGGCAGGCGCGTGTGCCGCCCATAGGCCTTAGGGACAAGCTGCCAGATGAATAGATGCACCCTAGGGTACCACTTTGAGGGCAGCAATTGCCAGTTCTGAAAACTGGGATGGGTGGGAGCCTGGGAAGATGGCCCTCGCTCGAGCACTGCAGTTCTCTCTTCATTTACCAGCACCCATGACTCTAACACAGGAGGAGAGGGATGCTTGGTGGCAATTCAGGTGAGGCCAGAGGACACTGGGAAGTCTGTCGGTTCCTTTGTGGTTTTTCTAGAGAGGGGGGGCTCTGATTCCCACGCAGCTGTGGGCTTTGTTTAATTATTTCTGGGGCTTTCTTCAGCTCTCTGCCCACGGGTTACACGATACCATTACATAAAGCGATCTCAATAATGAAGCTCAGGAGACTCCATTCTTGCCGGTGTAGACCAGGCTCAGTGCATGCAGAGAACAGCAGCTGAGATTAGAATGTGACCTGGGATAGGGATTTTGGTAAAGAGGCTTCTCCTGATACCAGGAACAGGAAGTAGAAGGGATTGGGCTCTGGAAAAACCAAGTCCTGGTCTGGGATGGGACCCAGCGTGACAACCACCCCGGGTCCTCTGTATTCAGCTCTGTGGGCCTTCAGCTAAGCAGTCTCCTGCCTCAGGACCTTTGAATTAACTTCTCTCTCTCGCTCCTCAGGGAAGTCTTTCTGACATACCAACACTCCACTCTCCTCTTTTTTTGGCTACCTTTCTCTCCTCACTCCCCACCCCGACTTACACAATTATGAAGAGTGAGCAATTGGATTCCAGAATTCTGCAGAATATGTGAGAGTGAAGGCAGAAAGACTCAGAAAAGTGGAGCGACCCCCTAGTCTCTGGTCCGAGGGAATGAAGTGTAGGGGAAGCCATTTGCCCTATGAAGAGTTCCAGAGATAGTGCTTGCCCAGCAAGCTCAGGTTTCCACATGTGCCCAGGGAGCTCCGTGTCCCATGGTCCCCCCTCCACCTTGTCTATAGCTAGCTACACCCGGTAACTGACCTAACTGAAACAGGCTCTAGACCTTAGCACAACTGACTCCATGATGGAAGCGCCATCCCAGCTATAAAACTAAGCACACAGACAGAAGCATCACCTGCCATAATGAAAACAAAGACCCGATCCATCCAAGTTCATCGTTCTGGGAAAGTCTCTTAGTGTGCTAACTGCTATTTTTGACTTCGGATGTTCTGCTTCTGGCTAGCTGTTCTTCCTAACTGAAGTATGTCAACCCAGGATCTGGTTTTGTGCTTTGAAGCTCACCCTGAGAAAGGCTCTGGGCTACACCGGGAGACTAAACATCCAGTGTAGACGTTGACTGGCTGGTAAAGACTTTCTGTAGGCTCAAACCCATGCCTGAGTAGCTTTTTTCTGGCGGCTACACTCCAACGCTAACCAGCTTCCCAGGGCTGTAACTGGTTTCCTGCAATGCTTGGGTGCTGCTTCCTAGAGCTGAACTAGCTCCAGATTCCTAGGAAAAGCCCTAAGCCCTGGGCCTCAGAGTGCAACTTCATGAAGAAGGAAGCGCCTGCCCTGTAACTGACTGAGACAAGAATGTGCCTTGCTAGTCCTGGACGCCGGGAACAGGAATGCTAGGAAAGCCCTGCATGCTGGTGAAGACAGGGTGGTGTGACTGTATGACCGGGAGGGCAAGGGCAGATGCTGAAAGAAGCCTAGATGGTTGCTTTCTCCATGCCACAGGAGAAACTTCCCCAGCCCACGCTCCAGTCATTGTTTGTGGATGCCATATTGTACATCCCTCAGTGAGAGGCACCTGTGAAGACAGCTTTAGGAAGTCAGTGGCGTCACCGTGTTGAACCGGCCTGTACCTGTTCTCCAACCTTCTTCCCTCCACTGCCCAGGTGGTTCTCTGTGCACTTCAGACACGTGTGGGGGTCCCAGGAAGCCTCGGGTGGATGTGTGAGGAACACAGGAAGTCTTGAGTAAATGTCCTTTGTTGGCAGCCATGTCAGCAACCAAATGCATCGGACCCACGGGAATGGCAAAGTCTTCCCCTGGGTCAGGCTCAGAGGGACGGCAAAGCTTCCCTCTGATCCGAGTGCAAATGTTGACAGTGCCTGCAAAAGCTAGCAGCCGCCGCTTTCTCCTCCCAGAATCTAGAAGAAATCTAGGAGGAATCTAGGACCTAAACGAAGGCAACCCGAGACCTCCCACCTCCAGAGACCTCCAACAGAAACCCCATTCCCCACCCCGTGCCCTACCCCACCCGACCTCACCCCTCCACACCACATGTCCATGATAAATGTACTAGGGTTCTGGGTTGTTGGATCAATGCTGTGCCCTTTGAGTGCATGCAACCCATCTGGCCTCAGTTTTTCTGTACTTGTGTCTGTGTGTCTATCTGTCCTTTTTATCTTTCCTTTCTTCCCTGGCCAGGTCAAATCTAAAGCCATGCAGGACATGGTGGATACACACACCAGTGTCCATGTCTTTACTGTCTCTCTGCCAGCTTGTTGACACCAGCCTCTAAGGAGGGAGTGATGCCCAAAGGTAGCTGAGATGACCAGGGCTCTGGGGATATGACCCCTCGGGGGCTTTGAAGGCTCAGGGGGACCCTGATCCCAATCTAAGAGAGGCTTGGCTATTCAAGAAAGTACCACAGAACAGGTGGTCTTGGGTGTTTCCTGATAGATACGAAACAAGAATTTCCAAGTCACCCATCCCCCTGGGAAAGGGCCAGAGAAGGCACACTTGCTGAGCCTCAGCTCTTAAGGTCAACTGATATAAGGACATGTGTCACCTGTGAGACACTCAGGCAAGGTAAGACTGGCTGTACCGACTTCACAGTGAGAGCCCAGAGCTGCGTGCCCGAGGCTAAGAAAAGACCCCTGCCCAGCTGCTTAACATTCCGTCACAAAAGACAGAGCCCATCTGGAGGGAGACCTATGCCCAGCGCCACCGCTGCCAACGGCCTCCCGCTCTGGTGAACAAGGCTGGCCACCCACCCGTCCTTTTGTTGGCTGAAAGGGAGGGCTAAATGGGGAAGCTGGCAGATGTGGCCGGCTCTGAGAGATGCCACCTGGGATTTTGCTTTTTTTTTCCCCATTGAAGACAGAAAGCCTCAGCGACACACAGTCTCTCTTTGCTGGCAGGTTTAAGGGCTTCGTGTAAACAGGAGCTGGAGAAGGAAAAAGAGCCTTGCCAAGGCCCGTTCCTGGCCAGGCGCTGGGCTCTGCGTGTGGGTTCTTCATTCCGCCATGATCTTACAGAAGACAGTGAAGGAGCAGAGGCTGAGCCCACTCAGGATGGTCATGATTTGGGTGTGGCTTGAGCGTGTGCCCCATGAGGCTCAGGTATCAAGAGGTCCATCTCTAGTGTGGGTGTGTAAGAGGCAACCTGACCTTTAAAAGGTGGGGTCTCGTGGAAGCATGCCCACTTTGATGGGATCTCTGGACTCATTCAAACCTGAGCCCAGGCACACTGGTTTCCTCCTCCTTCTCCTGCACTCGTTCCCTCCTTCTGCCTCATAACCTTTGCTAGAGACAGCCTGATGCTGTTTGGACTTCAAGCCTCCAAAACAATAACTTAAATAAACCTTCCCCCCCACACTTTATAAAACAATCTGCCTTGAGTATTTTACTGTATAAACAGAAAACAGACTAAGACAGGGTGCTGCGTAGTAAAGCCACACCTCTGAATGTCAGGCCCTAGATAAACCTAGTCCTGAACTAGCTTCAGGGACTTTCAGTGGGAATGCTGCTGGGGGCTCAGAGTACGTACATGGAAGAGGAATTGCGCCAGGTGCTGGTTAAAGTGGGAGGATTGGGAGGATTGGGAGTTCAAGTCCAGCCTCAGGGACATAACAAGTAGATCCAGGATTGGTGAGAAGGAATCTTGCTGAGGGGCTGAGGGCTCAGACTGCAAGGGTGGGAAACAAGAAAGTTAACTGAAAATGGGGATCCTCTGAATTATAGCCAGGCTCTAAGTGGCCTGGAGCAGCCTCCTAGAGAGCTAGGACAGCTGCCTGAGCTTGGGGTCAGGTTCACAGGGATGCTTAATAGAGATCTGACAGAGTGTGACCAGCCAAGACCCCCACACATCTGACAAGACTCAGCAGCATCTTAGATATGGTGAAGGCAGAGGATGGCTGTCCAAGATCAGAAGGAAGATAATTAAGGCCATACTGCAGACCTAACAGTACTGGGACCCAGAACTTGGGGCCCCTGACAGAGCTGGGGTTTCCAGCCATGTTTGTGGGAGGAGTTGGGGGTTGGGGTGATAGCCTGGGGTGAGTTAACAGTGGAAAGGCAGTGGACTCAGGGCTGGTATGGACTCAGTTTCCCATGGTATCAGCGGGGCAGTCCTTGCCTATAGCTGAGAGCACTTCCCAGGCAGGTGGGTGGTGGGCCGGGCCACTGCCAGGCAGCTATCTCCCGTTTCCTGATAGCAGAACACAGAGTTTGGTCAGATAGCCATATGCCCAGTCTTATATGGAAAAACCAACACAAAAGATCTGTCTGGGGCATGGGTCTGGGCCCCTGCCTGCTACCCCAGGGTCTCTAGTGAGGTCATCAGTCAGTGTTGACAGAGGTTACTGTCCTGCCTGGTCCCACAGCCATTCAGTCCCAAAGAAATACACAGAGGTCTACATTAATCATAAACTGGTTGGCCTATTAGCTCAGGCTTCTTATTAACTAATTCTTACATCTTATATTAGCCCATAATTCTTGTCTGTGTTAGCCACGTGGCTTGGTACCTTTATCAGCAAGGCATTCTCATCTTGTGTCTTCTGCGTCTGGGTGATGACTACAGACTGAGCCTTTCCTCTTCCCAGAATTCTCCTGTTCTGCTCACCCCACCTCTACTTCTTACCTGGTCATCGCCTATACTTCCTGCCTGGCTACTGGCCAATCGATGTTTTATTAAAACAATACAAGTGACAGGGTAAGAGACCATTGTCCCACAGCAAGTCAGGGTCCTTGTGACTATAGAGACTCATCCAGCTTGTCCATGTCCAGGCAGGGAGGATGCAATATTGGTCGGTACAGCTCCAATTCCATGGCTGGCAAACCGGTAACCAGGGTACCTTGTTCCCTGGCGACTCTCAAGAGGTTTACCTTTCCCAGGCCCAGGTGGTAACTTTATGATAATGAAGACATAGCTTCTTCATGAGCTATGACATGTCATGAGCCCATGACATTCTGGGCTCATGCTGGGCAAACCTGACTGATACATTAAGTCCTTCTTCTTTGGGGCTATATGGGAGCTTGTGCAATGGGCCAGGGAAGCTGGGTGAAGCATCCTTTGACACTTTCTTGTTAGAAAGCCGTTCCCTCCTGGTTTTCATCCATCTTCCCATGACCCTTGGCAGGACCATGCTCACCAGGCCATCAACCCACATTCAACAGAGGAAGAGACTGAGCAGGTACAGGAAGGTGACTGCCCAGGCTCGCCTCTGAAGAAGAGTCCAGAGGACACTGCGCTTTGGGACCTAACAGGGGCTTCCCTGTCCCCAGCATGGGCTGATGTGGGCTGAGAAAGAACAACTCTGAGGAAGCAGGAAGGAGCCGGGACCTACAAACTAGGGGGAGATGCGAGAAATGGCATCCAGAACATTCTCTGAGTGCCCCCCAAATGTTACAATCCCCCAAACAAAATTCCACTCTATCCCTTCCTGAGGCAGAGCCTGCGTGGTTGAGTTGAACTTCCGATGCAGGATTTTGACCACCTAAGTGGGTGTCTGGGGCACCTTGTACACACAAAAGGGACTCTGTCATACGTCCCCTGTTGGTCCTCCTCTGCCCAGTAGCTCGGGGTTTTGCAAATTGACTGTTCACAGGGCAGGTCCACCACATGCAATACAATCTGGAAAGAAAATTCTCAGCGGGAGGCAGGCACACATTCTTCACTACCGCAGCTTCATGCCCTGCAGTGGCTTGGGCTGGTGACAGCTGGCAGGGCCTGGGGACCAAAGTGGAGGAATTCAGGGCTGGGGCCAGCACGACATGTCCTTCCAGCCAAGATGTGTCGCTAATATGTATTTCTGGTGGTGTGTCAAGTGGTTCCATCCGGCTGGTGAGGAAGGTGCAGAAGGAACATATGGGGGCCAGATTTCTCTGGGGAAGGAATCGCCTTCTTAGTGACTCGGTGAGGGCTTTGGGCAGAGCCAATGTGGGGCCAGACAAGAATCTGACCCTGATTCTCAGTCATCCTTGGTGTTCAGTGTGACTAGCCAACCAGCCACATAGAGGACAGTGTATACTTCTCAGGACTGGAAACCAGCACCATCAACCACAGGTTCAGCCGGTAGCTTCCAGACAGCAGCCAACGCTGAGAGAAATGTGCCAGGCTCCCCATCCTATCTGCCACCAGTGCATCCCTGTCATAACCACAGGAAGCTGGGTTTCTTGGTAGAAAGACAGCAGGCTTTGGGTCTGGTGGGATGGCCGGCCTCATGGTGCAGTTATGGGTGGCATACTCGGTGGCACTGCTGGTATCTGATTAATTGGTGTTCCGTATGCTCTAGAATCATGATAAACCCTGTGGCCGGGGCCACAGTGTGCTCCTCTCTCAATGAAATTCAGCCCCCAGCTCCTGAAGATGCAATGATGTTGGAGACAGAGTTTTAAAGAAGTGACCAAGTCAGAGCTAGTGTAGATGTGTGTGTGTGGGGGGGGGGGGAATGTCCTTACAGGACGGGGTCAGAACACCGACCGACACAGACAACCTGATGAGAACAGGGACAAGGGGGTTTCCACAATAGAGGAGGGGGCTCCTGGCCGTGCTGTGATCTTGAACTTGGGGCCTGCAGAATAAGGCAGTTAAATATGTCTGTCACTTAACTCAAGCACATAAACTCAGGAGGCGGCATAATTGAGTACCACAATAGTGAGGGGATTGGGTACCACAGTGGGAAGGGGATTGGGGACCATAGTGGGGAGGGGATTGGGGACCACAGTGGGGAGGGGATTGGGGACCACAATGGTGAGGAGAGGAGGGTCAGAACCTCTGGTGGTCACCATGGGGTCTCACTTACTTTATCCAGCTCCCCTTACACCTTGAGATTCCAGGCTGGGATGCCACAGAGCAGCAGAAGCCTGCCCACTCTGTGTGAGGCTCCAGAGCCCATTCCCAGCCATGCAAAACGAGAAGCAGCTCGAGGCATACAGTTGTTCATGGTGACGTCATCCTGCTCACAAAACCATTGAGGAAATGGGGTGCACCGAAACAATTTGCACCAGCTCAAACCTGATGGATCTACAAATTATATTTGAGGATGAAAGGCTGGGGACCTAAAGTACTTACTGCATGGCCTCCCAAGTGGTTGCTAACTCCCAATTCACCTTTTATTATATGTGCTTTCTTATCAATTGAGGACAGTGGATATTTTCATCCTGGCTTAGCTCTCCAGGCTGAAGAGCTACACCCCGGAGCCTGTAGCAGTTAGTCTCAGCGCTGGGATTAATTCTCTGACCTCAGGAAACAGATTTAATGCAGGCACAGGGGAAGCAGGGTATCCTGGCCAAGAGAGGATGGTGGGACACGGGGGCTTTCTTTTCCAAACACCACCAGGAAAGACAGAACAAGAGGGCTCAGCACAGTGTCTCCATGAGACCGCTGTCATCTAGGCTCACACCGTCTTCTGGACCGGCCGAGGCTTTGTCTGCCAGTTTCCTGGGCATTGTGAAGGCAGGAACAGTGACTCTCCACCTCCCCCATGTCCCTGCAACTGCTCCCCCCGACAAAGGCTCCATGGCAGAAAACAACTGAGCAGCAAAAACTATTCTATGCTAACTCTGTGCCCACTGTGGCCAGGCCCATTTTACAGATTCACAGATGGAGTCCAGAGGTACAAGTGACCCGACCAAGGTAATCACCCCAAAAATATCCAGAGACTGTGCAGCAATGGCACACTTTAATCCTAGCACTCGGGAAGCAGAGATAGGTGAGTCTCTGAGTTCGAGGCCAGTCTGGTCAGAACTTCAGTGTATGTGTGAGCCCATCGGTTCCTGACTCTCAGCACCTGGTTGTTGAGTGACTAAGTGAGTATGTGGCTCTGGAGCTGAATGGCTACAAGGTCTGTGCCAAAAAAAAAAAAAAAAAAGGTTTCTCTGTCCCCACCAGAGTCATCTCCTCAAGGTACTGTGGGGAAATCTGAAAGAAAGTGGGGGTAAATGGAAATCACACAGATTTCCATTGTGTGAGTGGCAGACTTTGAAATGAAGGCTGGTGGCCCGGTAAATCCACCTGTGACTTGGAAGCTGGGAGCACAGCGTATGAGTGACAAAAGCAGGCTCAGACTTCCAAGTATGGTGTCCTTCGGCTCCTTTGGTCCCTATGCAGTCCCAGAGCTGGCTCAAGAAACCTCCAATGGGACCATCTGCTTACTAGCAAGTCCTCTAGTGGCTTTGAGGGCCAGACAGGCTTATTTCCAAGCTTGAGGCCATGGTGACCATACCAGGACAGCCCTGGCCCTGATGACTTCCAGCACTCCAGGAGAGAGCCTCGCCCACTGGATCTGGGATATTGGCAGGTGAAGAAAGGGCTCCCTTTGAATGAGAGAGGTTCCATCAGCGGATGGTGTGACCTGGACAGTGTCCAGAGCCTTCCCAGGGCATTCCGGGAATCCCGCCCTGGCTCAGTCTGATGAGGCTGGAGTTGGGGTTGGAACCAGCTGGCTCTGAGCTGACCCAGAGATGGGGAGAGTGCAGAAAGAGGCCACAGCCCTGATGTAGAACCTCCGATTTCACTGATGAAAAGATCATCACTGCCTCCTGTCCATCATTCCTCCTGATACACAAAAGGTAGCGCCCATATGATAGAACTACCCGAATCCCATCTTCTGCTACTGGGGACTCACTTAGCCCTGAGAAGACAGGAGCTTTGTGTGTGGGAAGAAGGCCCTCTAAGATCCGCATAAGAAGCCAAAGCAGAGGCTGGGACACTCTCAGCACACCCACCCCCAGCCCACGCTCCATGAGCCAAGCTGGGTCTGGTCTCCATTCTCAAGGAATTTTGGCTTACTCACACACTAGCTGAAGCCCTCAGTTGTCTATGAACCGCTTAATCACTGGCGCCAAGTCCTGTTCAGGAAGGTTTCTTTTCCTTGAGACTTTGTGTAGCAACGTGGTTATCCCTCAGTACCATGGGAAGGTATGACCAGTTGAGCTTGGGAGGGGAGGTGCTTTGAGTTGGCAGCTCATTCAGAGATCAGCCACCCTGTATGACTGGCCCTTCCAGGGTCTCTGACTGATATAACTCAGGCAAAAGCCACAACCAATGGCTATCTGAAACGGTCAGCAGGGGCCATGGGCTGTGATAGGGGCTGGGCTTGGCTGCTTGTCCAGCTGAACCATGGTGAGGCTAGAGGAGGGGCCTGACTGTGTTTGTCCACATCTG
Source organism: Myodes glareolus (assembly GCF_982192425.1). Classification (NCBI taxonomy): domain Eukaryota; kingdom Metazoa; phylum Chordata; class Mammalia; order Rodentia; family Cricetidae; genus Myodes; species Myodes glareolus. The sequence goes on from NC_142044.1 coordinate 46,744,589, forward strand.
AAGCAAGTTTTTGGAACCATGTAGGAGGAGGGTGGGGGCAACAAGCTATTCCAGAGCTACATGCCATGGGGGCCAGAAGTCGTGTGTTCTAGAAGCCACTAGACAATGGGACTCAGTCCAATCTTTAATCAGTGTGGATTTGGGAAACGCCAGTAGATCCTGGAAATTGGATCCTGGAAAGATCCAATGCACATGGGGAAAAGGGGTGCATTGGCCACCCAGGGCCAGTAGAAAAGGTCACTGAAGATAAAAGGAGGGAAGAGAAGCAATCCCCAGTCAGTTCTTGTTGTCTCCCTGACCCCATATGAGGGCTCAGGGGAAGATGGTCCCCGGGGACAGAAGAGGACAGGCAGACCTCTGGCCTGATGGCTTCAGCTCTCCAGGGCCAGGGTCTGGGGTACCCAAGTTCACCTATGGAGGTCCTCACATCCTTAGGCTGATGAGAGGAGGTGACTAGGTTATGGGGCAGAGCTCTCTAAAAAGGGGGTCCCCCAGCATAAGAAGATACAGCAGAGGTGGAGCTGGTGACAGACTCTCTGTGAGCTGGGAATGTGTTCTCCTGCCCAAGGCAGTCACCCATTACCACAGCCTGGTACACAGCGGGGCTGTGTCAGTCAGTCAGGTCCCCGGATCTCCAAGAAATCAACTGAGACTAGGGGCTGGGGCACGGCAGAGCAAGGGTTACGGCCACAGAAGAGCCAACCCATGTCCCGGGAGACCAAAAGCCCACCTTAACCACGGTCAGCTGGGGTTGGCAGAGCCATGCCAGCAGAGTGACTCTTTCTTCCCACACTTCCTGAGTGTCCCACACTTCCTGAGCTGTGCCTTTATGACAGGCCTTTTCATCTAAGCCAGGGACACTGAAAAGAGACTCTGGTCTTCAAAAGCGTTTTGAAGCAAATACATCTTTTCACGGCATAAATGACAGTTTGAAGAAGCCAAATCTGGGCTTCAGCTCTGATCTATCCTTAGGTTCCTTGTACAGAGGAGGGAGTGGTTATTCAACACACACACACACACACACACACACATACACACACACACACACTCATATATGCATGCAGGCCCACACATACACATATATGCTCACATATGCTCTCACATACATACTCATTCTTACCCCCCCACACCTATATATTTGTGCTACATATGCTTACACACACCCACATGCATATACATTGGCATGCATGTGCACATATACACAGAGACACACGTGCTCTGGGATAATCCTACTGTACACTGTGAATCTGTATTCCTCTCATTGGTTAATAATCAAGCTGAGTAGTCCTATAGCCAGAAAGAATAAGGAGAGGTGCAAAGGCCAAATGGAGATACAGGGAGAAAGAAGGGCAGAGTCAAAAGAGATGTGAGACAGCCACCAGAGGAACAAGATGTGCTAGAGGACAGGTAAAGCCATGAAGCCATGTGGCAAAATGTAAATTTATAGACATGGGTCAATTTAAGTTGTAAGAGCCAATTAAAATAATCCTGAGCTATAGGCCAAACATTTTGTAATTAGCATAAGCTTGTGTGTGATTATTTGGAACCAGGCAGCCGGGACATAAAAAAAGCTCCACCTCCAATTACATACATGTACACACATGGGCACATGTACACACATACATGTTCACATACAGATACCCACACATGCACTGACTCTTACCTGAGGCACATGGTCACCACCAGTACCAGAAGCAGATACAAAGGGAAGAGCAGCATCTGAAGTGCAGCTCTAGTGACCTGCGCCAGCCCAAGCAAAGAGCCTCAGAGCTGAGGAGGCTGGTCAGGGATTAGCTGCTTGGTGGAAAGGCAGGCAGGGCTGGGAGAAGCCTGCACAAAGGCTCTGAGGCAGGATCTTGGGATGTAACAGAGGCTGAGAAAGGCAGGGTGGCCCAAGCAAGACTGAGGAGTTTTGTGAATTCCATTGCGATGTTTGGTTTTTCCTGAGATGTGGGAGTGCTTGACGGTTTCTTGTGGAGGATGTCACCAGGCCCTTGGTCTCTCACTTAGCCCTTGTGGCCTTTCTCTAGCGGCATTCAAACCAGACGCCATCGGCATCATTAATGAAGTGTTGATGCTTGAGCATCGGGAACCAGTTTCCTGGCTGAAGGCGGGAACTGACTCCAGCTGCTGCTGGCAAGGACAGTCCTAAGTACAGGATCCTGCAAGCTGGCCTTGAGGAAAGTGACCTGGCTCTGGTTCCTAGGCACTTACGCGTGAAAGCACACTTCCTTTGGCTCCCTTGTGAGCACCCACAGGCTCTTGTATGAGGTGACCAGTGTCCCAAGACCACCAGGGAGCTCAGTGTGAGCATGCCTGGTGCTCTCACTTCCTTTCTGTCATGGTGACAAACACTGTGACCGAAACTCCTTAGGGGAGGAAACTGTTGGTGTGGCTTCCACTTCCAAGCCGCAGGTCATCATTGAGGGAAGCCAAAACTGGGGCGCAAGGCAGTTCCCCTTGCTCTCCATACAGCACTACCTCCAGCCAAGAGACTCACAGCTGAAGACGGGTGTCAGGAATTACAGCCAGCTATGCTCAGTTAGCTTTCTTATAGAGTTCAGAGCTGCCTGTCGGGAAAGGTGCCACCTACAGTGGGCTGTGTCCTCCTACATCACTTAGCGGTTGAGACAATGCCCCACAGACACACCTACAGGTCATTCTGGTCTGGACAATCACCTACGGCTCTCTTCTCAAGTGATTCTACGTTGTGTTACATTGACAGTTAAAGCAACCTAAGAACTTGGAAACAGGCTCTTGGCATGTGTGGTTCATCAAAATGCTGGGTGAGCATTTTGGAGAGCCCTAGGCTCATGGAAGAGATATAAAGTCAATGACAGGACAGGCGTAAGTTAGGCAGAGACTGAAGCAACACAGGGGCACGGCAGCCACTAGGGCCTAGAAGGGACGGAAAGTCTAGAAGGCTTCTCCCTGGGGCCTTCGGAGGGGACCAGTTCTGCTGACACTTTGATCTTGGTTTCCAAGTCCAGCACCAAGGGAAGATGAAAGTCTGTCATTTCCAGCCTCAGGTATGAGGTCACCTGTTCCCGCAGCCCTAAACAATGGCTATAGGCTCCAACCCATAGGGATGCCTGCATGACTGTGACAAGGGACCTCGCCTAGGTGACTCCAGCTGTCTGCCAGATGATTTGTGGCCACGAGGCACCTGAGCCCCCTCTTATCTTGGGGAACCCACTATCATAAGTCTTTTTTTCTTTTACTATAAATGTCTCATCAGGAGATGGTGATTATGTGATCAGCTAAGCCAATCAGAGGCTCACCAGAGCTTTGCCTGGAGGCACAGAAAGAGACCCCTGGGAGCTCCTGGGGAGATGAGACCATCAGTGGGTAGTGCTTGCGGAACATCCAAGGGCCTGATAACTAGATTTGCCTAGGTCCTAGGCTACCAGGAGCCACCAAGTTGTTCCTGCCCCTTTCCTGGTCAGGGACACTTTCTAAGTATGATGGGGCTGGAGAGATATATCAGCAGTTAAGAGCACTTGCTGCTCTTACAGAGGGCCTGGGTTCGATTCCCACCAACCACATGGTGGTTCACAACTATCTATAACTCCAGTTCTAAGGGATTTGTTACCAACTTACAGTTTCTACAGGCAACAATTATACACATGATATATAGACGTGCACACAGACAGACATACACATAAAATAAAATTAACTATTTTGGGGGGGGGGCATGTTTCGAGACAGAGTTTCTCTGTAGCTTTGGAGCCTGTCCTGGATACCAGCTCTGATTGTCCAGGCTGGCCTTAAATGCACAGAGATCCACCTGCAAATAAACCCTTTTTAAAAAGAGATTGAAGTCAGATGGTGGTGGTGCACTCCTCTAATCCCAGCTTTTGGGAGGCAGAAGCAGGCGGATCTCTGTGAGTTCGAGGTCAGCCTGGTCTACAAGAGCTAGTTCCAGGACAGGCTCCAAAGCTACAGCAAAACCCTATCTCAGAAAAAAAAAAAATTAAAAGAGCTAGTGAGAAAGACATTCAGTTACAACTTTCTTAAGCTAAAAAAAATAGTTTTGTTTGTATGCAGCCCTTGATGCTACCTTTCACTAGGCTCTGTCCATTTATGATAGATACAGAAGCCTGAATATAACCCTTTTTGGATACCATGGGGTCCCCAGAAAGCGTACCTTTGCCACCATCAGAGGAGAGGGACTGGGGGAACCCACCCAAGGTGTTGCTGGGTGGACCCAGGCTCTGCTGATGGCTCTTCCCTTCCCCTGTTGCCCGAAGCCTGCCTCCTCCTTCCAAGCCCTCCAGGAACAGAAGCTCTGAACATGACCAGTGTTGGGGGTAGGATGGGGTATGGGGCAGGGATGTGATAGGCGTGGGATGAGGGTGGAATGGGATGGGGAGGCATGGGGATGGGATAGGACGGAATAAAGTGGGATGGGATAGGATGGGAGGGGAGAGGTGGGATAGGATGGGAGGGGAGGGGAGAGGTGGGATGGGATGGGATGGGATGGGAGGGGAGGGAGGAGGGGATAGGGAGGGGAGAGGTGGGACGGGATGGGAGGGGAGAGGTGGGATGGGATGGGATGGGAGGGGAGGGGAGAGGTGGGATGGGATGGGAGGGGAGGGGAGGGGATAAGGAGGGGTGGGATGGGATGGGAGAGGAGGGGAGGGGATAGGGATGAGGATGAAGATGTGATGAAGCTGTGATGGGGATGTAGTAGGGATGTGATGGCAGCTTTCAAGCTCTGAAGGTAGAAAGGACTCCACAATCACGGCCTGGAGGTTATAGGAAGTGGGTAGTCGCTTAGCTGTGAACCAAGAATCTTCTGGAACTTTAGAAGAATCAACTCTCCTGGATCCAATCCTTACGCCTCAGTCCACATTGCCCTACATATCCCTTCTTCCAGTTCCTCCTCAGAACCCTAAACCCATCACAGGTCCTCAGAAAGTCTCCATACGATACCTCTGAGTGGGCCCTAGGGAAGGAGTCTTCGGTGGGTGACTTTGCATTGCTTCTTCTCTCCAGCCCTGTGCACTCTGTGCCATCTCTGCCCTATGTCCTTGAACACCCTCTGTGCTGGAACCCACGCCTCAGGTGACCCCAGCCCACGTTCCATGTCACAGGTAGTGACGGCTGCCTTCCCGATTTCTCACAGTACTGCGAACACAGGCTCCTCTTAGTCCCTCCAACCTAAGAGTGGGAGGAGGCTTGGCCCAGGATACTTGGAGGCTGGGGACAGATCAAAGCCAAGGGAGTAGCAGAGCAATAGGCTTGGGACTCAGTGGCCCAGTTAGAGCTGGGCCCAGGCAAGCCAGCTGCCTAGGGGACAGATGGTATGGGGCCTGGGGACCATCTAACTTAACCATGCCACTCAAGCCTGGGTAGGGTACAGAGCAATGGTTTCAGGAGCCTCGTGTCTCACCACAGATCACGATTAATCAAACCCCCACATCTTTAACCAGTAGATTCCCTGATGGTGATTGGGGCTGGTTGACTGTTTGGAGCATGGAGAATGGGGGATTAAGCCAAGCTCCCACCAGCTGGCAAAGAGATAGATGAGGACACACACACACACAATGAATGCTTGAAATGGCCAGGGCTGTGTAGGATGCTCAAGGAGGAGGCTAGGCACCCTGCTGAGCTGGGCGGGGGGGGGGGGGGGACACTTGATGGTATAAACCTAGCATCTCAAAGAGGCAGAGGACACATTTTCACTATAGATCTCCTTCTCATCTGCTGAATCCCCAGAAAGAGTTGCCCCCTCGCTCCTTCCCCCTCACTAGTAGACAAAAATTTTAAAATTTAAATCTCTTACAATAACATCAGAAACACAGAACACCCAAGGATGCATCTAAAGAAAGCAATGTGTGATCCATCCAGAAGCATCAGAAAGTTACTGAGGAAAGGAAGCAAGGCTTAAGAGCAGCAGAGAGAGACACCCACGAAGAGACTGGGCCCTGTGAAGATCCTCATCCCACCCGTGGTGACCTGTGCATGCCACGCTCTCCCAAACCCAGCAGGCTTTGGGGCGTGCATTTGGAAATTGATAAATGTCCCCTAAAGCTTGCAGAGAAACAAAGTGTCCTGTTATGTTCAAAACAGCACAAAGTTGGATATCATAGCGCCGGACCTAGAACTTCTTAGTGAGTCCAGCATGCGTTGCTTTAAGTGTGGAGGGCCAGGCAAAATAGGCAGCAGGGGTGCAGAGAGAGCAGCCAGTAAGGGCAGGTACTGGGAGGTTGGCAAGGACATCTCCTGTTTTCCTGATGTCACAGAAAGAACACATCATAAACTCATGCACGAATGGTCTGTGGGATCTCTTGACAGCCCATTTCATAGGTAAGTAAACTGAGAGAGTGAAGCTCAGAGAGCTACAAATCACTCACCTCCAGTCCCCCCAAGGCTGGGATTCTCACAGATCAAATGCAATAGTCTAGGCCCGGGCCAGAGAAGAACCCTGGAGTGATCAGGGAACAGCCTTTGCCATCACACACATGGTCCTTCCTCAGCGTCAAGACCCTTTGGAGAGGTGGGAACTGTGTGTCTGGGCTGTCTTCACTGTGTGACTCCTGTCAGCAGGTCATGAACTCCTGCAGCCTCCACAGTTGGGTGACACTTAGCTCGGGTGGCTTCTGTCTCTGCCTTCTAGGTCTGGGAGGGAGGTGAGCTGGAAGAGACAGCAAGGAAGAGGAAGAAGAAAGAGAAGGAGGAGGAGGAGGAGGAGGAGGAGCCGCCTTGGAGCAGGTGAGCAAGGCAAGAATAGGCCCCTTGCTGTGCAATCGAGTTCAGCCATGGCAGGGAGGCCCCCAGTAAAGATCACCTGAGCCCCTGTTCCCCAAGAAGAGGGAAGCAGAGCCTTGAACTGCCCGGCACAGCACCAGTGCCTGCAGATCCTAAGGTGTATCCTCTGCCCTTGTTGGTGCTGCTACTGTAGGGTTTGTGCTATGTAGGGCACCAAGGGGGTAGATGGGGGTGCCAGGGCGAGGCAGGCTTCCAACTCTGCAGCAAAGAATCATCCTACCTGGTGTCTCCGTGTTCCTCTTATCCACACCCTCTGTGCACATGATGAGGTCTCAGGAGAAGAATGAGCCCACAGTGTGATGGGAGCCGTGAGGAATGTGCAGCCCACACCATGACGGCCTCTGGAACCAGGTGTGTGAGAATGAGACACAGGCAGAGATGGAAAGAGGCCAGGTCAGGTGTAATGCCTTTGCCATCACCCACATGGTCAGACAACCAGCGTCACCAGGATAGAGAAGACTGGCAGTGAGCACCGCATTATTCAGGATGCACGTGTACAAGTTGGGTGTGGGGGGGGGGCTCCTGGGCTGGAGGTGCCTCTGATCTTCCATATCCACATGGGATGGTACGGCACATGGGATGGCTCCCAGTTTATCGGGTTGCTGTAAGTGCAGAGTACACCCTTGTTTGCAAAGCTGAGGCAAGTTACTGGTGGTCAGGGACACTAGCTGGGTCCACCATCCTGTGCGCGTGGGATCTAGATAGATAGCAATCCAACCTGCTGCCTGATTCCTCAAGACAGTAAAGCACTGGGAGGTGGGCGGGGGTGGGGGGAAGCGGCTGGGCCTGGGGACCGACACTCAGCTTGGCTGGCCCTCAGAGCATTCATCTTGATCCCAGATCTCAATTAGCGTTGCTAGACCGCAGGGCGGCTTTATGGAGTGGAAAAAATCCATTAAGGGTTTTAAAGCAAAGCTCAGGACATCATCGCCTCATTGCCAGGGCTTCCATGAGCTGCAGTCTCGGCCAGCTCTCAGGAGGCCCTCATCTTCCATCCACCTGGATCAGGTGTGGGCTGTGCCGTGGGGGCAGCTAAGGGAGCCAGACCCTTAGGAGTGGACCCTCACGACGGTCACGCTCACAAGGGAGGGGGGTGAGCCTTTTGGAGCTGTCCCCTGCACAGGAATTCAGCCAGCCAGCTCCCCCCACACACCCCGCCTCCCACCGGAACAGCCTGGGACGGTTCGGACCTGATGCTATCTTTCCCCTGCCTGACATCCAGCTATTATACCCAGGTTTCCTCTGCTAGATGCCCGCCCTGCCACCCACCAGTGGTCATCTAACCTCTCTGAACCTCTGCACTCCCTCTGCCCCCATCTGTACTGTGATGGGATCAGAGGAACTGTGGGGTCGGGGAGGGGTTGCTAAGGAAACAGGTGAGGTGAAGGTGCAGTGGTCAGCACAGGTGACAGCCACCTCCGTTGCCTCTCTGCCTCCACCTCTGCCACGGGTTAGCTCTGTGTCTTTGCAAAGACTGTTCCGGGCCTGGCTGCTGTGCAGCTTGGTCAATCTTCGCCTCCAGCGAGCCCTCCCTGGTTACCTAGGACAGTCCAGCTTTCCCAACCCAGTGCAGAGCACATAAGAGGGGTGGAGGTGCTTGAATTTTGCATGATCAACCTTTCCAAGGCAAGGCCCAGGTTGAGGCCCCAGCATTGAATGTGTCCCAGCGATCCCAGAAGCCTCTGACACAGCCTTAGAGCCTGGCCGGCCATGCCCTCCTTAGCTTTGTCCCTCTGCTGTGGGTTCACAGGCCTCAGTGCCCTCCCTTCCCTACCTAGATTCTGTGCAACTCCTGTTCCCCCTTCTTTTACCCAGGCTAGCCCTTCTGCCCACTCCTGCTACTTGGGCTTTCCGTCTAGGCTTACAGAATCCAAATCTACCTGCTGCAAGAAGCTACCAGCTCCCATCACCTTCAGTCAACCCCCCCCTACCTCATCCCAACCCCACTCTTGCTGTTGGCCCCAGACACAGTCACGTGGACACTCCACGTTGAGCGCAACAATGAACACAGAAGACTGAACCCAAGCAACGTCCCACAATCCAGCCACACAATCCTGTGTTCCTGAGACTGGTTCAGCCTGGAGCTGTTTAGCGTCATACACAAGGAGCACAATGTAACCTCACTCAGTCAGTACAACCCTGTCTCCTCCCTGACTCAGGCAGACCCTACCTCCAGCTCCCACTGCCCACAGAGCTGAGTCCCCCTTGGCCAAGGCTCACGGTGCTAGGCTGAGTGCGGAGAGGAGCCTGCAGGGCCCTAGAGAGAGATGAAGTGCACTTGCTTGGAATTAATGGGGGGAGCAGAGAGCGCCTCCCTAATTGCCCTCCTTTCCAGTGTTTACAAGCACTGATTTCCCCTGGCTCCAGGCTGCCCATCTGTGGGGCCAATAATGCAAACCCCCAGGTTCTCCTGAGATTCTGGGCTTGACCTCTCTCAGGTATGACAGCAGGTAGAAGGGTGAGAACAGTCTGCCTTGAAGGGAACAAGGGGGTGGGGTGCCTTCTAGAACCTGGAAGCAGCCAAAAACAAGCTTGAGAAAGAGCTAGGGACCCCAGTGGCTGGGTCCCATTGGGGGTGTGGGGTGGGGAGAGAGGAGTAAGCAAATCCTCAGGCTGAGCTCCTGCACCCTCCTCTGCTCCTGCACCCTCCTCTGCTCCTGCACCCTCCTCTGCTCCTGCACCCTCCTCTGCTAATGGCTAGAGGACTGTGATCCTGCAGATAAGGTCTAACTCAGAGGCAGGTGTGAGCAGATCTGTCTTCTACACTGTAAAGTGCTAATCCCCATAGTGAGTGATGTCAGAGGCTTTTCACAGTGCGGGCAAGGACTGGAGTCTGGCCAGCTCCCAAACCTTTAGGATCCACTTCCCTGGCAGTGACGTTGTGGTCTTCACTGCTTATGTTCACTGTAAAGGGTTTTCAATGGTTTTTGTACCTGAATCCCCAGAAGCTGTGAGTGTGGACCACCCGCCATGGGTAGCCATGTGCTTTCTCTCTTTCTCACTAGGGTATAAGGCCCTGGCCAGCAGGGACCCAGTCCTCTAACTGCATGTCATCATAACATGGCCTGGGGGACCGGTGACTGACCCCTCTATGACAAAGGGACTTTCCAACTAGATTGAGGGAGGAGCCTCTTGGCGGGAAAACCAGGCTGCCTGCCCAAGGCTGGGTTAGTCACAATCCCTGGATCAGGAACCAGGAAGGAGGGTGACATGGAGAGAGGGGCTGATGTGACCTCCACTGTGGACCCAGACACTGTGGCAGGGGGTGGGGGGGTGGGAGGTAGTGAACTGGGGACCACAGTTTCCTTCTGGAAGCTGAGAACAGTTCTCTGCCTTCATCCAGCAAAGGCACAGTAGACCTAGTCCTCCACATTAAAGATCAGATTTCTCTAGAACCCCTGAGTTTCCAGAAGCTCCACAGAGGAACGCAGCTGGTTAGGCCCTCATTTCAGCCAGGGAAAGGGACCAGTGTAACATGAGGGGGCCGACTTGTCGGGGTTTCCGTCCTGCCCGGTGCCCCCCAGCTGGCAAACCCCAAAGAAAATCACATACGGGACTCCATAAGATTATAAACTGATTGGCCCATTAGGTCAGGCTTCTTGTTCACTCTTATAACTTATGTTACCCCATTATCCTTATCTATGTTAGCACATGGCTCCATACCTTTCTCAGCAGGGCAGGTTACATGCTACCTCTTCAGTGGTCTGCACAGGAATGGAGAGAAACCTTCCTGCTTCCCAGAATTCTCCTGTTCTCATTGTATCACCTCTACTTCCTGTCTGGTTTTCCCGCCTATACTGCCTGCCTGGCCAATCAGCGTTTTATTAAAATATGATTGACAGAATACAGACAATTCTCCCGCATCAGACCAGGCTCCTCCTCCACAGTCAGGTGAGAGAAGAGGTAGTTCTGGGGCAGGTTTGTTTGTTTGTTTGAAGTGGCCCAAGTGTAGAACCTGGGGCCTCACATGTGTTAGGCAAGTATTCTGCCCCTGAACCATCCTCCGGCAGAAAAGGATGTTTAAACCCCCGAGTTTGTAACTGTTTGGGTCACAACAAAAGGAAAGCAATCCACCATAAAATTCCTTCATGAAGGCACTGCCTGGGAGCTTGCAGTGGTCCTCACTGGCTGCTGGCAGACCCTGAGGTACAAGAATCCTCAGGGCAAAGAGTCAAGGAAATGTAGGAGGAACAAGTAGAGTCCCAGATAGTGGAAAGACAGGCTCACCCCAGTCCTTACGGCAGGTGGTTTCAGAGGGACAGCAACCAAAAGGCAGGGACCATAAAGCCTTCATATCCTGCTTGTGTGCTGCCCAAGACAGGTGGTCCTAACAGCGGTGGGTCTACAGCAAGACTACCCTGAAGGCCACAGTGTGCTTCCCCGGGTTGTCACTGGAGACAGGGCTGCCTGAGCAGGGAAGATCCAGGGAGGTGGGCTGAACCAAGAACTACGCACGGCCAAGGCACATCAGCCAATCCCCACTTCTTTTCCCACACACTTTAACATCACGAGACATCTCCTCTGGGGTCTTGTGTCTGTTGTCACCCGGCATTCCTGGAGGGCAGGAACGCACTGGTGCCCATATGTCTCCTCTGCCCTGTTTGTGGATGCACATGCAGTAAGCACCCACGGTAGGCCAGACTCTGGGTTGCAGGAGTTGCGAGGAAAGGGCCTCTCATGAGGGGCGCTCAGGCCTGAGTGATGAGGATGGGAAGACTGACATATGTACCAATGGGTAGGGTAGGATGTGGGGGAGACACAAGTGACTGATGGGGCATGAAGACGAGGTGAGAGAGGTGCAGTGTTGGGGGGACTAGCAGGGGCTTGCTGTGAAAACTGAGGCAGTGTGGAAAGCATGTAGGAGCCGAGCAGATGAGAAAGGTGTTAGGAACAGCGTGGGCAGAATTACAGAGGGCCAAGGGGGAGTCACTAGGGGATGGAGGAGCAACTGCAGAAGTCAGAGGGAGGTGGCTGGGTACAGCAGCAGATCCTAGGCCTTCAAAGAAGTTGAGGTTTTGGTGTGGATAACTGGAGAATAAGGGAAGGGCTCTAGGGAGAGGGGCCCGGGGCAGGTTTATGTCTTGAGAAACTGGCTCTGCTCTCACCCCAAGCATTCTGCCAGCACCGTTGGCAGAGGCAGCTGGCCAACCCTGACAGGAGGGGCCGAGCCCGGGGCTCCATCCGAGCAGGAGGTTCCGGCAGGCCTAGCTCTTTTCTGGGCTGCCTATAGCCTCTCCCTGACAAGTTGTCTGAAAATGTTCTTGATTAAAAACAGAACACCGAGTGACAGAATTCAAACAGCCTGTCCGTCCATCTCTTCTCAGGATTGGCTGCCGGGAACTAATGATTTTTATTAGCGCCGTCGGCTGTCACACGTCTGATTACAATGACCACAGCCCGTGGTCTCTCCTGAGGACTGAAGGGACATTAATCACACTAGATGATTACTCCTGAATGCTGATGGGCTGAGTTCAGGGCCCACAGTCAGTGGCAGAGACTAGCAGGATGGCGATGGTGAGGGACTCTTGCCAACTTCCAACTCGGCCACAGATGAGCCGCCTTCCCTTCTTGGACTCTGGTCTCGTTTGTCACCCCCTTGAACCCACACTGCCACTCCTGGCAGAAGGGATATGATATATGTTCAAGAGCTGTGTGGTTCAGAGAGGTTTGGTAGCTTTCCAAAGGTCACACAGCATGTTAGCTCTCAGTTGAATAGTCAAAGTCTGGGAATTCCGGGCCACATCTCATCTTCCTTCCTGATTGTTCTCAGGAAGCAGATCAGATAGGGATAGTTCCCACAAGAGAGAAGAGGGCAAGGAAATGAAGACAAGAGGAAGTAGCGGGCGTCCTCTGTGATATCCACTTAAGGGGACCACACGTGAGTTCTAGGTGCTGGTTGGTGCCTGTGTTATCTCCATGCAATGACACAGACTTCATGCCGATTTTTTCGCACAACGTGGGGTTTCTATGTTAATGTGATGTGACGCTTTGAGTCCCTCCCAGTGCCCTGGTCCATGGGCCTCAGAGTAAGCCAGTAAGGAGCACTCCTCCGTGGTCTCTGTTTCAGCTCCTGCTTCCAGACTCCTGCATTGAATTCCTGCCCTGGCTTCCCTGTACGATGGACTCTAACCTGTAAGCGGAAACAAACCCTTTCCCCTGCAGACTGCTGTCAGTCCTGGTGTTTACCACAGCAACTAGGGCAGTTGGTAGAAGTCCAAGGAACTCAAGGAAACTGAGGCATGGGTGGTGCTGCTTGGTGGGCCAGATACAGGACGAGCAGAGGCACAGAGACGGGAGGGGTGTCGAGGTGGAATGAGTTCAGCGGATGTCCCAGGCTCAGGTCCGCTGGGCACAGGACCCTGGGGGTTTGGAGTCCAGCCTTGACCAGAGGTGTTGTTTGAGGGTGCTGGAAAGCTTGAAGCAGGGAACAGCCCTTGACGTCACAAGCACCATCTGGCTGATGGAGGACACAGGAAGAGGAGGATGATAGAATTAGGAGGTGACCTTTGGAGTCAGGCAGGTCTAAATGGCCTAGGTTTGAGATCATGGAAACAATTAGAGTTGGTTAAGGGAAGAAAAGGCCATGAGGAGGAGGAACAAGAGGTGAGGGAGGACCATGGCATGGAGAGAGTCACAGGACAGAGCGGGGGACCCAGGTGTGATGCCGAGCCGGTAAGATGTGTGGACGTGCATTGTTAAAGGTATGAAGAGAACAGACAGGATTCAAAGCTCTAACTGACAAGAGCCTTCGGCTGAGGGGAGAGAGCCTGGGTGAAGGATGAGAGCAGGTGGGGAAGGCTGGCACACTCTATTTTCCACTATCTGTGAAATTTATGCATCTAATTCTCATGGCCATGCTCAGGTGTAACTTTTTCAATTAAAAGAGAGGGGAGTTGAGAAGCTAGTAAGCTGTAGCCTGGTCTCCCTTCTGGAAGAGTCAAGTTACCGAGACCAACCCTCTGAGGGAGTAGATGACGTGATTAGTAGTGTGACCTTGAGACACACAGCTATGACCCTAAAGCAGCTGGAACGAGGAAACCCATCCAGGGAGCCTGGAGCCTAAAGGATGTGGAAGCGTTGATTGGTGAATCTTGGGGAGGTGGCAGGTGTGGTACCCAGAGAAGCTGTGAGGATGTGGGAGACTTCCCTGTCACAGAGGGCAGGAGAATGCTCTGGCCTGGGCTTGGATGGCATTCCTGGACGCTTGGTGCCAAACCTGGCACCATGTCTAACTCATGGCCGTGTCTGATGGCCACTGTAGGCAGATGCTCTCTGCGCCATGCCCACACCAAGCATGGGACACAGGCTGTTCCCTGACTCCTTGAAATGGGCCTGTACAATTGTGCCCATCGTGTGGATAACCAAGTGGAGGCTCCGAGGGGGACATTAGCTCACCCAAGGTCAGAGGGCATGTCACCAGCAGAACTGGGACCTGAACTAGGTTACTGGCTTTTCATGGGCAGTCCTTGTTGCTTCCTTCAAGGACTAGGGCCACCTCTTACAGTCTCCGCCTGCAAGCAGGTGACAAAGGCAGAAGTATAAGGCCATCCCCACAAAGGTGGCAGTGGCACCAGCCGAGTCCAGGACTTCCTCGGGAGTAAAAGGCAGTTCACTTGTAAATACATCAAAACGGCAGCAGAAGCCTTGGGTCTCTGGAGACCCCCCAGAGCACAGAGGTCAGTGACAACAACCAGTCCTGCTTCCTGATCAATAGCCCAGATCTCAGACTAAGTGTCCCTGGCTCCCTAGGCTGGAGACGCTGGGGTTCTGAAGGAAGCACACTCAAAGCTGGGGCCTTGACTCTCTGGGACAGAGCAGGGCAGGAGGCAGAAGTCAGAAGGAGCTGCAGAAGCAAGAAAGGCCCAGAAGGGTGGGAGGGGCTTTGTGATGGGGGTGAGGGCAGCTGATGGACCAGAAACACAGGCTACAGAGTGTGGGATGAACCAGAGTGAAAGAAAGGCCAGGGAGGAACTGCCGCAGCTCTGTGCTGTGTTGGGTAGGCGAAAGGGGAGATTTTGCACTATATACCTTCTTATAGACTCAGTACTTTCAGGTCATAGAGTGATCACACAGTCATACAGCCAAGACAGTCTTCATTCAAAGCATATCCTCCTGCCTCCTGAGCTGTACCTCCCTGGACAGACCACAGAGCTCCTGGGACCAACACAAAGCAAGTTCGGTGCCCTGACCACATATGCTCATTAACATATATGGGATCTAGAAACTTCCTTTGCAGTCAGCGCAGCACTATAGACAGTCAAACATCTGGCCATGTCATCGCATGAGATCTGGACAGCAGCCTGGCAATCAGAGCTTCTCCTGCTTCCAGAGAAGAGGGAGGGACCTGCCCAGGTCCATGATGAGCCAGAGGTGCCTGTCACCTGGCCTGCCTTGCATTTAGCAGCTGCTTACTAAGGGCTGTCGCTGCTGACTGTGTTGGCCTCTTAGACCTTGTCAACCCTCCCAGTAGATCCACGGGCCAGGCATTCTGCAGTCCCTGTTCTGTGTCCCCTCGGTGCTGGAATTAAAGGCGTACCTTGCTTGGTACGACTCTCAGCTTCTACGGCTCTGATCACAGGTTGGCAAGGTCCGGAGTTACTCACCAAGATCCCAAGACACCAAGTGGGAGATGGGCCCATTCCCACCTCTGCCCCAGACTTCTCTCAGCACCCTGCTGGGAGAGCCCAGGTTTGACAGCAGGATGAAGCCAGCCACTTTGGGTCCCCTTGGCCCTGGTCCCCTTGGTTCACCCTTGAAACCCTGACCTCGGACCCAGAACATCAACAGTCTCAGCAGTGCTCAGAATCCTCGGTGAAGTGGCTCTTGTGGGGAGCAGAGGTGAGAACCAGGAGGTGCAGTGACCCTAATTGCCTTCCAGGCTTTCATCGTGGGCGGCATTCTCTCGAAAGATCTACAGGGCTAATTGGCAGGCGAGTGGAGCTTGCCAGGAGCAGCTCTTCCCTACGAGCGACTGATCTCAAGGAGATCAGAAAGCTGGGAGTCACCCTGTAAGGAAGCTCAGCGCGGGCTTGGTGACAGGACCACACAGCGCTGGGGCTCACCACAGGATGATGGCACAGGGCTCCAGCACAGGATTAGTGAAAGGACTTCTGACTTGAGGCTACCAGCTGCGGCTCAAGGAGCTGGACTCTGAGGTCAGTTGGCTAGCAGGGATTTTTGTCTTGACTCTGGAGTGATAGTTAGGGCACAGTAGAGATTGACAGCCACCAGGCAGGGCAATTTCTGAATCTTCTCTATATTACCTAATCCCAAATAATTGCCAGTCATATATCTAGACTCTGTGCTGGGCCCCAGCCAAGGAAACAGCATATGACCAGGAGGGGCCCCAGCAGATTCTACCCTTGGGTTGGTGTTCTCAAAGAACCAGAGAAGTGGAACCAAGTTCCTCTCTACCTAGCCTGCAGATTTGTAGATCTTCCAGAATCTCTCATGCTCTGCCCAGATTTTGTAGATAAATAGACAGACAGAAACATACATACATGCACACATACATACATATATACATGCATGCATACATGCACAATGCATACATACATACATACACACATGCATACATACATACTACCCACTTCTAGCAGCTATCTCAGGCCCCCTTGCCTATCTCAGGCTCATTTGTACATCATTTGAATACCACCTCAGCCCTCCTCAATGATTTTCTACCCTTCTCTTTACTTCACCAACTACTGAGGAGACTCAGCCACACAGAGAGGAAGGCTCCAGAATGGACCCAGCTCTGCCCTTTCCCTTGGTTCAGTCCTTTTACCCACATTGTCTCTTCAAATTCTGTATCTCAGAGATCCAGGGGCCAGGAGGCCTCAGGACTGTGCTGGGATTGAAGGGGCAACACAACTGTGTGGGAAAAGTGGGTGATCAGGGTTCCCGTGCTGTGGACCCTGTTCACAATCCTGCCGGGGTTTATGGAGCCCAGGCTACCTGCTCATCAGGTTCCATGTCACAGTCCCTGTTCAGTCACTGCTCCTGCCCTCAGGCAACAATTGAATGGGGGTTTAATTATTTATCGGAAAGATGGGTGTCCTTGGAACAAGAATAGCAGGGTCAACGGAAGGACCAAGGAACAGCCGAGGGAGACGAAAGACTGACTTTGTAGTTTCTGGGTATGGGCTGCTCTTTCTGGGTCAGAACAACACATACTGGGTCCCTTTAGTTGCCGCCATGAGCTGAGAGGCCAGCAAGGTCCTTTCATCCTTGGTCCTCTTCCTCGGAAGGGGAAAGGGCAGGTGGTACATTCTGGAAGGAAGAAACTAGGAGAAGAAGGTGGCCAGTAAGACCCCCGGACCTGACAGAGTCACCTGCGTCTGAGACCCTAGTGTACCAGGGCAGGGCTCCACAGGGCAGAGGAGGGGGAGGTCCACGCTACAGAGGCCGAGCTATGGTCCTCTGGAAAAGGTGATAAGGATAAGCATTGTGTGTCCCTCGCTACCATCACCAACACCGCCGTCACCCGATGGCAAGGAGAAACCCGGGGCGGGACCTTCAGACACGACAGGGCAGGTTCCCAGCATTAAATACCTCTTGCTGGGGAGGATTGGCATAAATGATGGAGGGCCAGAGGCCTCTGGGTGGGGGTGGGGGTGGCTGGAGGACAACTCAATTAGCTCGGGCGAGTGGCTTTTATTGCACATTTGTGAGACAGGAGAAGAGAAAATGCCCCACTCAGCCACATTTCAAATCAAGAAGGCAAAGCATGCCCTGCATTTGAATCTCTGAAGAAACTACTTGAGATGAGAGAGGGAGAAGAGGGAGAGGGGTCAGCAGAGAAAAGAGGAAGGTGGAGGAGAGGAGAGGCAGGCGACCCACACAGGAGGCCATCTGCTCCTGTCTCCAGGAACTCAGCGGTACCTCAAGAGGACCCCAGTTGACCCATCTGCCCACACAAGTCTGGGAGCTTCTGTCAGCCTTCCTGTCCCCCTGGCATAGCTCGGAGGGGGTGTGTGTCTAAGGCAGAGCCAAGGGAATGCTGGGAAGGGAGGAAAGAGACCCAGGAAGGCCCTGGACCCTTTGCCCCCTCCGACTGTCTGTTGCCCCAGAGTCAAGTGGGCTTCCTGGAAGACACAGGCTCAGTCAGGAGTTGCCACACTGTCTCTAACCAAGAGTTCAGTGGGTGGTTGCCACACCATCCCACAAGCAGGGCATTCCTTGAGAAGAGATGGTATTTGAAAACCCATCAAAGGGAATCTGAGCCTCGACACACCACAGTCCGCTGTACCCAAAAAAGCCATGTTTATCCAAGATCCCGAGACCGACCTGCCACCAGGAGCTGCTATGAAAGGGGCATTGCTGCCGAGGACTAGGGGAGGTTTCCCGAGTGCCAAGGGAGGGACAAGATCTCACATAGACCAGGCTAGTCTTAGACTCACTTTGTAGCTGAGGGTGGCCTTGAACTCCTAATCCCCCTGCCTCTACCTTCCGAGTGCTGAGATCGCAACCAGGGTTTCACAAACGTCAGGCAAGCACACTCCTAATTAACCCACAACTGTTCTGCACGTTCACTTTGAGCAGCCATATAGGTGTTGCTGCTGTGAGAGCCCTGAGAGGTAGTGACCATGAGCTCTCATGGTGACAAGGGACAGTCTAGGGCTATGCCCAGACCTGAATCCAGAGTCCCCTACTTCCTGAATACATGGTTACTACAGATGTGAAGTGACCAAGTTCCTGTCCCTTCTCTCTCTGTGCCCCCAAGGGACACCCTCCATATTTCCCCCCTCACTCAGTCTTGTCTCCATTGGTCCCATTGCTTACATCTTCACTCCTCTGAACTCTCTCTGCCCTCCTGGAGAATGGACTCAAGCAGAGAACATCAGCCCATTCCACATATGGATAAACAGAGGCTCTGGGGTGCTGTAGACATGCCAAGAATATGCCCTCACCAGACACAAGGACCCTGGGCTCCTACCTCTTGAATCTAACCAGAAGGCTTGTGTGAGAAGGTGGTACCTCACAGAAACGCCTTGGTTTTAGATTCATGTCCAGTGTCAACTCTCTGCCTGGAGCTTGAGGTCTCGGGGGACCAGAGAGTATTTAGCCAGGAAAAATAAGTCTTAGCCGTCTGTACCGACTGGCATTTAAACACCTTTGTCAATTAAGGACACAGAGCCACGGATTTTTTATGTTGCCGATGAATGCGAAGCAGAGCTAGTAAGTGACCTTTAGAACTACGGGTCTCTCTTTACTCATCTGACTGGCTGACTCTCCAGAGCTCAGTCACTGCCTCTGAGGCTGCATTGGCATGAGCGATTGAAGAGGGGGCAATTCCAGTTCTAGGATCGGCATCTCGGGGTCCTGGCACTGCATCCAGGGCTGGAGCCAGAGGGCTCACAGCAGTTCTGAGGGAGCAAGTCCAGCCAGTGGCA
The DNA here is from genome assembly GCF_982192425.1 of Myodes glareolus. NCBI lineage: Eukaryota > Metazoa > Chordata > Mammalia > Rodentia > Cricetidae > Myodes > Myodes glareolus. Next base: position 46,763,755 of record NC_142044.1, read on the forward strand.
CAGACTCTGATGGGGTCCTAGGGATGGCCCCTCTGCAGGGTCCATACTGGAGAGAGATGATGAGCTTGCTTAGCATGAAGCAGCAAGACCACCAGATTACAGCCTTCCCACTCATCCCGGTCCCCCTTCTGCCGGCTGAGACTCAGGCATCTTGCCATTCTGGGGACACCTCCCTGGAAAGAGTCTCCTGTCCTCTCCAGCATCCTCAGAGACTTGCTGGTCTCCATTGCTCCACTTGGACGTGGTGCACTAGGAGGAATGTTTCTGTCTGGTGGTGTCTTTGAATGCGACTTTGTTCGTTGACATAGTAAGGAAGGGGAAGATTACTTAGGAGTCAGCTCCAGTCCATTGTGGCAGGGAAGACATGGCGGCAGTGGATGAGGCAGGCTGGCCACATTGCATCTACAGTCAGAAGCAGAGGGAGATGTACGCTGGTGCTCAGGGGTCCAGGACCCCAGACCATGACATGACACTGCCCGCTATTTACAGGGGCCCTCCGTCTTTAGTTAACCTATCTAGAACCCCCTCATGGGCGTGTCTGCAGCTTGTGTCCTAGATGACTCTAGATCCCGATAAGTTGTTGATGTTAACCATATTATGAGATTAACTTGCTGACCTCTTCACCCACAGCTTAGGACACCTCTGCTCTGTCCTCCCGCCCTGCCTCCGTGGGCAAAGTGGCATGGGTGGGCCTGCCTTCAAGGATTCATGGCAAAGACAGAGGAGGTAGACCAATCGGAGAGCAGAAGATGAAGATGGGTGTGGAGGATGGGATCCTCTCTGTCTGTTCTCTACTCTCTCTACCCTTTGACCTTGCAGGGTGTCCAGGAGAGCAAAGGAACTCTGTGACCTGTGGTGTAGACCTATGAGTAAGTCCTGTGAGCAGGCCTTCAGTGGACTATCGGAGTTTGCTTTGGTCTCTCCGCCATTACCAAGAGAGGCGTAGGCCCCCGAATGCCTGAAAGGCAGCATTCCTGGCTAAGGTATTCACACCACAGTGAGAAGGAGTGAGACGAAGCCAGATGTGCTTCTGTAGCCACAGAGGCTGTTCATTACACAGCACTATTGCCTCAAGAGCTGACCGATGTAGTGGACCAAAGGAAGGTTCCTTCCTCCCTGGGCAGTTAATGCAAATGAACGGTGCAGTAGTGAACCAGGGCACAATTAAGGGCACAAATCACCCTCCGTTTGACAGCCATGCCCTACCCCAAGATCTCATCAAAGGCAGCACACACAGCAGCATTTGGATCTGGTGTGCTCACACTGGAGAGCAAGCAGAGTCAGATTATGCCTCAGGACCAGTTTCTTTCCATCAGGGAGAAGCAGGCTGTCACTGAGACTCCAGGACCTTGCCTTGGTTTCCAGGCATCCTTTACAAAACCTACCTGACTGTGGCCTGGCCCTTCTGATGCCATGCCATCTCCGACTCCTCAACCTCCAAGGAAAATTGAACACAGAGCTCCATCCAGTCCCATGCAGGTATAAGAGCATCCTTAGGGGACAGGCTAGACCCAGAGGCACAAAGGGAAGGGATGTGACCCCAAACCTTCCTTAGATAGGAAACTAAGTGGCCAACATAAAGCCATTGTTCCCAGGATAGAGACCAGCAGTTAATAAACTGGCAGTGGCTTCTGGACGGAGTCTCAACATGAATATTCTCCCATAGAAAGGAGATGTGCAGGGACCAACTGGGTGGACCCTGAGGGCAGAAGAAGTGGGAGGAGGGATGGGGGGGCTGCTTTCAGGTCATCTTCCTGACCAGGTGAGTTTGCTGTGAAAGTTGGTGTCAAGGAGACAAAGCCCAGGGCAGAATTACTGCAGGCCATCTAGCCTGTGTGTGAGTTTGCATGGCCATGTGATGTGCATATGTGAATGTGCGTGGTTGCCAGGTTCTGCTGCAGCCTATGACGTGCTGAGAAGCGCTTGCCCTGGAAGCACAGACTTTAATCAGAAGACAGGAGCCATCACTGCAGCAGCTGAGGCAAGAGGATTACCACGAGGCCAATGCCAGCCTGAGCTACATCACAAGTTCTAGGGCAGCCTGGCTTACAGAGTCAGACCATGACTGAAATAAAAAGTCCAAACGGGGCTTGGTGGCATATGCCTTTAATCCCAGCACTCGGAAGGCAGAGGCAGGCGGATCTCTGTGAGCTGGAGGTCAGCCTGGTCTACAAGAGCTAGTTCCAGGTCAGATTCCAAAGCTACAGAGGAAAAAAAAAGTCCAAAAGAGTAAAGAGTAGAAGACTGTAATGTACGAAGCATGCTCCTCCCTGGGCAAGTCCCGTAGGTTGTGCACGTGAGGGAATTACACGTGGCAAGCTCCTCCCCTGGGTGTGACCCCACAACGCTCTACTCCCCTTCCTCTCCCCAAGCTGCTAATCTTCTGACTCCTGGGTAAGAAGGAGGCCTCAGTCTGTTTTTACTGCTGAGAAGATGGTGTCCCTGAGGGACCAAGGGCATCGTCAAGCTCAGGAAGCCGAGGTGTGCCGGCTCCAGGAGCAAGTCCTTGCTGGAATTTTAGCTACGATGATAGTCACCTGGTCTTGGTCACACAGGTCACATAGCAAGACTGGGCCTTGTGTGGGAACTGGGAGTCAGGATAGGTGAACTGGGATAGAGTCAGGGGCCAGGGACCCTAGGCAGATTGTCCAGAACCAGCCAGAGAAGAGATAGCAGGAGCCAACCCTGATATGACAGGGAGAGGGCAGCAAGGGAGGTGCACGTGGGCCATGGGAGTCTTGGGTACTTCTAGCAGGAGCCATATGTCTACTAGTTCTGCCCTCTATCCCAGCCCTCATTCCCAGGCCCAGCACCAGTGTGGGTTGCCTGCCATTTCTCAGCTGACCACTGTGGAACACCTCCCTCCCAGGCCCACGTCCCTTCTTGAAGCCAAACACTCCTGAAAGCCCCTCATCACCACCCCTATCTCACCAGCCTGACTGGAGGTGGCTGTGGCAATTGCCAGCTCTTCCCCAACAAGGAAAACCATCACATCATCCTTCCCTCTCTGAATCCCACTGAGTCCCATTCCAGGCCCCTCAGGCCTGCCCACAGTTCCTGCACCCACAGAGCCCATCATCACTAATAGCCTCACCACTGGGGGGGGGGGGGAGGGGAGATACTGTGTGCCTAGGGACAAGGCACAGAAAGCCAGGGAGGCAGAAAGCCCATGCTGACAGCCCTTCAGAGCTCCCAATGCATGATGGATCATGTGCTTTCCCATCAGCCCCCTTGGACCTAGCTTAGCACCCAGAGCAGATCCCACCGAAATGGACTCCTTCTGGTGAGCCTTATAAACTGCTACAGAGTCAGAAAACAGGAGACTCAGGCCCAGAATGGCCTCTATCACTTTGGGGATCAGTAGCTGTCCCCCAGCAGAACTGATCCTCGGCCAGACTTGACCCACTCGCCCTTCAGAGCAAGGAGTTACTCTGCTCTCAAAGGCACAGGCCACTTGTCCCCCACTACAGCATCTCTGCCATGTCAGCCACACATCCGCAGAAGGGGACAAGACTGTGATGCTTGGGTGGTAGCCAGGAGTCATGAAAGACAGAAAGGATATTAAGCAGGTCCCCTACCAGGAGCCGGAATTTTATATTTGTCTTCCCTGTTAAAGCAGAGCCGACATTGAAACTATGCAAAGCTAGCTTCCTGCTACTCCTCCCTCCCTTTGAGCCCCTTTTATCCCAGGGCCGGAGGCAGCCCCTTCCCGAGGGAGCAATCCCTCACTTCTTACCTGTCCGAGAAGCTGGTCGCTGTCCAGCAGAAGGGCTACTCAGGCGTTCCAGGGCCAGGTCACATCTTTCCTCAAAGCAGCCCCCAGTCACTCTCCCAAGGCGTGCACAGCTTATGTTGGGTCCTATATGTGCAGGTGACTATGGGGTGTTCAGAGCCCAGGGCAGATGTTCCCAGAGGTCGTAGCCACTAGCTCACCCCAGGGGCCACTACCCCAGAGCAGGGCTTCACAGTCCCTTCACAGTGGCAGGGGCCACTGTCATCTGTGTAAGTGTCAGGCACTGTGTTCAGACTCCAGTTACGCCGGCCGCTCTCAGGCTGAGACTAGGTTTATTTTTAGAGCCCGGCCCTTTCCCAGACGCCAGGATCCCAGCTGAGATTTCCAACCACTCAAACTAGCCCATTATGGATAGCGCTGTCCCTGATTGGGAATGTTCTAGAAGGGAGTGATCAAATCTTAAAGGATTTGATCCTACATATCCTTATGTAAAAATTGAGGGCTGAGCCTGGGTCCCAGGGTCCTTCTGACAATAGGCTGCAAAGCCTGGGATGAACTGAGATGGGGTGTTCCCTTCTCTGGCCTGACTCAGTTTCCCCTTCCCAAAGGTGAACCGGATCAGACCAGCCTGTCCAGAGAACATCTGGGCTGGTGTCATCTGCAATTCCTATTCTGTGCTTTCCCCAACTGAGGTCACACGGGGGCCCCATTGCAGCCCCCCTTGCCCACATCACAAAAATACTGGACAATCTTTAGTAAATCTGGAATACTAACTTCAGTCCCGTCTAACCCGGCACAGGTCTGACTGATGGATTCCAAGGTCTGGAAGGGCAAGGAACTTGCCCAAGACCCCACCAAACGGTGGCAGCATGGGGTTCTCAATGACAGAAATTTCCTAATCCTGGCAAACTGGACTCAGCTAGCTTTGACCTCAGCGTAGTGACAAAACATTCTCTCTGCAGGTGCTTGAACCTGAGCTGAGGAAGCTGGACCTTGATGGACCACTCCTGGGCAGGTATTGCCCCAAAGCCTAGAAACCTCTCCTCTTCCTTCCCTACCTGGAGGATGCCTCAGAGCCTACAGGATGATTCTGCTACCTCTGCTCTTTGTTTTCTCAGGGTCTCAGAGGGCTAAGGTCGGGCATTCTGGTCCTCTGCTATCCTCTTGCGGAAACAGAAGATTGGTTAGGTATAGCAGGGTAGGGGGATCAGGCCGAGATCCCCTCCCCAGGCAGACAGAGATGTCAGTGTTGGCTGTTTATGCTGCAAGACAACTTTCTCTGCTATACTCACAGACTTCTTCTAAGCCCCACCCCTGAAGACCTCAGGTCGCCAGGCTTGAGTCTGACCCAATGAGGCACACAGGCAGCCAGACCCACCACCACCGCCTCCCCACTCCCTCACCCTCCACCCTTGCCTGAGGAGCTCTACCAGCTAGGCTCCGCCCTTGAGAAGCTTCAATGGTCAGGCCCTACCCTACAGGAAAAAAAATCCCACCAGTCCCTGTGTTTGCCCCAGATCAGACCACATAATCCCTTCAATCCCAGGCTGCCCTGGAAAGCTCTGTGCCCCCCACCTTATATAAACCTTACATAAACCTCGTCTTCTGTTCAGTTCTCTGCTGCTTCTCACCCCAGCAGAGGCAGTTGCTGTCCTGGGATCCCGCCCCCCATAAATCACTTGCTTGAGATTTGCTGTGTGGTATGACTTTGTGGTATTCCTTGGCTCCTACAATCAGGGTACCTTTCCATCCCAGTCAGCCCACTGGGGGCTTTCCAGCTTTGCATCAGGAAATGGGGGAGCCCCTCCCCCCATGCCTCAACCATGGCTATGCATTTGAGGATGGCTCACCAGGCTCACTCCTGGCCTGTGTTACAGAAATGCCTGGGGAGGTAGTGGCCTGTCCATCTCCCCCTCACCCTGGAGAAGCCAGGACCTCCTCCATCTCACAGAAGTAGGCTGGTGCCAGCCAGCCTGCCCTGCAGGAGCTACTGCTGATGTCCTGACTTGACTCCTCACACTGCTTCCCCACAACAGGGGACCCATTCCCCCCGCCCCCCGGGCAGGACTGCAACCTCAAAGTGCCCCAACACCTGCAGTTCCTGTTCGAAGAACAGGGTCTCCCAGAGGAAAGGGGCAAGAAACGAGGGCCTCCCCATGACGTCATACCACAAGGCCATTTCGAACTGTTTTCTAAAATCTATTTAATATCCTGGGGGATGGTGGTGAGGGAGTAAAGTAGATTACAGGCTGTAAATAGAGAATGATTTCAATGTTGTCTAAGGCATGTATTTATAGTGGGATACAGGAGCTGGTGCAGCTCCCGGCACCAACCCGGAGTGCTGTGCCAGGACACTTCCCTCTTCCTCTTGAAGTTTTGGTGGGTTTTCCTTATTTTACAGCCTGAAGAGGGTTTAATCAAGGATTCAGAAAAGGACATGAGACACTTTTTAAAGGAGTCTTCTTTGTCCTGCCATCTTTAAACCACCATCCAATACCCAGTCTCTTGTTTCAGAAGAGTCTGGTTGACAGGTGCGGTGACCATGACAACCACAGTGACCTCTGACCTCTAGGAGACCTGGCTCTCAGTGTCCCCTTAGTTGTGTGCTTCATCCAGGCAAGAAGTGGCGCCTGAGGTCTCTGTCTTTGAGCCCAAGATATAGGCACAAGTCCTCCCTGACCCAGTGACCTCAGGAAAATGAGAGCCAGGCCTCCCTGTGGCAGGTGGAAAAGGGCTAGCCTTGGGAAGTCCCTGGAGACTCATGGGAGGGCTGGGCACTTGGACACCAGGGTCTTCAGGGGAATGATTTGGAGCTGTCATTCTGAATCTATGCTCTGAGGAAACAACACTCCCTGAGGCTAGTCAGATTGGCCCTAGAGGGAGGTGGGTGGGGCAGTGCCTTGATGGACAGATACCCAAAGATGGCTGGGAATGAGGAGAGGCAGGCCCAGCCATGGCAAGTGGGAGCTGGCTCTAGAGACAACAGGCCCGACAGAGTGTGATGCAGGCAGGCCCCTGTTCTCTCCAACCTCAGTTCCCCCATTTGCTTAACGATAGGTTTGGGCTGCAGTACCTTTAAGGGCCCCTGCACCTGCCTGCAAGAGGACTCGAAGATATCATTAGCAGGCGTGCACGCTACTCCTGGCTTGATGTGAGATATTAAGTAGAGGACTGGGCACTGGTCCACTTGGCACCAGCCAGTCACCTGCCTGGGCAGCTCTTCAGGGTGCTGGGGACAGGGTGGGTCAGCACTGAGGATGCTGTTAGCACATGATTACATCCTTCCACAGTGTCGGAATGTATTGAATAACAATTCTCATGGTCTGCTGGTTTCAAGAGCAGCAACGTGCCTTATGTTCCTGCTCCCCTTGTTAGTGAGGGGAATGCAGACTTTTGCTTCGATTACTAACGTTAGCTCTCAAATCACACACTCTGCACCACACAGTGTACCTTACTATAGAATGTGTACATACAAGTTACAGAATGATCGTCAAGGGCTAACAAGGCAAGGCGTTCCGAAAAGGCCTGAGAGGTCAAAGCTGTGGAAAAAATGGGGATGTAGGAGTCTCTGTGTCAACAACAAATCGAGCTGAGCTGGAGAGGGTGCCAGCCACTGAGGCAGGCTCCAGAGTCAGAGCTGAGCTCCAGGAGTTCAGTGAGGTACAGGACCAGGTCTAGACAAACAAACAAGTGGATGGATGGCAGGTCCTAACGAGGACTATGAAGATGGACAGATAGTAGTTCCAGGAGGTCATGTCAACAGTGGGGACAGAATCAACCGGAAGCCCTGGGATAGTTAGGAGTTCTCTGCCTTCCAGTCCCTTGGCACATAGACTGGGTGGTCAGGCTGACCGGTTGGTGGGGACATCACCACAGCCTGCTAGATGTCTGCATCTCTATGGGTCCAGGTGGGAGAGTTGCAGTCTTTCCTTGGTTTAGCATATCTGTAAGTTCTTGGGTCTGTTTTTCCTGATATGATTTTAATATGCTCATGTGTCCCTACAGTAAACTTGTAGGGTGACACCCTTTCTATTCTTAGGAATAGGTCATTTGTGGGTATGTGTTACATGGGTGGTGCCAGGTGGACGGGCTGTTCACGTGTCCACTCGCAAGGCCCACTATCCTCCACCCACAAAACGGGTCCAGTGCTTCTTGTAAAATAGAATCTCTCAGGACAAGACACAGAAAGACTATGCTGTCTTACACAGGTCGAAGTAACACAGGGCAGGGCACAGCCTTCTGTCAACAGTCAGGGGGAAGCCTGCTCTTAGGAGCTCTCTAAAAGTGCTGGAGATGGGCAAGAGGTGTGGGGGGGGTGTTGAGTAAGTACAGGATTACGGGGAGGGGCACAGAGCCAGAGATTTATGGGGAAGAGAGGGATCGAGAGCAAAACAGCTTCCCAATGGAGCTGGAAAGCTTGCTCAGTAGTCGAGAGCACTGGCTGCTCTCCCAGAGGACCCAGGTTCAATCCTCAGCCCCCGCATTGCGACTCATAGTAACTCCAGTTGCAGGAGATTTGAGTCCTCTTCTGGCCTCTGCGGACACTAGGCATGCCTGTGGTGTAAATATACATGCAGGCAAAACACTTTACACGCAGAAAAATGAAACATTTTAAAAGAGAAATCCCCAAAGAAAGCTCAGTGCCCTTCTTCACAGAGTGATGAGCAGAGAAGCTCCTGTAAGCAGGCGCCAAGGTTCCGCCATCAAGAGCAGCAAACAGAGGCTACAGACAGGAGGGGTGGCTCAGGACACAGTGCATGACCTTGAGATGAGCAGACTGTCCAGGTGCCAACAGACCGGTAAACCGAAGACAGAGGGCTAAAGTCAGGTGACCTGTCGACTCTCCACCAACTCCCAGAAGCCTCGTTTCAAACCTCTCTGCACTTGCTGCTGTTTCCATTCCCGTGGCTGCTGCTGAGAAGTCCAGCACAGGCGTTCTCTCCGCGCCTCCCTGCGTGCGATGTGACTTGCTCTGTCTGGCTTTTACTCCCTTTCCCTTTTCTTCTCTTTCTTCTTATTTTCTTAAAGATTTATTTATTTTATTTTACGTGTATGGATTCTGTATCCATGCACTGATATCCACCATGTGTTTGCCTGGTACCCTCTGAGGTCAGAGAGGGTATTGGATGCCCAAGAACGAGTCATAGACAGTCATGAGCTGTCATGCGGGTGCTGTCAATCAAGCCTGGGTCCTCTGCAAGAGCAGTCAGTGCTCTAAACCACTGCGCCATCTCTCCAGCTCCTCTCAGACTACTCCTAAGATCCCCTCAATCTCTTCAGTTTTGACACCTTCAATGTGCCAGAAAGAATGGCTTTTTTAAAAATATGTATCCAGCTTGGTTTGACAGACTCATCAGTGTTGGAAGATTTTTTTCCTTAATCAGATTAGCGTTTAGTTCTTACTTCTTCAAGAGTGTTCTTCTGCAGTCCTAGTCTTTACATTACCAACTACACAAAGACTACCTGATGTTGTTTTTCAGGTGTGTATGTAAAATGAATAAATAAAAACGGATAACCCCTGTAGACAACACCTGAGGTTGGCTACATCCGTTGCACACATGTGTGCATATGTGCGGGGGCAGTGATCGGCCTCAGGAGCCATCTCCAGGTGCTATCTATTTTTATTTGTTTATTACTTGAGACAGGGTGTCTTGCTGCCTTGGCGCTCAATGATCCAGTTAGGTTGACTGGCCAGGGAACCAAGGGTGCTCCTGCCTCCAATTCCCAGGGCTAGGATTGCAAGTGTACACCACCAGCCCGGCTGTTTTACATGGATGCTGTGTCTTGACCTCAGGTCCTCAAGCATGCTCAGCAAGCGCATTACCCACCGAGCCTGCTCCACTCAAGTCTCTGATTTCCAGGGTTTTTTTTTTTTCTGGCAGTTTTGAATTTGCAGAATTTTTACAGAACCAGTGTGGAATTCCTGGACACCTCAGGCTGCTTCTCTTTTGTCACTTGTCACGGGGTGGGGGGATGGCTCACCGTGCATGAATGTATTTTACATGGTTGTCAACCAGTGCACATACTTTATGCATTTCCGAGAGTCTTTACTGCCCCAGGATCCTGCCAGGAGACCACTTCATAATTTCTTGTCATTAATTTTTTTTTTGCTTTTTCATGGTTTTAAAGTGTCTCCGACTTTATTTCTGATATCTTTACGGGGTGAAGGCTTACTGTGCAGATATTCCATAGACTGCTCTGTAATTGGGACTTCAATACGGGTTTTTTTGTGGTGAAACTGGAGGTGTGGGTTTTGAGAAGGAGGACAAGCAGGGTGAGATGGCCAAGTGCCAGCCATGGGACAGTCCTCTGTTGGCACTGGCCATGTAACTTGGTCATGGGAGTGGTAAAGCAGCTCTCAGTTTCTCCCCCACAAGGCCGCTCTTCTCATCTGTCCATCCTGTATCTTTGCGGGACAGGCATTGTGTTCCTCACCCACTTGTGGAGGGAGGACCTCCCCACACCCTTTCAGCCTGGAGTCCCTACATGGTTATCTTGGAAGCCCTCAGCCTGAGAGATCTGAATTCTCTCCCCACCACCTGGTGGCTCGCACAGGTGTGGGCTCACTAGTTCTTGCCTTACACTTGAGTTTTCACGTGGCCACCGCTACTTTATCTTACGGCCCGCATCAGTCTGTCCATTCTTCGCAACTCTTCCGTTGGCTGTGTGTCTTTCATTCCCCCTCAATTCTGGACACAAGGAGATGTCTTAGGCTCAAACTGTGTTTTCTGTCTCAGTCTTGGAATCAGCCTAGGCACCCTGACAGGATAGTGGAAAGTCAGATTATGGTACTGTGTATGGGTTTCTCTAGGATATTACTGCCTTTAGTTGGTTGCAGCTGGCAAAGTGAGGACTGTGTGTGTGTGTGTGTGTGTGTGTGTGTGTGTGTGCAAGTACATGTGGGTGCACACACAGTAGAAGCCAGAGGTCAATATCAGGTGTCTTTGTTCACTCTCTACCTTTCTTTTTTTAATTAATTTACTTTATTCATTTTACATCCTGACCACAGCTTCCCCTCCCTCCTCTCTTCCCAGCCCCCCTCCCCTCTGCTCCTACCCCCCAATCCACTCCTCCATTTCTGTTCAGGAAAGAGCAGGTCTCCCAAGGAAATCAACAAAACATGGTATAGCAAGTTGCAATAAGACTAAGTACCTCCCATTTGTTGAGGCTAGGGAAGGTAACACAGTATGAGGAATCGGGTCCTGAAAGTCAGCCAAAGAGTCAGAGACAGCCCCCGTTCCCACTGTTAGAAATCCTACAAGAGGACCAAGCCGCACAACTGCCTCATATATGCAGAGGGCCTAAGTCAGTTCCATGTAGGCTTCCTGGTTGTTGATTCAGCCTTTGTAAGACCCTATGAGCCCTGGGTGGTAGAATCTGTGGGTTTTCTTGTTCTACCTTACTTTTTAAGACAAGTCTCTCATTGATTCTGGAGCTCCGTAATTTGGTGGCACCGGCCAGCCTGTGAGTTCTAGGGACCCTCCTGTCTCCACCTCCCCAGCAGTGAGATTGCAGATGTACATGACCACACTGGCTTTTAACATGAGTGTTGGTTTCCCAACTCAGGTCTCAAATATTTTACCCGCTGAGCCATCTCACTGCCCCCTGTAGCTTCTACTGACCATCACAGTATTGCTGCTGTTCTTCGCCTTTTCAATCCCTCCATCCCCCCACCAGGACCCTTGGCGATGAGAATCTGCCTCTCTCCTCTCTGCAACTTGACTCACTCTCGGAAGCATGCTCAGCTCAGTCTCCTGCACCAGCAGGGATGAGCATCCCTCACACGGCTTCCTCCTGACAGCTCATCTCTCTCTATAGCTGAATGATACTCGGCTGTAAGGACTTGGTACAGTTTAGCCATCCTCCTGCTGGCCAGTGTCTGACAAGTGTGAATAACGGTTCTATAAATAGCCGCTGCGGGTTTTTGTACGAGTTTTCAAGTCGGTTAAGTGGATACCGGAGAGCAGTTGCTGCATTGTCAGGTAAGTCAGCGCTGGCTTTGAGAGAAACCTCAAGCTGCATCTCTGGGTGGCCAGGCCGGCTTGCATTCTGTGTCAGGGACACAGAATCTAGAGTTCCCTTGCTCTGCCTCCTCGCCAGAGCCAGGAGCTGTAAGAAAGCTCAGCTCAAGTCCCGGATCAGGTTGATTTTCTCTACTCTTCTTCAACAAGTTTTACATTTTCCTATTCCCGTTTGGGTCCCAGATCTGCTTTGAACCAGTTATAACATAAGGCCCCTTCTCGACTCTTTATCTCTTTGTGCATCTGAATGTATTGCAGACGCCGTATGCAGGTGATGCTACCATAGGCAGGTGGTGCCTACTTCTGTAACACCATTGGTGCAAAGACCGTTTTCTGCCGTCTTCACTTCTTGTACTTTCTTCCTCTGTTCTGGTGTTTGGGTGACATCTATTGTCTCGTCCCCTATCATTTCTGGTACATTGTCAAACCCACCCAGTGAGTTTATCATTGTTTTATTTCTCAGACTTTCATTTTTTAAACAGTTGGGGTTTTATTTTTTTGTTTGTTTGCTCGTTTTTGTCTTGCCAGAGTTGGCGAGATGGCTCAGAGGGTAACAAAGCCTGCTGCCAAGCCTGAGAACTTGAGGTGTTCCATCTCTGAGACCCACACTTGTAGGAGGGCTCCTGCAAGTTGTCCTTGACCTCCACACATACGCTGTGGCACGTGCACACACACACACACACACACACACACACACACACACACCACACATACCAATAAACAGACTGTAAAAGAGGCCATCTAGATGTCTGACCAGTCCCGGTTGGTGAGAGAAGCACACTGTATCTTGATGGGGCTCCCCATCCTTAGTTCTGCCTGAAATACTTACTATCTCATTTTCCTTGACCGAGCTGCAGCAAGCCCTCCTGCACCCCTTTGCCCTCTGCTCTCCTGTGCCTTCCATTAGCACCCCACCCCCATGCACACGTTTCCCCATTCGTTCTTTCCTCCTGCAACAGAACCAGTAGACACCCTATCCTGATAGATCCAGGTCTACCAGAAGCCTCCATCACAGTCCCATGCCTGGGACCCAAAAGCATAGCAGGAAGTCCCTGAAACACAGGATGTGAAGAACAGGAAGCAGGGCTCACACTGAGGGCTAGATTCTGAGTCCTGTCTCCTGGGATAGACACAGACAGAGCCCCAAGATAGCAGCTGCATGGGCTCAGAGTCCCTATGGCGTGTGGCCCGGAAGAGGAGTTTAAGTGCCCTTGGAGACTCATGGAGTTGAGAGCAGGCCGCTCAGCATCTTCCACAGTTTAGTGCTCACGACTCCTGACAGAACAGGGCATCACATCAGGGCTTTAACCATTGGGCTGGCGACATGGCTCAGCAGATAAATGAGCTTTTCCCTATAAGCCTGGTTCCTGGGTTTGATCCCCAGAACCCGTATAAAGGTGGAAGGAGAAAATCAACCTCACAAAGGCATCATCTGACCTCCACGCATGCGCCAAGGCAGACATCCACTCCACGGGCATACATCACAAACACAGAGCCGAAGACATGCTGCTGCCGCTACTGTCTGTCCTCGCCAGGAGTGACTTCAGAGCAACCAGGAGATCCTGAATCCTCACCCTTCAGGGACAGAACTGTGCTCGACACTTGCATGCCCCGGGGGAAGAAGCTGAGTTGCCTGGGAGCCTCAGGGAACAAACTTTCTGACCGGCAGGGCTCCCCCTTGCTCCCTGAGCCAGCAGGCACCAGGGCACTCCAGATGACTGACAGGTGCCCTCGTAGGCTTAATGAACTATTTGTAACTATTGAACTCTTTGCAACTAATGAACTATTGTGGTGGCCGAAATCTTTCCAACTGACAGTTCTGCCGTAGTCGGTGTTTGTTTTCCTCTGTTCCCAGGGGAGAAGGGAAATAAGGAACAACTCTTAGTTGCTGAGTTTCATCCCAGTCTAAGACCTTGGGGGGTTGGGGGGGGGGCTCCGCCATCACAGCTTCTTCTTCTGTGACCCCAGCCAGGCCAAGGTAAGGCCTGTACACTGGGGCACCCAGTGCCAACCACAGAGCCCACATTCTCAAAAACTATACCAGGGCTTCATTAGACCCCAAATTCCTGAAACCAGTTCCTAGAAATGTTCTACAGGGCCCTGGCCCTGGTGCAATGGATACCCCCAGGTCTCTTTTCTTGGAGGATGGGGGACTGTAGCTCCTGGGTTCAGTTCTGCTTATGCCACACGAAGCTGCTCTCTCTGGGAGCTCAGTTTCTCCTGACTGTAATGTGTGTGTGTGTTTGGGGGGGGGAGCTTGCTGCAGATCCGAGCTGGGAAGGAGACGACTCTCACCTTCGTTGCCTTTACCCACTACCCGAGGGAGCCCCTGCCGGTTCTGTTGTTCCCCCAACTCACTGGGGCTCTATGTGGGTACCGCACTCAACACCTCCTGCTTTTCACAGAACAGCACGGCTTTTGTGCAAAATGACTTTTATCAGCTATGCAATACTCCGTTGCGCGCTCCTGCTCAATGCTCTTCTTAGTAAATGCCTCTGGCCAGCGGCACCGGCTGTTTTCACTGCCCTGTTCAGACAGAACTGCCTTGTTCTGCACCTCTGCACACATCACCGGTGATTCTTCAACAGAAAGCCCTCCAGGGGAATTTCCGGAAAGAAATAATCAGATTTCTCCAAGCTTATCTCTGGTGTTTCTATTGATTTTACAGTTAGGAGCTATTACCCCCGCTCTGCAGACAGTAAGCGATTTTTCTCCTACCGTCTGGAAAAGACTCCCTGTACACCCTTGCCCTCAGCCTGCACTACCTGTCTCCAGACTTCCCTCTAGCCCAAGGCATTCCAGTATTGAGCATTTCCCTGGGCCTGTCTGACTTTGGGCTCTGCAATGCACATTCTGAGGCTACAGGGGTCTTTTTTGGGGGGAGGGGGTCCTTTACTATCTAGATGTGCATGTCTTTATTCTGGGCTGAGAACAGCATCCTGGTGATTGCATTTTCTGCAGTACCTGCGCCTGCCTCTATGTCTCCCTCTGGGGCTTTCTTTTCAGCTGATCGCTGACCCTCATTCACCAGGCTGTGAATTAATTACCCACGGTATCTGTCAAAGAACTCAGGAAAATTATTTAAAAAAAAGAAAGTCCTTTTTCTCTCCTGGTGGCTTTTGTTGTGGATGTAAGGGATGATTGTGAATTATATCAGAGCTATTCTGGGATATTGGGACAGAACAAGAGCCCCAGCTCCCCTCTCTGAGCAGGCACTGGATTTCCAGGTACCCGGGATTGTGCCCTAATGTCACCACAGCAGGGACAAGAGTATCACCCTGAGCTGTTCAGAATCTAGCTGCTGAGTAACCTCAGTATGAAGGATTATCATTGGGGAACAGGATGCCCCTAATTCCTAAAGAGCATCTAGAACAATCATTTCATTAAGGAACCAGGGACTCTCAAGAAGGGAAAGATTATTTCTCATTGCAGAAGGACTGATGTTAGCCTGGATTCTGTAACCTTCACCCTGTTCCCTTCACCAGGTGACCTCTTAATTTATAAAGCATCACCTTAAGTTGGTTTCCCTGGAAACAGAGACAGAGACCCTGCACAGAAAGCAGCGGTTGGGGTGGACTGGTCAGTGGGAGAGGACTCTCCATATAGATCAGTGGTTCTCAACCTCCCTAATGCTTTGACCCTTTAACACAGTGCCTCATGTTGTGGTGACCAACACCCCAATTCTAGAATTATTTTTATTGCTACTTCACAACTACAATTTTTCTACTATTATGAACATAATGTAAATATCTGATAGGCAGGATATCTGATATGTGACCCCTGTGAACAGGTCATTCAACCTCCAAGCGGTCCCAACCCACAGGTTGAGCTGGGCTGCCATAGATGTTTCCAGTACCCTGAAACCTGAGAACCTGACTTTCTTTGGAAACAAAGTCTCTGTCAATATGTTATGCATCTCAGACTGCAGTTACTTGGGATAATAAGGAAGAGCTGCAAATGCAAGGGCATGCATCCTTATAAACGAGGAGGAGGAGACAGGAACCAGACAGCTACATATGGCAAAGTCTGAGACTGGAGTGATGGGGTCGCAAGCCAAGAACCCTGGAGCTATAGGAAGCTGAGTAGGGAGGAGGGTCGCCAAGGAGCTGATATAAGGGAGCATGCTCAGTGGCCAAGATGCCTTCCGGCTTTGGACATCCAAACTAAGGGGCTGTGCATTCTTTTGCTTTAAGCCACTGAACATTGACTACTCTAGTGTGGCAGCCTCCAGGAGCCAGCATTATGCATCGGCAGGATGGTGAAGTCAGGGCAGAGGGCTTAGATGAATCCTCTACGGAGCTTGAGGGTTGGGTTGCCTACTGGGAGGCATGAGACCCGCCTATGACTCCCTCAGCCAAGTCTGAGCCCAGTCCAGGTGCAGCAAATTGACGTTATCACTATAGGGCTACATTGTGACAATACAGTGGGGGACTGTGACTCCTGAAAGGAAAGAAAACAAAAGGAGGCATTGCAAGTTAGAGAGAGAGAAAGCACGTGCCAGCCCCACAGCCCCATAACAAAGGCTTAATCATTTCCTTCTGAGAGTGTGTGAGAAGCAACACCGTCCCTGACAGGGTGAGAACGCCAGTAAAAGCCGGGCAGAAGAGAATAAAAAGCAAACGCATGCCGCCACCTGGTTAGCAATCAGGAGGCAGAAGGAAGACAATGCCATATTATCCTCCCCCGCCAGCGTGGCTCCTGGCGTCGGGAGGGGCGGGGATCTGGTGTTTACTTGGAGAATGGGGTGCATAGAGGTTCTGCTATTGTGGAAGTCTCAGGAGCTGCACGAGCCCCTTCGCGTAGGCAGGTTTGCGCACTGGAGAATCTCAGATGAGCCGCTCCACAGGTGCACGGAGCACAGGCCAGCCTTGGCTACAGCGCTGTGCTTCACAGAGCAGTGCACGTGGCGCCTTAATGTGTGCAGACCGGCGCCTAGCACACCAGCTGTGCTGGGGTGGATTCCCAGAGGCATGCATGTAAGCACAATGTGGAAAGGTCTCCACAAGGACACTCAGTAGGCCAGTTCTAGTGTGACCTTCACGCATGAGACGGGAACCACCTCAATGAGGATGTGAGCAGACAGCACTCCAGGTCTCTAGGCTCAGCAGTGGCCTGGCTTCACTCTCTCTAGGAAACATAAACCAACAGGTGAAGCTGACCTGTGTCGTGTCCCCTAACACAGGTGAACATTGCTGTCCCCATACAGACCCAGTCATGTCCCTCCTCTCTCATTCATTTCCCACCAGCACACAGCACATCAGCCATCCTGAACCCCAAAGGGGAATAAAAAGGTAATATCCCCTCCCCTGAGGTCTCAAGCCACCTCCTGGCATCCTCCCAAAGGCCCCTTCTCTGCCTGCCTGCAGCTAAGCAGGTTGCACCCACACACACACACGCACATCCCTTCCTCTCTTCTCTTTCCCCCCTTTCTTCATCTTTCCTTTTTCCTCTCCCCCTCTCCTCCCGCCTCCTTTTCTCCCTGCTTCTCTGCATGTGGAAGTTCTTCGGGCACTGTCCACCATGTTTTTTTTTGAGACAGGGTCTCTCATTAGCCCAAGACTTGCCAATTCAACTAAGATGGCTAGCTAGTGACCCACAGGAGTCCCCATCTCTGTCTCCTTGAGATCTGCCTGGGATTATGAGTGTGTACCCCAGATCCCAGCCTCTTTCCACCTGGGATCTTTGTGTTTGTGACGAGAGTACTACAGGCTGAGATGTCGTTCCAGCCCAAATCTCAATTCTTTTATCTTTAATTTTTAAAATTATTTTATGTATATGGACTTTGGGCTGCATTTGTGTCTGTGCACCACATGGAGGGCACAAGAGGGAACCAGATTCCCTGGAATTGGAGTTACAAACAATTATGAGATGCTGTGAGGGGCCTGGGGATAAACTCGAGTTCTCCATAAGAGCAGACATGGCTATTATCCTTAGAGCCATCTCTCCAGTTCCTCATTTAATTTACTTTTATGGTAAGATGTACATAGCACAAACATTTGGTTTTGAGTTTTTGTTTTTTGTTTTGCTTTGTTTTGTTTTTTGTTGTTGTTTTTTGTTTTGGGGGGGTTTTTTGTTTTTGTTTTTGTTTTGTTTTGTTTTGTTTTTTTGCTGGAGTAGTACTGGGTCCTGCTTGCATCTGTGCAGCCTCCATGACGACACCTCCATAATTTCACCTCCAGGGTTGTCTTCATTCCGCAAAACCAAGTCAGTATCTGTGAACTTGGTGACTCTAGGGATCAGGGAATGAGGAATCATTCGGTATTGGTCCTTTCTCGTGTTTCTCAGTGTACCCCTGAAGTCACTGTGTAACCGGAGATGATCCGGGGTTTCTGAGTCCCCTTCATTCACTTCACTCATGCTTTGGTAACAGGCTCACACCACCACGTCTGGGTTGGGAGGTCCTGGGCATGGAACCCAGGTCCTCCTGCCTGTTAGGTGGCACTACACATCCAACCATCTTGATTCTTTCATAAAACATCCGCCTTTCCCTGAAGCTATCGCAGATGTTGAAATTCATTTCTGCTTTGAGGTCGACTCACTCTTGTTCTCCAGCCCATCAGTTTGGTGCTTGGCAAGGCTCTGCTATCACCAGCATTCTCTATTCCACAAACCCGGCTGAGCACCACAGAGCGTGCCGGGTACCGCTGAAGGAGCTTGGGGTACAACTGAGAAGTCTGATCTGTCTGTGGTCCCAGAACAAGAATGGAAGCCAGCAATTTGTTGTAGTGCATGAATGAGATAATCTGTGAAGGCTGAACAGGGCTGGACACGGAAGTTACTTCCTGAGTAGCTACAGTTACTGTCACCCACCCCACATGCTCTTGGTGCCTGTTGTAGAGTGTGTGCTTTCTGAATGACATCAACTTCTAGGGAGGACAGTCAGCCTCTCCCCCTCCAGGGGGCATCTCCAGGCCCCACCTGGCAGAGGAAGACACTGAAATAAAGAGAAGTGGCCCCACACTGTCACATCTGGGCTCAGCTTTGCAGAATCTCCCCCTTAGGCAACCAGGCTTGGAGCCACAAGAGGTTCAGGTGAAGGTGTGTGTGTGCAAAACTACCCTATCCCACAATCAGGGCTACCCCTCCCAGATATGGGAGGATGTGGATGTTAGCCTGGCCTCTGAGGCACAAGCTTTGCTTCTAGAAGTTTCCAGGCCTTGCCCAGGTTTCAGCTGAATGGGGTTTATCCAGTAGAATCAAAACTGTCCAAGAGAGGCTTGCCTCAGAGATATGATGGAAATTTTAGCAGGTGAGTGACAGCCATGTGGCCTGCTGGAAGGTGACTGTGAAAAACCTCTGGAAGGCCTTAACCCTTGCGTCATCCAGAGCCAGAGCTCCCAGTCCACTTTGCATTGAAAAAGGCAGAGACCCAGAGATGTAACCCTGGTGGGGTCGTACAGTGTCTGCAGTCCTGTGCCCAGCATGGCGGGCCGGACTGGCTTTCTTGGAGTACAGCTTACAGCTGGCAGAAGAGCAAGCCACATTCCTGAGGTGGCTCAGTGGAAGGCAATGGCTTCATGGCAGCGAGACCAGTGGCATCCCTGTCCAGACTGTGACTAACTGGAAGTGACAGGGATGCAGAGCTGGAGCAGGTGGAAATTTGCCCGCTCTGTCAGACATCAGATGTGCAGCGAGAACCCCCTCGGATCCCTGAGGCCAAGGGACCTTAAGCAAAGGGGCAGGCAGGGCTACGTGGAGAGTAGGGCAAGGGCATTTAGATGGGTTAGCTAACAGGGGACTGGCCCCTGGGCTTGGCCCCTGGCTGGCCATCTCATCCCAGCAACCCACTGCGCCTCTCAATCCTGACAATGGATGAATACCAGCACTGAGTGGATCAAGATGACAGAATCAGTAAGGATGCAGGCTAAGGCCTACTGAGCTCTCTCGGGGATTGCTTGAGGGCTGTCTACCACCACACTAGTGCCCTGCAAAGAAGAAATGGACAGCCCTGGGAAAGATCAGCACTTGGTGAGGACTTCGGGCTCCGCAGAAAAGGAACTAAACTAGAGACATCAAGATTGAGTCCTGAAGTCTGACCCAGACCAGGACTCCTACCTCCCTTGAAGCCTGTACCACAGTCCCCAAGCTACCCCTATATCTTGACCTCCAACCTCTGACCTCCACCCCTGCCTCACATTATCTCAGCAGCCATCACTAGCATGCCTCTGCTGTCTTCTTTGCTATTGGGAACTTCAAACAGTTGTTCACATCCACTGGCAGGCATGGAGAGAAGGGAATGTGTGGTGTGCTCTTGCTTGCTTGAGCTCAGCTGGATTAACCCACCTCACCCACCGGCTTAGTTAGGGTTTCCATGGTTGTGGTAAAACACCATGGTCAGAATCAACTTGGAGAATGTGGCTGCTTAGTTTGGGTTAACGTCATTTGGGAAGAAGGAACCTCACAAGACTGACCCGCAGGCAAGCCCTTAGAGTCTTGTCTATATTAGTGACTGATGCGGGAGGGCCCAGATCAGGGGGAGCTGTCCTACCCCAGGACCCGTGGTCCTGGATAGAAAAAGAAAGCAAGGCATGGAGAGCAAGTCAGTAAGTAGAACTTCTCCAAAGGCCTCAACATCGGTTACTGCGTCTGGGTTCCTGCCTTGAGTTCTTGCCTTGACTTCCCTCAGGGATAAAGTATTACCTGAGAGAGAAAAAAATAAAGCCGTTCCTCCTCAAGCTGCTATTGGTCATGGTATTTTATCACAGCAATAATAAAAAGCAAACTAAGGCTGGAACGAAGGGTAAGTGTCATCTCACAACTTGCAACATCATTCAGGGAAGTCACTAGAAGCAGGAACTAGAGGCAGGAACTGAAGCCGAAGGCATGGAAGGGTGCTGCTGCTTACCGGCTGGTTCATGGCTTGCTCAGCCTGCTTTCCTAAACCACTCAGGACCACCAGTTCCAGGGTGGAACTACCCACGGTGTTCTGGACCCTCACACATTACTCACCAAGAAAAAACACCACAAGCCGAACTGGTGAGGCATCTTCTCAATTGAGGTTCCCTCTTCCCAAATGACCCTAGATGGTGTCAGGTTGACATAAAGCTAGTGATCACACTCATGTATACAGTTCAGGCCCCTCTGCCTAGGGAATGGTGTCTGTCACACACAGTGGGCTGGGTCTTGCTGCGTCAATTTAATTATGACAATTTCCCCATACCATTATGCCCATTGGCAGACTCTATCTATGTAGACCCCCTTGAGAAACTGGGGCAGTGAAGGAGCCTGGCTACCCTGTCCCTCCCCACCACGTACTCCACTCCCCCCGCCCCAGCCTTTTCCCTCGGTGCACCAAGGAGCAATCTTTCCAGCAGCCTTTATTCTCACTGACTTCTCTCACCAACCGTGACTTCTGAGATTTACTGGGATTTTCTGTGACGCGCTTGGCAGTTTAGTTGGGGAATTGGACAGTTTAGCTGCAGGAATAGGATTTATTCAAGAGTCCTGCTCTGTCCTGAGTCACCAGACTCCTCTTCAGCCAGCTCTGGGGAAGAAGGGTGTTCGCTCTGGCCGCTCTGCCGTTGACAAGCTAAGTGGCTCGGGACTTGGGAGCTGTAACTCAGGTTTCTTCAAAGACACTGGGAAGCGCTGGCTGGAGATGTGATTGCTTTCCCATAACTAGGGCTGGGAACCAGAGCTGAAGTAGCCTCAAGAGCCCCAGGCAATTTTGCCAGGAGATAACAGGAGCTGACTGTGGCAGCATCTAGGGGCAAGAGTGGGGGCTCCTACAGGGAGAAGCTTGTCAGCCTTTGCAATCTACAGAAAGAAGCAGGCTAGCTAGAGAGGATTCCCACTCCAGCCTACCAACCCCTCATCCCCCCAATCGCTCATCCCACTCCACCCACTCAGTGGTCCTTCTCTGTATCTGAATGCCACCCTCTTGACCACATGAGCTTCTCTACACATGGGGTTTGAGTGCTTGCCCTGCCTTTGAGGCTGAACATGTTTTCTCAAAGTGAATTCAATTGTAAGGCCACCTCCGAGGAAGACACCCTGTCTTCCTGTCCCCTGTTTCCGTTCTTCCTCTGCTCTTCCTGCACCTTTTGCAAGGAGCATGTAGCACTGTGTGCATGTGTATGTGTGTGTGAACTCACATGCTTGTGTTGCATGCAGGTAAGCACCTTCCTCATAAATACCGACTCACCCACCAGGCCAAGAATGAAGACAAGGAGGTGACACCTTACACCAGGAGTATGCTGGGTTCACTAGCAGCGGGGCCTATGGGAGACAGATCTCCCTACCAGCCACCTCCCTGGTGCTTCTTGGAAACCAGAGCAATTTTGTGAGGCAAGTGACAGGGTGGTGTGGTCACCCAGAGGGCACTGAGATGACAAGTAGATGGTGTGGTCCCTACAGTCTGGGGAGCTAAAGGAGAGCTGAGTCCTGAGTCCTGAGGAAGCAGGTGCCAAGGACTGTCATCCACACTTAGCACATGGAGAGGAAGAGAAAAGACAGGGAGGAAGAGGGAGGGAGGAGTGTAGGGAGGAAGGGGAGAGATGGTGGAGGAGGAGGGAACAGGGGGAAGAGAAGGGGTGCAGAAAGGAAGGGGAAGAATGTGGGGGAGAGGGAAGAAGGTAGATGAGGGAGGCAAGCAAGGAGATGGAGGGGAGTTCGGGGAGAGAAGGAGGAGGAAGGGGAGGTGGTGGAGGAGGAAGAAAAAGAGGGTGGAAAGGGAAGGGGAGGAAGCTAAGAGGAAGGGTGTAAGGAACGCTTCCGGGGCAGAGGCTGGAAAAGACACTTGGCTGCTCCTGAAAGAGGCAGCTTCTATGATGGAGGCCAGGAAACTTCCTTCCAGTCCTGGGGACACAGGGGTTGAGGGGGAAGTTTGGCTTTCTAAACTCTTCTTTCTCTCTTTCTGGGACTGGGGAGGTAGCGTTCAGATTCACAGAAAATTCTAGTTCCCTGGGATAGAAGTCCCTTTGGAAGCCATGAGGTAGAGTAGCTCAACCTTGGATGGGCCAAGATTGCCCTAAACGTACCAGGCCCCTGGTCCCTGGGAGACACAGGGGCTCTGGTGGGACTGAAGCGCAAACTTCAGTCCTGAAAAAGACAAGGTATCTGAAGGGAGACAGCAGCTGCCAAAAGAAGTGAGTTCTGAATGCATTTACCTCAGTTCAGATGGGTTGAATGCATGAGGTCCAGCATCAGGCCTTGCACACACACCTATCTGCAAAGGGAGGTGGTATCAGCTGTGTGTGTGTGTGTGTGTGTGTGTGTGTGTGTGTGTGTGTGTGAGAGAGAGAGAGAGAGAGAGAGAGAGAGAGAGAAGTATGGCTGCACTGTGCCTCTTCTGAAGATCCACAGACAGCCCACCCACCCGAGGACAAGACCAGGAGGCGATCCAAGGGTAACCAGCCAATCCAATTCAAGCTGCCTTTGCCAGCAAGTACGTGACCTTGGACAAGCGTCCTTTCTGGATGTCGGATTCCACAGCTGTGAAACGGAGCCATGGCAAGACAAAATGCTCTCCTGAGTCCCGGATGAGATCCTGGAGGTGATGGGTCTACACAGGGCTTGATGTGGCTTCAGCTGTGTGGAAGCTTCTACACTTTCCCTTGCTTTTCCAGGTTCCTGGAGGCCTGAACGAAGTCAGTGAGCAAACCTATCAGGTATCACTGGTGTCTTCACTTCTGATACCTAAGTACAGGCGATAGATAGCTCCATTAGCCCTCCTGCCCAAGAAAAGAGCCACAAAAACAATGAACGCAAGTGGCCATCCTCAGAGTGGCCAGGGACTACCTGGACCCACCAAGCCTTCTATCACGGCTCCACCTTCATCACCCAGGACCCTGAGCCACAGACAACAGGCTCTCCAGGACAGACAGAGAGACATCCTGTCTGGCGGCAACACACAGCAGCTGCTCCCGACACAGGCCTCCCCGCCCTCCACAGCACCCGGGACATGCGGCTGTGCCAGATGCCAGGATACACCGGTTCTGCGTCCCCAGGCATAGGGAGAAGAGGGGGAGTGAGGTCATAGCAGGATAACATGAGAGATAATTAGTGGTTTTGTCAGTAACATGTTAATCCCACCGCTGTCTGTGCAGCCCAGGCTCCAAGCCAGGCGCCAATGGAGAAAATGAAATTTCCTAACCTGTTCCAAGCACTGGCTCTTCTCACAGGCCTGCCCACTTAATCCCAACAGAGTGATGAGAGAGGGCCTGTGACCCACTTACAGATGAGCACAGAGGCCAGGAGAGGCTGAACTGTGTGAGCTGATGAACCCTGGATTTCTGGTCCTCTCCCCCCACCCCGCCCCATGGAATGCTGGGTGAGTGCTGCCCTCCCAGAGCCCTGGCTGGTAGATCTAGCAGTATGGGGAATGGAATGACCATCTGTCCTGGCAAATGTCCAGGTAAAAATCAGGGAAGGCTTCCTGAAGGAAGGGTTACTGGCGCTAAGAGTTGATGGTGCAGCAGGAGTGGCCAGGCGTCAAGTAGAGAAAGCAGACAACACCTACTCTGGAAGCCCCTTACCCCACCCCAAGATAGACCACCATGCCACAACCCCTGTCTCTACTCATGCCTAGGCCTCTGCCACACTGGATGTTGCTACAAAGCAGAGCCCAGGCCTGGATTCCCCAGGTTCCTTGGGCCACTCAGCTTGAGACAAAGAAACCACAGGGAGATCCAGCATGAAAGGCCGTGTGGGCCAAGGCAAAGAGCAGCAGCTGCTCACTCTGACACCGGCTCTGCGGGGGTAAGACACGAGGAGCTGTTGAGGATGCTGGGGAGTGGGATTTGAGGACTACACGCTCTGGACAGGCAAGCCACTAAACAAGGGGAGTTTCAGGAAGTTTTAGACCAGTGGCTGTCCTTCAGGGCTGCAGAGTGCCCAGCAGAGCAGGTGACCTCATAGGCCACACACGCACCATTCCAGGCCCAGTTTGCAAATGGTGTGTGGGAGAGAAGCTAGGAAACACAAGCTGCTGTTCCGGAAGAGGGCTTTGTTTTCTTCCTTTGTCCTCTGCTTATCCTCAGGATGCCACCGGTTTCCTCAGTTGGACAAACTGAACTGACCTTTCCTTACAGCATTCTGCAGCCCTCACCCTCCCTGTGTCTAACACAGAGCAAAGGTGAGTCAATGGCTATGGTGAGGGACGCGTTTGCCTCACCAGGAGCCGCTGCGTGGCATCGAAGCCAGCTCTGTGGTGAACTGCCCCGTGGTGAAACTCAGGCTCCCAAGCCTCCAGAGTGTGAATGGTAAAACAGAGAAGCCACCACTAGCTTCCCAAAGGCTCAGGCCAAAAGCTGAGGTGTAGGAGTAAAGAGGGGGACCCTGGATCCGGCTCTGCATCCCCATGATCTCAGTGCCTGTGTTTGTAAACGTCATAGAATCAGGAGATTGCCAACTTCTAGGACTGCTGTGAATGTCAATGTTGTGTATACAACTGCTGCCAAGGTGTTTGGAGCACAGTGGTACCCAATAAGTAGTGAGCTGTCACCCCTTAATGCTCAGCAAATATCTTGTCTCTGTCACCATCTAAGCCTTGGCAACCCTAGACAGGAGATGGAGTAGCCTGGATCCCTGTGTGCTACCAGAACTTCTGTAACAGTGTGGGTGGGGAAAACCCCTAGAACTTGAAGTTGTTCTTCACGAAAGGCCATCAGGGCAGCTCACTTGGTTTGGCTCTGCAACACCTCAGCCTAGAACTTGGTTTGAAATAGTTTCCTTTGCCTTTGCACAGACAAATGCCCTCTGGAGGAGCTGGGGCAGGGTTTGAGGACTATGAGCGCTGGACAGGCGAACCATTAAACAGGGAAACTGGGCACACAAGTGAGATCCAGCAAAGCCCCAACATGACTGAGCCAAACCCACAATGTCTGCAGACAGTAGAACTTATACACAATACATGTAAAATAAACGCTTATCAGGATTATAGAAACATCAAAGGGGGAGGATTAAAAAAATAGGAGCCAGGAGCCAGCGATGGCAGAAACAATCAAACAGATTAGAAAAAGAATAAGGAAATTAATAAGTCAGTAATTGTATAAATTGGTGTAATTACTCTGGGAAGCAATTTGCCATTATCCAGTAAATATGGGGTGAACAAACCGCCATCCTACTGTCTCCCAGGAGACAGGTGCCAAATTTCTGGGATCCCTGTTTGGGAGGGTTGACTAGTTAGTTGGATGGTTAGGTGGTTGGTTGGTTAGTTGGTTGTTTGGCTGGATGGCTGGCAGTCTGGTTGGTTGCTTAGTTGGTTAGTTGATTGACTAGTTGACTGGTTGGTTGGTTGACTGGCTGGCTGGCTGGCTGGTTGGTTAGTTGACTGGCAGGTTGTTTGTTTGGTTGGTTGGTTATCTGACTAGTTGGTTGGCTGGGTGGTTGTTTAGCTGGCTTGTTGGTTGATTGGTTAGTTGGTTGACTAGATGGTTAGCTGGCTGGCTTGTTGGTTGTTTGACTGGCTGATTGGTTGGTTGGTTAGCTGGGTAGTTGATTGG
Source organism: Myodes glareolus (assembly GCF_982192425.1). Taxonomy (NCBI): domain Eukaryota; kingdom Metazoa; phylum Chordata; class Mammalia; order Rodentia; family Cricetidae; genus Myodes; species Myodes glareolus. Next base: position 46,789,953 of record NC_142044.1, read on the forward strand.
TTGGCTGCATGGTTTATTGGTTGGTTGGTTGGCTGACCATCTGGCTGTCTGGTTAGGTGGCAAGTTGGTTGGCTGGTTGGTTGGTTGATTGGTTGGTTGGTTGGTTGGTTGGTTGGTTGGTTGGTTGGTTGGTTAGTTGACTGACTGGCTGGCTGGATGACTGACTGGTTGGTTGGTTGGTTGGTTGGCTGATTGGCTGGTTGGCTGGATTGCTGACTGGTTGGTTGGTTGGTTGGTTGGTTGGTTGGTTGGTTGGCTAGCTGGCTGGCTGGCTGACTGGCTGGTTGCTTGGTTGCTTGGTTGCTTGGCTGACTGACTGGCTGGCTGGGTGACTGGCTGGTTGGTTGACTGGATGGATAGCTGGTTGGTTGGTTTGAGAGTATCTTCTTATGTAGCCCAAGGTGACTTTGAAGTTGTAATCCTCCTGCTTCAGCCTCCCAGAGTTATAAGTGTGTGCCACCATGCCCTGCCTAGGAGTGTTGTTTGTAGCAGTAAAACCCAACCAACCTACTAAGAAAACACAAGAGAACTAAAGAAAAGAGGGAAGCAGGGATAAATAGGAGAGAGATACAGGGAAAGGGAGGGAGGGAGAGAGGGAGGGAGGGAGGGAGGGAGGGAGGGAGGGAGGAGCTTTGTGAAGGCAGAAATGTCTGATCTGGGGAAGACTTGGTTTACAGGGTAGCTCCTCATCATAGGTAGGAAGGTAAACTGAGGCAGATGACTCTCTGTGAGTCTGTTTAAGATTCTCGGAGCTACCTAGCATTGAGGTACAACTCTGACACTTCCTGGGACCCCCAGCTTTGGGCCCAGCACCAGGGCCCCCTACACAGTGGCATGTATATGAAGGATGACACACAGGGTGACCGCAGTTGTCTTCTTGGTTCATCTGTGGCCCATACACACCCCATCACACCAGCTCCCTGGAGCCCTGGTCTGCACGCCTGTCTCCTCAGCCTCTGACTCATGTGTTCTCAGGAACATGGAAGCCGTCCAAGTCTGGGTCTGTCTGACCCTGCAGACAGAGCTAGGCTCCCCGCATGAGGGGCTGGCTGCCTCTGATTATGCATGCCCAGCCAGACCTGGTCTCTCCAAGCTGCTGCTTGGGGGTGGGGGGTGGCGCCCCTCTATAGTCAGACAGTCCTGGGAGTCAGTCTTGTCTCCTCTAAGCCTTGTGACCTTGGTGAATGAGTCAAAGTCTCTGAGCCACAATTGCTCATTTGCATAATGGAGAAAACACTAAGGCCCTTGGGGCTGCTGAGACAGTGGGGGAGCTGTGTGATTTTACAGATTAGAAGACTATTGACCAGGGGCTCCTAAACACCATTCCTGGGGCTCCCTGTGTTAGCTACCCCATTTCTCTCACTGCAGCCAAGGCATCTAAGCCAACAGAACTCCACTCCACAAAGGACAAAACCGAGGCCATAAGAGGAAGGGAACATGGTGTGGGAGAATTATCTGTATTCTGTCAATCATATTTTAATAAAACACTGATTGGCCAGGCAGGCAGTATAGGCAGGAAAGCCAGACAAGAAGTAGAGGTGGAGCAAAGAGACTGGGAGTATTCTAGGAAGTTCCCTCTGCCACTCCTGCGCAGACCACTGAAGAGGCAGCATGTAACTTGCCCAGCTGAGAAAGGTACAGAGCCATTATGGCTAACATAGATGAGAATAATGGATTAATATAAGTTATAAGAGTTAACAAGAAGCCTGACCTAATGGGCCAATCAGTTTATAACCTTATGGAGTCCTGTGTGTAATTTTCCTTGGGGCATGCTGGTTGTGGGGTACCAGGTGGGACGGAAACCCCAACAAGCCGGCCCCCTCATGTTACAGGAACACACAGGGGACATCTCAGACCTGAGAAGCCACAGGCTCCAATGTGACCCCTGCTGTTCGCTGGAGGACAACCTTTGCTCCCTCAGACTTATTCCTACTCAGCTAGCTCTAAGAGGAGCACCAGGCCTTAGGACGTCCTATAGCTTATATCCTTATGATCAGTCAGAAGAAACCCTGCCTGGGATGGCCTGTCCCCAGAACTGTTGTCTGAACTCCAGCCACCAAGCAAGCCCAGCTTGGTCAGCTGCATCTCGGTGACCTGCCTCCCCAAGTACGAGAATGCTATGGACGCCTGAGTGAGCTGCCCCAGTCAGGTGTCTGCTAAGCTGACTTATTTCGGTGCCAACTCACTGATGCATGCTCTGAGCTTTGCTCCTTTATCAAACACAGAGATAAGGCGAGCATGCAGACCCGGCTCTGCAGAAAGAACGGGCAGCCTGAATATGCTACGCTCACGTGAAGCTCAGTGCCCTTGCAGCATGCCACACAAGCTATCATCCCACACCGCCAGACCAGCTCTGTCTATCAGTTGGCTGGCTTGTCTCCATGCCCAGGGCCTGGCCCAGCACCACACGTAAGGACAGCATCTGTTCTATATCTGTTTGCACAAAACATGGCCCTGACTTTCAGAGCATTGCTTGGGGTCAGCTTGCTCTTAAACCTGGAACAAACTCTCTGGTGCCTCCTTGTTGCCCCCATGATCCCTGAGGTCACCCCAAGTGGGGAGAAGCAGATGCTGGTGTTCCCCTTCCACTCACACAGTATTAGCCCCGAAGCCAGTGTCCAGGCTTGCAGGCTGGAGACCTGTGACCTTAGCGGAATAGGAAGAAATTGTCTCCAAAACACAGGGACAAGAGCAAGGCTGGGCATCTCCTCCTCCCTCCCCCTGCATCAGCACATCAGGATGCACTGGTTAGGGAGACAGGCACAGCTAAAGGACCAGAGGAGTGCCAGGAGTCAGGAATGGCACCTGAAATCCTGACCTGGCCTCTCCCCACTAGAGCAGCAGGGCACAGCACCCTTGGGAACACAGTGGCAAAGATGTCAGGAGCAGAGGACCCTGTTCATGCCCACCTCTGCCCCTGTAAAACAAGGACACGGAGGTGGCAGAAGGAAATCACGCAACCTCTGCCAGGCCACTGCCCCTCCACCCAGGAGAAGTATCTGGGCGGCTAGAATGCTAGCCTCAGTCACGGTGAACGCTGTCTTTCCCAGCTGTCCGGCACCAATCCCAGAACCTGACCATCCGCTCTGAGGACAGGCTGGGACAGATAGTGACAGCAGTGAGTCACACATACAGGAGAGACAGCCTCTCTGTGACCTTTCCTGGTGCAGGGACAATTGAAGCACAATTTCCAAAATTGCAATGACTTCCTGTCTTGGTGAGAATGCTGTGCTTCCGAGTCTGTTCGCCAGTCACTGCCAGGCCAGTCACTGAACATGAAACAGGAAGCCAAACCCTTTGAGGGAGCTAAGGTAGGAAAGCGCTCTGGGTCCCTACTGCGTGCCAGGCTCTATAAGCTTGCCACCTGTCCATTGGTTCTTACACAATAGGTATTGTTGTTCCCATTTCACAGAAGGGCAGACTTGACTTGGAAGACATGAAACCCCTTGCCCAGCGTCAGGCAGCAGTATGGAACCCAAGACTCCCATTTGGCCATCTGTCAGTTTGCCCGTTTGCTGTCCTAGTTCTGTGAGATGGAGTCTTATTATGTAGCCCAGGCTAGCTTTAAGCTTGTGATTCTCCTGTTCCAGCCCCCTGGGTGTTAAGATGACGGATTTGTGGCCCCATCATTCACTTCTTCATTCACTAGCCCTTGAATACCTGGCCTTTGCCAAATACTGCAGGACTTGAAATCTCCGACTCAAGCAGTCAGGTTACGGCTGGGGTTGTGTGGATGCTGTGTGTGTTGCGGTCCCTTTCTGATTTATCATTGCTCAGACATTAGATGGTGTTAGGAACATCGCTGTCCAAGCTGTCAGAGTGACTGCCTCTAGGAGAAGGGTCCTGTGCATCTGTCTTAGTCTGGGTTTCTATTTCTGTGAAGAGACACCATGACCGTGGCAACTCTTATAAAGAAAAACATTTAATTGGGGCTGGCTTACTGCTTCAGAGGTTCAGTCCATTATCATAGTGGGACTTGGTGGCATGTAGGCAGACATGGTGCTGGAGAAGGAGCTGAGAATTCTGCACCTTGATCTGCAACAAGGCCACACCTCCTAGTAGTGCCACTCCCTATGGGCCAAGCGTTCAAACACTTGAGTCTATGGGGGACCCATACCTCTTCAAACCACCATGCCATCTATTCTTGAACAAACTGTTGCAGCCAGTATCAGTCACCTTCCTGTTGCTATGACAAAAGACCCTGACAACAGGAGGGATGGGTTTGTTTGGGCTTGCAGTTTGAGGCTGCAGATCATCATGGCAGGGAAGACACAGCAGCAGGAGCTTGAGGAAGCAGAAGGTCACATGGCATCTGCCATCAGGGAGCAGAAATACGAATGACTGAACTTGGCTTGCCTTCTCTTTTTTTATGTAGTCTAGGATACCAGTCCGTAGGAGGGTGCTGCTATATACGGGGTAAATCACCTCGGTTACCCTCACAGGCATGCCTAGGGGCTTCTCCCAGGTTCTTCCAGATCCTGTCGTGCGGAAGATATTAGCCATCATCCTAATGGTTAATAGTATCATGTAGCCAAATGCACGAACTGGAGTGACAAGCCTCCTGTCTTAGATCTACAGCCCTGCCGCTAGCAGGCCATGGTCTGGGAGGTGAAAAAGTCAGAGCACACTTTAGGGAAAAGCCACGTGAGCTTGTGGTTGTTGTTACTGAGGTATCACTGAGGCCAATGACCCATGCTAACCTGTTTCCCAGCTCAAGTTCAGGTTACATCATGGCATTGATTCATTGGGCACTTCTCTTCCTGCCCTAGGTCTACATGTCCTGATGGTAGGCTAGAAGGGTATTGTTTAGACAAACTCTGGTCCATTGTATTCTCCCAACACACCTGTGGGAAAGTTACAATATGCAGAAGCCAGGGTGCAGCTGTGGTTCAGGGAGAAGATGCTGGGTACCAAAGTGTGGACCTAGAATGGTACCTTCCAGAACCTTCCCTCTTCTCTTCTCTCTCTACCCACACACTTGTCCTCAGGGACCTCATCCAGGTCCAGGGGACAATGCCATTTTGATATTGAACCTATTACTGAGGTCAGCTTGGGTTTATAGCTCTACATGGGAGTCATGACCCTTTCCAGCCACTGCAGGTCCCCATGCCCACAGCCACAGTCTATGAGCTCATGAGGGACACAGTGGGGGCTCAGGTAATTGGATCTGCTCTGGAATGAGAGCCACCCTAGGCATACCTCCCCCTTGCCTGCCCCAGGTCATTCATCTGCATCCTGCCCCCTTGCTGGTGCTGCCCTTAATTGGATGGAGGAGGCAGCAGGCAGGCAGAGGCGATGGCTGTGTTGTTCCAGCTCACACTCTCGCTAGTCTCAGACACAGCCCAGGCAGTCTCAGCCCTTCCTTCACTGGAGCCTGGGCACCACTGCCTTGCGACACTTAGCTTTGAGTGCCCACCAAGATGGACCGAGAGGATAAGACATCTCCTCACTAAGTCTCTTCGACTCAGACCGTGCTGCAGAGGTGGGGATAGATAGACTGTCCCTGGACTGAAAACAGCAGGCTCTGCTCCCACGGACGTGGCTAGAACCCAGCTGCTCCCTCTTCCAATAAGACATCCCATGGCCTCTTCACTGTAGGATAGGGGTCACCAATAAGTCCAATTTTCCCTTAAGCTAGTTTAAGCTGGATCTCTTTCATACAATCTAAAGAGTCTAGACAGGCCACCCACTGGGGACTCAAAACTTAATTGCATTCGACTTAACTCTGAGCATCAAGGACACAAGTGGCTCAAGGAGCCATCCACTGTTAGGAAACCCACGGCAAGAGGCCTTATTCATATTCCTCCTGAGGGTGAGGTCTTTTTGCCCAGTCTTCTTGGAAATGGTCTCAGCATCGTACCAGCTGAACCCACTACAGACAGAGTTCAGAATGTGCACCAATTCCGAGGCCTGGAAAATGGAACACACTGATTGGCTTAGCTCAGGTCACATGCTCCATGGGAAACCCACCTGTCCTTTAAGAGAAAACTGGGGTGGTGGGATTTAATGATGTCGAGAATCTGCAAGTCAGGCCACACAGGACCCACTCCATGAGCCATGTCAACCTTGGAAGTCGATTCCTTTGTAGTTCTGCCTTATGCCCTGCAGAAGTCCTTCCAGACCAGAAGGAAGGACTGCCAAGGTCCCTGAGCTGGAGAGCCTGGAGCCAGCTGCAGGGCCTGGCACAGACGCTGGGCTGGGCTCTCTTTCTCACTTTGGGTCAGAATCATCATTATGCGAGCATGGGCACCTCTGACTGTTCTTGGAAGGAAGAAGAATCTGTATGAATGTTAGGTAGCCGAGGCTGGACTGTAGGGAGCAAGTGCTGGTCAATACCAAGCTGTCATCTCCCTTTCAACCGTCATCTGTGGGGCGGGGATGGAGAAAATACTCTATTTTCAGGACCAGGGCAGGAGCATCCTTTTCACACCCAGCTAGCCTCATTCTCAGATTCCAAGAGTCCCTGTATCCCAGGAGCCCGGCATCCCAGGAGCCCTCAACCCTGCTTCAGGAGTGGACTGGACTCTAGAGACCTCAAAGCCTGTCAGAACCGCCAGAGCATCATCCAGAGAGCTCCATGCCAGGCCTTGGCAGGATGCTCATTTTCCCACAGGCCTCTGTAACATTGTTGCCTGATCCTTAAGACGGATCACTGTTCAAACCACACAACAGCCTCTCTGTTATCTCAATGTAACCAGCCTCCGCGGAGTGATAAACAGCCCCGAATTGAATCGCTCCGTCTGCAAATTAAACTCTGTGGGGCCGGAGGACTGCCATTACCTTAATTATATTCCAGAATTTTCCATTCATCTCTTGCCTGGTGCTGCAGGTCCCGTGTGGAGCCGGCTGTGGACAGTGATGGACGCGCAGTCTTGGAGCCAGCAGCTGGCGATGTCCCCCTCGTGACTATCTCTGCAAGAGGCTCTAGGCAGCCTCAGGACTCTGCCTCTCCTCTTCCTGCTTCAGTCACCAAGATGAATCGCCTCACCAGTGTGCCAGGTTTCCTTCTAAATGTGCCGGGGTCTCGGGCTGTGGGTTCCCAGGCAGGGGCCGGCAGCCCTGGGACACCATGTGCTTCATCACCCGGTTCTGGCATCAACAGATCACTATATCACTACATTCTGGGTTCTTTTGTGGTTTTGAGACAGGTCTTGCTATATGCTCCCTGACTGGCCTCAGGGTTTTTTCTGGGAGACAGGATGAAGCATTGATGGATACAGCGAGGATAGCCTGTGAGGCTGGGTCCAAAGCTGGTCTCACACCACACAGCTGGAATGCCCTTGGCCTTCAAAGCCCACCACTGGGGATCTGATCTGAGAAGGCCAGTCGGCATATCTGGGCCTACCACAGGGCCCCAGCAGCTGGTGAAAGAGCCCATCAACTAAGTGGCTGATGCTGAGAGAGGAGGTGCTGAGCTCCGAACAGACTGACATCCACACATCTGCTCATGATTCTGCTCGCAAGCCAGCCGCGAGAGTGAGTGATAACCACACTCTCATTTGTCATTAAATAACGATTACAGATGGTCCTTGACTTCGAATGCTTCCACTTGGGAGGCATCGAGTTTGCAGAGTGAGGGAGTCCTGTGTAATCGGTAGAAGCCACGCTTCAGATGTCGGCAGGTTTGGGGGCTAGGGATCCTCCCCCCACATCTCCCTGGAGTTCCATGGGTACTGCAAGTGTACCCCCGCTGTGCTGTGTTCCTGGACTAGGAGGCTTGCAGGGCTAGGGGGGTTGGATCCACTTCCAGCTTACCAGGGCATGACCCCATCAGAAACTAAGGCCAGCATGAACACTCGCACACACTGCTGCGATAGGAAAGCTGGCAATAGAGTCATCAGTAGATAGGCAGCGGTTGCCCTGACTTTCCCTTCGCTTCCCAGGGTCTCCTGAGGCCTGGAACCCCCCCCCCACACACACACACACTTAGCCTCTGACTCAGCACCCTTCCTTCCATGGTTTTTGCCCAACTGGCTTAACCAATTCCCAAATGCGCCAGAGTCCTGTTACAGAGCTGTCCTTCAGGTACATGGTCTCCCACCTGGTGAAGCCTTTGCTGAGCTTAGACCTTGCAGAAAATCTCCTGCCCTCCCCACTGTGCCTTCCCTCTGACGTCAAAGCGTTTTCTTCTCACTGTATCTGCAACCTGTTGATATATCACATTACATTCGTGGTAAAGGGTCTATTACCCCACTACACACCCTCTCCCCACCTCATCCCCCTGGAAGAAATATTCTTGATCAGAGACTTTGGTTTGTGCATGGCTGTTCCTCAAGGCATTGGAAGGGAGCATAAGGAATCTGTTTCTCAAGAACATTGAGACCATTCAATGGGGCAAAGCATAGCATGCCCAACAGATGTGCTGAGACATCGGGACTCCCATTGTGGAAGAAACTGAACACCTATCTCACAATGGACTCAAAGGCTATCAGACTCCTGACCCAGATGCAAGAGCTAAGACTATAAAATCCTTAGCAGTAAAACCAGGAATGAGTCCACATTGCTCTGGGTCATCCAGTGGCTTCTTGGATCAGACCAACAAAGAACACAAAATAAAATAGACTTCCTCAAGATTAAAAACATCTTGACTAGGTCTGGGAGAACGCTTTTTATCCCAGCACTGGAAGGCAGAAGCAGACCAGCCTGTAAGTTCCAGGTCAGACTGATCTATAGAGTGAGTTCCATGCCAGTCTGGTCTACAGAGTGAATTCCAGAAGAGCTAGAACTAAACAGTGAGACCCTGTCTCAAGAAAAAAAAAAAAAAAACAAAAAAAAACCTTTGTCTCAAAAGAAGTGCCTCCAAGAAGTAAAAGGGGATTTGAAGAATGGAAGACAATTGCAAACTACATATATCCTGAGAACCCTATCTCTGTTGCATTAAAACAAACTCATACAATTTGGTAAGAAGACAAAAAACCCAGAACAGCTGTGTGGGGTGGTAGCTCTGAGGGCTCATCTCACGTGTCAACTTGACTGGATTTAAAATCACCTAGGACACATACCTTTGTGTCTCCCAGAGGGTTTAGCTAAGAAGGAAGACCCTCCACACACACACACACCCTCCCCAGACTGAGGACGTTCCTGTGGTCTGGTTTCCCACACTAAATAAACAGAGAAATGGAACTGAGCTGAGCACCAGAATTTTTTTTCTGCTTCCTGGCTGTGAATACAATGTGACCAGCTGCCTCACACCCCTACCACCCTGCCTTCTTAGCCACGATGGACTGCACCCCACACCCCTGCCACCATGCCTTCTCAGCCATGATGGACTGCACCCCACACCCCTGCCACCATGCCTTCTCAGCCATGATGGCCTGCACCCCCAAACTATGAGCCTTCCTTGTGCTTGTCTCAAAATAAGAAAAGTAACTGATACAGTGGCACAGGCCTGTGGCGGGTAGGCGGAGGCAGGAGGATTGTGAGTTCAAGGCACTGTCTCCGTAATTAAGTAAACACCCACACATACACATGATCAACCCCACACAGACAGTTCATGATTTTATGTGACACTTTCTCAAAGCAGATATACAGATCTGATAAGCCTTGCCATGTTTTCCTTTCAGCTGCTGTGATAAAACACCGACCTAAAGCAATGTAGGCAAACAAAGGGTTTGTTTGACTCCACTTCCAGATTACAGTCCTTTACCAAGGGAAGTCAGAGCAGGAATTAAGACAGAAGCCCAGGAGGGACACTGCTGGCAGCTCACTCTCAGGCTCATGCTCAGCTCGCTCTCTTAGGCAGCCCAGGACACCCCTGCCCAGGGGATGATGCTGCCCACAGTGGGCTGGGATCTACATGAATTAACAGTCAAGACAGCCTCTCACAGACACGCCCACAGGCCACTCTGATCTGGGTGGGCGCTCAGTTGGCACACCATTCTCAGATGACTCTCAGCTATGTCAAGTGTGCAGTCAAAACTGGTGAGGACAGCACAGAAAATGTTCAACATTGGAGCTAAAGAGATGACTGGATGGCTAAATACATGTCTTGCTCTTCCGAAGGACCAGTCTCGTTCCCAACATCCAGGTCAAGCAGCTCAGAACCACCACAGTCTCTGCAGCCGCTTGAACTCTCTCTCTCTCTCTCTCTCTCTCTCTCTCTCTCTCTCTCTCTCTCTCACACACACACACACACACACACACACACACGAAGAAGAGGAAGAGAAAGAGGAATGGAGGAAGGGATAGAAGAGGAAGAAAAATAAGTGGTATAATTTTCTTTAAAAAATAATGGTGGCCATGAAAAACACCCAGTGGGCCACCACCCATTTGAGTTGCTGCTCCCAATATCTCCATGTTATTCAGACTCACATGGCTGCGACCAGCTGCTGAGAGGACCACTGTAAAGGAAGAAAGGTTGTGTTGCCTCCTGACTTTGGCGGCTTCAGACCAAGGTCACATGACCTCCAGCTCTGGCCTGTAGTAAGGCAGAGCCTCGCAGCGGAGAGTGTGTTCTAGGGCAAATGTGATTAGCTGATGGGCACAGGAGGAGGGGGAGGGACTTGGGGCGAGTATGACTTTCCAGAGCAGCAACCTCAGCCCCTGTCCTAGTGACTGTCCTACTGCTGTGAGGAGACACCATGGCCAAGGCAACTCTCATAAGAGAGCTTAACTGGGGACTTGTTTACAGTTTCAGAGGCTTAGTCCGTTATCATCACGGTGGTGAGCTTGGCCGCAGGCAGGCGTGGCTCTGGAGCAGTAGTTGAGACCTACATCCCAATCTGCATACAGAGAGAGAGAGAGAGAGAGAGAGAGAGAGAGAGAGAGAGAGAAGAGGAGAGACAGACAGGAGAGAGACAGACAGACAGACTGGGCTTTTCATGGGCTTTCGAAACCTCAAAGCCCACTGCCCACCCCCACACTTCCTCCAACAAGGCCACATCTCCTAATCCTTTCAAACAGTGCCAGTGCCCAGTATTCTAGGCATTAGAATATATGAGCCTATAGGAATCATTCGTCTTCAAAACACCATAGCCCCACTTCTCATTTCTACCCCATAATGTCATAAAGAATCTACCAAGGATTGACCCGTTGAGTCAGACTCTCAGCATCCAATTGCTTCCCCCAAACCCCGTCGCTGCACACAGCCACTTTGAGATCCCAGCCTTCAGTGCTCCAACCTTGGTGGGAACGCTTCACACGCTAATCACAAAGTCCTGCCCTAGCCCTCAAACGCTCATGTCCATTTCCTATCACAAAGGACATTCAATCCATCGTCAAGAATCCCCGGAGGCTTAACAGCTCGGACACGGTTCAAACGGCAAATTCAAAGTGTTCTCTGAGACTCAAAGCGAATTCTTAGCTGTGTCCAGTACAAGGGCATGGAGCAACCTTCCCATCCCAAAATGGGGGAGCAGGCCCTTCAAAGGAAGGCGGAGGACTACAGAAACCCAGCTGCGCAAACATGAGATTCTGACGCTCTGAGGCCGGCACAGAGGAATGCGGGAGGTGGGGGGTGCTGTGAGCTGCAGCAGACTTGGGCAGCCCTGTCCCCGTGGCCTTCTGTCTGCAGCTCACAGGCCTCCTTCTGGGCTGGCTCTGCGCACTGTCTCTGGTGTTGCTCAGCAGGTATTCCATGTACCTTGCATCTCCAACATCCTGGGATTTCCACTGAAGCTCAGGCTTCACCCTCACGAGCTATGGGTACAGCCATGTAGGGCTTCTCTACTCTGCTTCTCCAAGCCTTTCCAAAGTCCCCCTGTAAACTGGTTCCAAAGGCACCATGAGCAGTCACCAAAACCCTTGGTCCTCAGCCTCTGTGTTGGCCAGACTTTCGCCGCAGTGACACACACAAGAGAGAGGAAGAGTCTCAGGGAGGGGCGATTTCATTTGGCTTGCAGCTTCAGAGACTTCAGTCCGGGGTCTCTTGTCCCCATCTGGGTGGGAGCGAAGTGAGGTGGACAGGGGCAAGCAGCAGAGATGAGCATCTCATGGTGGCGAGGGAGAAGAGCTGAGATGGGAGGGGCCACGGACAGTATACAGCTCTGCACATCATGCCTACAGTGACTAGTTCTTCAAACTGGGTCCTATATGGTGGCTCACCTCCACCACATTCCAGCTAGGTCAACAAAGTCTAAAGTCATCAGTAGATTAATCCAGTGGTGAGGACAGAGGCCTCACGATCCTGTGGCTTCCCTGAGTTCCCACTCTATGACTCCACCACACTGGGGACCAAGCTCTCAACTGTTTCTTTTGAGACATTTTGTTTTTGCTTTTGTTTTATTTTAAGACAGGGTTTCTCTGTGTAATAGCCCTGGCTGTCCTGGAACTAGCTCTTGTAGACCAGGCTGGTCTTGAACCCACAGAGATCCATTCACCTGTCTCTGCCTCCCAGGTGCTGTGATTAAAGGCATGCACCACCACTGCTGGGCTTAATGATTTTTTTTTTTTTTTGAAGCTTAGGGCCAAACCCAGGGCCTCTCTGCCGCTGAGCTAAATCTCCAACCCTTCTTGTGAGACATTTTGTAACAGCCTTTGCAGCCACAGCTCCCTAACCTACAAAGCACAGAATTTTGTTTCTCCTCACCAGGATTGCTCTCTGCTCCCAACACCAAGGGGAAGAGTGCCATGTCTTCTCAAGGTGGAAGAGACAAAGATCGAGAGCTCTTTAGCCTCCACTGTCAAGCCCTTTGCTGTGGATGCTAATCACCTTGGCAGAGCGGGTGCCCCGTGATTGTGACTTAATTGCCTCCTAAAGGCCACATCTCCACTGTACCTGGCACCAAGTCTCAGCATACACATGGGAGGGGCCGATATCATGAAAGCAATGAGAGCGGAGGAAAGTCACACCCACACATCACTAGGACAAATTGCGTGATATAGCCCGGGAAAACAGTGCAGTCTTCCCGCATATCGTTAGCCAAGGAGTCGGTTACAGCCGGGCACCTGTAGGTATACACCCCAGAGAACCGAAGATGGCCTCCAGGTAGATGGGGTCTACTTGGATATTTACTGCAGCATTAGCCTCAAAAGTTCAAAAGGCAGAAGTAACCCACACACCCACCAACAAGTGTGTAAACCCAAGTGTGTGTCTTTTCAGTTACATAACCTTCATCTGTAGGAAAGAGTGGAATTACCGTGAGGGGGTGGGAAGATTGCAAGAGCCAGAGGACCAGGGAAACAGTGTCTTCTGGACACAACGGGCCCCCTGCACTCATGAACTCACACAAGCTGAGGTTGTCTGAGCAAGTTCTGAAAAAGAGCAACCCAGTGGGCACTCCAGCATGGAGGAGTTAGCGTGCATGAGCTCCCTCCCCGAACTGAAGAGCTATGGAGAGCTGGTGGCTTCTCGGGCAGGGAGAGTCAGGTTTCTTTAAGGGTGTAGCCTCTGGTAGGTTGACCATACTCCATTGGGTAGCCCCACACCTAGGAGTGCGTGGGCAGCACACGCCAGACTCAGATATAGAAGGAAAACGGTATGATGAGGGGAGGGGACAGAGGGACAGGGGAATCCAGAAGGACTCAAGGGAAAAGAATAGGGGGTGAATATGCTCAAAATGCCTTGTTCACAAAGAATCAATAAAAATATTATATCTTAATTTAAAAGTAATGAAGGGTTGGAGAGATAGCTCAGTCCTTAAAGGCTGAAACTTAAAGTCAACTGTATTTTAAACAGAAGTTTACGTACAAACAAGTTTATATACAGCTTTATTGTATATAAATTCTATCTTAAAATGGTTGTTAAAAAAAGATATATATATATCTAATTGTTAGGTGGTATGGCTCCATGGCAGAATGTTTGTGCATATAAGTTTTTGCTTGGGTTTTTATTATTGTTATTTTGCGTGCTTCCCTGAATGTATGTCTATGCTCATAAGTGTGCAGTGCACATAGTGACCAGAAGAGGGTGCCAGATCCCCTGACACTAGAGTTACAGAAAGTAGTGAACTGCCCTGTGGGGTTGGGGTTCAAATTCCTGCCATCTGGAAAAGCAGCCAGTGCTCTTAACTACTGAGGCATGCCTCCAGCCCCAGGACCTTGGGATTTTTATGTCCAGGTCCCATTTCCTGTGTCCTCCTGCCTCCTGCCCGAAGATACAGTGTGACTAGCCACTCCTGCCTTTGCCACAGCCTTCCCTGCTGTAACTGATGCATTCCCTCAAACCAACATAAACACTTGCTCCCTGACCTAGTTTGCTTTCTGTTGCTGTTGACAAAACACCGATCAAACACAACTTGGGTTTATTTCATCTTACATCTTGTAGTCCATCACTGAAGGAAGTCAGGACAGGAACTGAAATAGAGACCACGGAGGCAGGGACCACGGAGACACGCCGCTTGCCAGCGTTCCCCCGCCATGAAACATTCGGCTGACTTTCTTACACAACCTAGAACCGCCAGCCCAGGGGACGATACCACCCACAGTGAGCTGGTCCCATTCACATCAATCACTAATGGGAAAAAAAAATACCGCACAGACAGTCATACTCACAAGCCAAACTGATGGGGGCATTTTCTCAATTGAGGTTCCTTTTGCCCAGGTGACTCTAGTTTGGGTCAAGTGGACCAAAAGTCAAACTAAAACAAAACCTAATCAGCCTACAACCTACTCTATGAAGTTGCTTCAGACCATATCAGCACAGAGACAGGAAAGGGGACGGATACATTCAGCATTTGAGAAAAGTTTTGCCCAGGACAAGGTTAACTTGGCCCCGTGTGCATGTTGGCGCCAACGTGTTTCTTCTACCCACTCTGCTTTCATCAGCTCCAGCACCCACACTTCCCCAGGGGTATCACATGGTCCAGAAGAAGGCATGAGGATGCAGGGCAGGAGGATGACACCAACAGCAGGCAGGACTCCGAAGCTCCTGGTCTCGGCCACTGTTTGCCTGCAAATCTCAAAGCGGGGATGCTTGTACTCAGTGGGGAAAACAGCTTAGAAAACTGCCCACAGCTGACATAAAACTACCAGATTGTAGCCCAGCCTAGAAATTCAGTAAGGGCTTGCCCCTCCATCATCCCTCTGCTGTGTAAGCTCCTGGTCCCTGACTTAACCCAAGTTGGCTCCCTTCTGCTTGCAAGCTGAAGCCCCAATTAAAAAGCATTGCTTGTCTGGTTCACAACATTTGGCTTCCTCTTGTGTCTGTTGTTTCCATGCCAAAAGAGCCTGTCTCTGCCCCCGATCCCACTGCCAGATCTCAGTAATGGCCGCAGGAAGCAAACAGAAAACAATTGTGGTCACAGAAGATGCACGATGCACCGTCAGCACACTGGGCCTAATTGGAGCATGAGAAACGTACACACTCTGCAGATTGCTCGTTATCTTTAGGCACACGTGGAACCTTTCCAAAATCTGGCCATTTTTCGGCCATAAAAGAATTCTTAATAAACTTCAAAGGGTTTGATGTCACGTGTAAGAGCCCAGTGCAAGGTAATTAAGTTCAAAAATCAGGAAAAGATAGCTATGAATAAAAAATGCTCCTTTCAGTAATCTACGGGTCACAGGAAGAAACGCCATGCAAATGAGAAGATATTTTGTCTCCTGTGAAAATAGAAGCAAGAACTTCCAAACATATGGGAGGCAGGCAGTGCCGAGAATGCCCGAGTCGTGAATATTAAGAAATAACCAAGGCTGAAAATTAATGAGCTAAGCATCCAGTTCACACACCTAAAAGAAGTAAAAGAAGCAAAAATATCAGAGGAAATCAAATAAAGAGAAACCCAGAAATTAATGACATAGGGGGCAAAGGAATGTGAGAAATTAATGAAATTAGTGATTAATTCTCTGCAAAGACTTGGGGGATGAGAGTTAACTCATCTGAGCTCGTTTCCCTGGAGACCAGCCTCTCTGCATGAGAGCTGGCCTCATGCACGCCTCAGCGATAGCCAGATGGAGCCCAGGGCTTGAGACAAGGTTTCCCAGTAGCTGTAGGGCTCAGAGCCAGGCCCTGCCTGGTACCTGGCAGGTGCTCACACAACTGCAGAACCAGGCCCTTGACCAGGACAGAGGAAGTTTCCTAACATCACAGTGTCCTAGCCCAGCAGTCCTGACCCGAGATGCCCGGTCAGGCTAGACCTTTGTGAGCAGTGGGTGACCGTCACATGAATAACTGCTCCCTTTTGGAATTCCCCTTTGTACTTATGACTCAAGCAAGTACAGTCTGTATCATGGTCACCCAGCACCCCGGGTGCCTGATGGGATCGTGGATAAACCTCTGGAGAAATTGACCACAAGGAGGGAGGGAAAGAGGAAGAGAAGGAGAGAGGAAGGAAGGGAGGGAGAGAGGGGAGGGTATGAGCAGAAACTGAATTGGAAAGGGAGGGATGGTACCTTGAACCCTGAACCCTGAAGACACTGCAAAGCCAGTGTAATGATGTGTTAGGTTGAGCAACGGTCTTCGAGAAAACCCAGGGCCTCATCCCAGGGGACAGAACGCCTCCCTAAAGGAAGCTGAGCCTCCTCATCTGGAGGTGAGATGACCTGAACTGTCTGTGACCCGTGATGTTGTCACAAGAATCCTTAAAGCAGAGAAATGAACGGAATTTGGCTGTAGAAGAGAAGGATGTGATGGAGGGATGGGCAAACTTGTGGTGATCACTCTGAAGAAGAGAGAGGCCGCAGGCTAAGGGATGCTGGGAGGCACCAGGACCTGGAAAAGACGGGAAGTCGATTCTGTTTCCTAGCCCTGAGGGTGTGCTGATGTAATCCAGTGGAACCCATTCTGGCTTTCTGCATCCCATAGAGCTGCGGAGCTGAGATGTGGCTGTCTGCTAAGAGAGGATGGAAAGCTTTCAGAGCTGGCACCAGTGAAAGTTCTTAGGTCATAGGCAGCTTGTCCTAGAAGGGGGCGTGGCATACCACTCTCCTCCTCTTCCTCTCTCTGTCACTTCCTGCCCCAAAGTGATCAATTCCCCCACTTTACATCCAGGGGACTGTGTTGTCTCTGCATAAGCCAAAATCAGTGGTGTCAACGCACCATGGATGGAAGTTTCTAAAACCTTGAGCCCAAACAGACCCTTCCTCTTCTTGGGACTTTTGTGACACTAATGGAAGGCTGACTAATACAGACTGTAAGGGAATAAGTTGTGCTGTGTTTTTTAAAACTGTGCGTGTGTGCATGCATGCATGCCTGCATGGAGTTGGGGTGCCGGGGCACAGAGGACCAATCTCAAGATTCAGTTCCTTGTTGTTTCTGCTGTGCTTTGTACCCTGCTCGTAGGTGATTCTCCTGTCTCTACCTCCCCATCTCTCTGTAGGAATGCTGGGATTACAGATAAGCACCACCTCATCTGGCTTATTTACATGGGTACTGGCTGTTGAATTCGAGTTGTCAGGCTTAAGTGGCAAGTATTTCTGACACTCTGCCCCCCCCTCTCTCTCTTTCTGTGTGTGTGTGTGTGTGTGTGTGTGTGTGTGTGTGTGTGTGTGTGGAGAGGTAGGGTGTTGGGGCCATGAACACACAGGAGTGGGCATACGTGCATCACAGCATATGTGTGAAGGTCAGAGGACATCTTGCAGAAGTCCGTTCCCTTCTTCTACCATGTGAGTTCCAGGCACCATCTCAGGCCCTCCGTCTAGGCAGCAAGCCCCTTTACACATCTCACAGACTCATCATGGCCCCCATCCCCACCGGGCGCCAGTGCTGTTGGGATGGCTGTGTCTTCTGGATTTTCATATTCACCCTCCTCATCGCAAGTCTCCCTGCTGCTGCATGGGTGCATTCTCCTCGCTCTAGGCTTTCTATCTGGGAGTGTCTTCACCCTCCAATTTCTCCTGTGACTTCCTTCCTGTGCACAGAGTTCCTTCCATGAAAATTTTCCAGGCAACATGGAGTTGGGTCATAATTTCCCAACCTACTTTACCAATGCACATCGAAGTTGGTTCCTTTGGGCTCCACCTTACGGTGCCACTGCCACTAGGGGGACTTTGTTCACTGATTTAACTTTCCTGTTCTCTCTTCCATTTTGTTTCTTTGTTTTACCTTCCCTGCATCTGAGAGACCCTTGGATATTTCTTCTTGGAATCGGTTTTGAACTGCCTGATGCAGATTTGCACGTACTTTGTTGAGTAGATTTTTAAAGTACATACTGTGGGCTTTACAATATACCCACCGAGCTCATTGGTGTCCACTCACCACTTAGAGTGAAATAGGGACCCTTACCCCCTTTCAATCCCTCCACTCTCCTGTTTGGAATATATCTATCCTAAACACATGTGTTAGTGGGAAAAGTTTTAGTTTGTTACTGGTCCACAATAGGACAGTCAAGAAAAGTCACATTCTGTGCACTTACTCAGAGACTGCAGCCTCTGGACAGCCCCCATTGTCCTGCTGATCTACTTTAGGGTCTGTTGGCCATGGTTCTTCTCATCTTCCGTCCCTTGAGAATGGCTCCATTGTCCCTTTATTGTGAAGGGCTACTTTTGCTGGGTATAGAATTCCCAACTGTCAGTTCATTCTTTCAAGAATCTCAGTGTTGGGCTGCCCAGCTCCCAGGAGGATCTGCTCTTTCTGGCATTGTCGCCATGTGTGACATTGTCTTGCTGCCTTTGAGAGTCCGTGCCCCCCCCCACACACACACCCATCTTTAGTTTTTAGTCATTTGACTCTGATGTGTCTTGGTGTCTTTCTTTGGGTTTATCTTTGTTGGAATCCATTCAACTACTTGTACCTGTAGGTGTTTGTCTTTCATCAAACCTGGAAAGTTTCTAGATGTAGTTTCTCAAACAGTTTTCTAAGGGAGGGGCGGTTTAGAGTTCTGAGTCAGAGTCATCAGAGTTCTGAGGCCAAATCCTTCTTCCAAACTCACATAGGAACGCTGACTCTTTTGTCATGCTTCCACAGGCCCTTGGGGTTCAGTGTTTGTTCTTTTTTTTGGATGGGCCCCACTATGTTGCCCTGGCCAGCCCCTAAATAACTATATAGACCAGGCTGGCCTTGAACTCTTATAGAGATCCACCTGCCTCTTTCTTCCAAGTGCTGGAATTAAAGGTGTGTGCCACCATCCCAACCGAGGTCCAGTTTCTAATATTCCATTTCTCCATGTGCATATTGTGTGGATTCTGTCTCTGTCTTTGAATCTACTGCTTCCTCCTCAGACACCTTCGTCCTGCCGACAAGAGCAACCAGTAACTTTTTATTCTGATTCTGACTCCAGTTTTACGCTCTCCACCTGACTCCTCATTATAGCAATCTATTTGTTTATGGGAATCTTCTGTTTTCTTGTTGTAATCGCAGCAATATGTTACCATGGCTACTGTGCAGTCCTTGCCAGATAATTCCAGTATCTGTGTTGTCTTGACGTTTGTGCCTATTGATGTTCTTTTTAATTTGAGATTTTCTTGGTTCTCAGCCTGACATAGGATGTTCTATTTTTTTATGATTTTTTTTTAAAAAATCATGTGAGATGTGGGAGAAGGGCATGCACATGAGTTCAGTACCTGAAGAGGTCAGAGGAGGGCACCAGATCCCCTGAGCTGGAGTCAACAGCTGGTTGTCAGCCACCTGACCTGGGTACTGGGAACCAAGCTTAGGTCCTCTACAAGAGCAACAAGTGCTCTAACTGCTGAACCATCTCTTCAGGCTCCACATGTTATTTTCAATAGTATCCTAGAGCCCTGGAGTACATGCTATGTGTTTGGAACATAAGTGAAACCATTTTGTGTGACTTGAAATAATGTGATATTTATACAATAGAAGCTTGCCACCAGGTAGTGAGAGATAGACCTCAGAAGCAAGCCCAGGACAGGTCTTGATATAATAATGGTATGCTAATGAGATGCTTCATATCATTATAAACACCCCAACACATCACTATCAACACCCCAAGGTGGTGTTGATGTGCTAGTGAGTCAGCCCCAAGCTGAGAACCCTGACAGCGCCAAGCTACCACCAATGAAATGATAGAAAAACTGGAACTTTGAGGATGGTCTCTAGGATCATACTGCCATGCTCCTGAGACATGGCTTCTCTAGCCTCTATGTTGATACCTATCAATGAAGGGACTTAAGACAGTGTATAACCTTGGCTTCCCTGACTGTTGAACTTCCGACACTGGTGCTGGGCTCGCACATGCCCACTGGTCAGCGCTGGCCAGTGTTCTCAAGGATCTCCGTCAATGCCATCCTCCCAGCCTGCCAGAGTTGAAGGACTCTGTGGTGGATGTGGGTAGAGCCTGCAGGCTGAAGGGTCCCCAGTGGAACCTGTAACAGTATTTTCTGCCCAACCAGCTAGCCCCGCTTGGAAAGATGTCTGTTTAACATTTTCATTGGAATAGCATTATAAGAAATGTTTGTGCAAATAAACCGAGCATATTCAAATGACAGATCTTGTGTGGACATCCGAAGTGCCAAGCTCCACACAACCCACAGGCCTTGCTCTCCACATTAAGAGACCCTGAAAGGGGTCAAGACACCATAAGCAAACGGCCCACAGAATCAACTAAGCAGGGCTCAGAGATATTCACAGAGACTGAATTGACAAACACGGAGCATGTATGAGTCTTACCTATGTCCTCTGCATATATGTTATGATTGTGTCGCTTGGTGTTTCTGAGGCACTACTAACGGTGGGAGTAGGGACAGTCTTTCCTCCAACTAGGTTGCCTCTTCCAGCCTTAATACGAGGGACACACCCGTAACTTGATACACCATTTTTGGTTGATATCCCTGAGAGGTCTGCCTTTTTCTCAAGAGAAAGGAGGAGAGAGGGGAGATGGGGGGGCGGGGACTGGGAGAAGAAGAGGGAAGGGAAACCGCCATTGGGACATAATATATGTGAGAGAAAAAAATTTAATGACAGAATGCATTTTTTAAAATTATAGACAATAGGGCTGGAGAGATGGCTCAGTGGTTAAAAGCACTGGCTGCTCCTCCAGAGGTCCTGAGTTCAATTCCCAGCAACCACATGGTGCTCACAGCCACCTGTAATGAGGTCCGGTGCCCTCTTTCTGGCCTGCAGGCAAACATGCAGAAAGAACACTGTATACATAATAAATGAATAAATCTTTTTTTTAAAAAAAAGGTATGCACTAACTGGATATCAACATGTAGAAGAATGAAAATAGACCCATATCTATCACCATGCTCAAAACTCAAGTCCAAATGGATCAAAGACCTCAACATAAAGCCAGTCATACTGAACCTTATAGAAGAGAAAGTGGGAAGTACACTTGAACACATTGGCACAGGAGACCACTTCCTAAATATAACCCCAGCAGCACAGACACTGAGAGAAACCATTAATAGATGGGACCTCCTGAAACTGAAAAGCTTCTGTAAAGCAAAGGACATGGTCAACAAGACAAAACAACAGCCTACAGAATGGGAAAAGATCTTCACGAACCCCACATCAAACAGAGATCTGATCTTCAAAATATACAAACAACTCAAGAAATTGGACACCAAAAGATCACATTATCAAAAAAAAAAAAAAAAGAAGAAGAAGAAGAAGAAGTACAGACCTAAATAGAGAACTCTCAACAGAGGAATCTAAAATGGCTGAAAGACACTTAAGGAAATGTTCAACATCCTTAGCCATCAGAGAATTGCAAATCAAAACAACTCTGAGATTCCATCTTACACCTGTAAGAATAGCCAATATCAAAAACACTGATGACAACTTATGCTGGAGAGGTTGTGGGGAGAAGGGAACATTTCTGCATTGCTGGTCGGAATGCCAGCTGGTACAACCCCTTTGGATGTCAGCGTGGCGATTTTTCAGAAAATTAGGAAACAACCTTCCTCAAGACCCAGTAATACCACTCTTGGGTATATATCCAAAGGATGCTCAATCGTGCCACAAGGACATGTGCTCAACTATGTTCATAGCAGCTTTGTTTGTCATAACCAGAACCTGGGAACAACCTAAATGTCCCTCAACTGAAGAATGGATAGGAAAATATGGTACATTTACACAATGGAGTACTACACAGCAGAAAGAAATAATGACATCTTGAATTTTTCAGGAAAATGGATGGAGCTAGAAAACATTATTTTGAGTAAGGTAACCCAGACACAGAAAGACAATTATCACATGTACTCACTCATAGGTACATGAGTACATAGGTACATAAAGCAAAGAAAACCAGCCTACAAACCACAATCCCAGAGAACTTAGACAACAATGAGGACACTGAGAGAGACTTACATAGATCAAATCTACATGGGGAGTAAAAAGTAGAAAAAGACAAGATCTCCTGAATAAATTGGGAGCATAGGGACCTTGGGGGAGGGTTGAAGTGGGGAGGGGAGAAGCAGGGAGGGGAGCAGAGAAAAATGTAGAGCTCAATAAATATCAATAAAAAGATAAGTAAAAAAATAGCATGAAAAAAATATGCACAACAAATCTCCCCCATATAAGCCACTTGCTGGGAGGGAGGGGAGGGAGGGAGGAAGGGAGGGAGGGAGGGAGGGAGGGAGGGAGGGAGGGAGGGAGGAAGGGAGGGGAGGGAGGAGGGAGGGAGGGAGGGAAAGGGAAAGAGAGAGAGAGAGAGAGAGAGAGAGAGAGAGACTGACTCTGGATCTTGTAATGTAATGTGTGGGAACACCTAAGACACTGGGCTAGTGGGGGGCCAGAGGAGTGATCTGTCTGTCTCTGCCCTCCAGTTGGGAGGAGGGGCTTGCTCTACTGGGTACAGAGTCTCACCTTAATTGTTTTTTATTTTTGTAACTTTAGATCGGTGGTTACAGTGTTATAGTTCTGCACTATGCCTAGCTTTCAATTTGTCTGCTTTGTCTCTGCTGTTGGAAAGACCTTTCTCAGGGGACCCTGACCCCGTCAGTGAGCCCTTTAGTTGGCCCTCCCGTGTACAAGCAAGATTTCTCAGTGCTGTGGTCAGCGCATGCGCTTCTCCATGAGGCTCTGCAGATTGTGTTTGGACGTATTAATGCTGTGGAGTTTCTTCTTAATTGAAGTTGTTAGTTTAGAGTGAGACCCAGTTCAGGAAGCCACAGAGCAGGATCTGCCTTCAGGCAAAACATTTATTAATGTTGTCGGCACCACTGCTCAGATGATGTAAAACCCCAGCCTGCTTAGGAAAAGCAAAAGGGCATTTCGCTTCTTCTTTTTATTTTTAATTTTTCTATTTGTGTGGATGTTTTGTATACATGTATATATGTGCACCACATGCATGCCCAGTGCCCCTGGAGGCCAGAAGAGGGCACTGGATCCCTTGGAACTGGGGTGACAGTGGTTGAGAACCACCACATAGGTACTGAGAGCTGAACTTGGGTCCTCTGAAAGAGCAGATAGTGCTCTTAACCACTGAGCCAGCTCTTCAGTCCCCCAAAGGGCATTTCTTTCAAGATCCCTTGGGAAGGAGGTGGTGATATGGGAAAGCAGGTCCAAGGTCACATGACATCATCAGGTTAGGCTGAGAGGCACTGTGCTCTTTGTTCAGGTTAGACAGGAATTTGGAAATTTCCACAGAGCAATGGGTTTCCTTTGATGCATGGCACAGTGAGCGCTCAGCCTCTGGACCTGAGAACAGGGAGCCTGGGTGTGTTCATACATCGCCTGCAGCTTTCTCCCTTAGGGCTTTATTAGCCGGAAGCTCTGTCTCCAAGATGGACAGACTACCTCCCTATGGGATGAGACAGAACCATCTCTCCCGGAAAGATGGAGGGACTTGGAAGACTCAGAAGTTTCCAGACCACCCTGGACTGCAGTC
This sequence comes from Myodes glareolus, assembly GCF_982192425.1. NCBI lineage: Eukaryota > Metazoa > Chordata > Mammalia > Rodentia > Cricetidae > Myodes > Myodes glareolus. Next base: position 46,813,559 of record NC_142044.1, read on the forward strand.
GGATGATTTCCCTGATCCATGCCGACTGGGAGAAGAGCTATCTATTCTCATCTCCCCAGAAAATGTCCCCCACAACTGTGAGCTACGCAAATCTGATGGTGTACTTCTGTCTGCATCAGCAGAACATCCCCCAAAGGTGATCACTTCAGGTCTCAGCCGTGCTTTCTCCTCCCTCTGAAACTCCATTCATTCTTCCAGAGCCCCCTCTCCTTTCCTGTCCTTCCATTCCTCAAGACTTCACTCTGCACATGAATTTCTGGTTTCTGCTTCTGCTGTTCGAATGGAAAACTGAGGCTGTGACGACCCCCTCCTCTGTACGATACAGGAGAAGGTTTATTGTAGAGGTCTCTGGAAGAGACCAGACTGGAAGCAGCCAGCAGACTGAATCAGGCCATGAGAGGAGGGGTGGGGGTGAGAGAGGAAGAGAGACAAACCAGGAACCAAGATAAGAGGTAACCAAAATGAATGGGTTATAAAGGAGTCAGAGAAGCTGGGGAAAGGAAGGGAAGCCCAACCCCTGGGTTGGAGAGGTTGAGGGTAGGGGGTGGGGTGAGGAGAGCCTGGAGGAGCTGCAGATTCTGAGTGAGACTCCTCCCAGGTTTCTTTGAGGCCTGACACTGTTAAATCAATCTCCCTGTTGGTTCCTTATTGTGGGTTGTTGGTGTCACAGTCAGAGTTAATTGATGTCTTCCAATGTATTTGTTCCCGTGTCTACTCTACTCCTCTACGTATATATGCATATAGTTATATACATACTAATGTGTATGCGTGTAAGTGTATGTAGGCATGGGCATGCCATGGCGCATTTGTGGAGGTCAGAGGATAATATTCAGGACTCTGGTCTCTCCTTTCACTATGGGTGCTGGTGACCAAACACAGGCCTCCAAGTTTGCCACAGCAAGCTCTTTACCCACTGAGCCATATCGCTGGCTTTTAATGTTCTTCTTTCTTTTTTTTAAAGAATTTTTTATGCATATGTGTGTGCCTGTGTAAGTTCACATTTACCACATGTGTGCGTGCCCACAGAAGCCAGAAAAGGAACTGGATTTTCAGGTGATTGTGAGCCCGTCCTCCATGTGCGGGTCGGGAACCAGAACCCATGACCTCTGCAAAAGCAGTAAGTGTTCTTCAGATTTTCACCATGGGGCCATCTCTCCAGCCTTCTGCCAACCCTGGTATTTTAAGTTCTACTTTTAGCACCAAAGCCAGCTTGAAGACCGGGTCTTGCCTGCTCTGCTGTCTGGACGTCGGCGGGGTGTTTGGTGCTGCCTCTGTCTCCTTTCTATTGTTTTATTTTCTTCTCTGTTAAATCATCTGTGGCGATGGATCAGATGCTGTATTTGAGAAAGTTTCCACGGAAATGCTTTAGATGGTTTTAACCCCCTCTAAGGGGAACTTTTCTACTTCTCCGGCAGCTCTCAAGGCTGATTTGATCTGCCCGGGGGGATGTTAGCACCACCTTCAACACTCAGGAAAGCCGCTGTAGTATCCATTACTTAACTACTTAGCTTCTGGAGTCCGCCCCTAAATGCGGAGTGGAGAAGCTTGTCATCGCCCTACTTACACCTCCCGCCATCAGTGCCTGTCAGCACCTCCTTCCAGAACCATTGCTCTCCCGGGCGGGGCAGGGGGCGGTGCAGGGGGCGGTGCAGGGGGCGGCGCAGAGGGCGGGGCAGAGGGCGGGCGGGAGTCCAGGCTGCAGGACCTCATCTCCCCAGACTTTATTTACTCTTGGCTCAGGTTCTACTCACTACCTTTTTTCTCTCTGAGGTTTCTAGGAGAGATTTCCAAGTCTGTCCAGCCACGCCCTTGTCCTCACCGGGTCGCTGGTGCTGCTGTGTTACTCAGAGGACATAGAGCCCGAGTCTGAGACCCGCTTTGCTGGAACTCTGTTGGGTGAAGGCGAAGGGCTTCTGCTCTCGCTACCCTAGGAACCTTCTCAGGGCGCGCCTTTCCTCCTCCCGTGTCTTCTGAGTCACACAGTTCCCGTCACCTGTACTCAGACTTGGGGACAAAAGCTCGAAAGGCATCCTGGTAAAATTCTGCTACTAGCCTGGAACATTCGCAGCCCACTGAAGAAGGCGCCTGCCTGAACAAAAAGACAGTATGATTGTGTCACGTGTACATGAGGCATTGTTTAAGAAAAGTTAAAGAGTAAACTATCGTTTTTAATTTTTTACATTAGTTAATTTAGTATGCATAGGTACCTTGCATGTGCATACATGTAGAGGTCAGAGGCCAACTTTCAAGAGTTAGTTCTCTCCCCACTATGTAGACTCCAAGGCTGGAACCCAGGTCATGAGCCTATTGCCAGGTGTCTCTACCCACTGAGCCACCTGGCTTGCCTTCTAGTAATCTTTCTAAACAACGATGAAGTCAAGATTCTGGAAGCAGCGGCCTGCCTGAGTGGCTCACCTGAAGTGGTCACTTCTCCAGTGACACCCAGGGTCCTTTGAACTCAGTGTTCCCGATGAGTTCTGACGCAGGTGAACAGGTGATGCAGCAGGTGCGGGTCTCTTGTTTCCGGAAAATTAGCCCAAGACACAAAACTGAGCTTCATGCTGTCCTGTCCTCTGGATGCAGTTACCCTGGAGCCTTATTGCCTCCCCACACCTAGCAACAGCTCAGGCATACATGGGGGAGCAGCGAGGCTGGCCCGTGGCTTCCCCCTCCAGCTGCTGAGCTGGGCTGCTGGGCTGAAGATTTAACAAGAAGCTAGTGAATAAAAAAGAAACATAGAAAAATGACGGGATGTTGGTTTAAACCAGTAGCTTATCCTTTAAACTAAATAAGCATAACAGTCACACTCTGAGAAGTTGCCACAAAGACAGAAAGCAGACTAAACGAGGAGTCCAGACAGAGCAGATGCGGCGGCTCCACAGCCTGAGAGAACACACACACATAGTTTAATGCTGACAAGTCTTAAAATCTCCGAGAAATGGATAATTTCAACTGAAGTTCCCCAGATGTTGGGAGTAGAGGTATGCGGTCTAGGATAGAAATGACAGCTGTCACTGTCATCTTGGTTACATGGGTCAGAAGTTGCAGTCAGGTTGGGTGGGGAGTGAGCATCATGGGAGCTGAGTCCCCAAGGTGAGGCAGGAATGTGCTCAGCACCTGTGGGAGCTCAGGTACCCTGGAGCTACCACAGAAAGACCCTGGAATCATGAGATTGAGAGTTGGAGTCACAGCACTGGGAGCAAAGGTACCCAGTGACCCCAGCCAGAGAACACAGAGACAGATGGGCTGCAGATAAACAGGGTGAATGGAAGAGTGTTATGAGTCTGTAAGGACAAACAAGTCCAGAAGTATTAAGAAGCAATATTAAGTGACACACAAAATGAAACGAAAAAGTATGAAGCAATGTGTGCAGTGATGATAAGAAGTTTGAGTTGAGTGAACAAGTGTGACGTAATTATATGATAAGCAGACATGCGTGTTAATCTAGAAGTAAGGAGGCAAGGCAGCTAGAAACAGTATAAAAACTCGAGGCCCACAGCCAGAAGACGTTCTCAAAATGACTTGCTAGACACGCTGTCAGAAGCAGTGACAACAGAGAATAGAGAATCCAACGAACCAGCAGCTTGACAGTTGAGACCTTCCAAGAGCCAGAGAACTAGCTCTTGCCTGCGGATCAAGACTTGCTGATCCAGAGGTCTACGTCGAGAGCCATGAACCATCGTCAGGTTGTATACACCAATGCCTCAGTAAAATAGGGTAGAAGGCCTTGCCTAGGGAATAGGAATGCTTGCTGATGGAAGTGGAATGTGTGATGTGGTTGATGGGCTAATGATTGTTATAGTTTTGATGTTTGCTTATAGTTTTTGATGTTTGCTCATATCTGCTATAGTAACAATTGGAGATTTTATTATTGGCATAATAAACTTGTTCCTAGAACAGAGACTGTGGTCATCCTGAGTATTTGTTTGCAGACCTCGAAGTAAGGGCAGAATGCCTGCTCAGGAATAGAGCTTGCGACAAAGAGGAAGCAGGGCCAACTCATCTTAAGGACAACACACAGTATCAGGGTTGAGACCGAGATGAAACCAGTTTAAGAACGCTGTCCCTCTCAGAAAAGAGCGAGCATGGTCCCCCTCCCCCATTCAAGCATGTGTAACGGGGTATATGCGCATGTGTAGTATGCTGCGTGTTCATGCTGGACCAGGGCTGAGAGATACCCACAGGGCTCCCATCCCAGGGGAGAAATCACCAAGGGTTTGAGTCTGTCTTCTGTTGCTATAACGAAGTACTTGAGACTGGGTCATTTAAAAGGAAAGAGAGTTATTTGCACTCAAGGTTCCAGACGCTGTATAGAACCAGCGGTGGCTTTGTGAGGTTTCGACTCCTGAAGACAGGAAGGTGGAAGGTAGAAGGGCAGACAGGTGTGTGTGATGGGGGAGGGGACAGGACTCCTCTGCAACAGTCAGCTCTGATGTCACTAATCCAGTCCGGAAAGAACAGCATTAATCCCCCCTGATCCAAAGAATCCTGTCACCTTGCAGCACCGTGACACCAGAACCAAAGCTCAGCACAGGCTCTGGTGGGGGCAAATCACATTCAAACCAGCACAAAGCTCAAGGGATCAACAGCTACTTATACATTTTACTCTGTATTTTTTTCTGCATTTGGATGCTTAATACTTACGGATTATTTTGTACATAAGTCGTTTTATTTAAAACTAAAAAGAGAAACGCATATATTAAAATCATCACATTTTCAGTAGAAGATCCTGCAATAATTCTACAGGTTTGGTTTTTCTTTTTTTCTTTTTTCACCAGAGAACATGGGCCACATTTCTAAATAGAACAAATCAATAAACGTCATTAAAAGTTAAGCTCATACAAAAAAAAATAATAAGTGGGTATAAATAGCAAGGACATATTTGAAAAGCCACAGCAATGAGGGACAACTTGCAAATATTTGAAAGTGACAGCAGCATGAATCAAGAATAGAAAGAGTTATTTTTCCCCACTTTTCTTGTTGTTAAAATGCCAGAGGAGGCTTAGGATGGAGAAAGTCACTCAAGATTGTCACTCCTAACTTAGCAACGAGGCCACACTGCATCAGCTCCCAGCTCATCTTTTTCTTGAGCCACAGAGACCCCATAGAAACAAAATGAAGTACATTTCAAGCAATGAGGCCACTTCTCCCAAAAGCGGGGCAGGTGGCTCACCGGGACTGTACCTCCTTTAGTTTCCAGGGGACTGTCATAGAGACAGGACTGGCATGGCAGTCATTCTCAAAGTCTAGATGTGTTCCCTGAGGATAAGCACCAACACTCAGATTCTTTTTTTTAAAAAAAAAATATTTATTTATTTATTTATTATGTATACAATATTCTGTCTGTGTGTATGCCTGAAGGCCAGAAGAGGGCACCAGATCTCATTACAGATGGTTGTGAGCCACCATATGGTTGCTGGGAATTGAACTCAGGGCCTTTGGAAGAACAGGCAATGCTCTTAACCACTGAGCCATCTCTCCAGCCCCAACACTCAGATTCTTTCCACGGTCCACTTGCTGCTCGCCAGAAATAAGGAACAAGCTGGCATTATAATGTCATTTTCTCTGAGCTGCTGTATTCCATCCTGGAGGAAAGTTCCTTAAGACCTTAAGGAAGATGACAACTCTCAAGTCTCAGGAAATCCCTGAAGCTGATCAGATATGCTAGGTCCCTCCCTCCCAAAGGTCATAAGCAGTAAGGGCTGCTGAGGAAAGTCTCTGACCTGTTGAGCCTAAGAGTTGTGCAGAGAGCTCCAGGGTTCCAGTTTTCGTGATCTGCCAGCTGTGCTGTGCTGGGATTTGATGATGCCTCTGCCTTTAGGTGATTCCTGATCCTGTAAGTGACCCCTCACCCACCATCCCATAAGTCACCCCAACAACTCAGCAGTTCACCGAGTTAGACTTTGGTGGTATCCTTGCTTTAGGTTCACTCTCTGGGGAGAGTAAATGTTTCCCCCCAGAATGGTGTCACTCAACAGCTTGTGGAAGGAAGAAACAATTTAACCTTGCCCAGGCTGTCTCAGAAAACTGAGACCAGATGTCTGCCATGGCTGCCTTTGGAGGCCTGCAAAACCCTCTCCTAGAGACAGGAAAGATGGTATAACAACATCCCTGCAGACAGCAGCCACAAATATCAATGAACCAATCAAATGAACCCATTGTGGAGGTCTGCAGCAAGGAGGGTGCTCTGTCACCAAGTCCAACTCATTCCAATGGTCCAGGCTCCCTCCCTTGTCACTCAAAACTCAGTTCAATTCACTGCATTAACAGAGTAAAAGAGAGAAAGAAACTCATTCAGACAGACTCAGAAAAACACAACTGAAAATCATTTTTGAAGACTTCTCGGCAAGGAGGGAAGTGAGACAGACGGGAAATCCCTGAATCTGAGCAGGACAACCAGCATGGACACCATCCCTACAGTAAGACACTGAGCGGGTACCCTGACAGGTGAGCGGCCAGAAGGGGGCACATACGTGATGGTGCCACTGTCATCTGGAAGCCAGGACAGACGAGGTCATGAAAAACACAAGAAGAAACTAGAAATCTCTTTCCTCTACTCTCCTCCTTCCTGCCCCTCCTCCCTCATCTCTTCCTTTCTTCCTCTCCTCCTTCTCTTTTCTTCCTTCACCCTCTCTGCAAAACAGGTTTTTCTCTTTAGACCAAGTTGCCTTGAACTCAAGCTCCTGTCTCGGCCTCCTGGATGCTGAGACGGCAGACATGCCAGTCCACCTGGCTATAAAGCTCTCTAACTCCCTTTACTCAGACAACACAGCTTTGTATTTGGAAATCCAAATAACCCAAGAATTGTCTAAGAATTAGTAAGTGACTTGGGACAGGTCACAGAATAACAATGAGTACAGACAGCTCAGTTGGGCGGGCAGACAAGATGGCTCAGTGGGTGAAGGTGCTTGCCCCTAAGCCTAGTGACCTAAGTTCGATCCTTGAGACCCATATGGTAGAAGAAGAGAGCCTAGAGTGTCCTTGGACACTTAATTTAATTCTTTAAATTAGCCTTCATTTTCTACAAAAGCAACAAATAATTGTAGAGGAAACATTTTTTTTTAAAAAATCCATCTACTGTAACATCAAGAAACAAAATCCTCAGGAAGCCATTTACAGAAGGGTTTGGTAGATTATTAACTAAAACCTAGGAAACATTTCCCGCAGAAATTAAACAAAATGAGAGAAGCCGCATTCATTTAGCTGAGGATTGGGTCTCACTTAAACATCAGTTCCAAATGACTGCTCTATTCAATGTCTTTCCTGCCATGGTCCCAGCAGACTCTTTTGTGGAAATTGATGGAACCGGTCTAAAACTTGAGATGCGAAGGACCTAAAAATACCCATGCTGTAAGATGCTCTCTGAGAATAGAAATGTTCTAGTGTGTGTCTTAAATGTGCCCCTTGTACCCGGGGAGCTAAATCTTTAGCTTTACTTAATTTTAATAAATTAAACTCCAGTCTTCGCCTTCCTCCAGTGACTGGCTGTGTTGGAGAGCACAGACTCAGAATCCCAACAGAACTTGAGCCTGGATCTGCAGCCCAGGAAGAAAAACCGGAGGGCAGTCGAGATGATCCAAGCAAACGGCGCGAGTCTGAAGAGGGACAAACACAGACTCCACGTGGAGACCACTGCATGCGGTCATCTGAGTTGGATGATGTCACCCAGACAATCAACTGAAGACCCAGGAAGTCCCTCAGTGAGGGAACTGACACATCCATCTGTACAGGAATGGACCCCAAGTTTGCCCACCTCACCTCACACATGAAAGCTCAGCTGAGTCATGAACCCACAAGTGAATACTAATGTATTTACTCTATGGGGGCCAGAGAGATGGCTCAGAGGTTGGGACTGTTTCCTGCTCTTCCAGAGGACCCGAGTTCAAGTCCCAGCACCTAAGTTAGGTAGCCCACAGCTGCCTGTAACTCCAGCTCAGGGGATCCAATGCCCTCTTCTAGCCTTTCTGCACACATGTGTGCACATGTACACACAGAGAGACACAAATAAAAACAAAACTGTGTTCTAGAAGATACAGAGTATTACTGTGTCCTTGACATTGTCAAAACTTTCGGGTGTCGTAGGGGCTCTGAATGCTGGTGATCTTCATGTTGACAGGGTCCACGGTTACTGGTACATCTGAGAGTGAAGAATTTCACCACACACGAATTGCTAAGCCGAGAATTATAAAGAACTGCTACCAGGTGCTGAGTTCTAATCAGCGAGATGCCTGTTGTTGGGCAGTGGTTCTCCCCGCTTCCTAATGTTGCAAACCTTTAATGCAGTTCCTCATGCCCTGGTGACCCACCACCATAAAATGATTCTGTTGCTACTTCATAACTGTAATTTTGCTACTACTATGAATCATAATGTAAATATCCGACAAGCTGGATAACCAATATGCAACCCCTATTGGGGTCACAACCCACAGGTTGCGAACCACTGTTGTAGGACCTTGGAGCCTTCATCTTCCTTTAGCACAAAGGAAGCCCTGAGGCAGCAGAGAGGTGCACGAGCAAACCAAAGCTCGCACAAAACAGTGCAGCCACAGAAATGAACGCTCAGCCCTAAATCCGGTACCTTTATCATCCTATCTGAGGCCCAGAAAACCTTCCAGAAGAGACAGTGGAAGGAGCAGGAAAGTCAGAGGAAGGGGCGGAGTGTCCTGAAATGTGGATCTTCCAGGCGCAAAGCAGCCATTGTGCTCTTGAATTCACAGATGCTGAGAGGACCTGCGGGAGATCCACATCCGGAGCCACTGAACATCTGGAGCCACCGACCTCCTGCCATGTTGCAGAAGGAGCTCACAAGTGCCCCTGACAGCTAGGAGAAGTTCATGGTTGACCAAGGGAGGGTGTTTTCTTCAGCTGTGTAGCCACTGGCAAGATGCTCCTGCACCTGAAATAACTCCTTACCCACGTTCCTGTAAGCAACCCTAATGAAACTCACTGGGTGGCAGAAAGAGTGGAACGGAAAAAGAAAAATAAAAGAAAGTAGAAAGGGGTCCAGTTGTGGGGAGAGGGGTCAGCAGGTGGGAGGGAACAGGAACATAACCCAAACCCTTTATACACACGTAGGAAATGTAGCGAACCCCAGTGCTACGTATGACTCACTCGGGTGAAGGCAATGACACTAAACATCTGTCAGTTGTAACTCAGGGTAACCCCAGGAATTCATCTAAGAGTTGCACACATGGTGCCCAAGCCGGCTGCAGCAGATGCAGAGAGAGAATTGTCACTTTCAGTTGTTCAAACGGTGCTGTCCTTCCAAAAAAGATATGAGAGAGGAATGCTTCGGGAGGTATGGGGAGGGCTGGAAGGGAGGAAGTGGGAAGGGTGCACTCTTATTCTATTGTATATGCACAAGAAATTCTAGCAAACAAAAAGAGGTTAAAGGTCTGTAATATAGAATTTTAGAAGATGATTGTCAAGTTTAAAAACCTTTAAGGTGTCTGGGTGGACCAGCGACACAGCATGTCTGTGGGATGGAGCCTTCAAAGCAGTGATCTGAGCATGCCTGGGCATCACCACATATATCTATCATAACACTCAAGCTGTCCGTGTCAGTTCTGATAACTCACAGTGTGTAGATTATAATTTAATTTTTTAAAAGATAAAAAATAACCACATATCTCACCAACCAGGGAGGAATAGCAAAAGAAGCCATATACCTCCATGTAACAACATGTTGTAGATTCATTAACTATCTTTTTACAGTAACATTTTAAACAACAGTAAAATGTGTATTCTACAAAATCCATCTTATGAGTGTAAAAATAATACATACAGCGGCTGGAGAGAAGGCTCAGTGGTGAAGATCACTGGCTGCTCTTCCAGTGAAGACAATATAGATTCCCAGCACCTACATGGTGACTCACAACCATCTGGAACTCCAATTTGAGGGGCTCCAACGCCTGTTAAGGCCAGTTCCAGGGACTCCAAAGCCCTCTCCTGGTCACTACGGGCACTGCATACATGTGGTGATCATACATACATACGTAGCGACACACTCAACAGACATAAAATAAAAACTTCATAAATCTTCAAAACATGTTTAAATGGTGTACTCAATACACCCCTAACATGAAAAAAATCATTTGTTCGTGCCCTAGTCACTGCTGATTTTAAAGCTAGGCTATTTTGATAGCTTTTCCTAACTGGGCTATATCCCAGGTTCAAGGCTATAACCCCAGCAGCTGCAGAGGCCTCTGGGCTGGTGCCAGCCCTCCAGGCCAGGTCTGAAACCTGCTGTCTACAATCTGCATCCTCTTTGCTCACACATCAGTGACCAGGCCTGCTCCAGAAAGAACTGTGTGAGATCCAGGACTGGCCGGGCACTGCTCACCTGCAACATTCAGAACGGTGCCAGCCAGGTTCAGCAGGAGCTTGGCACACGTGTGGCCCTGGAGACATTTCTCTTGCTGAGACCCTGAAGTTCCTTCCAAACACTCTGGGCAGCTGGCATGGCAAACCTGGCACTGCTGTGCCATGCTGCTTTTTCCTTTCCCGAATCTTCCTCCTCCCTGAGAAAACCACCTCCACACGTTGTTCCTCTGCCTCTCCCAGTTGGGAACCCACAGCTCCTTGAGTTACCAAGTGAATTATTCATAACTGGTTTATTGAGGAAGCTCAATTCGATGGGAACATACAGAAGCAAACATAGTTCAAATGGAGTCTGTGTTTCTGTCCCCTCCCGACTCTAAGATTGTCCTGTCGCTTTTGTCTTTAGAGTGGTCTCTTAGCATGTAATGTCTACTTACGATCAACTTAATGCAACCCAGAATGTGGCTGGGTCTCTGTGGCTCTGGGCTCTGGCAGGGCAAGGGGTCCGGCTACTGATGCTAGCCTGCGCTTAGCCACCCAAGGCCACATCCGCCCTGAAGTGGGGATCGGCTCAGAGGAAGAGGCCAGCAGCAAGGATTCCTGTCAGGGAGAGAGCGAGACTTGCCCTCCTCTTTCTGTAGCTCAGGACATTCAAGTGTACCCTTGGGCTTTCTAGGCCTACTGGTCCCTGATCCTCTCCCACCCAGTGCTATGCACCTGTTTTCCCATGCGCCCTGCTTTGGACTTCTCTGCAGTATGGTGGTCCCTAGATTCAAGTACCTTCCTCGGGGCAGCAGACATTCTAGAAAATGGAAAGTAGAGGGTCAACTAGAAACCAGGAAGGAACCAAAAACACCCTGTTCCCTTCTCAGGGGTACTTGGGACCCATGGGTAGCCTGGAGAAACATCTGTACCAGTGGGAGGATGGCAAGCATGCAAGGGGACACCCGGGGCTGCTGCCAGTGCAGTGAGAGAAGAAAAGCCCACTACTGAATGTTGCCGTTGTCTTAGTTAGGGTCGTTATGGCTGTGATGAAACAACAGAACCGAAGAGCAAGCTGGAGGAAAGGGCTTCTTCGACTTCCACTTCCACATCACTGTTCATCATCAGGGGAAGTCAGGTCAGGAACTCAGACAGGGCAGGAACCAGGAGCTGATGCAGAGGCCATGGATGGGTGCTGTTTACTGGCTTCCTCCTCACGGCTTGCTCAGCCTGTTTTCTTATAGAACCCAGGGCCACCAGCACTGGCACCACACCTGGGCCCTCCCCCATCAATCACTAACTTAAAAAAATGTCCTATAGGCCTGCTTACAACCTGATCTTATAGAGGCATTTTTTTTCTTTTTTCCCCTTTTTTTTTATTTTTATTGACCTATATTTTTTTCCCACTTCCTTCCCTTCCTCTCCCCTCCCCTTCTGCCCTCTCCCATTATCCCCACACTCCCAATTTACTCAGGAGATCTTGTCTTTTTCTATTTCCCATATAGATTAGATCCATGTATATTTCTCTTAGGGTCCTCTTTGTTGGCTAGGTTCTCTGGGGTTGCAAATTGTAGGCTGGTTTTTCTTTGTTTTATGTCTAGAAGACACTGCTGAGTGAGTACATAGGATATTTGTCTTTCTAGGTCTGGGTTACCTCACTCAGTATGATGTTTTCTAGAGCCGTCCATTTGAAGAGGCGTTTCCTTAATTGACATTCCCTCCTCTCAGATGACTTTAGCTTGTGTCAAGTTCACACAAAACTAGCCAGCACAGCCATCATAGAAAATACCACTGTATCAAGAGATGTGAATCTGTGAAGAACCCAGAGTCAGGTGCAGAAATTGCCAGCGGGTTGAGATGGCAGTGTGGCAGACTCCAGCTCAGGTGTGTTTGAGGAGGTGTCTGTGTTAGCCACTTTTCTCTTGCTGTGACAAAACACCACCATCAAAAGCAACTTGCAAAGACGTTGCTTTGGCTTAGAGTTCCAGACGAGAGGCCATCGTGAACAGGAAGTTAGCAGGCAGCTGGAAGAGGAAGCTGAGAGATCCCCTCTCCATTCATAAGCAAGCAGTTGGGAGAGAAAATAGGAAGGGGGAGAGGCTATGAACCCTCAAAGCCCACCCCCGCTGACGTTCCTCCAGCAAGGCTACACCTCCTAAAGGTCCCATAACCTCCCAAGCAGCTCAGTCCACTGGAGTCCAAGCGTTCGCATACGTGAGCCACGATGACTATCCTCTCAAGCCACCTCAGTATCCTAGACTGCGACCTGAACAGCGCACGGTTGTTTCTCAACATTATGACATGAAGGTGCAGATTTCAACATTTGAATTTAGGGACACACTTACATTCTACTGCAGATGGCAGTAATCAAAAAACAACACACTGGACAAGACCAAGATGGCCGGGATGCTCTCTGCCTTTCCTAAGATTGCCTGGGCAAAGGAGCCAGTGCTGGTGGTGTCCTCTATCTGTGGCCTCGCTATAATTATACCCATAGTCAGCCCCCACACCAAGTATGCTCCATGATAAACCAGGCCACACCCTTCAACTACCCAGTGGCTGTGTGAGGTAATGGCAAAGGCCCCATGTGCCCAGCCACTCCCAGGACCCTCAGGGTCCAAGCCTGGAATGGCTGAAGAACCTGTGAATATTCCTGCTGATTGAAGAGCCCCCCAATAGCAATGTAAAAACCAACCCCACAAAAATAAAAGTAAAAACATAAATGAAAAAAAATAACACACTGATCTCTACTGAGGAAACTGTTGGAAAAAGAGGCTCCTGCTGTCCGGGGAATGCTGGCCACCTCAAACTGGAAAAGCTGCATTCTGCAGAAGGACTGAGAAACTGCTCCCCCCACACACAATGCTTTCCCTCTGTCCTCTGTACTGGCAATGGCCCTTATTAAGCAGATAAGGAGCCGCTGAACCTGAGAACAAGGTCCTGTTGACCAGAGAGAAAGCATTCCCAGGAAAACTGGCTATTAGGGTTGCTACAGCACTGCCTGTGATAAAAGAAACTGCAAGCAAGTTACATTTGCAAAGGAATGCGAATGTTTAATCAAGTAGCCAGACCAGGGGATAAAATGTTGTTTATTGTTAAGTAATTCCCAAAGACAATGTCCTGTCCTCCCCAAGGCCGTCCTCCTGGCCTATTGAGTGGGCCAAGAGGCGCCTGAACAGATGACCTCACCTTGTAAGTAGGCCGGAGTGTGAGGTTTGTGGGCTTCCCCAGAGTGCAAGGCAGACTGCCGCTCTGGCACGGGCTCTGACCAGGACAGCCGCCATATCTGTTGTGTGATCACAGCTGCCTTGAGCAAGTCAGGCACTGGGGACACTTTTGGCAGAACCTCTGCCCTTGAGATGTACCATTTGGTGGAAAAGACCCAAGTTCAGTGGAAATAGAAACTATTTGACAGATGAGAGGCTGTGGGAGGGGCAACCAAGAAAACCTAACCAGGTCAGAGGAAGATCTAACAGTAACCTTGAATCTGTGTCAGGGGTAGTTGGAATGAAAAGTAAGGTGGGCTGTTTCAGGCCTGAGAGGCAGGAAAGGACCTAGGCTGGCCTCACAACAGGTCAGTGTCAGGCCTGGGTGATGGGCAGGTGTGGGCTGGAGATCGGTAGATTGATACCATTTTCACTCCCTTGGGGAAAACATGGACAGACAATAGGGAGTGGAGGAGCTTAGGGGAGGCACACAGTCACTGGCATGTGGGCCCAGGTCCCTGCAGTCATGGTTGCCAGCTTTGACTTGGGCCAGAGAGGGATCCCTCTACTGTCGGGTTAAAGGGGATGGTAAGCCCTTGAAACCGGCGACCCCTAGGAAGCCACTAAGCACTCTGAACCTGTGTATAGCAGAGGACAGATAATGGGACAGATCCTGACCCTGACACGTCGGAGACACAGGCACACGGTGGCAGTGAGGACTGGGTCTGCTGCGGGCTGGACGAGGGGCCGTCCAGTCTCTCATGACATGGCTCTGCAGCTGCCTGGCTCCACCAGCAACCCTCAGAGCGATGGCACCCACCCCCAAGCTGTACCTGTCACAGGGTTTTTAAGAGAAACCTTAGAAACTGAGTGGTGGGGCTGGAAAGACGGCTTAGAGGTTAAGAGTACTGATTGTTCTTCCAGATGTCCTGAGTTCGATTCCCAGCAACCACATGGTCACTCACAATCGTGTGTAATGAGATCTGGTGTCCCCTTTGGCAGAACACTGTGTATGTGATAAATAAATAAATCTAAAAGACACTGTATATGTGATAAATAAATCTAAAAAGTTTTAAAAAAAGAAACTGAGTAGTAAGAGACAAGAGCATGTGGAGTGGGAACCAGATCTCGGTACAAACACAGACATGACACGGGCCAGAACGGGGCAGTGCATGGGGCAGGCCAGCCTCCATGTGGAGAAAGCCGCCCGCTGTGCAGTGTTGGTGTGGAGACACATCTCACAAGACATACCAAATTAATCCCAGAAATGACTGCCTATTAAGGGGGGAGGGGACCCGAGCTTTGAAGCACTTAGAGCCGTCCCAGAGGCTCTAGGTCAGGGCTGCCTGCTCTTAGTCATTCCTCGCCCAGCAGTGCCTGGCGCACAAGGCCACTCTGCGTTCCTCCATCTCAGCAGCCTGCAGTAGATTTCCTCAGAGGCTCACAACGGTGTCCCAGAGACTAAGACAGGAGCAGTCTGAGCTCCCCACTGCCTCCTGGAAACCCACCAAGATGGAAACAGGCCATTACTTTGTTTAGAAATATTTTGTTCAGAAAAAGTAAGTCTTCATTAAAACTCAAGCTTCCATGTCCTCCGATTCCTTTCATGGCTTAAATGACATCTGAAACCGTGACGTGGCATGTGCTCAGAAAGCCTACACGTGCCAGGGGATCCTGAGGCCAGAACGACAATCGGAGCACATGGCTGCCACAGGATGGGCTGTGACACGGGCGCCCATCATGTATGTCTGCTCTATGATGGCGCCTGTCTTGTATAGGTCATGTTCTAGGTTAGACACCGGGGACACAGCTGATAGAACCACCTGTCCCTCAAAGTGTAAGAGCTGCTTGGGGCATAAACACTGAGACAGGGACCCTTCTACCACACCTGGGCCCCAAGGCCTAGTATGCCTATCTGTGTAAAGGATTTCACAATGTCTCCCAAGACGCTGCTGTGCTTCAGCCATCCCTCCTGCCCTGTGTCCCAGCGTCAATCACAAACACAGCAAAAGCCCAGAAACATATATAGCAGATACGACACACAACAGGTTAGTATCTTTAATTCCATTACGGAGCTCTTACAAACTGGCCAGGCCCGTCAGTGGGGCAAAGGACATCAGCAGTCTGCAAAAGAGGAAACACAATCACTTGGTGTGAAGGAGGCTTAACGAGCTAGAGCCGAAGGAGGCAGCAGGAGCATGCTGTTGCTGTCCTGCTGGCCTCATCCTCCAGTCCTGGCCGAGGACCCTGATCAGATACACTTACCCTTGCTGGTGGCAGCGGACTGGACACAGAAATTTCTGGAAACCATTTTGTCAGTAGGTAATAAAAGTCTCAGAGGGCCCCGTATTCGTTAATCCAACAATCCCACCTTTGAGAATCTACTCCAAGGAAGTAACTTGGCCTTAGGAGGAAAATCTGACATACCACCAATCTCTGACACAGCACTGTCCCTCTGCCTAGGGGAGAGTTCGTAGTCACTCAGGATAAGGTTGGTGGCATGCGGGACAGCTGTGGGGTTCCAGCACCATGGGTGTATAGACGCAAAGAAAGATGGGGCCAGAGAAGGAAGGAAGGAAACACCAAAACACTGGATTTGATCATTTTCTTTCCTCCCTGGTCCCCTATACTTCCTGGCTTGTGCTGCCATGGAGAATGGGAAGCCCGGGTCCAGCTGCTGGTGGCACTGAATGGGGCTCCTCTCTTCAGTTCTCCCCTCCGTGCTGGACTAGCTGTCACCAAGTCCAACGTGAAGTCCTAAGGAGGCTAGGACTTCCCCAACCCTGGGAAGCTTGCCCACCAGCCCAGCCTCCAGCTCACTTCCTAACCCAAGCCTCATGTCATGACATCCCAGCAAAGCTCCTGATGGACACCTTCCGAGCACAGGGTGACAGAAGGGAATTAGCACGCATGCTACATGGCAGAGCCTCTGCCACCTAAGGCCCTGTCCCCAGTGTGCTCCAGCTAAGCCCCAGCCTTGCTCCCTGAGTCACCTTCGGCCCACGGCAGCTTCCCCAGCTGCATTTACTCCCCTGCAGGCTGATGTGCATCCAGTAGAGGCTCCGTCCTCTGCAACAACAGGCACCTGTCTCAGACCAGCCCAAATGTACTATCAGACGGCATTCACACCTGCCACATACTCAGCTGGGGTCCTTCAAAGTCACTAAATGCTTTGGGACGTGAAGATAATTCCAAGGTCACGTTACACACCAGGCTGGGAAGTCACCCTTATGCCAGGCCAGGTCCCATTGTCAGTTAGGTGCTAAATACAGTGAAGTCTGCTTACCAGATGGGTGTCACAGCGTCTGGGGAGCAGGCGCAGTACTGTCGCAACAGTCAATGCCAAGAGGAAGGCCACTCCTTCATATACCAGCTCCTCTCCCCTTCGCCCTGTTCTCTTCTGAGCTCAAGAAACTATAACCTTAAGATATGTACAAAGCCTCCCCGCATAGTCTCCCTCTGGAGCCGCATGGGCCTTGCATCTTGTCCTTTTGGCTGGGGACTAACCATGTCCCCCCACTGGAGCCACAGTGGGCTCCTCAGCAACAGATCCAAAGTGGTTCATCCAGGTCCAAGGTGGAGGGCAGTGTCAGACGCCTCTCATGTGCTCCAGGCTCCAAGCTACAGGGAGCTATCAAGATGGTTCTAAATACAGGGCAGCACTGCCCCAGTTCCATAAACACAAACACTGAGAAAAAAACAAAACAACAACAAAACAATCACCGAGCCAATGCCACCAGAGCAGCAGTGTGGACCCACTGCAGCAGAGTGACCCGGGTGAATCAGCCCAGACGGCACAGGGAGACAGTGAAGCCACATAGGGAGACAGCCTGCACGGCTCTGGCTCCAGGACCAGCTGAGGGCTGAAGCAGAACCTAACACAAACACATCACCCAGTGGTCCAAGGAGCCAGGGCAGGTGACATGTCGCCCATCGGGTCTCTAATCCTGATTGAGAAGGCCACAAATAAATGTTCCAGGTGCCTCTTGCCTCCACAGACACCTCCCCACTTTTCTGCTGAAGCTATAGCTTCACCTGGGGACCCCTCTACTGGAAGGTTCTGAGACTCAGCTGTTGGGGACCAGTAAGTACCCTCAATGGAGCCCCCGGAGTTTTCTGCCTGCTTGTGAAGCACCATGGTGCCAGCAGGGTGCCTCGGTCTAGGCTGTTCAGCAAGGTTGCTGAGCTAACAGAGTTAACAAGAAGCAGGTGGCTGTGGGCCGTGAGCCCAGCAAGCACTGGAGATCCCTGGCCTTGCAAGGGTGGCTGCTTTGGAATCAATCACTTTTCCCAATGTCAGAGGAAGTCTCTGAAAGAGGCCATGTCCCAGCCTCTGGACTCCCAAGAAGGGAGGGCTATATTTGGGTGGGTGCAGAGGTGATCTTTTGTGGTCAAGACAAGACCATGCAGAGGAGGGCAGGAGAACCCAGGAGAGGCACCCATCTCCCCCAAGGGGCCAAGTGGGCATGTAAACACAGTTAATTTGGCATTGAAATGTGACAGATGTCACTGTCCAGGGCTCGGCTGAGTCTGAGTATGATTTCCAGGTCATCCTTCTGGGAAGAAGCCAACGCTTTGTTCCTCAGAATTGGAATGTGTGCCACATGAAGACCAAGGCTGTTAACCACTCAGAACCAATTCTTCAGCAAGAGGCCAACACCCCTTACCGAAGGCGCTCGATGGTGTCTCCCAGAGGAACTGGCTCCCAGCCAGTCTTTTGTTCTTGAACAAAGGCTACACATTAGGCCCAGGCACAGAGAAGGTATACGTTGCATGGGCTCCTTAGACCCCCTAGAGATGGTGTGGGTGGCTGAAAGGCAGAGGTGAAAGCCACATGGCACCTGGGTGGAAAAGTCTGCGGCTAGGTAAGGCCTGCCATGGAGCCACATGAGCAGGAATGAGCAGACGCTTGGGAGTCTCTCAATGGAAATCCAGGCGGCAAATGGGGTTCCCAGGGTCCCCCTTGGTCTGTCGTAGCTGGCACATGGATGTCAGGAATCTGCTGCCTGTGGCAGCCTGATGGAACTGCCCAGGGTCCCAGGCCCCCGGTTAATTTAGCAGATGAATGCTAGATGTCCTTGACGCCATCAGAACGTTGGCAGTCACAGACAGCTGTGGACGAGTCTCCTGTGGACAGGAGAGGCAAGAGGAATGTCTGCGAAGGACCAGATGTTCCCAGCAACAGCAGTGGGGTATGCTGGAATACAGGCTCCCCCAGAAGGGAAAGAATCCCCCGGAATGCAGAGTGACTACCTGGAAACCTTGCCAAGCGATCAGATGTGGGCAGGCTGGTTCAGGTATACATCAGCCACCTACAGGACCAACTTGGCTTCTTTCTATTCAGAACTCATCAGCAAGGAAGGGAACTGACTGGGTATATGTAGGAGTGCACAGAAGCTGAATGTCGGCTTGCAGAGCCCGCAGAGGTGGTCAGCCAAATGGCTCCTAGGCAGGCGCATATCCAAGGGGCTGTGTTGTGATTACTAGAGAAGCTGGGATTGCAAGCAACAGAAAGGGGAGCATGCACCGAGTTGCAAGTAAAGCCAGCAAAAACACACAGCAGGGTGGATGACCAATGAGGATGGCAGGATGGCCTCCCATAGATCAGGAGTGGCATGAAAGGTGTCTGCAAACAGGACAGTGCTACCTTATGGACAATTCTTCTCAGAAACAGTCTAGCTACCTGGGTGGTCATAGGGTCCCTAAAGGTTCCGGCTGCGGGTGGGCAAGGCTGGTGCCGGACTGGTCCCGTTGGAGGCTGGATGCACTGGGCAGGGCCCTGTGCCCGTTGTGGCCAGTTGGCGACACAACATCTGCCGCTCCCGCACAGCCCTATTGGATGCAGAAGTCTTCCGGATTTGGGCACGCCTCGAGTGCCTCAGCGGGGATTTGTAGGTTCTGCGCAGCTCGGCCAGAAAGCCCTGATAGTTGTTTCGCAAAGGGCTGTCCGGCTGCATGTGGGGAATGGCCCACTTCTCTGCCTCCCCAGTCAGTCGGGACACCAGGAAGGCCACTCTCTCGGCTTCACCCGGGAAGCGGGAAGCTTGAAAAATCATGAACCTGTCCATCTGCATCAGGAACCCCGCCAACTGGCCGGGGTCTCCAGAGAAAGGTTCAGGCAGCGAGGTGGGCGGCGTGGTCATGGGTCGGGTTCCATTGGAGGTGATGGCAGAGATAGGCGGAGTGATCTGCAGAGCGCCAGGGATGCGCGCCCGAGTGCGCAACAGTGTAAGCTCCGCCATCACGCTCTCCAGCATGTTGGTGAGGTTGGCCTTCTCGGCTCTCAGCGTGGAGGCCTCGCGCCTCAGTGCAGAGTTGGTGAGTCGCAGGGAGGTCAGGGTTTCGGCCACATCATCCATCTGTGCGCTGGCACCAGAGGCAGAGGCTGGGCTTTCTGTTTTGGAGGTCTGAGGTTGGACCATTCTGGCAAAGATCAAGCAACAGAGAGCTGGAGAACCAGAGCAAAAGGCCTCGGGTGCTGAAGCAGGTGCGCCCAGGCAGAATCTGGGAGAACAAGCCTGGGGACACTGATCCTGTCCTGGATGCAGTCAGTTCCTTTCTGCAAGCTTTGTAGGGTCAAGGTGTGGGGCGCTGACTGGACCTGCCCAGGCCTTGAAGGATGTTCGAGCTGGACCTGCTCAACCCTTGCAGGATGCACAGACTGAACCTACTCTGGCCTGCAGCACAAGCAGGCAGGACCTGCCCAGGCCTTGAGGGATGAGCGGGCTAGGCCTTCCCAAGCCTTGTAGGAAGCATAGGCTGGACCTGCCCAGGCCTTACAGGATGCGCAGACCTGCGCTGCCCAGACTTGGCGGGATGCACCTGCCGGAGTTCGGGCTGCGAGTGAAAGCGCTGCCCGCGGGTGCGACGAGACTACCTGCCGGAGAACAAAGGCGGCCGCACCTGAGCTGGCCTGGGCCGGGCAGCGCGTGTACCTGTCGCTCCGCTGCTCCTTCCGCTGCCAAGATGGCCCGCGGGTCGGGGCCGCACCCGGCCTGCGCGTCACGGCGACCGCCGGAACTGCTTCCCGGGCGGCGGTGGCTGCGGTTCCTGCGGGGCTGGAATGGCGGGGTCGTGGCACTGCGCGGTCACCGCACAGTCTTTGTGCGGGCGCGGCCAGCGAGACAGCAGCGGGGAACCAGGCAACTGGGTCGGGGCCTGCTGGTTGCCATGGAGACCGCCCGCTCCCGGAGCGCCTGCCGAGCAGCTCTGCCTTCCGGAAGTGACGCAGCCCCGCCTCCCGGGCCATGCGCCTTTCTCAGCAGCCTATCAACGAGGAGCGTGGATTCTGCTTTTGAGTCTCACTCTTGAAAAGCTTAGGTTCTTTCTGGTTCCTCCCGAGACATCATACTGAACCTCTCAGTGGTGATGTCATTTTTTAAGTTAGGTTGACTTTCCTTGCTATATCTTGAATGCAATTCGGATGAACTACATTGTAGGTCATGATAGCAAATCTTGACAAAGAAGAAAACTACTTTTTATTTTAATTTTTTGAGCCAGTATCCTGTAAGCCCGACTGGTTTGGATCTCAGGAAGTAGCCAGGGATGACCTTGAACCTCTCCTGCCTCCACTGTCCCATTGCTGGATTGCAGAGTTCACCACTACACCAGGTTCAGACGAAGCCAGGTCTTATGTTGCTCAGCGTGGCCTTGAACTCACAATGTAGCCGTGCGATTCATAACATTTATGAAGTAGCCACGAAACAATTGAGTGGTGAGGGTCACCACAACATGAGGAGCTGTATTAAAAGGCTGCAACATCAGGAAAGGGTGAGAAGCACTGGGCTAAAGGATTTGAGTGGGGATCCTGGCGTTTTCTAGATTACCCTGGGTTGGTTGTTCCTTCATGGTCAGTTCTACACTGGGGTGCACTGGGAGAGAAAATGTCTTCCGTGAAGTTGTTCCAGGATGCAGTCATCCTGCTGAAGGTAGGAGGCAGGCCTGGGGTGGAAATGTGTTCATGCTACCTACAATGTTTGGTCTTGGGGTGGGAGATTTCAGCTGAGGGTACCCACACTTTGAGAGAACACTTGCATTCCGCTGTGCCAGACTGTATGTGTTGTGACCAGCTAGAACTCCAAGCAAGAGAGGTCAAGAGGAAGACAAGTATATCCTTACACCATTTCTGTGAGGTCTCCAAAATCAGGTGGAGGCAAGAGCTACATTAACCTTGACTGAAGACAGTGAGTTCAAAAATCAAAAATGGTTCTGGACTGAACTCACCCCCTTCCCTGCACAGTGTTTCTGAACACACCTGGGCATCCCCTGTGAGTCAGCCCTAGTATCACAGTGGCACCATAGGTCCCTAGATGCTGTGGGCCTACTGAGGGGGGCGTGCTGTAGTTCCGCTGCGGTTGACAGTATAGACCTGAGGTTCCCCAGTGCCTTGGGAAGGTGTGTCCTATGGTGCCGAGAACAATCCACAATAGCCCCACTCTTCGGTTTCAAATGAGCGAATTTATTAAGCATGTAGGGAACGTAGAAGAACGATTAGCAAGGAGCAGGCAGAAAGCAAAGCAGCATCAAGTCAGTGCTCACAGCGTCCAGCACAGGCGGCCGGAGTAACCTGACTGACAGCAGGCCCAGGGGACAGCACCCAATGGGGGCTGAGGAAGCCCAGCAGAGTGGCTGGGGGGAAACGCAATTAGCTGGAATTCCCGGTTGCCATCGATGAGCTTCTTGGCTCCCACTCCCACCACAAGCCATGGGACAAACAAAAGAAACTTCTGTTGGGCACAGTTTGCCTTCTAGCTGTCCTCAGGGTGCAGTGATTTTAAGATCTGTAGCTGTAGGCTTTCTTCCTTTCTCCTAGACAGAGGCAAGGGCCAACTTGTCCCTGGAAGGGAGAGATCCTCTGAAATAAACATGTTAGGGTCTGGCAGCAAGGAAGCCCCCCACCCCAGTCGGCTTGCAGTAACCTTAAACAACACGTCACAATTTGCTAATAAAATGTATGTTACAGAAGGCAGAAGGCTCACCCTAATTTTGGAAGTGTTAGACCGTGGTATTTGCTTATACTTTGCCTCATTTCAAAGAGGCAAATAAAAGTTGTAGTCAAAAAAAAAAAAAAAGGAGCAAAATGAAAGTGCAAAAACTGAAGTATGTTTGTTTGTTTTGGAGACTAGACCGTGTAGTCCAGGCTGGCTTTGAATTTCATGCGGAATGCCTTGAACTTCTGGTCCCGCAGCCCCCACCTCCTCAGTGCATCCCGGGATTTCTACAATGGAGAGCAAACCCAGTGTTCATGCGTGTTAGGCAAGCACTCTGTCAACTTGGACAAGCACTCTGCCAACTTGGGCAAGCACTCTGCCAGCTGAGTTCCAGCTCTAACCACCAAAACGAAAGACATTTTAAAAACGGAAAAGCAGAGGGAGAGCACTTGGGTTCGGTTCAGGTCCAGATGCTGCTGTGATTCCAGATATGAAGCACGGTCTCTTCTGTGAGCACGGGAGGAAACACGAGATGATGTATCTGGGCCTGTGGACAGGATCAGCCTCCTTGTGGGCCACAGACACAGGCTCTCGTGTGATAGGGCCAGGCCGTCCTTTGAAGCCAGAGGTGAGAAGAGAAACGAGTCACTTGGAAAGAAGGAACTCATCTCAGTCATTTCGTGGGGGTGTGGGTGGCAGCATGTGTGAAGGTGTGGACCTTGAGCCACACAGACACCATCTCCTGAGCCCGTGTCACCTGGATGGATGAACAGACCATAGAAATTGGTTGATTGATTCTGAGACTCAGAATCACCAAGTCAAAATCATGTTCTTCATTGCAAACCAGGCCTCAAGTGTTAGGTGCTGGGAAGAAGTGGGGGGGGGGGGCTTTCACCCACAAATAAGAAAACTCAAATCCCGAAACATCTAGAGCTAACTTGATGGCAACAAAATCAACATTCATAAAATGAATTAACTCCAGATGAAATTAAACAGTTGGAACAATGAAGACCCTTTAAACTGAGCACGCGTGGGCGTTTGCTGAGAATAGTGAGTGAATACGATTTACAGAGAAAACAGAGATTGTGTGGCAGGTCCTTCTGTCGATGTGCTGCTTTTGTTGGTTAATGAATAAAGAATTGCTTTGAGCCTATGGCAGGAAAGAACAGAACTAGGCAGGGAAAGCTAGGCAGTATGCTGGGAGAAAGAAGGGCGGAGTCAGAGAGAAGCCATGGAGCCGCCAGAGACAAACGCTGAGAACTTTACCCGGTAAGCCACAGCCACATGGCAACATACAGATTAATAGAAATAGGTTAAATTAATATAAGAGTTAGCTAGAGCTAATGGGCCAAGCAGTGATTTAATTAATATGGTTTCTGTGTGATTATTTCAGGTCTAAGCTAGCCTGGCGGCCGGGAACAAACAAGTGGCCTCCTCCAACACAGAGAGGCCATCAAGATAAGACAGCTGTGGAAAAGGCACCGCCCATCCTGACAGCCTGAGTCCATGCCCAATACTCACACAGTGGAAGTTCTAGTTCATTCTGTGCTGTGATAAAATACTATGATCAAAAGCAACCTAGGGCGGTGGGAGGTCCATTGGCTTATACCTCCAGGTTACAGTCTATCATTGAGGAGGTCATGGCCGGAACTTGAAGCAGAAATCATGGATGAATGATGCTTGTTGGCTTACTTCAAGGCTCATGCTTAGCTAGCTTTCTTATATAGCTCAGGACCACATGCCCAGGGAATGGTGCTACCCACAGTGGGCTGAGCCCTTCTGGATTAATTGGTAATGGAAATACCCCCCCCACACACACACAGTTATGACCCTAAGCTAACCTGATCTGGGCAATTCCTCAATGAAGGCTTTCCTTTCAGAGGAGTCTAGGTTGTGTCAAGTTGACAATTGAAGCTAACTAAGGTACATGTGCTGAAGTTTCCAAGCAAGCATCATTCCCAACAGTAAAGAATGGACACACACACCCGTCCACAATGAATGGATAGCAAAGTCTATGAGCTGCAGGAGAGGAATGCTGGTTTGTGGTACAAGGTGCACAAACCTTGAAAATACTGTGCTATATCGAAGATGTCAGGCTCACAGTCCACATGAAGTAGAACCACCCAGAACAGGAAATTCCCAAAGATAGAAAGAGTGATCCATGGCAAGGTCTCGGGGGAAGGAGGGAGTGTAGAGTAGCAGGGCACAGCTGAGTACAGGGTTTCTTTGAAGTAGAGAGTGATGAACACATTCTGGAGTTAGTTTTGATTGACCTCACAACGTGGAGAATAGACTGAAAAACTACACGGAGATCTTTTTATGGCATTATCAATTTTATTATTAAAGCAAACAATGGCCATTCACATCAAAACTCACAGAAATATGGACACAGGGGAGACCTTCTTGACTGCATATGAAGAAACTACAGGGTTGGTGAGCTGGCACTTACCACACAAGCCTGGTGACCAAGAGCTCCATCCCAGAACCCAGGAAAAGGTGGAAGGAGGGAATCACCTCTGCAAAGTGGTCCTCTGTCCTCCACATGCACACTGTGTTAATGACTCCCACACACACTGAAAATGCATACTGTTTAAAAGAAGAGGCAAGTGTAGCTCACAACCAAAAAGCTGGTATAGCGGCTGAGGAGATAGCGCTTTCATCCTAAGGCTGGGCAAGCAGTGATATTCACACTCAGCATTTGTGTTCAGCATAGTGCTGACAAGTTTAACTAGTGCAGTAGTCAGGGAATGAAACCTAAAGACTCTGTTGTGATCACTTTTCTATTGCTGTAGAAAAAAAAAACACTACAACCACAGCAACTTATAGAAGAAAGCATTTATTTGACTTACAGTTTTAGGGGGCTACAAGTCCATGACCATCACAGTGTAGTCACAGCAACTAGAACAGAAGCTGCAAGCTCCCATCTTAAACCATAAGCAGGAAGCAGAGAGTGTACTAGGAATAGCAAATGGCGTTCGAAGTTGTAAAGTATGCTCTGACATACCTCCTCCAGCAAGGCCATGCCTCCTAAGCTTCCACAAACAATGTCACCAACTGGGGACCCAGTGTTCAAACAACCAAGAGTACTGGGGACATCTCACTCTGACCACTAAAGACACCAGGTTGGAAGGTGAGAAATCAAATCGACCTTATTTGCATAAGGTGAGTTTAGGTGCTGGATACAAGATGGACATTCAAAAACCAAATTTGTCGTGATGAAGTGGACAAAACCAGCCATGAATCAATGGGGTCTGTTTTCTCCTTCGAGGTAGGTTTTGGAGGCCCCTCGCCTCCTGAGACTCCACATAACATAAACAACAGTTTATGTTTCTGAGGAAAGAGAATCATTAGATACTTTTCTGTTTCTATGGTAAAACACCATGACCAGGGCCACTTATAGAAGAGTTTGTTTGACTTACTATAGACAGAGTTTTCCCATCCCAGGAGCCACTTCTGAATTAACACACAGAGGCTCAATATTAATATTAATTGTAAATGCTCAGACAATAGCTCAGGCTTATTACTAATCAGTTCTTACATTTTAAGTTGACCCATATTCCTCATTTACGCTCCGCCATGTGGCAGTACCTTTATTAGCATGGCACGTTCATCTCCTGCTCCCTCTGTGTCTGACTGACAACTCCCGACTTCCCCTTCCTCATCCCATCATTCTTAGTTTGACTTTCCTCCCTAACTGTATCCTGTTCAGCTATTGGCCAGTCAGCTTGTCTAATAACCAATCATATCAGCACATAGTCACACAGTACACAGCAGGATTATTCCACAGCATTTACAGCTCCAGAGGATTGGAGTCCATAGTGATGGGGACAGCATGGCAGCAGACGGCAGGCATGGCAACTGGAGGAGATGATAGTTCATATCTTAAACAAAAAACAAGGAGCAGAGAGAACAAGCCGGAAATGGCAGGAGGCTTTGAAACCTTAAATTCCACCGCAGGGACACACTTCCTCCAGCAAGGCCACACCTCCCAAGCCTACACACACCAGCTGAGGATCAAATGTTCAAATGCCACAGACGATGGGAGACACCTCGTTCACATCACCACAGAGAGACATTCTCTTCAGTGGCGTCGATGCTGATAAGTTGCTGTAAATAACCCTTTACCCATGTTCCTGTCAGTCATCCCAAATGAAACTCATTGATTGGTTCACCAAAAGAAAAAAAAAACAACTGAAAAATAAATATCAAAGTTAATTGGGTTAGTATACACTGAGCACACAGGGAGAACAATAAAACACTAAGTCTTGTTCATAATCAAAGAAACACCTGATATAAATCAAATGACATGTGTGTAGAAGACCTGATATAAATCAAATTACATGTATGTAGAACACCTGATATAAATCAAATGGCATGTGTGTAGAACGTTTGATATAAGTCAAATGACATGCGTAGAGCATTTGTGCAAAATCCAACCATGAAAATGAAAGCAAGCGAAAACGAATTAAAGGCAGGAAGAGACGGATGGTCATGCCATTCCCAGTTTGTACTCTCTGCTTCCTGCTTGCTGTTCAAGATGTGAGCCCCAGGAAGCCACAGCCTGGTTAAGGCGTCCGTTCCTCCCAGTCGGCAGGAGGCTGGCAGCAGTCTTTGGAGTTCGGCGTAGATTCTGTAGAGAGAGAAGCTCTTTCTAAAGTATATAAAGAGAACAAAAGAACAGGGAGAGCTGATGCTGTGTGAAAAAAGATAAAACGGGTCATTATGGTCCGTCCTATTTCAAGCCTCATACAGCTGCACCAGTGGAGACCTTGTAATGCAAGTGGAGGCGGAGACTCAGAGGTTAGCAGGACAGAACGGAGGGCCAGGAATAGACCCACACACATATGCCCAACTACTTCTTTAAAAAGTTTTCACATTATCTGCGTGTGGCGGTGGGGTGTGGGGGTCAGAGGACAGCCTGTGGGAGGCAGTTATCTGGTTCCTCCATGCAGATTGCAGAGACCAAACTCGGGGTGTTAGGGGGGCTGAAATGGTGAAGCCATCTCACTGATTCAGCAACGGTTTTTACTTTTTCACCAACTTGTAAGAAAAAGCAGTTTAGCAGAAGGTAATCGTCTCAAAACACAATGCTGGAACAGAACAGCTGGGCATCAGAGATTAAAAATAAGAACAACCTTGATCTAAGTTCTCATCTCAAAAAAAAAAAAAAACCTCAATCTGAGTCACAGACCTAAATTTAACTCTATAAAATTATGTACACAGAACAAACTATATGTGGGACGAATCCTTAGGATATGCAACTAGACAATCCTTACAGTTGACACCAAAAACACAATCCATGAGAAGAGAAATGAGACATTTGACCCGTCACAACTGGAAAAATTCTGCTTTGAGAGAGGACATGCTGGTGAACAGCATGATCCCAACACTTAGCTGGCAGAGGCAGAGGGATCTCTTAGTGTCTGGAACAAATCTGGTCTATACAGAGAGTTCTATTAGTCAGGGCTCCAGAGTGAGACCCCCCTCTCAGAAATAAATAAATGAAATGAAATGAATGAATGAATGAATATATTTAAAAAAAGGTAGTGCGGATGAAAAGGCAGGCTACAGACTAAAGGACATATTTGCAGACCACATGCCCTGTGTGTGACATGTTTCTGCAACACACAAAGAGTGGTGGGACTCAACAGCAAACAGCAATCCAGTTATAAAGCAGGTAAGAGATGTGAGCAGGTATTTCAGCAGAGAGTTGATGCAAAGGGCAGATAGGCACACACATAACGCCAGCCAGCTGACAAGTCAATGCCAACGACAGATAGCACACACACAAAGCCGGTCAAGACGACAGCTGCTCGGGAAACAAAAGCTGATGCCATAGTGAGAGTCCATCGCATGATATACATAGCTAAAATTGAAACAACATAAACCAAAATCCCAACTAATCCCAACTGTTGGGATTAGAAATGTAGAGAAATTGGGGAGATAATTGGGGAGCATGTGAGCTACTCTAAAAACAGCAGGGCAACTTCTTTATGAGGAAAGCATGCAACCTGGCAGCTGCAGGCTTGGATCTTTTGGCCTTCACCCCAGGAATATAAAAACATGTACACACACACACACACACACACACACGTACACAGGTCTGAGTTAGTGGCTCAGCAGTTAAGAGTGACATTGCTCTTGCAGAGGACCCAGGTTTTGTTCCGACCACCCCAGTTGGGCACTGTGCAACCAATGGTAACTGCCGTTCCAGGACACGTGGTGGGCACCCTCTTCTGGCCTCCACATACCCTGTACTTATGTGCACATACTCCCACACAAACATACACATAATTAAAAATGAAATATTTTTAATTTAACTCATGTGCACAAATGTTTCCAATGATTTAATTTCTAATAACCAAAATCTTGAAGTTTTTTTAAAGCATTTCAAAAGAACAGTTAGAGGACTGTGAACTGTCCTTGCTGTGGAATTCAATTCTGCAGTGAAAAGGGACAGACTATTAATACAGACAGAAGCCTGAACAGAACAAAATGGTATGACACAAAGTGACAATAGTCAGTTCCAAGAGATAAAATTTCTCTTAGGTAATGTTCTCCATATGATAAAGCTATAAAAAACATGAATAAGTCAGTGTTTCCAGGGAGTAAGGAGAAATTTCAGTGGAAGGTGCATTATTTAACAGCTCTGTGTGTGTGTGTGTGTGTGTTTAAACAAAGAGTGGTTGGTTACCACTATAACAGTCATATGCCACTATTGCACTAATGGTAATATTTTGCCTGGCAGGTTAATATTGTTCCAAACCCATTATCGCACAGATGATCCTGTTAAAACTCAATGGGTATTTTTAAAAGGCATGAATTTAGTAAAGGAACTTGCATAAAGATTGAGGGGTGAGATGCGAAAGGGAATAAATTAGGGAGCATAGGGCTACAGTAATCAGAAGACTATTTATACATATACAAAACTGTCAAAGATCAAACCCAGAGAAATAAAAAGAGTTGAAGTAGAAACCAAGGCAAAACAACAACCAAAAAAAAATGAGTTTAAGAATGAAAATGTGATCATTGTCACAAAGATGACACAATGAAACAAAGTTTAAAGTAGACATTGCCAAAAAGACGTGACTTACAAGAAAGTCCTGACGGAGCACAGAGGAGATAGAAAGTAGGTAAGAGAGATGGCGGCAACCCAAACATGGACATTCCACCACCACCACCCCTGGCTGTATTAGCTAGCTAATGCTGCAGAAAAAAAAGTACCTTGTTTGTTATTTTGAAGGTACCGCTTTGTTATTGTTGATGATCAGATTCAGGATCTCAAGCATGCTAGGCAAGGGCTCTTCCACTGAGATATATCCACAATTCAAGTGTCTACTTTAGGGCTATTTTGAAGGTGAAATCAATGGGATGGTGTGGTAGCTTGAAGGAGAATGGTCCCTATAGGCTCATATATTTGAATGCTTGGTCCTCACCTGGTGGAACTGTTTGGGAAGGATTAGGAGGATGCGGCCTCATTGGAAAATGTGTGTCACTGGGAGTAGGCTTTGAGCTTTCAAAAGCCCTCACCATTTCCAAGTGTCTCTGTCTCTTGCCTTTCTCTGCCTCTTTCTGTCGCCTACTTTCGAGTAAGGGTATAAGCAATCAGCTACCACACCAGCGCATGCCTGCCTGCCTGCAGCGATGCTCCCTAACATGATGCTTGTGGTGATCTGAATGAGAATGCCCCCCCAAGACACATATATTTGAATGTTTTGTTCCCAGTTGGTGGAACTGTTTAGGAAGGATTGGGAGATGTGGCCTTGTTGGAGAATGTGTGAAGGTGGGCTTTGAGATTTCAAACACCCAAACCAGGCCCAGTCTCTCTGTTTCTCTCTGTCTCTCTGTTTCTCTATCTCTCTGTCTGTCTCTGTTTCCCTCCCTCTCTCTCTCACCCTCTCTCTCTCCCTCCCTCCCTCTTGCTTGTGGATCATCTATAAGCTCTCAGATATCTCTCCAGCACCATGACTTCCTGCCTGCTGCCCTGCTCCATGCCATGATTGAAATGAGCTAGCCCTCTTAAAGTCCAAATGACCTCCCAATTAAATGTTTTCTTTTATTAGTTTTCTCGGTCATGGTATCTGCTCATATCAAAAGAAAATCAACTAAGACAGATGGCTATGAAATATTAAAGGGGAGCAGGGACTTGAGACCACCCCAAACTCTGTAAAGAAGACCACATTGACTGGAACAGAGAATATGGGATACATGGGCCTAAAGGAGAAGGATGTCATAGGTTGTTAGTCGTGAGAGACTCTCCATTCTCCATTGTTGTAACAGAACAGTTGAGGCTAAATAATTCACAAAGAAAAGTGTAACATGAAGTCCGGCTTGTTGAGGTATCTGTTCCCGCCCGGTACCCCACAGCCGGCAAGTCCCAGAGAAAATCAATCACACAGAGATCTCTATAAGTTATAAAGCTGATTGGCCCATTGGGTCAGGCTACTTATTAGC
Organism: Myodes glareolus; assembly: GCF_982192425.1. Taxonomy (NCBI): domain Eukaryota; kingdom Metazoa; phylum Chordata; class Mammalia; order Rodentia; family Cricetidae; genus Myodes; species Myodes glareolus. The sequence continues at coordinate 46,844,451 of NC_142044.1, forward strand.
TCTTATGACTTATCTTAACCCATCATTCTGATCTACGTTAGCCACATAGCTCAGTACCTTTTCTAGCTCACATGTTGCTTCTTTGGTGATCTGGGCAGGAATGGCGGAGGGAGCTTCCTCCTCCCTAGCCTTCTCCTATTCTCATTGTCCCACCTCTACTTTCTGTCTGGTTGACCCACCTATACTTCCTGCATGGCCAATCAGTGTTTTATTAAGATACATGATTGACAGAATACAGACAATTCTCCCACACCATTTCCCTCTTTTTTTTTAAAACAAAGGAAAATACCCATAGTCCATTTGTTGGGAATGTGGGCGTAGTATTTCAGGCTACTTCCTACTGGTTAGGGATGCTGATGATCTTATAGGGACCTAAAGAAAATTTAGAGTTATAATCAAGTCCTGACTGGAGTATCCTGTGAGTCTTGATCATCTCAGGCAGCAGTCTTGAACCTGTTCTGGATGAAGAATTCTGTCATATGGGCCATCTGTTCCTATCAGAGATTTCTCAGGTGATCTCCCTTGGTCAAACTGGATTTTTCTTAACTCAGAATGAATAAACAGCCTCTCATTTTCTGTGGAAACAAAAGCAAAATCTCTTCTCCAAAGTAACATACCTTTTGACTTCAATTTTGAAGTCAAGGTATTTTCAAAATTCCTATCTTGGGTTAGTTCAGCAGCATTTATAAACAAAAGTCTTTTAGCAGCTGTTGCTCCTTCCTCAGCATTCAAACAATTCAAAGAGAGCATAATAGCATACAGTATCAAGATTCTCTGTATATTTTCCATCTTTATTTTAACCTCTATTTCTTTTATTTTTACTTTTACTTTTTGAGACAGGTTCTCTGTATATCTTTGTCCTGGAATAAAGCTGTAGACCAGGCTGTCCTTGAACTCACAGAGATCCCTTGTCTCTTCCTCCCCAGTGTGAACTCACAAAGATCTGTCTGTCTCTGCCTCCCAGGCATTGGGATTAAAGTTGTGTGCTACCACAACTTGAAGTCACAGAGGTCAACCTACCTCTGCCCCTTGAAGTCACAGAGGTCAATGTACCTCTGCCTCCGAAGTGTTGGGATTAAAGGTGTGTACCACCACACCCAACTACTTCTTTCTTTATTTTTACTTTAAGAACTTTTAACTTTTATCCTGTATATATTTTTAACACATAGTAAACCATTTAGAGGTTTTCGTCCTCTTTGAATCTCTCTTTACTGTATATTTCTCTTTTTCTGACCACATGAGCCTTTAATTTACAAAGCAATACGGAAAGCCGTGGCTTTGACGACTAGATCCAGCCCTTTCTTTAGCTTTCCAGCCTCATGGCAGAGGTACTGCTGGAGCCATTTTTATTGCCACAACTCTGTGGCGTTTCAAGGTCCCTGCCAGCAAGCAAGCTGCAGCATTCTGCTCACAGACCATATTCAAATCCTCCATAGTTGGACTGCCTGTCTGAAAGAGTCAGAGTTTGCCCTGGCAGGATGGCCCAGAATAAGCTCAGAAAAAGCTGATTCAGTAATCACTCATTTATTAGAAGTTATGGCCATCATGGGTATACCTACACAGATAAAGACAGATAATGGTCCAGCTTATGTCTATAGGAAAATGAAACGATTTTTTGCTTATTATAATATTAAGCATGTTACAGGTATACCATACAATCCTACAGGTCAAGCAATTATAGAAAGATCAAATCGAGCTATAAAAGATATGTTGAACAAACAGAAAGGGGTGGAAAATACTCCCAGGAATAGATTACATAATGCTTTATTAACCTTGAATTTTCTTAACACTAATGACAAGGAAACAACAGCGACAGAAAGACATTGGGTAATGGAAAAGTCTGCTGAACTAAATCAACCGGTTTATACAAAGGATGTGCTGACCTCTCAATGGAAGCCAGGAGATGTGCTATGTTGGGGAAGGGGTTTTACTCTTGTTTCCACAGGAGAAGAAAAATTGTGGATACCATCAAAATTAATAAAGGTTAGATCTGAAGAGAAGAAACCTCTTGGAAAGGAGAAAAGACAGCATCTACATTGATGATGACCATACAGGTGGTAAGAAGAACAAAGAATGGGGGCAGAGTTCTGTTCTTGTCTCCACAGGAAAACACTCGTCTTTGAAAAATTCAAGGGACCCTGGATGTTTGAATACTGACAGATGGAAAAATAACTACCCAATATGGATAGTTATCAAGAAAACTGAATAGGTTCTGTGAGTATGAAGCTCTGGAATATACTAAATCATATTTCTGAATTTATAGAGCTGGTTTTTGAGTTGGACTCTTGGCTCGGTCCCTCTCTAATTCCAAGCCTGTTGTTAAGAGAAAAACCCAGAGTTTCTGGAGTTTCTGCCTTATGTCAAGAGCCATGATATGAGACAGAAAGAAATATGAGTTTAGAAAACATCTTTGCTTTTCTTCATATCTATCATACTTTTTATTGAATATGTCTATCATACCTTTCATTGAATATATGTTTGTATATCTCTATATAATTAATGTTTAAGTTTTCCACAATGAACAATGAGTTTTTCCTGCACTGACGTTTGAAGTTTCCAGGAAGAAGATGGGACCCCCATAACAACAACTCCACTCGGTTGATACGACGTCATGATACCAATAGTGCTACTACAAGTCCTGTTTCGGGTATCAGCTGCACAGATGATTCCAACTTGGTTAGCTGAAATGGTGCACATCTTGTACAACATTCTGGTCAGACCTCCACAAAATACTCAGAGACTGTTTGCAATTTTAAAAGACATTGATCTTGAAATTTAACCATCATTTTACTTTCACAGGATCCTCCAGAAAGAACCTCACCTCCATGACAGCTTGAAGTAATTCTAGAGGACAATGTCTCCTCTCTCAGCAAAGTTTGTCCTCAGGTTTAGGAGCAATATTTAGGGATTGATTATAATTAGTATACAGTTGAGAGTTGGGAAAGGAATTTTATAAGCTCAGGGATCTTTTTGAAAAAAATAAAAAAGAGGGAAAATTGGATAGATAATAATGGTATTTGTGAGTTATTATTTATAGATAATTACATCGGCATAGATTTTTGTATATGGATACAAAATTAAATTATATTGAGTATTGTATGTATGCATGCTTCTACCTGTTTAAAACATTTTTTATGTATTGATATATATTGTATTGATATATGTATACCATATTGCAGTGTACATTTCTACCTCTGATTAAGATACTCCTATATTGTTTATGTATTGATATTTATTGAGTTGTGGCAATAAAAATGGCTCCAGCAGTACCTCTGCCATGAGGCTGGAAAGCTAAGGAATGGACTGGATTCAGCTATCAAAGCCTTGGCTCTAATATTCTCTTTAACGACTCATGTAGTCAGAAAAAGAGAAATATACAGTAAAGAGAGATTCAAAGAGGACAAAAACCTCTAAATGGTTTACAGTGTGTTAAAAATATATGCAGGATAAAAGTTAAAGTTCTTAAAGTGAAAAAAGAAAGAAAGAAAGTAGTTGAGTGTGGTGGTACACACCTTTAATCCCAACACTTCGGAGGCAGAGGTAAATTGACCTCTGATACTCTAAGGGGCAGAGGTAGATTGACCTCTGTGACTTCAAGTTGTGGTAGCTCACACCTTTAATCCCAATGCCTGGGAGGCAGAGACAGACAGATCTCTGAGTTCAAGGTGTGGTAGCACACATCTTTAATCCTAGCCCTGGGGAGGCAGAAACAGGTGGATCTCTGTGAGTTCAAGGACAGCCTGGTCTACAGCTTTATTCCAGGACAAAGATATACAGAGAACCTGTCTCAAAAAGTAAAAGTAAAAATAAAAGAAATAGAGGTTAAAATAAAGATGGAAAATATACAGAGAATCTTGATACTGTATGCTATTATGCTCTCTTTGAATTGTTTGAATGCTGAGGAAGGAGCAACAGCTGCTAAAAGACTTTTGTTTATAAATGCTGCTGAACTAACCCAAGATAGGTATTTTGAAAATACCTTGGCTTCAAAATTGAAGTCAAAAGGTATGTTACTTTGGAGAAGAGATTTTGCTTTTGTTTCCACAGAAAATGAGAGGCTGTTTATTCATTCTGAGTTAAGAAAAATCCAGTTTGACCAAGGGAGATCACCTGAGAAATCTCTGATAGGAACAGATGGCCCATATGACAGAATTCTTCATCCAGAACAGGTTCAAGACTGCTGCCTGAGATGATCAAGACTCACAGGATACTCCAGTCAGGACTTGATTATAACTCTAAATTTTCTTTAGGTCCCTATAAGATCATCAGCATCCCTAACCAGTAGGAAGTAGCCTGAAATACTACGCCCACATTCCCAACAAATGGACTATGGGTATTTTCCTTTGTTTTAAAAAAGGGGGGGGAATGGTGTGGGAGAATTGTCTGTATTCTGTCAATCATGTATCTTAATAAAATGCTGATTGTCCAGGCAGGAAGTATAGGTGGGTCAACCAGACAGGAAGTAGAGGTGGGACAATGAGAATAGGAGAAGGCTAGGGAGGAGGAAGCTCCCTCAGCAATTCCTGCCCAGATCACCGGAGAAGCAACATGTGAGCTGACAGCTGAAAAAGGTACCAAGCCATATGGCTAACACAGACAAGAATTATGGGTTACTATAAGATGTAAGAATTAGTTAACAAGAAGCCTGAGCTAATGGGCCAATCAGTTTATAACCTAATGTAGACTTTGTGTAATTATCTTTGGGACTTGCCGGTTGTGGGATACCAGGTGGGACAGATACCCCAACAAGCCAGCCCTTCATGTTACAGAAAAGCAGTTTGCTTATGCTCCCATGTAGAGGACTCACAGACAAGCACTAGGGATATCAGTAATGTTAGACGCATAGATTTGTCTCTTCAATGGAAGGAATATATACCTGTTTTCCGCTCGGACAGCTGGGGTGGATGTAGTTAATAGCCTGGTGATCTGTGCTATATGTAGGGTCAGGCCACACTTGGATCCCCCAGATTATTATGTTTATCTCAGACCCTTCCTCCCTAGACCTTTATCTTTAACTTTGTTTCTCAGTCAATAGATCCCATGTACTTTACAGTCTGGTGACCCCTATGCTATCTGTACGACCGAGACCACACCAGATTCTAGGTCCTTAAGCTATAGAACCTATCATTATGGAAAGTCACATGCACTTTGGAAAAGAGTCTTGATGTAGTCATACCTTAGCTTTATTGTGCACAAGGGATTGAGATCATTGTCACCAGGAAACTTTTTGCTACAGCTTTACTGTACTTAAATATGTCTAGAATAAGCTGTTTAGTGTCAGGCTCATGAGGTTTGAACCAATGCCGGCTTACTAGATTGTGATGAATGGATTTCCTACTTGCCTCACGCAGGTTGTTCCTGTGCCAGCTCTGGTGATTTCAGGGACCCCCCACACTCACAGTTGTGAAACCCGAACTGCCTACTAGCCTGGTGTTGGTGACAGTGTGCACGCTGATTTAGTTCACAGTAGAGCATGGACAAGCAAGCAGGTGTGTGCAGCAGAGGCAAGCCCTAGGGAACAGAAACACTTCATGAAAAACTACCCTTGAGGGAGCCACAAGAACCATAATTCATGCAAGAGAGAGGAATGAGTCTATTCATGAAGGTGCCACCCTCGAGACTACATCACTTATCCAACTATATCTCACCGTGGAGAACCACTTCTCAACGTGAATTCTGATGAAAAACCAACTGTTCAAACCATAGGTGAGCCTTTTTAGATGTGTCCCAGTGGAGTATTGATGGTAAGATTTGTGATTTGGGAACCCTGGAGAACAACCCCTTGGTGAGCCATGAACAAGGCAACAATACTGAAAACCCAAGTGTGCCACTATCAGGAAAAGGGTGTCAACTGGGAGAGGAGAGGGCTAAGGGCTGGGCAGGCCAAAGTTCAGATGTCAGCAGCTGGAGTGGGGCAGGGGGGAGGCAGCAAAGCAAACTGGGAGAGAAAAGCAGGCAGCCAAGGGCCTCAGACCGGAGTGTCTATAGGAAAGAAGAGCTGTGGCCTGCTGTGGGACGTGGAGTTTCATTGGTCAGCCACTTTGGAAGAGAGCCACTGCCAGTGAGAATGCGAAACAGAAGTGTTTGTTTCTTGCTGAGATGGACACCCCGGCACAAGCAGCTTATGGGGGGAGAAAAGGATTGTTCCAAAAAGGTTACATCAGGGAAGGCAAGGTGTTCATAGTGTGAGGCTAGCCCAGTGGCAATCCAGACACATGAGGCTATCCCAGAAACAATCCAGGAGATACAGCAAACATGAAGTAGAGTCAGGCTCTAGCACCTCAAAGCCTACCCCCATTCAGGTACTTCCTCCAGCAAAGCGCTGTCTCCTGGATATGCCACAACCTCCCCAGACAACACCACCAACTGGGGACCAAGTGCTCAAGCCCATGAGCCTGTGGGGTCATCTCTCATTCAAATCACCAAGGTGTGCTTCCTAAAATATCGCCGATTGCCCAGCACGGTAGCCGATGATGGTGGCAGTCCTCTGTCGTCCCTGGTCCTCTGGTCTTCACTATGGAACTATGGTTTTTCCTCTGAGACAGAATTGCCAGGAGTTCCCTCAGAGCTGTGTCTTGTGATGATGAGTTATTCGTGTTAATATCCTTATGACTCTTTTTGGTAGACCATATTTTGATGAAGGACCCTATGGCTATAGGGACTGGGGACCTAGATGGGTTCAGGGAGGACTCCCTAAACAGAAATGAGCTCAATTCTAAGTTTTTTGTTTGCTTGTGTTTGTATTGCAATTTGTAAGCATTCAAGCCAACTATGGTGGCACACACCTCTCACCTCAGCACCCAGGAGGCTAAGGTGAGACAGTCATCAGTTTGAGGCCAGCCTGGCCTATGTAAAAAGATTCTGTCTCAAAAACAAATTAGAACCACCAGGTTGATTCAGTGGTCCAAGGTTCCTGGTGCAGAAGACTGACAACCTGAGTTCAATCCGAAGATCCGCACGGGGGAAGTAGAGAGTAGAGTCTGCATAAATGCATGTGCACACATGTTATAGGAGGGGCCTCATGTTTGTCCCGGCCACCTGGCTTGCTTAGCCCCAAAAGAACCAAACAGAAACTGTATTAATTTAAACACTGCCTGGCCCATTAGCTCTAACTTCTTATTGGCTAATTCTTACATCTTAATTTAACCCATTTCTATTAATCTATGTATTACCACGTGACTGTGGCTTACCGGCAAGATTCTAACCAGCGGCTGTCTGAGGTGAAGGATCCACAGCTTCTCTGACTCTGCCCTTCTTCCTCCTAGCATTCAGTTCTGTTTTCTCTGCCTACCTAAGTTCCGCCCTATCAGCTAGGCCAAAACAGTTTCTTTATTCATTAACCAAAGAAAGCAACACTCAAACAGAAGGCACTCTTATACCACACACACACACACACACACACACACACACACACACACACACACACACACACACAAATAAATAAATAAATAGGTAGGGGCTAGAGATGGCTCAGCAGTTCAAAGCACTTGTTCATGCAGAACACCTTGGTTCAGCTCTCAGCATCCACATGACAGCTTAAAATTGTCCTGAGATAATCTTTTTGTTCACTGTAAAGATGTGTCTCTGCCTAAGGCACCTTCTGATTTGTTTAATAAAGAGCTGAATGGCCAATAGCTAGGCAGGAAAGAATAGGTGGGTTTTCCAGGGAGAAAGAAAAACTCTAGGAAGAGGAGAGGCAGAGAGACACCAGCAAGATGCGCCGCAAGTTAGGCGCACGAAATGGGAAAGAGGGAAAAGCCACATGGTAAAATGTAGATTAATAGAAACAGGTTCATTGGAGCTATGAGCGAGTTGGAAACAAGCCTAAGCTAAAGGCCAAGCTTTCATAATTAATAATAAGTCTCCAGGTCATTATTGGGGAACTGGCAGTCCCAAAAGAAAGTCCAACAAGAAAGCTTGTTACACACAGCTGCCTGTCATTCTACTCCCAATGGGGACTTGATGTCTCTCTGACCTCCATGAACACTGCTAGCCTGTGGTTCATATACACACATATAGGCAAAACACTCATACACATAAAGCAAAGATGAATCTTATTTAAGTCATTAAATAAATAAATATACAAAAAAGACAAAGTAAAAAGAAGAGTGTGAGTATGCAGCTCTCTCTATATATATATCTAAGCTCAGGCATTTTACCTCTCTTCGGGGAAATTTTGATCAATGAATACTTTTATAAGCTAAAAGCTATCCTTCACCCCCAGAAAAAAAAGGCTAATTATTCTTTTGAATTTTTTGTCAAATTTTGATACTGCAAAAATAAAATTTCCTCAGGAAACCCTGACTATTCTTGGGAATGGTGAGGGAGGAGGAGAGGGAATAGGGGGAGCGGGAGGGTATTGGGAGGAGGGGAGGAAGTGGAAAGAGTGTTTTCGGATACTTGAATAAACAAAAAAAATAAAATAAAATTTTCTTTCATTTCAGCACAAAATACACATTTTCCCAATTGAAACCAGGAACCTCCTCAAAAGATCCTCCCTATGTGTTGACACATTCCAAGCACAAAGGTGGGATTTAAGGGTCAGGTCTCCTACACCACTGGGATGCTCAGCATTTAATATCTCCGTCTCCTCCTTCTCCTTTGTGGAGTTGGGTTCCAGTGTTTCTCTATTGGCAAGAACTGCTTCCAATAATTACAGCGGGCTGGGGCTTCAAAGCCAGAAATCCTTGGCAGTCACCTATTGAATGCTTCAGTGAAAGAGTTCCGGCAGATCGGAACATGAAACAACACCAGTTTAGTGGACTCCTTTATATATAAAGTACAGTCCCACGCTAGGACATCAGACTGAAGTTCAAAGCATGCCTTTTGCTTTAGAGAAGCTTTTCAGTTTCAGGAGGTCTCATTTATTAATTGTTTCTCTCAGTGTCTGTGCTGCTGGGGTTATATTTAGGAAGTGGTCTCCTGTGCCAATGCATTCAAGTGTACTTCCCACTTTCTCGTCTACGAGGTTCAGTGTGGTTGGTTTTATGTTGAGGTCTTTGATCCATCTGGACTTGAGTTTTGTGCATGAAAATAGATATGGATTTATTTTCACTCTTCTACATATTGATATATAGTTATGCCAGCAAATTTTGTTGAATATGCTTTCTTTTTTCCATTTTATATTTTTAGTTTCTTTGTCAAAAATCAGGTGTTCAAGGTGTGTGGATTAATATTCGGATCTTCAATTCTGTTCCATTGGTCCTCCTGTCTGTTTTTATGCCAATACCAGGCTGTTTTCAATACTGTAGCTTTGTAGTAGAGTTTGAAGTGAGGGATTGTGATACCTCTAGAAGTTCTTTTATTGTACAGGATTATTTTGGCTATCCTGGGTTTTTTGCTTTTTCATATGAAGTTGAGTAATTCTTCAATGTCTGTGAAGAATTTTGCTGGGATTTTGATGGGCATTGCATTGAATCTGCAGATTGCTTTAGGTAAGATTGCCATTTTTAATTTGTTAATTCTGCTTACCCAAGAGCATGGGAGATCTTTCCACTTTCTGGTGTCTTCTTCAATTTCTTACTTCAAAGATTTAAAGTTCTTGTCATTCAGATCTTATACTTGTTTGATTAGAGTTACTCCGAGATATTTTATGATATTTGTAGCTATTGTGAAGGGTGATTTCTCTGATTTCTTTCTAGCCCGTTTATCATCTGTGTAAAGGTGGGATACTGATTTTTTTTTAGTTAATCTTGGATCTTCCTACATTACTGAAGGTGTTTATGAGTTGTAGAAGCTTCTTGATAGAATTTTTGGGGTTGCTTATGTAAACTATCATATCATCAGCAAACTATCATAGTGAGAGTTTGACTCCTTTTTTGAGCTGTATCCTCTTGATTTTCTTTTCTTGTCTTATTGCTCTAGCTAGAACCTTAATAACTATATTGAATAGATATAGAGAGAGTGAACAACCTTGTCTTGTTCCTGATTTCAGCAGGATCACTGTGAGTTTCTCTCCATTTAGTTTGATGTTGGCTGTTGGCTTGCTGTATATTGCCTTAATTATGTTTAGGTATGTTCCTTGTATCGCCACTCTCTCCAAGACCTTTATCATGAAGGGATGTTATATTTTGTCAAAAGCTTTTTCATCTCTAATGAGATATGGTTTCTATTTTTTCAGTTTGTTTATATGGTGGATTTTGTTGGCAAATTTCCTTATGTTGAACCATCCCTGCATCTCTGGGATAAAACTGAGTTGATCATGGTGAACGACGGTTCTGATATGTTCTTGGATTCGATTTGCCAGTATTTTATTGAATATTTTTGCATCAATGTTCATGAGTAAGATTGGTCTACAATTCTCTTTATTAGTAATGTCTTTATGTGGTTTGGGTAGCTGGGTAATTATAGCCTCATAAAAAGAGTTTGGCAATGTTCTTTCTGTTTCTATTGTATGGAACAAATTGAGGAGTATTGGTATTAGTTCTTCTTTGAAAATCTTGTGGAATTCTGAACTGAAGACATCTGGTCCTGTACTTTTTCGGTTGGGAGACTTTTGATGACTGTTTCTATTTCTTTAACAGTTATAGGTTTATTTAATTTGCTTATCTGGTCTTGAATTAATTTTGGTAAATACTGTTTATCCAGAAAGTTGTTCATTTCTTTTAAGTTTTCCAATTTTGTGGAGCACAGGTTTGTCTATTTTGTTGACTTTCTCGAAGAATCAACTCTTTGTCTCATTGATTCTTTATATTGTTTTCTTTGTTTCTATTTTGTTGATTTCTGCTCTCAGTTTGATTATTTCCTGCCATCTAGTTCTCTTGGGTGAGTTTGCTTCCTTTGTTCTAAAGTTTTCAAATGTTCTGTTAATTCACTAGTGTGGGATTTTTCCAGCTTCTTTATGTAGGCATTTAGAGCTATGAACTTTCCTCTTAACACTGCTTTCATTGTGTCCCATAAATTTGGGTATGTTGTGTGGTCGTTTTCATTGAATTTTAGGAAGTCTTTAATTTCTCCTTTTATTTCTTCCTTGACCCATTGATGATTCAGGTGAATATTGTTTAATTTCTATGTGTTTGTGGGCATTCTGGAATTAGTGTTGCTGTTGAATTTCTAATTTTAAGCCATGGTGATCCGATAAGATACATGGGGTTATTCCAATTTTTTTTTGTATCTGTTGAGGTTTGTTTTGTTACCAAGTATGTGGTCATTTTTTTGAGAAGGTTCCATGAGGTGCTGAGAAGAAGGCATAATCTTTTATGTTTGGATGGAATGTTCTGTATATGTCTGCTAAGTTCATCTGAGTCATAACATCTGTTAGTTCCCTTATTTCTCTGTTCATTTTTTGTCTGACTGACCTGTCCAGTGGTGACAGTGGAGTGTTGAAGTCTCCCACTATTAGTGTGTGGGGTTTAATGTATGATTTAAGCTTTAGAAGTGTTTCTTTTACATATGAGGGTGCCCTTGTATTCAGGGCACAGATGTTCAGTACTGAGAGTTCCTCTTGATGGGCTTTTCCTGTGACTAATATGAAATATCCTTCTTTGTCTATTTTGATTGATTTTAGTTTGAAGTCTATTTTATTAGACATTAGGATAGCTACACCAGTTTTTTTTTTAGGTCCGTTTGATTGGAAAATTTTTTCTCAACACTTTACTCTGAGGTGATGTCGGTCTTTGAGGTTGAGGTACGTGTGTTTCTTGTATGTAGCAGAAAGATGGATTCTGTTTTCGTATTTCATATGTTATTCTGTGTCTTTTTATAGATGAGTTGAGTTTATTTATATTAAGGGATATTAATAACCAGTGATTACTATCTCCTGTTAATTTAGTTTTCATTGTTGGTGATGTTATTTTGTGTGTTTTTTCCCTTCGGAATTCTGAAGACTTTCCTCTGTTCTAACTAACAACGCCTCTGGTAGCCTTGCATCGCTCTGTTGTTCTGAAATTCCAAATTATGCTGCTTGCCCTGGAAGTTTGATGCGGCTTTCAATCCAGAAACCCAAGTTCTTCATTTTGGATGTCATGAGTAACTTTCTTCTCTGGCTTTCTTTCCCTTTCTAGATAGATAGACAAAGTCACAATGGGGACCAGTTAGACCACTTTGTCCCCACTGATGAATCTAAACTTGTTAACCAAACTTTGAAATGTCTCCCTCAAAGTTCAAGGCGTCCCTGAACCTCACACCATCCCAGCCTCCCCTCAGCTGGCTCACATCCCTCTGGGGATGCTGGTGCGTCTCTCAAGTCCAGTTGCCACCTCTTCCGGCTGACCCAGGCAGGCTCTTGTCTAACTGTGCTTGCTCTTTTGTGTACAAGGAACCTCTTTCTGCCTCCGCTGGAGAAGCTTGCCCACGTCCAAGCCCATCTGCGGCAATCCTTTAAAGTCAAGTCCCCTTCTTACTAAAACCAAACGGCTTCCTTTGCCAACAGAAACCTCAGCGTGTGGGAGGGAGGCACCCATGCTGGGCGGAGAGGCTTAGCTGCCTCTTTAGCAGGTGTCCTTTGTCCCATCCCCCCCCCCTTCCCGAGACACCAGCTGCTCGGCTTTCTGAAGATTCCCTGGGGACAGGTCTGCAAGCAGCCCTCTTTCGCCCTGCTTCTGGAGTCCCGCTTGCTTCTGTTCTCAGGCTATCTTTGTCTTTCTTGATTGCATCTTGTAAAATTTCCTGACTGCCACAGCAGCGGTTTAGAAGGAGGAGGGAGAAGTAGTGTGTGCCTAATATACCCCTTTCTCTTAAAGACAGGGTCTCACGTAGTCCAGGCTGATATCAAAATACACATGGAACCACAGGTGACCTCTGCCTCTACCACATGAGTGTTACCACTGCAGACCTCTGCCACCGCAGTCGACGTGAGCGGTACTGGGATTGAAGCCAGGGCTTCAGGAATACTAGATAGAGCATTAGAGAAGAGCTTTCCCAACTGATTAAATCCCCACTTTCTTTTTCTTCCTTCCTTTCTTTTAGTCTTTCAATTTAATTAATTAATTTTGGTTTTTTTTTTGTGACAGAGCCTTACTCTGAGGCCCAGATGAGCCTCAGGTGAGTGGCGAGCCTCCTACCTCCGCTTTCCTGACGAGCTGCCACGGCTGACTTATTTCCCGTCTTTACAGACTAAATTCCATCCTGTTGTTTGGATGAATGAATTCTTGCTTTCTGTGGGGATAATGCTTTCATAATTTCAAACTTTTCAAAGTGGTAACATTTCTAAATTGAATGAATTCATCGTGCAGCCATTATTGAAGCTCCCAGAACTGTAGCCCGGCTACAGGGCTGACTGTTCCACCTTCCTGTGGACTAAGGGAGGGTCCTAGCATGTGGCTGAAGGGGTTGATGGGATGCTTAACCAGCATGCACAAGGCACAGGGCTCCATTTCCAGCAACTCAAAACATGAAGAAGTCAAGTTTGTTGCCCTCCCCAGGATGCAGAGACCAGAGGATGTGACCTCAGACTGCTGACACTGCTCAACTTTGTCACCTCAGTTGACTGTGGGCATCAGTGATACCACAGCATTTATATTGGAAGTGAAGCTGTAGCCTGGTAGCACATGCTTTTAATCCTAGCACTCTGGAGGCAGAGGCAGGTGGATCTCTGAGTTCAAGAACAGTTTGACCTACATAGAGCGTTCTAGGCCAGCCAGGGTTACACAGTGAGACCCTGTCTCAAAAATAAAAAAATAGGGGCCATATATGCATGGCAGGTTTTAGCATAAAATTGGTTCAAATAGGACATGGTGATGAAGTCCCTCTCATACCTGGCTTCCCACATTACCTGGGAAAATGGCTGATTGCCTCCGGGGAAGTGAAGCCCAGTGTTGTCTGGGCACCTCATTACAAGTCGATGTCTGCGCTTCGCTGAACTCCTTACTGCCTCTTTAGAGGCTTGCACTGGCAGCTAAGTTTCAGTTATGTGTGCAACACCACTGCGTAAAAAACTGTTCCGAAATGCAGAGGATGATTGTAACATCATTCTTTTCTCTCACAAGCCTGTGACTGATTGAGGCCCAGCTCTGCACTGCAGCGTGAATCCAGGCTGGAGAGGCAGGAGCCACTCCAGCTGATGTTCTTTCTGTTAGTAGCAGAAGCCCTGCACTGCTAGCCCACTCCATAGACACAATATGTCTTAGTTGCTGCTCTACTGCTATGATAAAAGACCATGGCCAAGGTAATTTATAAAAGGAAGCATTCAATTGAGGGCTTGCTTGTAGTTTCAGAGGGTTGGTCCATGACCATCATTCATGGTGTAGCGCATGGTGGCAGACAGGCCTGCATGGGGCTGGAGCAGTGGCTGAGAGCATACATCCTGAGCCACAGGTAAGAGGTGGAAAGAGAGCCAAGTGGGAACGGTGTGAGTTTTTGAAACCTCAAAGTTTCCAGTGGCACACCTCCAAGAAGACCGCACCTCCTGATCCTTCCCAAACAGTTCTGCCAAGTGGGGACCAATCATTCAAATATGTGAGTCTATGGGGGCGGTTCTCATTCCAACCACCAAAGACACTGTTCACCGCAAAGCTAAGGGCTAAGAGGTGCCAGACTCTACCCATGGCAGACACCAATGCCAAGTAAGGAGCCCCCACATTTCTGCCCCACTTGGCTGTCAATTGGGGTTCTCCTCAGCTTTGATTATTCACAGCACTCAGAGAAACTCTTGACATTGTTGTCATAAAATATAACTCTTTTTTTCCTTTTTTAATACTTATTTATTTATTATGTATACAATATTCTGTCTGTGTGTATGCCTGCAGGCCAGAAGAGGGCACCAGACCCCATTACAGATGGTTGTGAGCCACCATGTGGTTGTTGGGAATTGAACTCAGGACCTTTGGAAGAGCAGGCAATGCTCTTAACCTCTGAGCCATCTCTCCAGCCCCAAAATATAACTCTTATCTTAGAGGGAGTAATGATTCTAAAGCCAACATGAGTGGTTATGGCCCAGAAACACAGACATAGTTTATCCCAGAGTCCATGTTCCAATGTGGTAACAATTTGATAGAATTTTATAGTAACAGAAGAAAGAAAGTCATAGATTAGGTGTTTTTAAAATACACCAGTGGAAGCTGGGTGGTGGTGGTGCATGCCTTTAATCCCAGCACCTGGAAGGCAGAGGCGGGTGGATCTTTGTGAGTTTGAGGCCAGCCTGGTCTACAGAGTGAGTTCCAGAACAACCAAGGCTACACAGAGAAACCATGTCTCAAAGAAAAAAAAAAACAGCAGTGGAACATCAAGTAAGGTGGTCACAGAGAAACCCTGTCTTGAAATAAACAAGTATCAGTGGAAACATCAAATAAGTGGTCACAGCACGGCAGGAAAATCTCAGACATTGGCCTCAGATCGTATCTGATAGCATTCTTAACCCTTGGATTGGTGGAAACTAGGGTTTTGCTAAGTCAATGCACTCAAAGAGGTTTTGCATGTCAATCACAAAATAGTATGTCTGACACAGAGGCAGACAAGAAATGACTAGTGGGCTAAAGACAACTTAAGATAGATTGTAATTTGGCTCTGGACCTGCAACATTCTAGTCTTACATCACTGATCAGTTGATCAGTCTTATAAGGGGGTCAGTGGTGGGTATGGCTTTGTTCTGGGACGTTGAATTCACGTTTATCCATCCATCATTCAGGAAACAGATGATCAGCCAGATGCAGAGGTTCACAGGGCAATGTCTGAACGTAGTTCTGTCCCTGTGGGCTGGAGTTGGCCAGCCTTGTGGTCTGTGGCATGTCAGTCAGTCAAGAAGCCCTCCATGTTGTGCCCATAGGCCATAGGCTTTTTTTATTGTTTTTATGGAGCTATATGTTTTTCTTCGCTCCCCTCATTTTCTTTTCCCTCCCCTTCTACCCTCTCCCCTGATCCTCATGCTCCCCATTTACTCCAGAAATCTTTCCTTTTCCTACTTCTCATGTACAATAGATCCATGTATGTCTCTCTTAGGGTTCTCTTTGTTGTCTAGGTTGTCTGGGGTTATGAATTGTAGGCTGGTTTTTCTTTGATTTATGTCTAAAAGCCACTTACAAATGAGTACATATTATATTTGTCTTTCTGGGTCTTGGTTACCTCACTCAATATGATGCTTTCTAGATACATCAATTTGTCTTCAAACTTCAAGGTGTTATTTTTGTCTGCTGTATAGTACTCCATTGTGTAAATGTTCAATATTTTCTTTATCCATTCTTCAGTTGAGAGGCATTTTGGTTGTTTCCTGGTTCTGGCTATTATAAAGGATGCTGTTATGAGCATAGTTGAGCACATGTCTTTGCGGTACAATTGAACATCCTTTGGTTATATATCCAAAAGTGGTATTGCTGGATTTTGAGGTATACTGATTTATATTGACTTCCAAAGCGACTGTACCAGCAATGGAGGAGTGTTCCCCTTACCCCACATTCTCTCCAGCATAAGCTGTCATCAGTGGTTTTGACCTTGGCCTCTCTAACAGATGGGATCTCAGAGTGGTTTTGATTTGCATTTCTCTGATGGTTAAGGATGTTGAGCATTTCCTTAAATGTTTTTCAGCCATTTTAGATTCATCTGTTGAGAGTTTTCTGTTCAGATCTATACCCCATTTTTTATTGAATTATTTGTTCTTTTGATGACCAGTTTCTTGAGTTCTTTGTATATTTTGGAGATCAGTCCTCTGTCTGATGTGGGGTTCGTGAAGATCTTTTCCCATTCTGTAGGCTGTCATTTTGTCTTGTTGACCATGTCCTTTGTTTTATAGAAGCTTCTCAGTTTCAGGAGGTCCCATTTATTAATTGATTCTCTCAGTGTCTGTGCTACTGAGGTTGTATTTAGGAAGTGATCTCCTGTTCCAATGCATTCAACTGTACTTCCCACTTTCTCTTCTATGAGGTTCAGCCTGGTTGGTTTCACAGTGAGGTCTTTGATCCATTTAGACTTGAGTTTTGTGTGTGGCAATGAATATGGATCCATTTTCATTCTTCTAATGTTAATATCTGGTTATTAGGCCATGGGGTTTTATGGAGCTGTCAGACGAAGCCATGATGGATAAGGGCCCCAGTTGCCAACCTTGCCTCTCTGCAGAAGACCAGGGAGCTGATGGTTCTAGCTTCCCATGTGCATTAGTTCTTCTGGGGATCAGTCCCCACCTAGGAGCCACCAAGACTGGCCTCGCTAGAACAAGATGCTCCTGTCACCTGGGAAACCATGAGAGTTTTAGAAACTCTAGGTCAGGAACTCAGACACAGACCAAGTATTTAAAAAAAAAATAAAGACTTTCTAGAATTTTCACTGCCCAGAAAATCACAGGTTTTAGGAACTCCAGCTGGGAGCCAAGGACAAAGATGATAACCTATATCCCTTCTTATTCCTGCTTTGGAATAAGTCATGAGATCTTGCTGCAGAACCTCTATTTCAGCTGTCCCGGACCATGACTGCCTCTCTCTGAGGTGCCACCCTCTCCCACATCACCAACACAAGTGCACACACCATATCACCACACCATACATGCACACATACACACACAATCACCATCAAATGCATACACATCCATATCACTGTTCACACACGCACACACACGCACACACACACACACACGCACTCATACCCCCATATCACCGCTCACACACACACATATACACACACACCACATCACCACACACTGTCATGCCTTCTTGTATTTGACACCAACCCATTCCACAACCTCCACATTCTACCAGTTTACTTCTGAGCCACTATAAAGCACAAAGAGGAACGGAAATCAATTTTGTGTGTAGAACCCATTCTTGTCAACCCTGCTGCCAAGGCATTAAAGGCAGGTGACTTGCCAAATCTCTCAGAATAGCTTCTAGTACTCACAAGACTTGGATAGGGCTGGGAGAATCGAATTCCTCATTTAACAGGAAGACAGCTCATGAGCCAGAGGCCCAGGTCCAGCGTGCCTCCTGCCTGGCTATTTTCCAGCCATGGCCTTTGGCAACCACAGATAAGTGTTTCAGTTATGGAGATGAAATGGAGCTGCTGCTGCAGGCTGACCCCAGACTCCTGGGCCCATGTCTACCCCTGCAGCCCACCCCACAGCATGGTGGATGGAGGAAAGCTTCACAGTGCTGGGAAACTGTGTGCTGATCCAGGATGTGGAAGTCTAAGGAAAGACCTTGGCCGCAGGTCTTGATGGGAGTCTCCAAAAAATGGATGTGTTGAGATGGGATCATATAGACAGACAGAGTATTGCCCTTGCTAAGGAGAACGCTGTTGTTGTTGTTCTTGAAACGGGTCCAGTGCAGTCCAGGCTAGCTTTGAACTCACTACGCCAAGGAAAACCATAAACTTCCAGTCTCCTACCTCCATCTCCTCCCAAGTGCTGAGATAGCACCCAGCTTACACAGTCCTAGGGATCAACCCTAGGCAAGCACTGGGGCCCTCTGAGCCCTTCCCTGCTCTGCTGATTTACTTATTGAAGCGGATTGGATTCAAGATCTTGCTTTGCCTGTAAGTATTGTGTACCTCAAGAAAAAAAAAATAGAGGCTTTGTGATAGCTTGCCTACATGCTCAAGGTCATAGGCTTCAATCCCATCACTTCAAAATAAATATATTAGGTTAATTAGTTGATAAGTGAGCTGAGCACAACAAGGGTTCCAGGAGGGGAAGGTCAGAGAAAGATCAGGTGGCATCAAGGGACCAGTTAGTTCTTGAACCTACTTGAATAGAGTAGGCTAAGGTCCTGAGCATTGTTGACCCTCCCAAATCCTATGTTAAAACCTCAGTCACCAACAATTATGGTGTTACTGGCTTTCTGGATGTAGAGAGAGAGGAACAGGTCCAATCTGGTCAGTCATTCCAAAGATCCAAGCAGAAAAGCATTGATAATCTCAGAGAATTTGCTGAGTCTAGGGACCAGCATCTGCATCCTCAGCCCTGGCTCTGTGGTACCCACAATGGCTGCATAGACAAAGCAGGCAGTGGGGGAGGGACAAGAAGGTCTCACCAGCAGCAGGTAGTCTTGCTAAAACTGGTCTTACTGATCATTATCTCAGGAACATTCTGGAAGCTGATAAGAGAGATGAGAAAGTCGTCCAGCCCAGACATGTGTCACAAATGCTTATCCCAAGACCTGTTATTTCTGGATTTCACAGTGACTGCAGGAGAGAGCAGAGAGAGATCAAGAGAGAAAGGCAAGATGGAATCTGTTGTGGCAATGCCTATAGACTTAGAAAGGTGGCTGGAGACACCCCGGCACAGTTTCTGTGGTTGAGAACAAGATGTCAAAGCCAAGAGCTGACATTCTGTGCTATGGTGTCCCCACAAACTTAAAAATTCCTCCTGGTGTCATCAGTCTTGAAGGGATATGTGAACACCCTTTAGAAAATGGTTCTCAACCTGTGGGTCACGAGCCCTCTGAGGTTGAACAGACCTTTCACAGGGGTAACCTGAGACCATCGGAAAACACAGATATTTACATTATGGTTCATAACAGTAGCAAAAATATAGTTAGGAAGTGGCAATGGAAATAAAATTTTGGCTTAAACTTTGGGTCAGATTCCTGCTTAGATCCGCAGCAGACATGGTAACCTTCTAAGGCCGTGGTTCTCAATCTTCCTAACACTACAGCCCCTTACTCCTGTTCCTCACGTTGTGTGAAGGAGATATGAGGCAGATGTAGATCTGCTGAGGTCTCTTGCTGTGTGGTCATGGTGGCACCTGCGGATCCTGGGCAAAGCCAGGGCTCTTACCATGGCAGCCTCCACAGAGACCCTGCTCCCAGGGTATTAGGAGCTGTGACCACTTTTGGCTACCTCTATCAAAAGAGACCCAGGCCACCAGCCTCCCTATTCCACTCCGTCCTGCCACACTGGGATGACAAGAGGAGAACCAAACACCAGGAATAGAGCCCTCTCCAGATACAGGTCATGTGGCATCCCCTTGTTAGATTTCTGCCCCTTGGAACTGAATGTTGTTCAGCCTGCTAGGCTTACTCCGAATAGAGTCCAGCTAGTTCATGCTCCCCTCTCCAGCTAAGCAATCAGATCAGGAAATGGCTTACCTGTAGCTGAACCCATGCAAGCCAAGAGCAGGACCGCAGGTACAGGGGCCTCTTCCTTGGTGGGATGTGGATGACATTTGCTAGAGGGGCCATCCCTTTGATCTGTGTGTATTGCCTCAAGCGTGCTAGCCGTATCCGAGTTACCAAAATGTCCTGCCATCCAGGACCAAGAAAGCCATCCCCACCTTCCCTGTGATCTCTGTGGATCTCTCCGCAGGGGCCCTTCAGCAATTTGTCTTTCAAAGTTCCCTGTGAGATGAAAGACAATCTAGTGTCTCAGATTTATGCATGAGAGACTTTCAGCAGGGGAGGGGGGGTCTGTTCTTCACCTGTACTTTACGACAGTAGGTATTTGTGGGTTGGGTGAGTGCGGCCGAGGCCAGGCCCCAGAGTGTGTAGAATGTCTTCTACCAAGAACTGCACCCCACACACACACACACACACACCATTAGACGTACAGGTCAAAGGTCAACTCTTCAGAGAAATCACCAAAACTATCTGTGGTAGTCCGAATGAGAATGGTCCCCATAGGCTCATATGTTTGGATACTTCCCAGTTGGTAGAACTGTCTTGGAAGGATTAGGGCCGGCCTTGCTGGAGGAAGAAT
This sequence comes from Myodes glareolus, assembly GCF_982192425.1. NCBI lineage: Eukaryota > Metazoa > Chordata > Mammalia > Rodentia > Cricetidae > Myodes > Myodes glareolus. The sequence goes on from NC_142044.1 coordinate 46,865,001, forward strand.
GTCTCTGGGGATAGCCTTTGAGGGTTCAAAAGCCTGCTCTATTTCCAGCTCTCTCTCTCTCTCTGCCTCCTACTTGGAGAGCAAGACCTAAGTGCTCAGCTTTCCTGCCATTCTGTCTTTGCTCCACCATCATGTACACTAATCCTCTGAAACCATAAGCCCCAAATAAACTTTTTTTTTTGACCAGGTTACTCTACATAGCCCTGGTCATTCTGAAACTCACTATGTAGGCCAGGCTGGCCTTGAACTCAGAGATCCACCACCAGTTGTAAACAAGTTTAAAAAATACGTGAGCCTTGTAGGGACATTCACATGCAAACCTTGTCAACTCTGTGTCCCCAAGGCCCAAGGTGCATGCATGCAGCAACCCTGGCCCGTGTAAAACCTCCCAACCGCACAGATCCACTCCCTAGTTCCTATCCCGGGGAGGTGGGGATGGGACGTTGCCTCCCTAGACCTGGGGAATGTAAATGTGGCTGGCTGTGAAGATGCACAGGCCTCAGCTGGGTAGGGAGGGAGCCAGGGCAAAACTGATTTTGTCTCCTTTCAGAGATGAGGCTGCTCTCCAAACCCAGCGCCCTGGGAAACATCTGCCAAAGCACTGCCTGAATCATCTTCTAAATTGCTTCCCTCTTAGAGACTAAGCACTCACGGCTCACAGAGAGATGGCTGTCCACAGCCCAGCAGTCACGACATCAGCCAGCCCGGCCGCAAGCTGCACTGCTGGAGGAGCCTGTCCTTTGGGGTCTGGGGCAGAGCCACCTCTTCCCACCTCTGTTTGGTCTTAACAGCTGAAAAGAGCAGGGTCCTGCTGGTGTGGAAGAGATTTGGCCTCAGCCTGGCTGCCTTCTTCCAACAGTGAGACCTTGGGCAAACACACTGTCCGGGAATGTGTAATCACAGTTGATAATAACCCTCCAACCCCAGCCAGTGCTCATTAATGGAAAGCTGCCAGCAAGGGTATGGGGTTGCAGGGACTGTTTGTTCCTCCCTGTAGAAGGAAGGCAGCTCCTTCAGCTAGCGTGCTTGGCCCTGCCCACCCCAGTCATCTCTCTCAACCAACTGACCTTGACTGCTGAGAGCTGCCACGGCCAAGGTCAAGTACCCAGAAGCTGGCAACCAATGGCCCATCTACATATAGGTTTAAAGGTCTGACCCAGACCTTGGTTCTGGCTATCCTTATAGACTTGCTACCCTAGCCTCCGACTCCAGGGGTGCTTGTAGGATTGACCTAGGTCTCTTTTTTGGAGAGGAGGGAGAAGGAGGGGAGAGGAGAGGAGACATACTCAGCACCATTAGGTCCTTCTTTGTGTTTGGGCCCTGCATGTAAAAGCCATGCTCAGTGTGTTCTCTGCTTTTCTCCCCACTCCCTCCCTTTCTTGAGACAGAATCTCATGTAACCCAGGCTGGTCTTAACCAGCTATAAAGCTGAGGATGACCTTGAACAGAAGATTCTCCTGTCTCTACCTCCTAAGTGCTTGGATCACAGGCATATGACTCCACAATTGGTTTATGCGGTGCTGGGGATCAAAGTGCAGGCTCTGTGCATGCTAAACAGGTACTCTGCCAATCAAGCCAGATCTGGCTCTTTTCTCTGGCTTTTATCTCTCACTCAAGTGTGAGCTACTGCAGTTGTGGGTATACAGTTGCCATTTTGGGAACACCTACCAGGGTCTCTCTTCATACGTGGCCACAGGCAGTGAGTGACTGATGCCCTCACTTTTGCCCCCCCCCCACCGCAAACACCCAGGTGCATCTACATCTGTGAGCTTCTTCATGTGCAGACATCGTGGGCACAGTGAAGTGCGGGGCTCAGGCTCTGCGTGGTGGCCACTGCATTTAATTCCCCTGTGGCAGAGATGGGCTTCAGTCCTGGCAGCATCACTCTATCTGCTAACCAGAGATTTGAGCTGCAGAAGAGGTGCAGTCTAGAGGGTGAGCAGCTTTGGAGGGGCAAAGAAGGTTTCTTGGGTTCCTGGACAGAAGGCGTGGCTGGTGACAGTGTGTCCAGCCATAGCAAGGACTGGAACACCTTTCCATGTCTAAACAAACTCCACAGATACATTGTGGGAAAATATTTCTGTTGACATGTAGGTACATATGCATGTGACTCAAATGCTCAAATGTCCCTCAAGTCACTGTCACCTTTCCCTTTAATACGAATCATTTATAGACCACTTGCTGTGTGCCAGGCACTGTAGATACAGGGTTATACCAGAGAACAACCCCCATGCCATCAGACTGGCACATCTCTGCCAATGGATGTGCTGTGTGCTCTGTAAGGACAGGGTTTATAGGGCGGTGAGGAGTCATCCACCCTTAGCCAGGGCATCATGGATGAAGATGAAGTGCCCTGGACACTGGGAGGGCCAGAGAAGGGTCTTAAGCATCAAATGTTGATAAAGAGACTGGAGACCAAAGGGAGAAGAGGGGTGTGAGCTGGAACCTCATGTCTTGAGTGGGGGAGCCACTGTTCAGGCAGGAGGGTGGCATAGTCAACTTCAGGTGTCAGCTTGTGCCTCCCCAGGAAGAGCCCTGCAATGGCTCATCTAAACAGTCCACCTCTGCTTCCTGTCTGCAGATGCAATGTGACCAGTCAGTTACCTCACACTCCTGTCTTTCTCCTATAGGATGCTGCTCCCCATCTCAGATTCCTGGCCAGTCAGCATTTCTGGGTAGGCCAGGGTCACTTTAATGCTCCTAGATGCCACATAGACAGGCCGGCTGCTGAAGATGCCTGGGTCCGGACTGCACAGAGCCTTCCATCCTGGTCCTTTTCATTCCGTGTTCGGTACGGGTCGGGAAGCGGGGGGGATAAGATCCCAAAGCTCAGGAAAGCTGAGAAGTTAGAATGAGGCCAACCGGAAAGGATTCCGGGACCTCAGTTCACTCGCAGCTTCCATCCTTGCCCTCCTTCCCCATGCAAAAGGAAGCACCAACAGTGCCCAGTCTCAAGGGCAGAGTCCTGCCTCAGCCTCCTCAGCCTTGGCGTTTACCCAGGTATAGGAAGCTGTGGGACTTGGACAAGGCATGCTTGCGGTGTTGTGCAGGGCTGGGGAGGGGCAGACTGGGCAGCAGCTAGAAGTGGCTGCGGGATTAGCAACAGAAGACAGCCCCCAGTCTGTTCTTCCCTTCCCTTGGCTCAGCTTTCCAATTCTCTGTGTATCTCTGTGTGGCCTTGGCTGTCCTCGAACTCCCAGAGATCCGCCTGTCTCTGCCTTCCAAGTGCTGGGATTAAAGGTGTGCACCACCATTGCCCAGTTTAGCCTTCCAGTTCTTATCTGGTGAACCTTTACACGCAAGCCTGTTCTGGAAGCTTTTGTTAAGCCGCCACTGCCTTCTAGATCACGCTCTAATTTTGTCTTCAGCAGAGAAGTAACTGGGTGCCCCCACTGGACAGAGACAGGAACAAGCCTGTTTCTGAGCCTCCAGAGAGACTAAGCAACACGCCCAAGCACGCACGCAGAATCCACACACAGTCCTTTCTGTCCTCAAACGCCATGTGTTCTGTCATCGTCCCCTCAGCCCCATATAAAGACAAATCTGCTCTTAAAGTTTGGTCAAATCCTCTCTGAAGTGTGGAGAAGCAAACAAATACAGTCAGCAAATAAATAAAAGTATCTGAAAGCTGACAGCCGTGGGCCCAGCTGTGCGGGGCCACAAGCTGAGGGAGAAGCTGACACTTCCATTCTCAGCTGACAGCGGCGTGTGAGCTTGTCTCCAGCAAAAAGCCCCAAATGTCAAAACCCGCTTTTAATTAGCAGAAAACTTTGGGCGCCTGCCGCGCCAGGATCCATCTGGGACGCAAGGAGGCCCCAGCTGTGTATCAGTTCGGCAGGCAGGGCGGCGAGTGGTGGGGTCTCTCAACAGCCCAGAACCTACTCTTCCTTCAGAAGGGTGACTTCCTGCAGAGGCTTGCACAGAGCCCCATGTGGTCCCTCCCTTACCACCATCCCCCCCCCACCTCCAGGCAGGGTGCTGTGAGGCCCAGAAGTGGTGTTCCCAGAGGAGGTCCAGGCCCAAGAGGGTGCGATCCATGCAGCTGACAGGGAGCCTGGGCTGGAGATAGGGTTCATACCTTCCCTGCCAGATGTGGGACTTGGCTGGGGGCAGCTCTTATCAGCATCTCTTTGTTGGCCTTCCTGAAGGATCCAATTAACACAGACCTGGTCCAGGCGGTCCCTTGGCCAGAACCTGAAGCTTGTTAAAAGCAGCTGACAGTGGCTTGTCACCCAGAAGCTGCCAGGGCCTGAGCAGGGGTTGGAAACCCTTCTTGTCTGTGCCAATTAGAAGGCTGTGAACGTAGGGCTGCGGCCTGCAATTGTCTGTCAAGGCCGCTGTCCCTGGCTGATCTCTGCTGGACAGAGGAGAAGGAAGGGGCCCCAAGGGTTCATCTTCATCTGCCCTGGAAAATACTCTCAGTGTGCTTCCTGGGTATACACTGCTCACTCCAGTACAGCCCTCTCAGCTAGGAGTACTGCTTAGATCTAGGGTAACTGATGCACAGAGAGGCTCAGCCAGATATCCAAAGCGGAATACCAAACAAACTGTAGACAAGTTTAAACCCTGGCAGTCAGACCCCCAGAGCCCACGGTCAGCCAGGACATCGCCTAGGGTCCCCTACACCAACTTTCTCAGCCCTTTCTCACACCTGCTACTGCAGTAAAGTCAGGGCTGTAAGTGTCCCTCCAATCATCTCTGCTCACCCAGGACTCCACTCTTTTTTTAAAAAAAAAAAAATATATATATATATATATATATATATATATATATATATATATATAATGTATACAATATTCTGTCTGCGTGTATGCCTACAGGCCAGAAGAGGGCACCAGACCTCACTACAGATGGTTGTGAGCCACCATGTGGTTGCTGGGAATTGAACTCCGGACCTTTGGAAGACGACGCAATGCTCTTAACCACTGAGCCATCTCTCCAGCCCCCTAGGGGCCCCCACTCTTGGGAGTGCAACTGAACAGCAGCAGAGGGCAGAGAGCCACAGCAAGAAGGAGAGAGGCAGGGCCATTGGCAGTCATCAGATGGCTCCATCTCAGTCATAGCTCCCAGTCAACCAGCCAAGCAGCCGGACCCAGGCTGGACTGCTTCCTGCAAAACAATAACAGTTACACAGGTTGGCTTTGGGACACCGCTTATCAGCTGAGGACTGAGTGGAGCTGATACAGTTGGCCCTCAGGAGGCAGCAGGACAGGTGCAGCCTTCCTCGCTCAAAGAGGTGAGGTCGTTCTCAGGGTGACACCGCCAATTCTTGTTTAGCCCTGACATCAAGTGCAAGGTCCCCCACAAAGGCTGAGCCATCCTTTCTGACAGGCCCATGTCACATTTCTTCTGAAACCCTTGCTACCACTCCTGGGGAGACTGCGGACCACTGACCTGGGGACCTGGGTCTGCTTGGACCTCAGCAGCAGCGACCATCTTCCTACAGTCATATCTACCACAGAGCTGTGCCCTGCAGGGGGGATCTCTCACCCACTGTCTGCCCACCCTATGACCTCTTACTCATCCTCTAAACCCCGGCCAGGATAGCCCCTCTCCTGTGTCACCCAAAGACTTGCTGCTGACCTTTGTCTCCAGAGGTCACTGGTTCCCCACCCTGAGAGTTTATAAAACTCCGAGGTTTAGAGATGGCATAACTTGAGCCCACACAGGCAGGCTAAAACTGGATGAAGGCAGGCAGTTTCTGCAGCTCTGACCACTGCCCTCCCAGCCTCTCCTGGGCCTCGGCTTTTCCCCAGCTGCCTGGCAGGAAGCAGCCGGAGCCTCTCCCAGACAGCTGGGTGGCTGAATAATTTATAAGCCTTTTACGGGGAGCATTAGTGAAATGTCTCTCTGGAGTCAACATTGTTCATCAAAGACAGCGTCATGCTTAGCTGCCCTTTCCTCGGGATGCCACCAGGGGAGCTGCCCTTTCTTAAAAATAGAAATGTCTTCATGGCCTCTCTTCCAGCGGCAGCCAGGAGGTCTTTCTCAAAGGCAGATTCCCATCTGCTGCTGAGCACACAGGTCAGGCAATAAAGCCTGCACTGTCACCATTGCAGGTGACAGTCCTCCGGGAGGACCAAACTCCAGGCCTCCCTTGGTGTCACTCCCTGAGGAAGTGGCATTTGACCCAAGATCAGCAGGACTTAGAACTATTGTGCAGAGGTCCAAGGGCAGGACGAAGTAGCTCCCTGGAAAGTGTCCTTCCTTCCTGGGTTGCATCTGGCAGCCCCCTTGCATGGGACTGGGAGTTACCCTCCTGAATCCTGGCCAGTGAAATGCAGCAGGCTGGAATATCCATGACTGTGTCAGCATCCTCTTCCTCCTCCCCATGACTGGGGAGACTACATCTTAAAGATGGAAGTGGCCTGCAACCGCTGTAGACGATCAGTGAGCTCCTGGCTCAGTGAGAGACCCTGTCTCTGAGCTTCAGGGCCAGGGAGAGACCCTCTCTCAATGAACCTCAAGGTCAGTGAGGGACCCTGTCTCTGAGTTTCAGGGCCAGTGAGAGACTCTGCCTTAATGAACTCCAGAGTAAACAGAGTGGAGTGGCTGAGAGATGACTCACCCGTTAACAGCACTGCAGCCCTTCCCAGGAGCCCAAAGTCAGGTCCCAGTACCCGTATTAGGCAGTTCACAATCAGTTACTACAGTTCCAGGGGATTCAGCGCCCTCTTCTGGACTCTGTGGGGCCCTACACATGTGTGCACATAGACAGACACAGATACACAGATACACAGATATACAAATAACAAAATTTACAAAGTGGAAAGTGATAGAAGAGGGCACTCCACGCTAACTTCTGGTGTGTCTACACACATGTACATGCATGTGCATATGCACCTACATGCTCAAGTATACACACACAAAGCAAGTACATGTTGCATTTACATTAGTTAATTAGTTAGTTTTTTTTAAAGATGAAAGTGTCGAGCTGAGCCCCCAGGTCGTTGCACAGAAGCCAAGGCCTGGAAGAGTGACTAGTTCATCTGCACTTCTCACAGGAAGCAAAGTTTGTGTGAAGCTATGAGGTTTTGGAGAGAGAGAGAATATACATTTGGGGGTTACAGAACTAATTTACTGTTGAAATGTATTTCCTTGTCTCTTTTGGTGTGGCTCCTGGAATCTTTCATGCTGAGCCCATGTGGCTCACCGGACACTTCTCTTTAACTGCGATCAGCATGGCCTCTAGCTGATTGGCATTGCTTAGAGTGCAGGCTTTGGAAAACTAATCAGGGTGCGTTGTCTGCCTTGGCAGCCTCTGATTCCCCTGAAGGGAGAGGGGAAAGTGGTGCCCTCGCCGTCACAGTGATCCCCACCCACTCCAGACTCTGGTGTGCAGTTGGCATCCTCACCAGCTGTGCCTCCAAGCACAATAATTTCTGTGCCCGGGGTAGCAGACCCTATGTCTGCACTCAGATCTCCTCATTTCCCAGTGACAGGTCCAATGGGCATGAAGAGATAGATGTAGGAGGACTCGGGTGATTGGCCTGTGTTCAGCGGCAGGAGGAGCGGGACACATGCCGCCCAGTGCATTTTTCACAGAGGGAGCTCCAGGCGTGAAGTGTCAGCTTCGGGGAGGTCCCTGGAGGAGACATCCTCTGTTTCAGGTCCAAGGGGGGTCAAGGTTGAACTTGGGAGTCCGTGAAGATTCTGTTCAGATGCCTCTGCCTAATGCCTGACACTGGGTGCTCGTCAGGGGAACAGAGGTATTTCTGGGGATATAACGGAGATTCTGAGACCAGCCAAGGCTGCCGCGATGTTTGCAGTGTGATTTCCTGAGCCCCACACATACGTGTGTTAAAGAGCCAAGTCATTTCAGCATCTGTTTCTCCACAGCAGCAGATCGCACACACCCTCCCCATCCTTCACCCCCAAAAAAACTATTCCAACTCTTTTATGTGACTCTTTTGGCCTCCATCTTGGTGCTTTGGTCAGCTTTCTATGACCGCAACAAAACACACGAGCTAATCAACTTAACAGGAGGAGAGACTTATCTGGCTCCAGGACCCATTTAGCCCATTGTTTTGGCCTGTGATCAGATGGTACATCATGAAGGGACGCTGAAGGGAGGAGCAAAGCCAAGAAACGGGAGGGATCTCACCCTCTCCTGTCAGGGCACATTCCCCGTGACCTGAAAACGTCTCTTGAGGCTTCTACCCTCTAAAGGTCCCACCACTTCCCAACAGTGCCTAGCTGGGGTCCAAGTGCCTTTAGCGCATGGGCCTTTGGGGACATTTCAGATCCCCTGGTGCGTGTCTTTGGTAAGGTGAGGTTTGGGCATCCTCCCTTGACGCCCATTACAGAGGTAAGGACCTCTCCCAATCACGACACCATACCCTCTTGTACTCTGCCATCTGCCTGGCATTCTGCCATGATCCCTTCACAATTCTAACAGAATCAGAAGTGGTCATGTGACTAACGGCCACAGGCAGGCTGGTGACAGCTAAAGGCAGAAGAGACGGCATGGTGCTCTCCCCTCCTCGCATCCCACTCCTAACTTGTTGCATTTTGTTCTCCTTCCAATTTTAAGCCCCCTCCCCCAGCTCCAGCCGTGGTCCTGCCTCAGACACCATCTCTCCTGCGGCTCTCTCTTGACCCCTGGCACTCACATCTGGGCTATTGCCAGCCTCACCATCCCATGAGGCATCCCAGAATTCCTCCTGAGGTGGAGTTCTGTAATCTGTGTCCTATAACTTTCTTGATTTTTCTTCCAAATGTAAAGGCAGGGACTCATGTAGCCCAAGCTGGCCTCAAGCAACCTATATAGCCAAGGATGACTTTGAACCTGTGATCTTTCTCTCTCTACCTCCCAAGAGCCGGATCACAGGCATGCACCACCACATCTGATTTAGTTGGTGCTTGGGATTGAACCCAGGGACTCATATACGCTTGGCCAGCGCTCTACCAGCTAAACTAACTCCTTAGCTCTTCTCACTAATTTGTGTGAGTGTATATGCACACGTGTGTGTTTGTGTGGAGTACACACATGCATGTAGAGACCAGAAGACAATTTGGGTGTTACCCTTTGGGTGCCGTCCATTTCTTGCTTGAGACGGAGTCTCATTGGCCTGGAACTTTGCCAAGGTGGAGCCAGGTCACCCAGAAAGCATCCAGGAATCTGCCCATCTCTGCCGTCTACCTTTCTGTTGCTGAGATTACAACACATGCCGCCATGTCTGGCTTTTTTCAATGGGTTCTGGGGATCAAACTCAGAACTCAGGTCCTACCTCTTAAAAAGCAAGCTGTGTGCTAACTGAGACACTTCCCTAGGCCCCTTCTTCCTAATCTTCAGGGTTTGTGACTATAATGGCTTGAGTGTGAAGCACCCCCTCCCCCACACATGCATTAAAGCCTTAGATCCCAACTAATGATACTATTTGGAGAGGTTCCGGAAACATTAGAAAATGAGGAAAGCTGGAAGGAGTAGGACTCTGGGGGTGTGTTCTTGGGGTGTTGCATCATACCCTTCTCTCCCCTCCCCCCGCCACCACCCTGCTTCTCAGCTACCATGAAGAGAGGAACTTGGCTCTGCCGTGAGGCTCTGCCTTTCTCTAGGCCCACAGCAATGGAGCAGCTCACCGTGGACGCTCTGAAACTCTGAGCTGAAGCAAGCCATTCCCTTGTGAAGATGCTCTCCAGGGTATCTGCCGCAGGGAGGAGAGTCTGAGTACAGCACAGTGAGAAAGACCCACACAAGGTGACCACAAGAGGCGACCATCAGGTACGGTACCTTGGTCACATTCGTACCTGGATGATGGTTGGACTTGGTCTCTTACTTGGCATCCTGTCTAGGAAAAAGGGGTGTGAGGGGTGATCTGGGATGAGGGTACCCCCAGGAATTAGACCGTGCACAGCAATGGGAGGAGCCAAAAAGAGGGAAAGAGAAAACCCCCAGAAGTAGTGCACATCTGGCCGTCATGGTGGGAACACCGAGGGGCAGCTGCAGAGTTCACAGGAATGGCTGCCTCCAGAGATCTGCCGCCTTGGCACATAGCCGGGCCACTAATGAGAGCAGGGTAGAAGTCAGAACGTGAGCATGGAGGGTGCCAGGGCAACACCAGACTCCACCTAGAACTTGGTGTCTGCCTTCTCCGGCTCACCCAGTGGACTTTCATTCGCCCACCTTTGGCTCCCAAAATGTTATCGCCCTGGCTTCTCCTTTGCTGGCCCACCTTGAGGCTAGAGTCTTCACTGGGAACTTGACCATCATTTTAGCCGTTATAGAGGTTTGAGTAAAAAATGTCCCCCATAGGTTGGGGTGTTTCAACACTTGGTCCCCAGCTAGTATTTCTGTTTAGGGTTTCTTTGGTGGACAGTCTCTTAAGTGCCTGTATCTCTAACAGTCTCCCCTCCCTTAAGCTTCTTCCTGCCTGCAGGAGAAGATCTGACTTTAAGGAGGATGGAGGAGGGACTGCCTACAAAGTGGGCTCTAAGCTGAGACAAATACCGTGGTCCTCAGTTGTCCTCAAGAGTATGAACCCTAAGACCTCCAGGCCTGAGTCATGCCAAACCCTGTTTATCCCTTGTTTTCCTAACTGTATGCAGCCATGATAAATGGGCTCTCTCAGAAACTAGACAAACTGGATTGTCAAGTGAACTTGATTAGAAACTGACACAAACGGAAAAGAAACTTACGTCCATGCCCCTCTCTCAGCACAGCCATGGTGCTCAGCTGCAGCTTTATGTTGCAGTGGGCCTGGCTCCTAAAACCTCCCTCAAGACCCATGGTTATACCATTGCAGCACAGCCAGCCTGGATGCCAGGGTTGTGGGGTAGTCCCCTCTACCTATGACAGAGGTCCGTGGGCCCCAGATTCTGCCCCCGAGACACTGAGTGCCTTCCAAACAATTTACTGGAGCATGTATCCAACTAATAATAGGGTGAAGTGTATCCTTTGTTCAAAAGTTACCTTTACACAGAAGCATTTATCAAGTTTAATTAACGCGTCAGGGACTCCAGCGTGAGGGATGGCTCCAAACACAGCCCTGATGGTGCTAATTTTTCTACATTAATGCCAACACAGCATCCAGCTACAAGCAGGAAATAGACTATCAGTGGTAACGCCACAGAAGAAAATAGCGACTTCCCTCCCCCAAATCAAATTAAACACGTAGTGGAGGTGAAAGGAGGGGCAGGAGCTGCAAACCGAGCCCACAGGGACTGTGCCCAGTGCTGGCCAGGGACTCTGGCTCCCCAGCTGGGCCTCTGTTCTGCCCTGAAAGGCAGGCAGGGCCACCTGCGATCTTTCACTCTCACATAGCCTGGTGGTGGCTGGTGCCAGGACTGGCTGTGATAGTTTTTAAGGCTTATTCACATATGCATTTGTGTGTCTGCCTGAGTGCCCTTGCGCTCCCAGAGACTAGGCGAGGGTACCCAGTGTCTTCCAGCGCTCTTTGTCTAGTCCTTTGAGGCAAAGTCTCTTCCTGAACCTGGGGCTCACGTTTTCAGGGCTAGGTTGGAAGCGAGCACACCCTTGTGAGTTTCTGGGTCTACCTGTCCCTTGGAGCTGAGATTACAGGTGTGCACAGGGCACCCAGATTGCTACACAGCAGCTGGGACTGGAATTTGACTCCTCATGACGGCACTGTTAACCCCTGAGCCACTGTTCCACCACCCCTCCCGCAACGAACAGACGCCAGAGTTATGAACACACAGAGTTATGAACACACAGACCCTGTTATGAACACACAGCAAACATTGGGGGTTGGGGATAGGCGTTAACCTCTGTAAGTAACCCTGGAAACAAAGAAAAGTCCCCCGAGGGACAGCACATAAGTAGACTCTGCTCAGGGTCAGGGATCCCATAGACTATGCTATGATGTAGAAGTGAGTTCCCCACCACAGGAACAAGGCAATACGTCTGAGGCCAGGTAGATAGGCCTGTGGGCTCTTGGCTCAGGCTCTGGGGCGGGAAATGTCCATACCCTCCAGCCCCCCACCATTATGGCATGGGTGGCATCGTGGCCTGCTTTGTCTCCAGCTCCTGGGTGCAGCTGCTCTCTCCTGGAAGCTTCCTATCTTGCTCACATATTGAGGGTTATGTGTTCTCTCTACTGCAGGAGTCTTGCTCCCACACTGAATTCCGTCTTACTCCCTTCCCACCTTGAGGCTCCCTCCTGGTTTGCTCCGCCCCCATAATGGTGGCTGGTACCACCCAGATCTAAAGGAGCCATGGCCATGAGCTATATACCCACTGGCTGATATGCCCCTACCCTTACCATGGGAACTTACATCTTGACCTCTGCTTGGCTGCCAACTCCTTGGAACTCTGGGTCTCCCAAGATCATGGGTCTTCCTGAACCCCGTCTCAGCTGAGGCCACTGTCCAATCTAGAACCCTGCTGAAGGCTGTTGTTGAGTCACACCTGAGACTCGAACCGGAGTCTGAAACTGCACTGGGACGCTCATCCTTGGGCCTTGAACCCTTGCCTCTCAGTGACCACTGAGGATGGGCTACACGGGACTTCGTTAACTCGTAAGCCTTTCTTGTGTGGTACCACATGAAACAGTCTTAGCCCAAGATCCACAGGGGCCCAGCAGGTACCCTTACCCCACTAAACACGACTCATCCTGGCTCCCAGCTACAACCATCTCTTTAGACAGGATCCTGACCCAAAGGTCACTTAGTGACAGAAAGATCTGGAATCAGCCTGCAACACACCACACGTCCCAGATGGAAGGCAAACCTACAGCTCTATCCTGTGGGTCACTGGATAATGCACCCATGCACCCCACGGTTTGCAGGATGAGGGAGAGAAAGGCTCAGTGGCTAGTCTTCCTGGGCCTAAGGCAGTGCTGACTGAGGGTCTCTGTGCCTGCCTGAGGTGAACAGGGATGCCAGAGCCCGTGAGGAAATGAGGGGGGACAGAACCTTCTGGAAGTCAGTCTTGGGAACCTCTGGGAATCATCACATCTTCCTCAGTCTCTTCGCTTCCGTGACCCTCTGAGAGATTATGAGAGTAGCCAGTACCCCGTATTCTCCCCAACCCATCCATCCTACCACCTCCCTCATCACAACCGGCATTTCGGCTGTTTTTCCTGAACAGCTGCCATGTGCCACCCTGGCTCATACACACCCCACAGTCCCCATGACTTCACCACTAGAAGGAGGCTAGGTGGAGCAGGCCATATGCCCCACCTTGAAGCTGGCCTGGACTTAAATCTACTTTCTCTGTCCCTAAGCCCCGGGCCACCTGGAGTGCAGTCCCCGGAGGCGACATTGAAAAACAGAGCTGTTCTGGAAAGCTGTGGGAGCCATCACGAGGTGGCAGGCAGGGCCACTAGGTAATTGGATACCTGGGGCCCAGTTCTGACGTGGGCCACCCATGGCCTGAGGCTCAGCTCCCAGCCGTCTTCAGTAAGGCTTCTAGCCACCTTCACCCTCCCGCAGACTTCACCCAGGTCCTCAAGTTAATTATTCCCAGACAGAAAATTACTTTCAACTCTGAAAAAGAAGTGATTTGGGGAGGCAGATCTAATTACTGGCCCTTCTCTGCATGTCTCCAGGAGGCAAGGGAGAGTTTCCTGGGCCTGGGAATGCAATTATGGGGAACATTAGAGCCGCTGTGGTCAGTACCTACGTCAGCACTCAGCCAGCTCCCGGCAGGAACTGAGCCCTGGTGGCCAACAGCCTAAGAGCCAGAGACCAACTTTTATGATCTGAAAGGGGTGCTCGTCAGACTTTAGGGTTCATATGTGGCCCCGTGCCCTGTCCCAGGAGTAAGGTGAATGACATCCCCCCCAAACTCATGGCCACTCCAGACCTCAGTCTCCTGACCCTATTTGGAACCAAAGTCTTAGCAAATTAAACCAGACTCTGTTTGCTGCCTGCTAAATTTGGTGAGTGGGGTCCTCACTCAAAGAGGAGAGGATACTGCGAGACTGTGTGGCATCGTTGAGGGTTTGGGGCGGCCCAGGGCCATGGGAAGCTACAGGTGCCTGGAGTCTTCAGAGATTACCAGCAGCACTGTGTTCTTGACTTGCAGCAGGCAGAGCCACGAGAATACAGTCTTGTAAAGTACTTTAAGAGCCTGAATCTGGGGTCTGCTCGCTCTGTGGCAGGGGACACATCCAAAGTCTCACCAGTCAGGGTCCTTCCAGGCACATGCTTGATTCTCTCCCATGGCTCTTCCCTGCTTCCTTCCCAAACTCCTTGGGCCCTTGCCACAAGCAGTCGCCTGTTCCCCAAGCCCTACAATGTGTCGAGGAACCCTCTCGTGGCCTTCAACACAGGCCCCAGCATCACAGTGCCCATTCTGTGACTCTAGCAGCCCAGAAGCCTCCAGCTTCACACTCCCAGCCCTCAACATCACTTCCCATCCTGCTCCACCTACCAGGATGCTCATTCCACCAGCCCCAGCTTCCCCACAGCAAAAATCATAGCCAGCGACTTTAATGGACAGGCCCTGAGGATGCCCAGGAAGTAGGTACTGGAGAAGGGTGGTGAATTCTGGGGAAAGGTGTAGACCCTAACTGAGCCAAAGCAGCCTCCAAATTCCACCCACTCTCAGACACATTTCTTTTTGTGTTGTTTTGTTTTTGTTTTTGTTTTTTGAGACAGGGTTTCCCTGTGTAACAGTCCTAGCTGTCCTGGAACTAGCTCTTGTAGACCAGGCTGGCCTCGAACTCACAGGAATTCACCTGCTGCCACCACCCAGCCTCTCAGACATATTTCTGTTCTCAGGATGGGTTAAGGGTTTCTCTGTCCACCATCCATTCTTGCACATGCTCAGTTGCACAGTTCCCACACTCAAAAGGACTGGGAGGGCACAGAGCTAGCAGACTCAGCAGATGCACTAAGCTGGCTGCTTTTGTCAACTTGACACAAACCTAGACATATCTAGGAAGAGGGAATCCTGACTGAGGGAATGCCTCCATCAGATTAGCCTGTGGGCGGTTCTGCAGAATATTTTATTTATAAATGATAGATGTAGGAAGGTCGAGCCCAGTGTGTGGTGTCACACCTGGGCAGGCAGCCCTGGGTTCTATAAGAAAGCAGGCTGAGCAAACCCTGGGAGCAAGCCAGTAAGCAGCACTCCTCCATGGCCTCTGCATCAGCTCCTGACCTGACCTGACTTCCTTTGATGGAATGATAGACTGTGATGTGAAATGGTGAGCTGAAATAACCCCTTTCAGCCAGGCAGTGGTGGTACACACCTTTAACCCCAGCACTTGGGAGGCAGAGGTAGGCAGATTTCCAAGTTCAAGGCCAGCCTGGTTTACAGAGTGAGTTCCAGGACAGTCAGAGCTACACAGAGAAGCCCTGTCTTGAGAAACTAGATAGATAGATAGATAGATAGATAGATAGATAGATAGATAGATAGATAGATAGATGGATGGATGGATGGATGGATGGATGGATGGATGGATGGATGGACGGACAGATAGATGGACAGACGGACAGATGGACGTACAGATGGATGGACAGGCGGATAGATGGAAGAACAGAAGGATAGATAGATAGACAGATGATAGATAGATAGATAGATAGATAGATAGATAGATAGATAGACAGATAGATAGACAGACAGACAGACAGACAGATAGATATCCTTTTCTCCCTAAGTTGCTTTTTGGTCATGATGTTTTATCACAATAGAAACCCTAACAAGACACTCACCAGAGCCAGTTCCTTCTAGCTTCTTACTCTACCAACTTCAATGTATGTCTGTCTCTCTTTCTCTCCTCAGGGTAAACACAACTGATGTATGTCTGATTTCACAGCCATCTTCTGAAAGGAATGAAGAGAAAAGCCAAAAGCTGCAAGTCATGAGGTGTTTCCCTGGAATCCTTTGTCTTTACATTAGAAGATGGGTGCGCTCTCCCCCAGAGAAAGACTACTCACTTCTCAATGGCTGGGTTACATGGCCATGTCTAGCGGCAAGGGAGGCTGAGAACATAAAGGTTAGGTGTCCCTTCTGACCATAGAAAGAAGGATAAAGCTTGACTAGGTCCTTCTAGGTATCAGCTGACAGCAGAGGTTGCCCTCAACCAGCAGCCTCTCCCTCTGGGCTTTTCCCTGGGGCATTAGTGATCAGACAAACCTACAGTTCTGGAGACTATGGGGCCAAGGAAGGGCACAAGGACAGATGTCTGGCCTCTGATAAAGGAAAAAAGGGGCGCTCACCCAACTTGAGGCTCTGCTAACATCTCAAGCACTCACTGTTATATCCCTGTGTCTGCCCGCTTACCTCTCTGTCTCCATTTCCAACCAGGATGTGGGTCCACACCCTGTCCCTGCTCTTTCTCAAGAGTATCTTTGATGGCAAACAGTCAGCTCTTGATGGCTACATGGTAAGTGGATGAGACTGAGACAGGGACAGCCAGGGAAAAGACAAAGCGGTTGGAGAGAATTTGAGAACGGAGCAGAGCTATGAGGTTAGAAATGAGAACAGCCCAGGGCTGAGCCCCAGATGAGCCCAGCAAGTATGAAGGGAAGGACGAGCTGGCAGAGCGCCTGCAGCCCGAAGGCCAGAAACGGACAGACAGCTGCCCAACACCCACACAAACAGCAGCCACCTAAACCTCATAACTCCGAAAAGTTGAATGAATTTCATGGGAACAGAATCCTTCAAAAACTTAGAATGAAAGGGGAAACTGTTAGCAAGAAAAGATGCTGCTCCCTCAGAGTCTGCCCAGCAAAGGTCTGCTAGGAATTTTCTCCCTGTGCCTGGGACCTCCCCTTCTGCCCCTGGGACCTCCCCTTCTGCCCCTGGGACCTCCCCCTTCTACCTCTGGAACCTCCCCTTCTACCCCTGGGGCCTCCCCTTCTGTCCCTGGAACCTCCCCATCTTCTGGGACCTCCCCTTCTGCCCCTGGGACCTCCCCATCTTCTGGGACCTCCCCTTCTGCCCCTGGGACCTCCCCCTCCTACCTCTGGAACCTCCCCTTCTGCCCCTGGGACCTCCCCCTTCTACCTCTGGAACCTCCCCTTCTGCCCCTGGGACCTCCCCTTCTGCCCCTGGGACCTCCCCCTTCTACCTCTGGAACCTCCCCTTCTGCCCCTGGGGCCTCTCCTTCTGCCCCTGGGACCTCCCCATCTTCTGGGCCCTCCCCTTCTGCCCCTGGGACCTCCCCATCTTCTGGACCCTCCCCTTCTGCCCCTAGGATCTCCCCACACCCCAGACTTTCCATTCTGCTCCTGCAATGGCTTGGGGGTCTCAGGACAGGTAGCTAGATGTGATCCCTACACTTGGGCCTCCACCCCAAGCTGCCACATCCAAGCTCAGGAGAATTTAGATTTTCACAACCCCAAGCCTGACAGGAAGACCACATGAACTGACCCCAACATAGTTGTCCAAGTCCAAATAATCTACGTCCTGTACACCAGCAGTCCTTGCCCCTATGGATTGAGAGAGCCAAACCATCCCCACTGCATCCTGCTGTTCCTACTGGCCGTCACCTCCTGGTATTAACCGGCAGGAAATCCCCCACAAAGCCGCTAGATGAGCTTAACCTGTAGAAGTCTTCCCAAGCACTAGGAGAGCTGAAATGTCCCCTCCTGCTGAGCAACAGATTTCCAAACTGCTACTACAAACCTACAAAGCCACGAGTGAGGACAACTCCAGAGCTAAAAATATCCAGGCAGGTAGAGAACAGGTGTCAAGGAAGGCCTCCTTCTCCGCCCGCCCACGTCACAGACTCACCTGGCAGCAGGTGCGTGTGTGCGGTACATGTGAATGCCAAAGTGCCGCCGCCTCGAAGGGAGTAAGAGAGAGCTCTGTCTGGAGTCAGGGATGAGTGGCGACAACCCGGGAACACATTCAGGTTAGTCGTGCAGCGGCAGCAGCAGCATGGAGCTTTCATGAGCAGAACAAAGAAAGCCCTGGTGAACGACACTTTCAGGTGCATTGGTGGAAACATCAGGTAGGTGGGTTACAGCTGAGTGGGGATATCTCCGCTGTGAGTACCAGATGCTGTCAGAGGACATTCTTATCATTTGGGTTGGTGGATGCTAGGGGTCTCTTCACACATCCCAAAGGATGTATTTACCGAATGGTCCCAAGGTTGATGGGCCACATACAGAGCTGGACAATAAATGGTCATTTAAGGGAGTTTAGGATAGCCCAAGATAATCTACCACTAGGCTCTGGATCTGCTGCATTCCAACTGCTCCACAATCATAGTTCTCACCTGTCAATCAGTCTTGGAAGGCGTGGCTTCCTTCTGGAGTAACTTTTGTTCAAAGATCAAATTGCTGAAACAGGGTAGGGGAGCCAAGCAGACAGCAGTGCTATGGGGAACAAAAAAGGAGACAGAAAGGACCCAGAGAAGCTCTATGGGCCCTCTCTTGGGGGCCATAGTGGCGGCTGCTGATCAGCTCCTGTGGTCTCTGAAAAGGGTGGGGACAGGCCTGACACATGGGATTCCCTCCTCATCTTCCCTGTCATTCACCAGGCCTGCATCCCAGTGAACAATGCCCCAGACTGTACAGTAGTCAGCAAGGAAGAGTTTGGGGGCTGAGGAGATCTTGCCATTGTCCCTGTCCTGGCGGTAAGGGGTTCCAGGTTCTTCTTTCCCCCCAAGAACTGAGCAGGGACACACAGTTGCAGCAGAAACAGTGGCCACTGATCTTCAAATGATCCATTTCCAAGAAGTCAACCAGCAGAGGGACGAAAAGGGACACATAGGGGAGGATTTGGGGTTCATTTGCATAGAGCAGGCCTTACTTTTCATGGTCTCTCTCATACATAGCTCTACACACAGCTTCGAACATCCTATGTCTCACTGGCATCCTCAGTCTCCATCCAGGGGTGAGCCACAAGTCACCTGCAGACACTCCAGAGTGTCGCCCATGACAGTAGCCAGACGTAGGCAGCCTCGTCTGTTGTTTCCCCCACTGATGATCTTTTAAGGCTTTGGACAAGGCCTTCCAGACTACGCTTTCCACATATTCTCCTGCCTCAGCATCACCTCTCGTAAGACCCTGTGACCACATCAGGCCACCTAGATGATCCAGGACAATTAACTACTCGTAGGGTTCTAATCT
Organism: Myodes glareolus; assembly: GCF_982192425.1. NCBI lineage: Eukaryota > Metazoa > Chordata > Mammalia > Rodentia > Cricetidae > Myodes > Myodes glareolus. Next base: position 46,883,991 of record NC_142044.1, read on the forward strand.
TGTAGCCTCTATAATGTCCCTTTGGCAATGCAAGATTCAGGGTGGATTGGGAAGGGTCACCACCTGGCTGAAGTCAGAGTTGGCAGCCCTCGTGAGGAGATGAAGACACACCAGCAGGAACTCGCATCGATTCCTTCAATCCTTCCCCCAATACCTGCAAAGGAGACTTTGGCTCTCAAGCTGCTAACCTGGAAGACAGGCAGCACACCCTGCTGACCAGAGTGGGGTCACTCAGAGGGGATGAAAGCCATTCCTGCCTCTCAGTCAGAAAAAGAGGGAGACGTAGCTAAGAGCACCCAGAACCCTCTCAGAGACAGCAAGCACCCAGGCTCTGTGGATACACACCACACCCCTGCTCTGAGCTACACCCATGTGCAGGCACAAGGCTTGATCAGCCCCATCTTCCCACAGATGTGGGAGCGCTGACATCAGCAGGAGGGCCTTGGATGCTATCTGAGGTGACTTCTAGATCAAGTATATTCTTGGAGCAGAACTTATCTACACTGAAGACTTCTATGGGGGTCGTCTCTTTATAATGGCCTTCTGGGAGTGCATCTAGACCACCCCACCAACCTCAGGCTGGGCCCTCTAGTATCCAGTCCTTGCCTGTACCTGATGCTGGGAGACCCACACCCCCCAATACAGCCAGCACACTTGCATCTAGTCTAAGAAGCCTCTACCCATTACCCTCACCAGCCAGAAGAGCCAGCAACATTTTGCAGCTGGCCCAATCCCAAGCTGACCCTTCTCAGCACTGAATAGCCTCTTCCTGTCCCCTAGGGGATATCTGTCTCCTGGACCCCCTCTAACCTCAAGTGCCCAAGAAAATTATTTCCTTAATCAAATATTCATGGGCCTGCCAAGCCTGAAATAGGCCTGAAAAGAAGAAAGGCAATCTGTGTCCAGCACAAATGCTTGACAAGATGCGTGAAACCCTCAGAACTGCCTTCTGAGCTGTCCCTGCCCCCCCCCTCTCCTCCCACTCCCTGTCAGTAAGGAACAGGTACCTAGTGCTGTCACCCGGGGACTCCTGCAGGGCTCAGTCCTGGATCTTTGCAATACTGAACAAGAGTCTTGTACTCATTTGACACATCCTCCACTTTCTGCAAAGTCCTGCTGTCCAGGAGGCAGTGACCTCAGACTCTGGAGATACCCATGCCATCCTCTCAGATGAGGCAAACTAGTTGCAGCCATAGCGCCATGAGGGGCCATCACTGTCCCACACATCACCTCCTTCCTTCTTAGCCCACCTCACAAGAATGAAGCAACAGCAAGACATGGCACTCACATAAGCCAGGCAGGTGACCTGTTGGAGCTCCAGACACCCATGGATGCCTCCACCACCCGCATCACTATGAAGAATCACTTGTCCGGTACTTTGGAGAGACCATGAGTGGTAAACATGGAATGTTGCAGAAAAATGAAAGCCCAGTGTGGTGGCGACAAGAAAGGAGAGATGTGAGCAGACACTCATGAGGCCGTGCCGGAGTGGGTGGGCACAGGTACGGACAAGAAGAGGGGATGAGGATCTGAAACCACACAGAGGAGAGAGGCTGTGTGACCACCGAGCAGAGACGGGAGCGGTGGGCCTACAGGGCCAGGGAAATGTTCCTGTTTCCAGCAAAACAGGAGGCCAGAGGAAGCAGGAAGGACCCTCCTACTGGATACTTTGGAGGAATCACAGCCCTATGGACAGCTCAGCCTCAGACTTCTGGCCTTCAGACTGAGGAAGAGAGCATGGTTGCTGTTTTAAGCCTCCCGCCATAGCTGGAGCACTATATGGAGCATAGTGGCAGCATAGTCCCGTGATTTGACTCAGGGTAGAGCCTCACTCATCACCTCTAAAAGCCTGAGTAAGCTTCCAGCAGGTAAACTGCGGCAACTTTGAATCCATGGCAACGGCATCCGAGTCAGCACATGCAGGTGGGTGGGGCTCCATCCCAGAAGGTGGGCTACAGTTTTGGGCCCATGCCTGATCCTCCCTTTATGTCCCTCAGTCAGAGCTTCTCTTGGGTCTACAGAAGGCGGCTGCTTGCCACCAGTTAGTTCCCAGTCTGGCCCGATTATTGGCCCTGGATGTCCCTGAAGCTCCCGGCCTCATCCCAGCCTCTCTCTGAAATCCAGAGGGTTCCTAGCCTCACTCCGAGTAGGAGCCAAAGACTGCATACATAGGGCTGAGGCCTGGTGCAGCCTGCTCCTCAGGCCCTGGATTGCTATTCAGTTCACCCTTGCCTCTCCCTGCCGAAGGTGGGAGATAAAGAGGCCAGACCACTTAGCACATTATAGACACCAGAGGAACCAGGCTTTCCCTGAGCAAGATGTGTGTGCCATGCTGGGATTCCGATACTAAAGGTGACTCAGCACATGGGTGAACAGGGGCAGAAAGTCTTGTCTGGAGAAGCAATCACAAGGTTGTTTGTGTCTCTTTGTCCTCTGCCTAATAGAGCAGCCGTCTACCAGGGTCATCTGACAGCGCACTCACTTTTATCGGGCCTGCAGTTAGCTGGGTAAATGAGGCTGCTGGCTCCTGATAGCCTTGGAGCAAGCATCTCAGTGGGCCGGTAATTACTCCTCCCTAGGGACCCAAGAGGGTGGAAACCCTGGCGGGGCAGAGGCATGGGAGATCCTGGAAGCCTCTAACCATCCACCATCCTGCTAGCCATCCTGCCTAGAGACCCTGTAGAGGACAGCGGGAACTGCCCAAGCCTCTGGTGACATCCGTGACTTTAATGTGTCATCAGCTGACACAGCGTCTGCCAAGGGCTGCCCCACCCTGTTCTCTTCCCTGTTAATCCTGGGGAATCACGGATGAGGACATGCCCAGGATGAGGATTTGGGGGCAGGTTCCTCCTCTGCTGGTTCTGACCAATTAGAAGCAGCCCTGAATGGCCTGGGAACAAGCGAATCTCCTGAAGGAACAGCCTCGGAGGGTGGACTGTGGTCTGGGGCAGGGGGTGGGGAGGTGGGGGTGCCTCTTCTACCAGGCTCACTACTCTGCCAAAGTTCACATTTAGAAACTGCCCTATCCAGGGACAGTGTGCTGCATGGGGCAACAGCCAGATCTGCCCTCCAGGGTCACCTCAGGCAGAGGAGTCTCTCAGGAAGGCAGCAGCTGAGGTCAAAGGCAAGCTTGTACAAGAGGGCAGGAGGCTGAGCAGCCCACACCACAGACAAGAACAGGCTTTGTAGGAGATCACACATCCTGGGACCCTGGTGTGAGGGGGTGACCACCTCCTTACCACTTCTTGTCCCCTTTTCCCCCAAAGCCCGGGGTCCTCTTGCCCCCCCCCCCCGCTATGTATTTGTGCACATGTGACATCAGTATTCTGCCCCTCCAGTTACCCTCAGGGGCTATATGTGACCCAGCAGGTCCCACACAGCCCTCTCTAGTCACGAAGACAGCAAGCAAGCTGGGACCTTTTCCCAAAGTGAGCCACAAGCTGCCACTCACCTAAGATGCTAGCATAGGGAGGATGTGACAGAGGTCATCAAAAATGCCTCCTGCTTGAAGCCACGGGAGCACAGCTCTGATGTGAGACCCAGGTCTCTCGCATCTCTCAGCCTCAGTTTCTCCACCTGTGGGAGCGGATAATTACAAACTGAATTCCCGGATGTTGGGAGGCTCTGTGAGTCAATGCCTGAGATTCAAATTAAGAAAAGCCAGGTGCTGGGCAGATGTGGGGATCTGCGATGATTGGGCTGTTGCCATGGTGACAGGAGCTCCGTGTTTAGTGGTAAACATCTCCAATCCTCAGAAGCAGCTTCTCCACTATGTTCTGACATCTTGGAGGCAGGCACATCCAGGGTGTAGCCACCAGTGACAGGAACTGGCCCAGTGGGCTGTCTAGGGACAGGGCACTTCCAGGTTTCCTGCCCCAGCACCCTGTGGGTTTCTATCTAGAACTTTCCCCCAGAACCAGAACCACCTTGCTTCCTGAGCATGCTTTAGACTCTGAAAGTCCCCTCTCCTTCTGCCTGTGACAAATGTCCCCTAAGTCTCCGGGAAGTGTGAGGTAACCCCCTCCAATCCCTGTATAAAGGGCACTTCAGTCACGAAGATAGAGACAGCAGGATGGCATCAGGACAGCAGAGCAGGCCGGGGCTGAGATGGACAGGTGGGATGGCACCAGGCTTGCTGTGGCCTGACTCACTTGACTCTAATAACCACAGGAACAAGGGCTTTGCAAAGCTGCCCCACCTGTCAACTACACCAGAGCCTGGCAAACGGGAAGCGCTCATAGGCCTGTCCATGTCGGTGCAAGGCCGCCCCCTAGGGTAACTTCTGGGGACTGCAGGGCAGATTAAAACTCACGCAGTCAGGTGGAAGTGTCCTGGACCCACAAAACCAGTGACTACTATGGGCACCAAGACCTTGGCACTGAAGGGCCTGCATGTGGGAGGCACAGGAGTCAGAAAAAAGCACAAATACAGTGTTTTCAGGAGGCAGCGTTCTGAGGATGCAGCCAAGGCTCATCCTCTGTAGCCTTTCTGAAACCACCCAGCAGAACTCTAAGGTAAGGGAAGGAGCAGGGAAGGGGAGGAGAAGGAAGAAGGAAGAGGAAGAGGGAGGAGGGAAGGGAAGGGAAGGGAAGGGAAGGGAAGGGAAGGGAAGGGAAGGGAAGGGAAAGAAAAGAAGGGAAAGGAAGGGGAGAAGAGTGAAGGGAGAGAGGGGAGAAGGAAGGATTTCTGGGAAGGTTTGGGATCCTTCACTTTGACCTCAGGCTATGATGTGAACTCCCAGGAGTTTAGGGAACACAGCAAATGTAAAGAGCCTGGGATAACCCTCTGCCTGCCTGTTTGGAACAGCAAGATCTGGAGTTTAGCAACACAGAGCCACTAAAATTGCTCCCCAGGGGAAGACATAAGCAAGGGCTCCCCCTTCTCCTAAGATCCCAATGACAAACTGAAAGACAATTCCAACAAAGTTCAATCTGGGGAACCAAGGAATCTATTGGGCTTCCTACAAAGTATAGGTGAGGGGTTGCATGCACAGGTGTGGGTGTGCCTGCCCCCACAGGAGGCGTCTGGACAGCAGGGATAAGGGCTTTCTCTTATGCGCATAGATGGAGCCCCCTCTGCTTGACTTCCCTGGCCCATAAACTCTGCCCCTGCGGTCACCTGCAATTAAGGCAGAGTTAAAAATAACATGTGATACGGGGACTGGATACTCAGGTGAGGGTCTCATAACCTCCCACCCCTCCATAGGGGTGCAGAGAGTCAGCAAGCCCAACTGAGAGGCCCTTTCGCAAGAGGACACAGCTGAACTCCAAGATGGTAGTTGTGAGGCTCAGAGGACCAGTCACTTACAACAAGCCAGCAGAAGGAGAAGCAGGCAGAAGAGGTCAAGAGCAAGCGGTAAGACTGCGAAGGGCCCTGAAGGCCAGGGTTGGAATAGCTGAAATAACTGGAGAGTGTCTCAGGTCAGCCTCCGGCTGCTGACTGCAGGAAAGAGATGGGCACAGCTAAGGGTGAGAAGGCAGTGGGGAAGGTGACTAGGGGTGGCCCTTGGCTTGGCCCTGCAGAAGCCACACAGCAAGTCAGAGTTCCTGGCACTGGGATTGACTGAGCACCTGAGGGGCAGAGGTGAGGCCTCCTCCAGTTTGGAAGCCGCTCCGGGTCAGGGTGCAGACACCAACAGGGGAAGAAGCTTCCTGCATGTCAAATTAGGAAATCCCATGGACATCATCAGAGGCTTCAAACCCTGGAGAGCAATCCCACCTCAGACACAAAGACAGCTGAGCATCCATGACCCAGATAGGTGAGCATGGGCCTCTCGGGCACACATCTGCCCTGGATTGGAATTTCTCTCCAGTCCTGCAGAGTCAGAAAGGGGCAGGACCTCCATGGAGTGAAGCCCAGGAAGAGGGTCCAGCAGCACAAGGGATGTTCAGATGTCCTCTATGCCTACTGTGTCTTGTTCATCCCAGAGCTTCTAATACCACAGTATGACACAGACAGAGACCCAGGAGCTCGGGTCAAACCCTCGGGTACACAGGAGCCCCTGGAGACTAACTCCAGGACAGACAGAGGACAGAAGAGAAGCAGATACTCCAGTGATCCTATGAGGAAAGTGGCTCGTCCCATTTTACAGACAGCACAGTTGAGGTTCTGGGAGGTGAAAGGAGTCCCCACGTACCTCAGTCCCGGGATGTTTCACCTAGACCATGCCACCCTGCAGCCAAGCAACCCACTGTCTCCAGGGACCCCAAGACTAAGTTAAGGAGATTCTTCCCTCTCCTGAAGGAGAGCCGCCCTCTCTGGAACAGCTGCAGCCAGCTCCCTACATCCCTGGCTGTCTTAATCACCACTTGGCACCCAGACTGGTCTGCCATCTCCATAGTACCCTCAGACAAAAGTCTCATCTCCAAAATATACAAAGAACTCAAGAAATTGGCCATCAAAAGAACAAATAACCCAGTAAAAAAATGGGGTACAGACCTAAACAGAAAATTCTCAACAGATGAATCTAAAATGGCTGAAAGACACTTAAGGAAATGGTCAGCATCCTTAGCCATCAGAGAAATGCAAATTAAAACAACTCTGAGATTCCATCTTACACCTGTAAGATTGGCCAAGATTAAAAACACTGATGACAACTTATGCTGGAGAGGATGTGGGGTAAAGGGAACTCTCCTGCATTGCTGGTGGGAATGCAAGCTGGTACAACCCCTTTGGACGTCAGTATGCTGATTTCTCAGAAAATTAGGAAACAACTTTTCTCATGACTTTCTCAAGACCCAGTAACTTTTGGATATATATCCAAAGGATGCTCAATCATGCCACAAGGACATGTGCTCAACTATGTTCATAGCAGCTTTGTTTGTCATAGCCAGAACCTGGAAACAATCTAAATGACCCTCGATCAAAGACTGGATAAGGAAAATGTGGCACATTTACAGAATGGAGTACTACACAGCAGAAAAAAATAATGATATCTTGAAATTTGCAGGCAAATGGATGGAGCTAGAAAACATTATTTTGAGTGGGGTAACCCAGACCCAGAAAGATAATTATCATATGTACTCACTCGTAAGTGGCTTTTAGACATAACGCAAAGAAAAACCAGCCTACAATTCACAATCCCAGAGAACCTAGAAAACAATGAGGACCCTAAGAGAGACATACATGGATCTAATGTACATGGGAAGTAGAAAAAGACAAGATCTTCTGAATAACTTGGGAGCATGGGGACCATGGAAGAGGGTAGAAAGGGAGGGGGAGGAAGAGAGGGGAGCAGAGAAAAATGTAGAGCTCAATAAAATTAATTTTAAAAAAGAGTGGGTGCCCTCCTCTCCATCCCACTTTTTTTTTACCCTCCGGCTCTCCAATTTTCTTTATTTTTTTAAGATTTATTTATTTATTATACATAAATTTATTTATTTATTATACATACAGCATTTTCAGTACTCTGCCTGCATGTCTGCCTGCAGGCCAGAAGAGGGCACCAGATATCATTACAGATGGTTGTGAGCCACCATGTGGTTGCAGGAAATTGAACTCAGGACCTTTGGAAGAGAAGTCAGTGCTCTTAACCTCTGAGCCATCTCTCCAGCCCCCTCCCCCCATCGCACTTTTTAAAACAGTCTCTCACTCAACAGGAGCTCCTCAGTTCCCTCAGGACAGCTGGCCAGTGAGAAAACCTAACCCTGGGGCCCACCTGTTTCTGCCCCCCAGCACTGGAGCTACACACGTGAGCCATTGCTCCTGACAGTAACATGGGTGCTGAGGGTCTGCATAGCAGGCACCTTCCCAGCTGGGCTTCTTCCCAAACCCCTCACCCACATTCTTTACTCCAGTCAGGCAGAGGCCCCCAAGCTTCTCTCAGGCCTTCCAACTTGAGCCGGACTCACAGACTTGAGCGAAGGCTGGTGTCTGGGTTGGAGACTTCTTAGGATAAAAGGAGACAGAGTAGGAAAGAAAGACCCAGAGGGTCCTGGGAACCACAACTGTCCCAAGCAGAGTTCAGAGGGACCAGGGTGGAAGCCACAGACCCTGCCAGTCTAGGAAGGAAGGGAGTTCTATACATTTCTGCACGAGGAAAACCCTCAGTTGTGGATGGATAACTGCGAGGAGATGAGAGTCTCTGTCCTGGTCTGGTCGGCAGCAGATCCAGGGAGAGAGGTTAGGGGGACCTCAAGGCCCAGGGGCAGCTGCATCTTCTAGAAGCACCTTTTGGGGTATCAGAACTCCTAGAGACTCCAGCGAGCACACAGGGAAGCTGGCGTTTGCATCCAGAACAAGCCTTGAGCTGTGTGTTGAGTTGGGCTCTGATGCAGGGTCTCAGGGCGACCGGATCATGAGGGTTTCGACCACGACCTTAGATTTGTCTGTTGATCTGTTCCTAGCTGAACTGGTTACTGGGAGGTGATGGGAACTTTAGCAATTGGAATCTAGTACAGTCTTTCTCTCTCTGTCTATCTCTGTCTCTCTCTGTGTGTCTGTCTCTGTCTGTATCTCTGTCTCTTTCACTGTCTCTCTGTGTCTCTGTCTCTCTGTCCCTTTCTGTGTCTCTGTCTCTGGGTCTCTGTCTCTCTCTGTGTCTCTGTGTCTCTGTCTCTGCTCCTGGCTTCCATATGGTGAGCAGCTTTCTCCCTCTGTCACGTGCTCCCACCATGACATTCTGCCTCACCTCTGGCCCTAAACAACGAGAGAAACCACCCTGGACTGAATCCTCTGACACTGAGCTGACTGACAGACCCAACACAGAGGATGTTCTCACTGCAAGGCAAACAACTTTGCCAGATCAAAGCTGCAACTGCCTGGCCAGGAGAAGCACCATCTACCACCCTGGAAGTACAAGGCCACCAGGGCAGAGGGACGTGTGTGCCCTGGACCCTTCTTCAGGTCTGTGCTGCATTTAGGAGGCGCCTAACAGTGAATAACAGTAAAATCTCTTGAGGGAGTCTTTTCAGTGCACAGGTTTGCACAGCTAGAAAGGCCAGGCCTGGGCCTGGAACCCTGGAAAGAAGGCTTGGTGGAAGGGTGCTTGTCTGGCCTGTGCAAGGATCAGGGGCTCACTCCCCAGAAGCACTCAGTGGCCAGTCACTGTCTCCTGAACACAGGCCTGGGGCTCGGGAGAGAGCAAAATACTCCAGTTGTCCAGCCTCGCTGGAGCATGACTGCCCTCAGAGGCTCATGGGAGAAGACAATTCGGAGCAGCCCCTTCAGACAGGGGAGGCTTCATGGCCCTCAGACTTCCGGCAGCTTTGCTGACAGTCAGCAGTCCTGAACTGGATCTCATTAGCACAACCTCAGAAACATCCAGTCAGGTCCTAGACCGCTTGAACCAGCAGGGATCTTTGCGTTCACCTTGCCCACAGCTGTTACGGTTTATTTGGGAAACTGAGGCCCACAGAAAGGCAGCCATGCACACTCCGGCATCAACCGGTGGATGCAGGTGGGACTCCAGCTTCTGAACATCCAACACAGCCCACCCCTCCAGTCTGAGGGAGCTAGATCCCTCCTGGGCAGGAGAGTCCCCACCTCTGCCCCTCCCCCCACCCAGGGAGTCGAAAGAGCTAAATTCTCACTTAACAGCGGGATGCTTCTGGGCCTCATTACCATGATGCAAATTAATATTTATTATGCAATTATTCATCTTTGTAATTGCTAGTATTTCAAAGGGAGCACGGAAGGTTTAATTAGAACATGTGGAATGTTATTAAAATGGAATGTCAGAAGGAGGGGTGCCCCTCTCCCCTCTACAGCTAAACTCCAGAAGGTTCTCAGAGCTGGAGTCCACACCAGCCTGGCTTCCCTACCTGGATGCTCCCCATGAGATTTTGATCCTTCTTTCTTATTCTTCTCTTAAGGTCTTGACTCCTAGAAACTTTGTCATGTGATAGCAGAAATTTAGACTCAAAGAGCCTGGGGACGCTGCTAGACGCTTACGTCATGGACAAGTAGCTTCCTGGTGTAGAGGTCTGGACCCTCTGAAGGGACTGTGGCGAGCTGGACATGGGGGCTCACACCTTTAGTCACACCGGGAAGCAGATGCAGACAGACTGCTGTGAGTTCAACGTTAGCCTGAACTACAAAGCAAGTTCCAGGCCAGTCAGGGATACACAGAGAGACCCTGACTCCACAAAACAAAGACACTTAAAAATGAATAAAAAGGGCTATGGCATCTGGACAGGAGCCTGCCACCCTCTGTCCCAAGCCGGCCTGGCCTGTACAATCTCTGTGAAACAGTACACCCAGCACCTCCTGCCTCCCCCCATCTTCCCCTGCCTCCTCCCTCCTCCCTTGTCTTCTCCCTCCTGCCTCCCCGCATCTCCCCCTGCCTCCTCCCACCTCCCCTGTCTCCTCCTCCTGCCTCCTCCCACCTCCCCTATCTCCTCCTGCCTCTCCCTGACTCCTTCTGCCTCCCCCTGCCTGCCACACAGCAGCCGGTCAGAGGGTTTTTAGGTCTGTGGTTCCCTCATCCATAACAGACTTTGTTTTTTGGTGACAACCTGAGATGGTCAGAAGGTAAGTGGTGATTTGGAATAGAGACCTACCTGCCCAGCAGCAGCCGTGACCTTGTCCCCACACAAACAGCCTGAGTGGAAGAGAGTGAGTCTATAGTGCAGTGGGGAAGCCAAGACCAGGTCCTCAGCCTGGGAAGCTGAGCAGGAATGGGGGAAAAGCTCGCCAACTCCAGTACGGGAGTAGGGGTGGATGCTCAAACAGGTGTTTGGTGTGGGTGTAACTAGCAAGAGAGGATAAACTTAGATAGGAGACACTGGGTGCCTTGGGGCTCCCTGTGATGAGGGATTGACTCACAGCCAGGTCACAGTCGGCATCACGGAGACTGACCCTCTAGGAACTGAGATGACCAGAGAGAGGCACAGGGAGACAGAACTTGTCTCTGGGTCTCAGGGTCTCACTCTTCATGGAGTTCTCAGGGAAGGGCCTTTCCCAGACCCTGGGGCACCGTTTTGGCTGGACAGGCTGCCAATAAGAGAGTCACCTGTTACACACACACACACACACACACCACCACCACCACCACCACCACACCCAGCTTTTATGGAGGTGCCGCGGAATCTGAACTCGGGTCCTCATGGTTGCATAATACGCATTTACCCACTGATCTATTTACCCAGATTGTTTTGAGACAGCCTCATGTAGGCCAGGCTGGCTTCAAAGCAGCGATGAAGCTGAGAATGGCGGTGAACTCTTGGTCCTCCGTGTCAGTCTAAGTAGTAGGATTGCAGGTGTGTGCCATAATTTCACATAGGACTGTTGACAGAGAAACCTGCAGTTCAGGTGTAGAAAGTGGCCTTGTGACTCTGGCCCTGAGACTGGCACGTTCTGCTCCAGGCTCCAGGTTAGCCAAGCTTCCTTTTACTGTTCTGGGCACCCACCCCGCCATGGGTCACTATGCCTGAGGGTCACCACTGCAGGGGCCCTGGCCTCTATCACTTTATGCTCATCACCAAGGTCACCAGGTGCTCATCCTGGAGCCCCATGAACATCTGACACCCCAAATCCCACAGGGCCTCTGCAGACAAACTGCTTCTACCTTACAGCTTAGGCAGGACAGACAATGGCAGGCTTTCTTCCAATGCTTTCCAACTGTTCCTAACCAGCCAGAAGTGTCCTCCTGCTGTGAGCCTAGACCACCTGCCAGGCAGAATGAATATGCATACATGCTAATCCGCATATCCTACAATTTGCATAACAATCAGAGGCCAATTCTCCAACTCAGTAGTGGCTTCCAAAGGCAGCTCAGATCTGCTTTGAAGGTTGCCTGCAGGGGCGTGATGGAGACTCTGCATCCCAGGGCTCCTGGTAGAAGGGCCCCCAGCCTTGAATTTTCACAGGGAGAGAAACTCAAGGGCCAGAAAGGCCAGGCTGGGGGAGCTGTGTGAGATGCCAGCCTGCTTGCCACTCAAGGGAAGCAGGGACAGTGAGGGTGTTGCCTTGCTGAGGTTCAGGGAGGGACAATCTGGGGATGGACTCTGATGGACCCTCCCAGATCTTCCAAGAAGGAAATTGCTTGCTTATGGCCAGGTCTCTTGATCATACTCCCATCTTCCGCTCCTCTCAGGCACTCAGTTTTCAAAGTTCCTTCCATTGAGATAGGAGTCCCTCAGGCAGTTGCAGAGTTCCTAGTAACACACACATACACACCCCTCAGGTCTGCCCAGCATTGCTGCACACTGCTTTGCCCTGAGCCATCTCAGGGGAGAGGGCCTTGAGAGTCTCCCATGGATTGGGGACAAGGCAACCTCAGGTGATGTAGGTGGGTCTTCTTTCTATGTGTTGCTTTCATTGGTTAATTAATAAACTGCTTGGCCTGATAGGTCAGAACACAGATAGGTGGGTGGAGTAGACAGAACAGAATTGTGGGAGAAAGAAAGCAGAGGCAGGCAGACGCCATGGCTCTCCTCTCCAAGATGAATGTAGGTTAGAATCTTCCCGGTAAGCCACGACCTCGTGGTGCTACACACATTATTAGAAATGGGTTAATTAATATGTGAGAGTTAGCCAATAAGAGGCTAGAACTAATGGGCTAGGCAGTGTTTAAAAGAATACAGTTTCCGTGTAATTATTTCGGGGGTAAGCTAGCCGGGATCCAGGCGGGAATGCAGCCTGCTGCTCCTACTACATTCAGGAAAAAACAAAACAAAACACCTAGGAATTCATATCCCAGCCTCCCACTAACCCAATGTACCTCCGCAAAGAGGGGCAGGGTCTAAAGGGAGTCTTGGGGTACCATAGTGGAACTCCAAGCAGGCAGGATGGGAAGAGCCTGGGTGGGACCAGGACTTTGGGTTCAACATGGACTCAGTGTCTGGTGCAAAGTTGGCAGTGTCACCCACTGGGTGACAGATAAATGTGAACATCTCTCTCTTCCTACTGACCTCACCGAATAGCCTTGGCATGTTGGGAGAACCCATGACTCAGCTGGCACCCTGCACCTTGTAGGTAAGGACGTTCATACCAGGTATAAAGCCAGAGGGGGGCCTGAGGACCTTGCAGCTTGAACCACATACACGCAGTTTGTCCCTTGTGAAAAGTTTCTGTTCCCAGATGTTGGGTCTCTCCACCGATGTAATAAATCAGATCAGGCCGAATTAATAGTCCAGGCTTAATGAGCAACGCACTCCTGGGTGGTCCCAGGGGAAGAAGGGAAACCACCAGGTGAAACCAAGAGGAGGGGGTTTTAAATGCCCTAGCGGGGCGGAGACGCTGACAGAGAGCTTTCTCGGAGGCAGGATCTGGAATGGGAGGAGCAGGGCTGGGCAGAACTTCCCAAGGCCTTGTATTGGCAATCTAGGAAGGATAGACATAAAGTTGCATTTGTGTAGGACGCAATGACTCTCTATCGGCAGTTTCACACAGGAAAGCTACTAAATATTAATAAAGCATCATGAGCATGCGCCATGCACCAGCACTGCTGTCAGGTCCTATGTTTACAATCTGACTTCTGCAGCGATCACCCAATGGCTAGAGATGAAGACTGGGGGTGGGCGGGGCAGAGTGACCCAGTAATCCCATCAGCCTCACACAACTCCATTGGGATGTCTTAAAATGTATGCCTCTAATCCAATTCTCGGGAGGAAAAGGCAGGTGAGTTCAAGATCAACCTAGTCTACTTAGTGAAACCCTGTGTCAAAAACAACAAAAACAAAAATCTCAGCGTGCAACTATTCTAAACCTCAGCCCTTGCATTCCTGTGTTTTTATCTTGGGGAATGAAAATGTAAAACCTGTTAGCAAGGCTAGCAAACACCGCCCCACCCAGCACTCCCCCCAAGACTCAGCCCGGCTAGACCCCTACCTCCCAGCAGACTCAGCCCGGCTGGCCTTCAATAGAGTGCTCAGAGGCCCACCCGTGTTGAGAAGCATGATCCAGGCATGGCAAGAAACTCCTGACAGTTGCAGCAAGCTGGGACCTCTCTGGGGAAGCATGTCAATCTTCCTCTCTGGGGAAGCATGTCAATCAAAGAAGCAATTCCCCTTCCCCAGGGCCCCAGCACTGGTGAATGACTCCACTTCTATGACACTTGGAACGACAGTAATGCCGGAGAGGTCGGGTGCCATCCTGAAGAGAAGGTACTGGAACTGTTCTGTATGGTGGTGGTGGTGATTTAAACTTGCACACGTGATAAAGCGCTCTCTCTCGCTCTCTCTCTCTCTCTCTCTCTCTCTCTCTCTCTCTCTCACACACACACACACACACACACACACAATCTGTGAACTGTAACTACAACAGGTGTCACATTTTGGCTGTGATATCCAGCTACCTGCTCTGCCAAATGGCACCATTTCTAGAAACCAGAGGCAGCATAGAAATGACACCCCCAACCCCCACTCTTTCTCTCTCTCTCTCTTTTTTTTTTTTTTTTTTTTTGTTATCTCACATAGCCCAGGCTGGCCCTGAACTCACTGTGTAACTATAGATGACCTTAAACTTCTGATTTCCCCGCCTCCTGCTGGGTTGACAGGTGTACACCACCGCATCTAGTTTATACAGTGCAGGGGATCGAACCCAGAGCCTTTTGCGCGCTAGGCAAGCTCTCTACCAACTGAGCCACACCCCCAGCCCCTTCTCTAGGATCTCTTATAACTGCTTGTGAATCTACAATTGTCACCATTGCTTTTAGCAACGTCTTTAAAAAATTGTCACAGCCAGACAGTAGTGTCTCTCGCTTTTAATCCCAGGCAGAGGCAGGCAGATCTCTGTGAGCTCAAGGCCAGCCTGGTCTACAGAGCCATTTCCAGGACAGCCAGGGTTCCATAGAGAAATCCTGTCTCAAAAACCAAACAAACAACAAAAAAGATGTGTCTTCGTTAGGGTTACTATTGCTGTGATGAAACACCATGACCAAGGCAAGATGGGGAGGAAAGGGCTATTTTGCTTGCACTTCCACATCTTAGTCCACCATTGAGGAGAATCAGGACAGGAACTCAAGCAGGGCAGGGACCTGGAGGGAGGAGCCATGGATGGGTGCTACTGACTGGCTTGCTCATCGTGGCTTGCTCAGCCTGCTTTCTTTATTTTGTTTGGGGTAGGGACTGTTTGTCTGTTTGTTTGCTTTTGGGACAGGATTTTTCCATGTAACCCTAGCTGAGCCTGCTTTCTTATAAAACCAGGACCACTGATCCCAGGTGGCCACACCCACAATGGGCTGGGCCCTCCCATATCAATGCTAATTAAGGAAATTGCCTACAACCTGATCTTATGGAGGCATTTTCTTAATGGAGGTTCCCTCCTCTCAGATGACTTTAGCTTGTGTCAAGCTGACATAAAAGTAGCCAGCACAAGATGCCAGATGACACCCTCTTGAGAAGGTTCGGAAGTCTGTTGGAAACTTCCTAGCAAGTCCACTCCTGACGGCACTGTCCTGGAGTCCTGAGATCAGGTGCACACAGAGACATAGTCACTGCAGCTCTTTGCTAAATAGCTCAAAATGCACACAACCCATGCCTGTAACTTAGGCAGATGCACGCACTCCACAAACAAAATGCCACAAAGAGAAAGAAATACTACAAACAGTGAGCTGGTGCATACTTGCCAGCATTTGGAAGTGGAAAGGACAGGAGGACGAGGAGTTCAAGTCATACATATTTGGCTCCCTAGTAGTTCAGGCCAGCATGAGACCCTGTTTCAAAAAAAAAAAAAATAAGTGTGTGTGTGTGTATGAGAGAGAGAGGAGGGGAGAGAGAGAGAGAGAGAGAGAGAGAGAGAGAGAGAAATATTACCACTAAGAGAAAGTAACTTCTGTAGAGAAGAAACTAGCAGATCTTATGGAGAGAGTGCCAAGCAGTGGGAACCGGACAGAGGTAGCTCCGAGCTGCCAGACTCCAGGTACAGAAATCGCAAACCAGCTCTCTGTGGGGCAGTAGCTATCAGAATGTCACCTGCTAGGGAAAACTGCTGAGGAGTGACCCAAGTGGCCTGGACTGGAGGCAGTGGTATGGTGTGTAGGTAGGTGAATACTGCCGGCAGCCCTGGAGACACAGGCACCTCAGTGTTTGTCCTAACAAACAAAATAAGCATTAAACTGGGAGCCTAGAGTGAACCTGAAGTCCCACAGGGGGCTGAGGTAGGAGAAGGTCTTGAGGGCAGGAGTTTGAGGTCAGCCCAGACAACACAGGGAATCTCTAGGTTAAAGTAAAATAAATAAATATAAGTTTGTATACATTGTATGGGCCTGTTGGTATAGCTAAGATGTAGAGAGCCCGGACTCCCACAAATGAACCTCCCCAGAGAGGACTCTGGGAACCCTACAACGAGACCACCAGTCACACATGGTGCTGATGTTGTGCACTGAGCAAGTTTTGCCACCGAAGTATTCTGAGCAGTGTCCCTGGTCCCTTCTCAGAAGACCACTAGGTCTCCTCCTCCCAGCAGGGACAACCTGAAATGATTAATCACCATTGTCTAGTCAAGTGTCTTCTAGGGACAGAATTGCCCAGTGGAATGCACAATGGCTGGAGAAGCTGGTACATAGCCAGGCAGGCCTAGAGGAATAATAATTAAATCAGTAATAATAAACACAGCAATAACTTTGATTGGAGAAACAAGAATAATTTTGATAGTAACAACTGCATCAGAAGTGATAAAAACGATTACAATAGCAGCCCGCCACTCGCACAGAGCAACTTTGAGATGATAAACAAGGTTTGGACAATCATTTAATGGCAGGGTTCCTGCCCATCATCCCCCAAGCTCTGTAATGATGATGTCACCTCCAGGTAGAACATGACCCTGCTATACATACAGCTGGATGGCTGGCAGAGGTCACCCCTGAGAGTCCTAATCAGTGGAGGGATCTCCAGTTGTTCCCCCTCCTCCTCAAGTGAGTGTGAGGCGCGACTCTGTGCCTGTGTGTCTCAGTGTCTGGGGGGGTGTCCGAGTGTGTGTGTGTGTGTGTGTGTGTGTGTGTGCGCGTCCGTGTGTGCTTCCGTACCTGTCTGTGTCCGTGTGTGTGTGCTTCATAGTGTGTGTCAGAGTGTGTCTGTGTGTGCATCTGTGTGTCCATGTCCATGTGTGTGTGAGTGTGTGTGTGTATGTATGTATGTGAATGCTTCAGAGTGTGTCTGTGTCAGAGTGTGTCTGTGTGTGTGTCCATGTGTCGGTGTCCGTGTGTGTGTCCGTGTGTCCGTGTGTGTGTGTGTCAGAGTGTACCATGTGGGATGCTGCCTCCCAAGGAATGGGAAAGGAGCCCTCTGAGGGGGAAGGCAGGATGAGGATGTGTTGGCAGGTTCTGAGAAAACCACTGCTTACCAGCCTACCCTCTCTCAAACAAACAATGTCCACTACAGGTCAAAGGGCAGGACATAGGTCTGACTGAGAGGGACTCCTCCACACACTGTGCCTGGGCTGACTGTTGCTGAAAGCAGCATGTTGTCACTGGAAGCAGGTGGGTGGCTGGGGTGGCACCAAGGCTCCTTGTCACCACTGTGGCCATAGGGTACCCCAACTGACCCTTGATTGTCCCAGGAAGTTGCTATTTCCTACAGCTGTGCTAAGCTGGCTACACATGCCCTGCTTGTTTGGTTGCTAAAAGGTTTCCATGACAACTAATGGGGGGGGGGGAGATGAAGGAAGCCTAGCACCTTACCATATCACACTCAAATGACTCAGAATTGGGTCCCTCTGGCAGGAACTCCTGCGACCAGGACCTCCCAGTGGGGATAGGGGTGGTTGGATCCGATGGCCAGAAGCCAGCACCTAGGGAATGCATCTGACTTGAGACCTGATGCCTGGAGGCTGGAGAACAGAAATGGAATTGGGGACAGCAGGAAGACTATGGGGACCAGGCTCTGGGACACAGATGCCTCTTTGACAGCACCCTCTCTGTGGTTGAGCATGAGCACCAGGCAGCTGTAGGTGGAGACTCAGGAATACTGGTTCTTCCTACAGCCCCTTACGCTGGGACAGTTAAGGAACCTGAGGCTGTAGGAAGTGAAGCAGCCTGTCCTCAAGGAGTGCCCTTAGGCCTGTCATTGTGACTCATGTGGGCTGGAATGGGTTGGTGTCTCCTTATCCTGAGCAATTAGTTAGCAGACATAAAGGCTGACCTTTACCTGTGACACTGAGAGACCCAGGCACAGCGAAAGGCGTGGTCCTGGGGCATAGAACACAAGAGAGGTAGCTAGCCCGGGATGGAGGGTGTGCTGGCCAGCTTTATATCAACACGACACAAGCCAGGATCATTTTGGAAGAGGGAACCTCATTTGAGAAAAACGCCCCCTCTAGACTGGCCTGTGGGCAACCTGTGAAACATTTTCTTGATTGCTACCGGAGGGCCTGCCTCACTGTGAACAGAGCCACCCCAGGGCGGTGAATAACAGGCTGAGCGTGACAGCAAGCAGCGTTCCTCCAGGACCTCTGCATCAGTTCCCGTCTCCAGGCTCCTGCCTTGAGTTCCTGCCCTGACTTCCCTGAACGAGGGACCGCGAGCTGAAATCAACCCTTTTCTCCCCAAGTTGCCTCTGGTTGTGGTGTTTACCGCAGCCCTGGAAGCTCGAGCTAAGATGCAGGATGAGACAGCAACAGCTGGAGCACCTGGTCCTGAGTCTCAGAGAGAGAGAGATGCAGTTTAGGGACACATGACGTCAATAGGGAGGACAGGAGATCGTGTGATTAGAGGCCTGGGAGTCAGAGCCAGGAGAGCTGTCACAGAGGAGACAGGCACCAAGAGGGCCAGGTGGTGGCATGGGAACGGGCGGTGAGAGAGAAGCCCGCCTCCCACCTCAGTCCCCGCAGCTCCTCAAGGGGTCCCCAGCTACATTGTAAGTGGGGAAAGGGAGGGCAGAGATTAGCACCTGCATCTGACAGATGGGGAAACTGAGGCACGACAAGCCTGAAGCACAAGAGTCTGTGGAAGAGCCGGGAGCAGGTCCAGGGTTGTAGTCCTGTCTCAGGGGACCCTTGCTCCACAGCAGCCATCCCAAGATCACAGTAGGCAAGGGGTGGAGAAAACCCCAGAAGAAAAACAATCATCTTCATCTTCTCACCCCAACCTGCAAGATGGGGGGGGGGCAAAAAGGTTTTTGCCGCCTCTAAGGAGGCAATTGTTGCTATGGTGACCCTTGTTACCTGGCAACTGAGTTACATCATCCTGGCCACCTGCTATCTCTCTTCTGGAGCTAATGGCTGGCTTTAAGGATACACCTGCATCCAACAGGCCCCTTGTCTCAGAAAACCCACCTGTGGGGACAAGTCAGGTCGTCTCAAGCACAAGAGGGCATACAGAGACTCCCCCCAGATGTGCGACAACCAGAAATGGAACGGGCTTTCATTTTCAAAGCTGAGAATGACTGCACTAGCAAATGGGATAATCAAAATTGTCAACCCCTCCCCCCCCAAAAAAAAATCTTCAAATAGTGTACCATACAGATGGAGTTAGGACAGTCAACCCACAAAATCCCCGGGCCAGTCAAAGCAGAGGTGGAATCCAGAAACTGTCTCCGGGGTCCTGGTGAGCCTGTCATGCGGCCCTGTCTAGCTCGAGGTATGGGCCCGGCTCCTCTGTCCTGACTTCATTTGCATATATCACCCTGGCAGCAGCTGAAGGTACCTGTGTGGGTTCTGGTCCATCCTTTAGTGCCTCTTCCGCTTGGAGGCTACCTGGGGGTCTCTGCACCCTTTGAAGCTCAGAGCTGCACAGAGGTTCTTCAGCGACCCCCATGTTAGAGGGCTATACCCCAGTTGCTTTCCAAGAACCTGCTCACACAGCATCTCCTTCTGGGGACCACCGCTGTCCTTGGGCTGACCGTTATTCATTCTACTGTGTGTTAGACTGGCTTTCCAGTTGAGAACACTCAACCCAAATTCCGACTCCTAGAAGTGATGGGTGTGGTGGGGTCTCGGCATCAGAGACTGTGAGATGGCTCTAAATCTCAGGGTGGATATCCTCAAGAAAGGCAGAGGAGGCCGGTGAGATGGCTCTGCAGGTAAAGGTGAGGACCTCAGTGACTAATGCAGAATTGACTCCAGAGAGCTGTTCTCTGATCTACACACAGACACAGACACACCCAGACATGGTGGGGGGGGGGAGATAGAGAGAGATAGAGACAGAGAGAGGGGGAGGAGAGAAAGACAGAGAGACGGGACAGGGAGAGAATAAAGTCTAAGAAATGAAGCAGGGGATGGAGAAGTGGTTTGAGCACTGGCTGCTCTTCCAGGGAACCTGGGTTCAGTTCCCAGCACTCACATGGCAGCTCACAACTGTAAGCGGAAATTGCTTGTTCCTTCCCATCTGCCCAGACCCAAAACAATATTAATTGTAACACTGCTTGGCCAATAGCCTAGGCTTCTTATTAACTAACTCTTTTTTATTAAGATTTTATTTATTTTTATTATGTATACAACATGCTCCCTCCATGTATGCCCGTGCGCCAGAAGAGGGCCCAAATCTCATTTTAGATGGTTGTGAGCCACCATGTGGTTGCTGGGAATTGAACTCAGGACCTCTGGAAGAGCAGACAATGCTCTTAACCACTGAGCTATCTCACCAGCCCCTTATTAACTAACTCTTACATCTTAAATTAGCCCATTCCTGTTATTTTGTATTTTACTACGAGGGTCGTGGTTTACCAGTAAGGTTCCATCTGTCTCCTTTGGCAACATGGTGTCTCTCTGACTCTGCCTTCCTTTCTCCTCTATCTCTGCTTGGAATTCCCTCCTTGTTCTATTCTGCACTGCAATGGGGCCAACGCAGCTTCTTTATTAACCAATGGTAATAAAACATCTTCACAGCATGCAGAAGGGAATCCCACATCACCCAACTGTCTGTAACTCTAATTCCAGGGCATCCAACACCCTTGCACAGACATACATGCTGACAAAACACCAATGAACATAAAATAAAAATAAATTTTAAAAAAGAAGCAGAGGAGAAGACTCAAGATGGCCACAGGAAAGTGGAAGCAGACACAGAACCATGTACCCATAAGCCAAGGGATGCCCTGGGCTGTGGGAGCTGGCAGAGCCTCCGGATCTTGATTTTAGACTTCTGGACTCCAGAACTCAGTGGATATATCCATGTAGTTTTAAGACTTCTGTGTGTTGTCATCCGCCAAGGTAGCCGGAGGCTATGATGGCAACCTTGGGCAGTACCCTCCCCGCTTGAACTCCTCTCTACAGTGTCCAGGCGGCCTCCCTCAGAATGACACAAACCCTGACTGTCTCCAGGTGATGGAGGCCAAGGTGGTACAGCAGAGCTCGCTTTGGGGTGTGACAGGGACAGTGCTCCCACTGCCTGACCCTTTGAGCATCATCTCTGGGACTAATGCCCAACAATATTCCTATCTCTCCCCAAGTTGTCACCTAGGGTTCAGATTAGAGGGCTGGACCCCTAGTCTCCAGACCCATTTCCAGCAGACTTTGGGGGAGACAGAAGCCCCAAGATGGCGAAGTCCCTAGCAGGGTGCTGGTTTGAAAGGCTCATCTTCTCTAGGGACAAAAAGTCACTTAGGTCCCAACCCACTGGAACCACCCTTCAGTGCTTGCCAAAACCTTCAGCCGGAAGCCTTAGCCCCAGGTCTGCACTCTTGAACAGAGTGATGGTGACCCCTGCTGGCTCAGAGCCTTTCCTAACCCAAGGCATAGCAGGCAGCTAAGGCAGAGGTGGCGGGCACATGAGAGCTCTGGAAGGATCAAGCATTATCCTCAATCATTATCTGTGAACACTCAACACCAGTAGCTCCCTGACCACCCAGGGAATCTCCCCTGCAGTAGAGCAATGGGCCAGATCAGGGACTGGGACCTGACTTGAAATCAGAGACCCTAGCCCAAGCTCTATGGATCAAGATGAACCGTAAGGACAGCAGGCTCCAGGACAAGGTGGGAAGGTCCCAGGAGGTCCCTGCCCTTGCCTGAGCCTCAGTTTGCCTCATCTGTGGAATGGTGATCAGGACACCATTTTTGCCATCCAGGACCTCTGGAGGGACCTGAGGGTGGCAGATAAGTGTGTGATGGGGGAGGGGAGCTGAGGCAGCCCTGCAGCCCTGCAGCAGAAGGGCCAAGTGCTCAACCTGGTGCTCTTACTGTCGTGAGCCTGGCTTGCTAAGCTTTTTACTACACTCACTTTTAAAGGTTTATTTTATGTGTATGCGTGTCTTACCTACATGTGTTGTCTGTGCCACATATGTGCCTGGTGCCCATGGTCAGTAGAGGGCGTCAGATCCTTTGGAACTGGAATAACAGACAGTTATGAGCCACCATGAGGGTGCAGGGAACTGGTCCCCACAGCCTCAGTTTTATTGTTTTTATTTTCTTAAGCAGGAATGCATTTCCTCGCAGCACTGGAGGCTAAAATCCTCAGGTCTGGTGTGCTGTTTGGTTTGGTCTTGTTTTAGCTTTTCCTTTTTTTTTTTTTAAAGATTTATTTATTATGTATACAGTATTCTCAGTATTCTGTCTGCATATATGCCTGCAGGCCAGAAGAGGGCACCAGACCTCATTACGGATGGTTGTGAGCCACCATGTGGTCGCTGGGAATTGAACTCAGGACCTTTGGAAGAGCAGGCAGTGCTCTTAACCACTGAGCCATCTCTCCAGCCCCTGTTTTAGCTTTCCCTAACACTGGGCTCCGGAAGACTGTTTTCACGTAAGTACATAATGCACTTGGTAAAATCTCTCCTGCCATCCCCCACCAAGTGTCACTTCTCAACCCACCCAACGGTCCTGTTTGCCTCCAGCTTCATTTCTACTTCCTCGTCAAGTCATCCGTACCTACGTACCTATCTATGTATATGAGGTCTAAGAGCCATAAATGGGAGAAAACGTGCCACATCTGTCTTCCTGGGGCATTTGACACGATCATCTCCAGTGGTGTTTGTTTTCTTGCAAAAAACATGACTTCGTTCTACTTTGTGGCTGGAAAAAAAAAGCGCCCCCTGTGTGTATACAACATATTTTCTTTATCTGCTCCCCTGTTGATGGACACCTGGGTCAGTGTTTGTGTTAACACGGGTCTTGGTGTGCTGTCAACCTGTCAGGGACCGGTTCTAGCCTGGGCCATAAATTATTTCTCTAGACCAGACCCCAACATAAACTCTCTCTCTTGTCCGACGTGGAGGAGACGGAAATAAAGACACAACTCACATGGCTTAATCGGGAGGGAGATTCTCAGTAGTCCCTCATGAAGTCCTGAGTTCACATCCTGGAGAATTCCTCTCGTTTATTCTCCAAACAGATTTTCTACCAACACATAAACTGAGTGAGAAATATACCAACATTCTGTCTCCTAGCCAGGTGAATGGCGTTTTGTCACATCCACATCTACCTGTCTGCTGTGGATGCTAACTGTCACATAGGCTTGAATTAGCATCTCTATAAGGCATTCTCCAAATTACAAAGAAAGGAGCAACAACATCCTGACCCTTTGTTCGGGCAGTGATAGCCTGTCTGCAGGGCTATGTGACCACCTCAGGTGGGCCCTATGGCTTCAGAGCCTGGCTGCCACACCATATAGAAATATGGCCTACATCAACCCAATTAAGAACTCATGGGTTCAAGCAGTCCTCCGACCTCGCCTTCTCTGAAAGGACTGCAGGTATTGACACTGGCTCTCCGCGTCATGTTTATTGGGCTCCTTCTTCTTTTCAGGCTCCTGACCCCACCATGCAGCTTTGGATCCTCCCAGCTCCTCTATACTTCCCAACCCCAAGCAGCAGCTGGCCCCATCGCCTTCCAAACACAGTCTCTCCAGGGAAGCCCCTAACCGATGGAGTAGCCATGGGCACAGCTTCGCTACCTGCCCTTCCACAGCCTGGGGTTGCTCTCAGGAGACCTTGTCCCAGCACAGAATCAAGCCCAGCACAGAAGTGTCCCAAATACAGAAACAGAGGATACAAGTACGGTGCTCCAGCTCTGCCTCTGAGTGCTCATTCTGCACTAACATACTGAATAGTGCCTGTGGGGTTGGGGTGAAAGCTTGGGTGAGTTGTGGGCTTGGGTGAAAGCTGGGCAAAAGCCTGGCTGCAGCCCGAAGGCTAGTGTGTCAAAGTCTCCATCTGTGGGGCACTGGTGCCCTCTAGTGGCGGATAGGAAGAAAACAGCATACAGCCTGGGAAGAGGACCGCGGAAGCTCTTCTCTACGGGGATGTCCAGGTGGAAAGGGACAGGTGCCAGGCAGGGGTTGAAGTCCTCAGGAGCCTCAGATGACCGTGCCACCCTTACCTCCTGCTATTCTCTGGTTAGTTACTGTCTGTCACCCTGTGAGTGAGTGAATCTAGAGGAAGCGAAATGAGGTCTTGAGTGGCAAGGGATTCCTAGTGGGCATCCAAAGCCAGGGCTCCTGAGAGCCTCCCATGACATGCTCAGCTCCAGAAGTATCCTCCTTCAGTGAGAACTGAAGCCAAGGTGGCTCATGCGAGTTTAAGGGCTGGACTATCTAAATCCTGACCTCCGTCTGGGATTCACAAACATGGCTGCTACTGCTATTACATACCCCCTTCCTGTACAGCTAGACAGGCGTCAGCACAGCAGAGACCCCACTTTGCTCCAAGCAATGATCCCCAGTGACTTTGGAAATGGACCTGTGGCCACCTCTTCAACGTGCAGATAGAGAGCTGGGAGAAGAGGACAGGAGCAGGGCAAGGAGGACAGCTCAGAAGGAAGCTACAGAGTCAGACCCAGGTTCAAATCCCAGCCCAAACACCTTCCCATTCTAATTCCCCTCCCCGAGTTTTCATCCCTTTCCTGGGTAGTCGGTGTTTACGCACACGGGCAGTATGATACTCGAACGCGAGCTCTCTGCACAGTTCAAGCCCGAGGCTCAGTGACAAAGGCAAGTGTGCAGATCCTGCAGAATACCGGCCATGCAGGAGACCCAGAGGCGTCAAATTACCGTCCCTTACAGCAGGGAGTCATCAGAGCAGGACCTGAGGCTGGGAAGGATCCAAGTGGAGCGGACCTCAGAGACCAGGCACATCTAGATGAGTCTATAGATGCAGAATTCCAGAGATGCCAAAAGCAGGTTAGTGATTGCCACGTTAGGGTTGGGTAGGGAGGCCACTCACTCATCCCTGATCCATAGAGACAAAGAAAAAGATTTCCATGGCTGAGGATGTAGCTAAGCATGCCTGAAGTTCTGGGCTCCCTTCCTAGTACCATGTAAAATGAATGTGGTGACATTCACCTGCCAATCCCAGCACAATCCCAGCAGGAGGATCAGGAGTTCACGGTTTGGCTACTTAGTGAGTTCAAGGGTAGCCTGGGCTACATGAAACATCTAGATGAGTCTATAAACACCAAAAAAGTTCTATATTTAGTACTAAATACTACTATATTTAGTAGTATTACTACCAAATATACTAAAGCCACACTGCCCATCCCCCTGCCCTCAAGAGGATGGATTTTGTGGTATGTGATTTTAGCTCAGGTTTTCTTTTTTTTAATTTTTATATTTATTTGTTATGTATACAATATTCTGTCTGTGTGTGTGTCTGCAGGCCAGATGGTTTGAGCCACCATGTGGTTGCCAGGAATTGAACTCAAGACCGTAGCCCCTCAGCTCAGGTTTTCTTTTTTTTTAATATTTATTTATTAATTATGTATACAATATTCTGTCTGTGTGTATGCCTGCAGGCCAGAAGAGGGCACCAGATCTCATTACAGATGGTTGTGAGCCACCATGTGGTTGCCGGGAATTGAACTCAGGACCTTTGGAAGAGCAGGCAATGCTCTTAACCATTGAGCCATCTCTCCAGCTCAGGTTTTCAAAAGCCGAGAGACTCCTTCGCTGCCACTGATCCCTCCCTCCCCAGCAAGCCAGCTGCCACTGATCCCTCCCTCCCCAGCAGGCCACGAAGCCTCTCCTGCCTCATTGCAGCTCGGTCCCTGTATTAGTAACTCTTCTTGTTATTGGTATATAAATACCTTGACAGAAGCAACTCAGGGGAGGGAGGGCTCATCAGGACTCACAGTGTGAGGACTCAGCTGGTCACGGTGGGGAAGGGTGTGAGGGCACAGTTGGTCATGGTGGGGAAGGGAGGGAGGGCTCATCAGGGCTCTAGGAGTGAGGGCACAGCTGGTCACGGTGGGGAAGGCAGGGTGGCAGGAGTGAGAGGCAGCTTGTCTCATTGCATCGCAGACAGGAAGCAGAGAGAGCGGTGCTGGCACTCTGCTTGCTTCTTTATACTCAGTCTAGGACTCCAACCCGTGGACTGGGGCCGCCATGTTTAGGGTTCTTACCCTCCAGTTAACCCAGTTTAGAAAATCTCTCTCTCAAACATGATTAGAAGGCTGTCTCTGAGGTGATTCTAGATTCTGTCAAGTTGACAATATTAACCAACACACACACCACACATAGGCGCACACATACATATCACATATACCACACACACACACCACACACACACACCATACACACATCACACACTCCACACACACACACCACATACCACACACACACACCATACACACATCACACACTTCACACACACACACCACATACCACACACACACACACACAAACACTCGATACACCACACACAGCACACATACACACTCTGTATCACACACACACACACACACACACACACACACACACAGCTATATATACACTGCTGCCATGAGAAGTCAGAAGATTGCATCCAGTCTCACTGGGCACACCCATTTTGCATGCATTATCTGACATTAGGATGGTTATTCCTATCTGACTTCCTCTCCTAACCCTTCATGAACCCCCACAAAGTCAGTGACCATATTGGCTACCCTTGCGTTCACCATAAAGCAGTGACCTCCTGACAAGCAGACAAGCAGTAAAGACAGGATAGAGGATGGATGGATGGGTCGGTGGGTGGATGGATGGGTCGGTGGGTGGAAGGATGGGTGGATGGATGGGTGGATGGATGGGTGGGTGGATGGGTGGGTGTGTGGGTGGATGAATGGGTGGGTGGGTGGGTGGATGAATGGATGGGTGGGTGAAAGATAATTAGATAGATGGATGAGTGCATGAATGGCTGAATGAACTAGATGAATGGATGTTTAGGACTCTCGACAGTCATCCAGAGTCCTGTTTGGGAACGGAGGGCTGAGCATCATTCGCTTCACCCTCTGCCTGATGACTCCGACCCTGCAGATTCTCCAAAGCTGGTGAGCTATGGCCAAGCAGGAGCAGCTAGAGCTGAGAGGGGTAAGAATCAGTGTTCCTCTCCGCCTGCAGCTCACAGCCCCACCAAGCCCAGGAGCATAGACAGCAAGCTCAGGGAACAGGGAGTACTTCAGAGAGACCAGCCAGCCCAGCCCTCTGACAAGTGGGGCCAAGGGAGGATGGAGGGAGGCTCAGGATTGGCCCCTCTGCTGAGCCAGGGGAAAGTGAGACTCAGAGGAAACGGGGAGGGGGGGGGAGGAGAGAAGACAGGGGAATCCAGACTGAGCCGGAATGATAGGAATTTCATGGGTACATGGCAGGTACATACATATACACACACACCACACACACACATACAAACACATCACACACACACACGGAGGCTGTCAGGGGCACCTAATGCTCATCACTACTGAATAACTCACAGGTATCACGTGAGGCAGTTGATAGACTCTATTATGCCCATTTCACAGAAAGCAAACTGAGGG
The DNA here is from genome assembly GCF_982192425.1 of Myodes glareolus. NCBI lineage: Eukaryota > Metazoa > Chordata > Mammalia > Rodentia > Cricetidae > Myodes > Myodes glareolus. The sequence goes on from NC_142044.1 coordinate 46,911,525, forward strand.
TTCAGGCCCTGAGAAGCCTGCCTCTGGTTCCTAACAAGGGTCCCTTGAAAACAAGCCCACGGGGCCTCCATCCTTCCTCAGACACCCATGCTGGTCGCATCCATGGAGAATGCTCAACTCCATTGGTCCCCATGCTCACCCTGAAAGAGGAAGGCACGACCCAGAACCACATGGCCGATGACCCAGAAGTGTCACCCAGCAGGTAGGTGACTTGAAGGCTGTTCCCTGCCTCCTGAGGCAGCCAAGAGGGCTCGCGGCTGATGCTCTCTCTGGGCAGGGCCTTGGATGAGTTCTCAGAGGAAGTGGTTTTGGAATGTAGTGAGAAGGGGGTGCCCAGGTAGAGGGGAGCAGAAGGGAAAGGCTGTTCTTGGTGGAGTCACACATGCTGGAAGCATGGAGCATTCAAGCCAACGGAAAATCACAGCTGAGGCTAAATCTATAACTTCCCACATGTGAGAATCCAGGTTCAATCCCCACCACATAGCCGGTGTTGACCTGAGAAGGTCTCTGCAGCCACACCTCCATCAGAATGGCAAGCCCAGAGCGCTGGTCTATCGTTGAGTTTCTGTTGCTGTGATAAAAACACCATAATAGAAAGTGATGTGGGGGGCTGGAGAGATGGCTCAGCGGTTAAGAGCACTGACTGCTCTTCCAGAGGACCTGGGTTCAATTCCCAGCACCCACATGGCAGCTCACAACTGTCTGAAAATCCAGTTCCAGGGGATCTGACACCTTCACACCAATGCACATAAAATAAAAGATAAATAAATCATAAAAAAATTTTTTAAAGTGATTTGGAAAGGAAAAGGTCTGTTTCAGCTTGAAGGTTATAATCCATGATGAATGGAGGCAGGAACCGAAGCAGAGACCATGGAAAAACAAGGCTTATCTGCTTGTTTCATGTGGCTTGTTCAGCCCGCTTTCTCATGGGACCCAGACCCACCTCCCACAGTGGGCTGGGCTCTCATACATCAATCACCAGTCAAGGAAACGCCCTACAGCCTTGTCTGCAGGCCAGTCTGATGGAGGCTGAGGTTCTTTCCTTTCCCTGGGCTGTGTTGAACTGATTGATAGACCGCTAATCCAGACATCACTACACACTGCTGGTGGGGGGCAGAGCCACAGGGCTGCCCATTCATCTAAGCCAGGGTACAGAGTGTGGAAAGGCTCCCTACCTCTTGCTGGGTGAAATAGGGTATGTCAGTTACTTTTCTCATTGTTGGGACAGACACTTGCCAAAAGCCATTTCAAGAGGGAAGGCTTCCTTTTGACTCACAATTTAAAGAGATGCATCCAACATGGCAGGGAAGTCACAATGGCAGGAGTCACATTGCACTGCGTCCTGGTTCGTTTTCCTTGTCAACTCAACACAACCTAGAGTCACCTGGTTTGGTGTATTGAAAAAAAATGGCCCCCCAAGGGAGTGGCACTATTAGGAGGTGTGATTTTATTGAAGCGGGTGTAGCCTTATTGGAGGAAGTGTGTCACTGTGGGTGCGGACACTGAGGTTGCCTTTGCCCAAGCTCCACTCAGTGTGACACTCCGTCTATTTCCTGTGACCTGCATATCAACAAGTAGCAGCTCCATCTCCAGCAGTGTCTGCCTGCATGCCACCACGCTCCCCACCATGATGACAATGGCTTGCACCTCTGAAAGCGTGAGCTGCCATTTCAATGAAACATTATTCTTCAGAAGAGTTGCTGGGGTCAGGGCGTCTCTTCACAGCAACAGAAACCCTGACTAAGACACCCGGGAAGAGGGAAGCTCAACGGTGATCCATTGTGACCCTGCAAGATGAAACACACTTTCTTCCCTAAGTTGCTGTTGGTCAGAATGCTTTTATCACAGCGACAGAAAGGACGCTATAACACAGCTGCAATCAGGAAGTAGAGCGAGATGAACGCTGGTGCTCAGCTCTCATCCTTTCCTACACAGTCCAGGACCCAGTCTAGGGGACAGCACTACCCACACCGCGGGTCTTCCAACTTTGCTTCGACCTCAGCAAGACATTCCATGGCGGATATCCCCAGAGGCTTCGTCTTCTAGGTGATTCTAACGAGCACGTGTGGAGACAGGGAAAGGACAGTTCCTGCAGAAAAGGAGAACTAGCTGAGGCCTGAAGGATGTCGAGGTCAGTGGGGCGGTTCCATAAGAATGTGCTGTTGTGGATGTGTTAGTCCAAATCTCCAGTGGACTCCGGGGAATCAATGTGTTAGCGCTGGCCTCCCACCGCCCACAAACGCCCTGCTCTAGTGGGCAGTATCAGTGAGGGAAATGAAGCATGTAGAGGACACGCAAGAGAAATCATTGTGCCTATTGCTTGGTTTTATTATTATCCTAAAATGACACTTAAAAGCAAAAAAAAAAAAAAACAACCAACTTTGGACTGGACTGGAGAGATGGCTCAGTCAGTTACATGCTTGAGCACAAACAGCTGAGTTTGATTTCCTTAAATCCACATTTTAAAAAAAAAATGTGGTGCAAACCTTTAATCCCAGCCCTCCAGAGGCAGGCCGATCTCTGTGAGTTCGAGGTCAGCCTCGTCTACATAGTGGATTCAAGGACAGCCAGGGCAATGCAGAGAGAACTGGTCTCAAAAACAAGCAAACAAAAAACCAAGTATGGCCCAGCACTAGAGTTTTGTTCTCTGGCCTCCACAGGTTCACTCCTGTGGCATGGCAGCTAATGCCTATGATTCTAGCACTTGAGAGACGGGGCAGAAGTATCGGGAGTTTAAAATGACGCTTGGGTCCATGGTAAGCTTGAGACCATCCTTGGTGAAAGGAACCTTGTCTCAAGCAAACAAACAAACAAATCTTTAAACATAAAAGCAATCCCAGCATGGTGGTTCATATTTGTAATACCAACACTGGAGATGCTGAGCCAGGAGGACTATGGTGATCTGAAGGGAAGCCAGAGCTATATAGTGAAATACTACCTAAAAAAACAATAATATTAAAATCAAATTAAAAAACAATTTAAAGCTAAACAAAAATTTTTTAAAGAACAACACACTGTAAGTCCCTGACTCTGGCCTCCATTGTTGGAGGCCCTGCCCCTGTGCCCGCCAAAACCTTGACCCTCCCTCAGTCTATTTAAACTGCTCCCCAGGAAGTTCCTTTGTGGCCTTTTCTCTTTTCCCCTGGTCGTTTGCGGTTTCCTGGTTCCCCTTGGGTCCACCTGAGAGAGCAGGAATCCTATTAAACCTGGATATCCTCTAATTTGGCTCGTTGTCATTTGGCTTGATTGGGATTTCTGAGCTTGCTTTAGGAATATTCCCAACATCCGGAGGCTCCACCGAGATGGGGTGGCTTCCCTCCCCCACCCCCGCGGTCTACCACCATGGGTCAAAAGTGCCCTAGTCCACAATCCGAGCTCTCTACATCACGCTAAAACCGGATCCCAGACTACAGGCTGTGTCTTAGTGAGTCCCTTGCTATAGGGGTTTGGGGGATCCATTCGTATTTACTTTTGTGGATTATTGGACTCTTGTGGAAGAGGCAGGCCGGCGCCAAGAGTTCGATCTTAGTGGCTAGACTGGGTCTAGCTGAGGTAGATTTTGTTTGTTTTAGGGATGCCTAGCATTCAATTTCCATGACCCCGTTTAAGCCTAAGAGCTATTTCGGCGGACGCACTGTAATAGACTTAAGACACACAGTTGGGCATAGACTTTAAAATGGGCACTTGCAGTTCAAAGCCAGATGCACTGTCACCCCTGGGATGCCTCTTACAAAATCTTTATAAATTGCGGCTGTCCGATACAATCTGTCCCGAACGGCTAATTTCCCTATGTACTACGCATTGGCCACCAGAAGGAAGTCTTGAGCTTACCGTCCTCTGGGACCTAGAAAATTTCTGTTGCTGTAGGGACAAACGGACAGAGCTTACATATGTCCATGGTTTTGGGCTCTGCATTCTCGCCCTTCCCTCCGTAGCCAGTGTCTCACAGCACCGGTCTTGGTCACTAAGTCTGCAACACCTCCAAATTCCCTGTCATCTGGGAATTGGGATCCCGACAATTCCAGCAGGACCAGAGACACTGGCCCCTCCCCCACTCCCTAAGCCCACACTACCCAACCCCCTCCTATGGAGCAATGTTCTCCACACGTCTCTCCTTCCCTGTCTACTCCTCCCTTGCCAATCCAGAAGTTCAAGGTCAACTTCCACCTTACCCACCTTCCTCCCCCCCCACCTCATCTTCCCACCCTTGGACCCCCTCTGCTCACTGGGCTAGCCCCTCCCAATCCTCCTCAGTCTTCTCCCATACCAGATCCCACCATAGCTCCGCCCTTCTCTGCCCTCTCCGGGAAGTCGATGACGTTATGAAAGTTCATGTTCCCTTTTCTCTTCCAGGTCTCTCTCAGATAGAAAAGCCGCTGGGTTCCTTCTCTGCTAATCCTTCTGCTTATAGTATAGAGTTTCATTACAGAGGCAAGACATTATGGCTCGTTCCCTCCTTCAGGGTATAGAAATGGTCTTGGAAAAAAAGTAGTTAATTTTAAAAAAATCCAGCCATTCAAACCCAGGCCTTAGCAGCTGCCCTAAGGCCACTGGAAGGGGGACAAGGGAAGCCAACCAACCACAAGGCTCTACCCTGCTGGAGCCCAGCCTAAGTCAACCTCACAGACAAGCTGTCAATCACAATGTCCCCGTGCTGGCTTGTCCTCTATGCCATGCCACGGAGGTCTGGCCCCACCACCAACATCGACTAGTGAAACTGTGCCAGCCTTCGAACTTCTCAGCCTTGCAGAGGATTGACGCCGCCCAGACTTGGTATATCCTGTAACCCTACCCGAACCTAGGGTAAAGCTGCAGGTAGCGGGTAAGTCCATTACTTTTCTTTTGGACACGGGAGCTACCTGTTCTGTTCTAACATCTCACTTGGGCCTTACGTTCCCCTCCCCAATTTCAGTTATGGGGGTAGACAGGACCCATTTCTCCCCACTTAAAACTTTGTCACTGGGACAATTTTTCTCTCATTATTTCTTAGTGATACCTGCTTGCCCAGCACCTTTACTGGGTCGAAATATCCTTAGCTAACTCCTAGGTCTCTCGAACCTCAATGGACAGGACCTCACATGACTTCTGCCTTCTCACCTTCCCCAAGGAACAGGTGCCTGGTGTTTCCCGGATGATAGTACACGTGATGCCTTGATGCCTTTCCAGCCACACCTCTCGCTGAGCGTGGACCCACCAACACCCAGCTCTCCCCTTCCCCACATCATCCCATGCCCGCAGGAAGTAGCCAAATTTGAGTCAACGCCCCTTTTTCCTAAGAGAGTCTAAATGCTAGTCAAAATGTCACCTCAGCTTCCCGTCACCCCTTTTACAAACAGTCTGGAATGTAAGTCCCGGTCTCTGGCCTCCATCTTTGGAGGCCCCGCCCCTGTGCCTGCCAAAACCTTGACCTCTCCCCCTGTCTCTTTAAACTGCTCCCTGGAAAGTCCCTTTGTGGTCTCTTCTCTTCCACACGCGCTCACGTGCGCACACACAGACACATACACACACACACCCTCCCTGGTCACATTTGCGGCTTCCCAGTTCCCCTCGGGACCACCCGAGAGTGTAGAAATCCCATTAAAACCTGGATATCCTTTAATTTGGCTTGCTGTGATTTGACTTGATTGAGATTTTTGCATCGGCAGAGAGCTGGCGGTAGGAATATTCCTAGCAAACACATACGATGACAAACTAAAAATCAAGTGGGGTGAAGTCCTAGAAGGCCACACTAGTGGGCAGCCTTGCAGGAATCAGTGCCCTGCCTCGATTTTAACACCCAACACAACCAGGATTTAAAACAAGCATGGAAATTGAATGTGGAGGTACACACACTCCTGTCATTAGTTATTTGGGAGGCAGGAGGATCAGGGACTCAAGGCCCGCCTCAGCGACAAAGAGAGTCTGAGGCTTCGTGAGGCCCTGTCGAAAAGCAAAGAAAGACAAAAAGAAACGTAAAAACCTCTGATGTGGTCGAGTTGCCTGCAGTCTGCTCCCCCACCATCCAGAGTCTCAGGCAGCCCCCCCCCCCATGCCTCCTGGCTGAGCTGGGCTCAAGCACAGACACAGGCAAAAGCTGCAGAGGAAAGGCCTGGACAGAGCAGCGCAGATGGGGGAGGGGAGTGGATGTAGGGAGCTGGAAGTCTCTGGGCCTGTGGGTGGAGGCTGCAAGCCTATGAGGAAATCATGTCTAAGTGTTCTCTGTGGTTTGGGATAGCCGTCCGCATTCTGATGCTGTCTCAAGAGGCCGCGGTGAAGGCTTGCCTGGACTCTCCTCTTCGGGTTTGATGCAAGCCAGGCGCTCTTCTGATCGCATGTGCGGCTGCTCTTGGTCCAAGGGGAATGGACTTGCTGCTTCTCCGCTGTGAAAATAGGGCATGCTGTTGGCTGGATATTTGGGAAACAAAATGCTAGTCTGGAGAACCAGAAAGAACAGAAAACTTAACCCATGACCATCTGAAGATGCTTACCCATAGTGATTTTCTTAATCTCGTCACTTTATCCCACATCAGCATCCCACACAATACTTTGGCTATCAGAGAACACTCCCCCTCCTGGTTATTCATTTTGTCTTTTCTTGTTTTTTTTTAGAGTCTTGCTATGTACCTACCCCAAGCTGATCCTGGACTCAATATAAAGCTGCTTGTCACTTTTCCTGGGGAGATGTGGACAAATATCTATTCATCCCAGACAGGACACTGAAAACAGACCAAGGAAATAGGTCCATTCATGTTTACTTGGTGGACCAATGAGTTTATTGGGGTCACTTACAGAAGTGTGGGAGAGAGGTTACTCAACAAGGGCATAAGTGAGGGGTTACTTATAGAAGCAGGGGATGCAAGGTCAGCTACATCGGTCAGCTGCATCCGTAAGAAGCCAAATCCAGCACCGTGATGACTCACGAAAGGCTGCATTCCTGTAGAGAGCTCTGTTAATGCCTTGGATAACCTTAGGGAGAGGTCTCGTGAATCTTGTAAGTTTCAGGAAATTCCTTAGCCCTGCAAACTTAGTTTATACTTCCTGGGCCTTGTATGTTTCTTCTAAGTCTTGCATCAGTGGCTCCCTCCTCAATTATAGTCCAGGCTCTGTAGTTTTATTCGGGTTGCTGTTGTTGGTTTTTGCTGTTGTTATTGTTAGTTTTCTTCCTTTTCTTTTTCTTTTTCTTTCTTTCTTTTTTTTTTTTTTGAGACTTTGTTTTCCTAAACAGAATTTACTGTCATTTCCCCATTTCTTCAAAACTATGTTGTAAGCCTGTGTGGTGGTTTAATAGGAATGGCCCCATAGGCTCATATATTTTGAATGCTTGGTCATTAGGGAGTGGCACTATGTTGGGTCCCTAGAGGACAGGCCTTCGCACCCCCACTTGATCTGTTTTGCACTCTTGTGGTTGGTTGAAAACAGGAACCAAAACAGGAACAATCTGTTGTTTTCAACAATGTTTTTAAGGCTGTTTACCCCTAAGCCATGTGAGTTATGGTGATGAGCTTCCTGCTTTTGCCAGCTCGGCCTCCCCTGCTGAGGGCTATATATACTGTGTGATAAAGTGGAATAAAGGCTTGTCTGTAGAACTGAAGTTGTGTTGTGTGTTAATCTTGACTTCCCTCGCTCAGAAGAATGACAGTTGCCGTGCTGGTACGGCAGCACACTTCTTGACATGCATCAGAGGTGTGGCCTTGTTAGAGCAGGTGTGGCCTTGAGGATGGGCTTTGGGGTTTCAAATGCTCAAGCCAAGTCCAGTGCTTCTCTCTTCCTGCTGTCTTTGGATTGGATATAGAACTCTCAACTTCTCCAGCATCATGTCTGTCTGTGTGTCACTATGACCCCCTGCCTGATGATAATGAACTATAACCTATGAAACTGTAAGCCAGCCCCAATTCAATGTTTTCCTTAATAAGAGTTGCCTTGGTCATAGTGTCTCCTTATAGCAATGGAATACTGACTAAGACATTCTCTAATGTTTAATCTTTACAGTCAGTCTGACAGGGTTTAGAATCACCTGGGAGACCACCTCTGAGTGTGTATGTGTGCCTATGAGTGTGTGTGTGTGTTTATGCCTCTGTGTGAATGTATATGTGTATGTGTGTATATGTGAGTGTATGCATGTGCTTATGCCTCTATGTGAATGTATACATGTGTATATGTGAGTGTGTGTGTTTATGTCTCTGTGAATATGTACATGTGTGTATGAGTGTGTGCATGTGCTTATATCTCTGTGTGAATGTATACATGTGTGTGTGAGTGTGTTCATGTGCTTATATTTCTGGGTGAATGTATACATGTATGTGAGTGTGTGCATGTGCTTATGTCTCTGTGTGAATGTATACATGTGTGTGTGAGTGTATGCATGTGCTTATATCTCTGTATGAATGTATACATGTGTGTGTGAGTGTGTGCATGTGCTTTTATCTCTGTGTGAATGTATATGTGTGTGTGTGAGTGTGTTCATGTGCTTATATCTCTTTGTGAATGTATATATGCGTGTGTGAGTGTATGCATGTGCTTATATCTCTGTATGAATGTATACGTGTGTATGTGAATGTGTGCATGTGCTTATGTCTCTGTGTGAATGTATACATGTGTGTGTATGTGAGTATGAGTGTGTGTATGTGTTTTCAGAGATGTTTAACTAAGTGGGAAGACCCACCCTAACGAGCAGCAGCAGCCTGTTTCTGCTGGCATCTCACACTGAAAGAGGAAAAAGTGAGCTGAGCACATTTGTCCCTCTGCTTCCTGGATGACTCACAGTGTGGCCAGATGCCTCCAACACTCCCAGCACCCCCAAACTGTGAGCCAAAATAAATCCCTCCTTCCTTACATTGCTTCTGTGTGGCATTTGTCATAGCCAGGAGGAGAAATGTAAGACAAAATCCAACACTTTACCCCCACACCCTTAACTCCCTCCACACCCGCTCACACCCACCCCAGCACGCTGTACCAAAGTGAGCATTGCTACAAGATGAGCTTCTGGTGTGAGTGTGCGTTTCTGCAGCTGTGAGCCATGTGCTGGCAGATAGTGGCATGCTCTATGAACCCCACTGAGAAGGCTCACCTCCTGAACTCTCTCCACCAGTTCTACCTCCAGAAAAGGCAGACATTTAAGCTGCCACCAGAGGCCCAGACTGCTGATTCTTCCCCAGTGGTGTTCATCCCTGACCTAAAACACTTAGCTCCCTCCATCTGCCTGAGGACAAGAGCCTCTGTCTCTGGGGCTGCTGGCTTTTGGGGTAAACCCTGTGTGGTTATAGACTCCCAGGGACCCAGGTCCAAAGCCTCAGCCCCTGGGGCCTCTTTAAGTGAGTACACAAAAGACGGTCACAAGACGTGATGTGTGGTCGGCAGGCATGATTGGTGATGGCCACTACATGGTCCTTTCTCAAAGCCTGTGTGCCCTGGCTGGCTGTGGCTGGGCTATTTGGGAGGACACGCTGTTCCCGGTCAGAACACTCCGGCCTCTTCCCGGAACAGAAGATGAAAGGCTCTGGGCTTCTGGACTTCGTTAACAATTCCTTTCTTCCCTTTGCCCAGTAGAAGTTTCCATTCAACCAGAGAAACATTTTTCAAATTAAATGTCCCCTCCCAGAACTGTTTGGCTTGGAGACTGAGAATGGATGGGAGCCTGGGGTTCCTCACAGTCTCGGAGAGTCTGGATATCTGTCCCCACTTTGGAGGCTCAGGGCCCCAGGGGCAGGCTGTTCTGCTTCCTGATGGGCTGAAAGGCCACTCGGGAGGAGAGCAAGGGTCAGTGTGCAACTGGTCAGTGGACACTGCTTCCGGCTCTGAGCCTCTGCCAGCCGTGGCTGGGGAACAAAGGAGGGGACACCAGGGAATCTCTGTCAATCATTTGTGTTCTTCACCAGTCACTCTTCCGCTTGACATGGAGTGCGGACTAGGCCGGGCTTGGAGACAGACAACGCTCTCTATCTCTCTCTCTCTCTCTCTCTCTCTCTCTCTCTCTCTCTCTCTCTGTCTGTCTCTCTCTCTGTTTGTCTCTCTCTCTCTCTTTCTCTCTCTCTCTGTGTCTCTCTGTCTCTCTCTCTCTCTGTCTCTCTCTGTGTCTCTCTCTCTGTCTCTCTCTGTGTCTCTCTCTCTCTCACACACACACACACACAGAGTCAGCACTGACATTCATTCACTACACTGAAAAAAACATATTTTCTGATTTCTCGTTGTGAGCCACAAACTGGGCTTGCGATTGACATTATAAATCTCTGTATCAGGTGTGTGGCTCACGCCTTTCATCCTGGCACTCTGGCTGCTGAGACAAGAGGGTTGCCCCAAGTTCAGATCTACCTTAGCCTACAGAGTGAAATCTTGAGTCAGAATTTAAAAAAAAAAATCTGTCAGCTAGAAAGTGAACTTGTCCTAAACCCTAGCTAGCTGAGGCACACAGTAGCCCAGGGAGGGTCAGCACCTGCTTAAGTCATACCCAAGCTGTCAGCGACTCTGAGTTCTTGCCCCTTCCCAAGGCAGGAATGTTGGTCCCTGCCCGGAAATCAGATTGGATTGCAGTGGTCCCCCCTGGGAGAATGAGGCAGTAGAGGGCCTGTGTAGAGTGCACGAAGCTGGATTCAGTCCCGGAGGCTGAATAAAAAGGAGCATGGTGGCTCACTCCTGTAATCCAAGCACTCAGAAGGTAGAAGCAGGAGGACTGGAACTTCAAGATCACTCTTGACTACAGAACGAATTCAAGGTCAGGCTCGGCAACATGAGACTCTGCTCGAACCAACGCTAGAGTCAAGCCCAACAGTTCATTTTCAACTGACATCTATGTCTGGGGGGGGGACGCAATTGTCTTACCTCAGTTCTGTCCCAACTAGAGAAGCATTGAGCCTATGGGGAACCCAGACCTGAGGTAGACAGAAAGGCCAGGAGATATATGGGAAAGACCAAACCCTAGAGTGTGCTCAGACCGCTAGAGTAGGGAGCCCACCGTCATCAGCCCAAAATGTCACTACTGTTCACCAGCAAGACATAGCAGGACTCTACAACAGGAGTCAGGGGAGCTGGTCATGGCATATACCAAATAACCCCACTGCTATGGAGACTGAAACAGAGGATTGCAAGTTCAAGGCCAGCCTGGGTTGCAACTCCAAACCCTATCTCGAAGAAAAGGGAGAACTACACCCGTGTACACAGCTAGGATCTTGTCAGAGCCCCTTGTAGACAGTCAGCACTCAGAGCCCACAGTCACTCCAGGCCTCTAGGCCAACCTGAGTCAGGCCGGTTCCCTGGGGTCCCTGTGGGCAGCTGATAGCAGCAATAAAGGACCAATTGCCTGATGCCCACTGGCACTCTGAGGCCAAGAGTTTCTTCCTCGTGGTCTCAGGCCTTCTCAACACCCTGCTACTTAATGAACCAAGAAACTGAGGCCCAGAGAGGCAAAGTGCTGCCTCAAAACCACACAGCACACTGAAGCCGAGCCTGGGCTGGCTGACTCAAGATCTGGGGTCCTTGACGCCATCTCCCCAGAGGCGTCCTTCAGCCAAGATACAAAGCCACAGCGGCACACTGGGCACACATTCTATCTCATTCGACCTCGGGAGTTGAGGAGGGTCAGACCTCCCTGGAACTTGAAGGGGAGAAATGTTTATAAATTGTCTGCCGTATGCCAAGTCCTGGTGTGGACACCAGGTCTCTGGAGACCCCAGTAGGCAAGGCAAGGCTTCCAAGAGCCTGGTTTCCAAGAAAGATCTCCACATTGGCCTGGACCGCTTAAGTCTTTAGGATCAAAGCGTTCACGCCAGTCTGCACTTCCTTTCTGACGTGGGCGAGTCCCTTTTTGGTTCAGCCCCAGGGATGGGGCTGAAGGTTCACACACCAAGACCACAGCCCCAGGTCTCCAGCGCAGCAGGAGGACGACCTGAGAAGAGGATGCTGCAGGGAGCCATGGCTTATGCATGTGCAACTACAGACAAACCAGGAGGGATGGCGTGTGCTTCCGGTTGCCTTGTCTCTCTGATCCTCTTTTCCACAGCTGGAGAACGGGGCAGGAGTGTTCCTGCCACACAGCATGGTACCTTGTGAGACACCGGGTTTGTGGGTCCCAGGAATTGAATTTATGTCGTCAAGCTTAGTCACAAGCGCCATCACCTCCTGAGCCATCTCGTTGGCCCCTCACCCTGGACCCTCAATCTCACACTCTCATCTTTGCATCATGCTATTCCCTCAGGTGCAGGTCCCACCACTGAGCTCTGTGAAGAGTCTTATAGCTGAGGGATGAGTCTACCAGTAGCATGGATCCTGGCAGAAGACACCAGGCTAGTGCAGGTAAATCAATGACTGTGGTGATAGAGTAGCAGTAGGAGCCAGAGGATTTGTATTGTCCCAGCAGGTTTCCCAGCAACCACACAGACAGAGCAATGCTGGCCCTGCGTGCTGGATACCAGATAGGCGCCTGGAATTCAGAGACCTGAGCCCTGGCTAGCAGGACTCAGTCATCCACTCCAGGGGAAGAAGCGTCTCTGTGTTTCCAGGCTGTTTGCTCGGGGTGTGTTGAGGAGTATCTTCCAAAGGTTCATAACCACCTGGAACCCGTGAACAGACTTGGGGTGGTGCGGGACCTTTATTCAGTGGGACTGCTGTGACACACGGAGGGAAAATGCCGCAATGGAACAGAGGTGGAGGTCGGAGCAGTGTGCAGTGCCCGGATTATAGCAGGCAGGAGAGGCAGGAAGGACCCTCTCTCTCCAGGGCCCCTCTCTCAAGACAGTACAGGCTCCCGCTCATACTTAGATTTCTGTCTTCCAGTTTCAAGAGCTGTGGAAAACATTCTCTTATCTTAAGCCCCTCCTCCCACTCAGCCCATGGGCCTTTGCCCCTACAGCTGAGAAAACAAACTCATCAATGTCAAATTCTCACAAGGCAAGTCCAGAACAAAGAAGAGCCCTTGCCCAACATGCACATGCACGGGAAAGCCCTGGGAATCATCTCCAACCCACCGTGATGGCTTTGCTCAGCAAGGCTGAAGACCCAGCATGTACATCAAGACCTTTTATTTTCTGCACCTTGTCCTGTCTTTGGGGATGTCTAAGCCCTACAGCCGCTGACTCGTTATGTGATCCCCTGTGCTCCCAAGGGAAATTCTTACTGCAGCTTAAAAGAAAATGTGAAGTCACTTCTGTATCGTTGTTCCAAGACGGATTTCCACTCAAGAGTGTTTGCAAAAGGGCAGTACAGATTTCAAATACTAAAATGCTAACATATCTAGGCTCTGCTCTTTCAGGAGACAGCAAGGCCAGAAGCCAGTCAGAAACTCTGGTCAGCCTTTCTCCGGCCCTGGGAGCTGCACCCTGAGTTGGCCAGAGGCTTCTGCACATCATTTAAAGTCAGATCGACAAATGAGCCCTGCTCAGCTGTCAGGGACACAGCTGAGGCCTGTCGTGGGCACAGCCTCCTGAGCCTTTGCTGGAGGAGGCATAAGTAGTGTGTCCTTAATAAGCGGCATCCTGGGAGTCCTTCATCCTCTTGGTTCCCACCTGATGGCAGCAAACCTTTTCACATGTGCGACACCCAGCACTCACACTGACATCCAGATTTCCAACAGTCTCATTTGCTGTTGTACTGACCTTTAAAAAAATGAAAAAGAAAAAGTCCAGCACTAGGGAGGCAGAGGCAGGCTGATCTCTGTGAGTCTGAGGTCAGTCAGGTGAATGTGGTGAGCTCCAGGCCAGTCACAGATACGCAGTGAGACCCTGTCTCAAAAAATAAACAAAATCTGCCCCAGTAGGGAAGGGCACCTCCTCCATGGCCAGGGTCATAATAGCCTCACAAATTTCCTCTGAATTCAAACATTCCACCAGGGCAGGAGACTCCTTAAGACTGAAGATGTCCACAACTCACCAGGTTCAGGAAGTTCCTGAAGCTGACCAGATGCACTAGGTTTACCCACCCCCTCAACATCAAATAAGTGATAAAGACTACTGAGGAGATGCAGATCTTCTAGACTGAGCTGCCTAGAAGATTCTCTCTGAACTGTTAAGCAGCCTTCAAGTCATACAGAGAGCTCCAGCATTCCAACTTTCTAACTAAGACACAAGGGAACAGAAAAGCAACGAATACAGTCTTCATGACAGGACCTACACACACTGACGAGACCATCCTGCAAGCATATTCGTGAGGGAGTTTCTGGATTGGGTTAACTGAAGCTAGAGGACCCGCCCTCAATCTATGTGACACCATTTAATGGGTTGAGGGACTGAGCTGAATAAAAAGGGGAAAGCGAGCCAAGCACCAGCATTAACGTCTCTCTGCTTCCTGGCTGCAGATGGAATGTGACCAGCTGCCTCATGCTTCTGCCACCCTGCTTGGTTCACCGTGATCACCATCCTTTCCAACTGCGAGCCACAACCACCCCTTCCTTAAGCTGTCTTGTCAGGAACTTTGTCTCAGCAATAAGAAAAATAACTGATGCACAGACCTAAACACCCGGAGAACATTCAGCGTAGGTGACCCCGGGGACTCTGAGAGCCGTGCCTGCAGTAGAAGCTCACCCAAGGAAGACCTCAAATGCTCCAGCTTCACTTGTTCTTGATTGACGTAAAAACCACTAATTTTGGAGGCCATGCGGCGGATATTTACTTCTTGTGAGCTCTGCTGGAGATAATAAGACTTCTGCCTGCTGTTCATGACGTTTCAGCTGCCCTTGTTTTCCCGGACCCAGAGGCTAGTTTTGTTGAAAGTGCTGACTCTTCCCTCAGCCCTGCAGATGTCAGAGAGGACTAAATATGGATAGAAAATCATGGCGCCTCTGCTTGTCTCCTCTGCTGCCTCAGCCTTGGGGTTCAATTTCTGCTGACCTCTGTGATAGACTTTGTGATAAATTAAGGCTGATCACGAAGGCAGCATCGCTCCCTGGCCAAGTGCCTGTGAGTCTCCAGTTATTCACTACTTCCTGTCCATCACTCCGCCCAGTTCCTCTTGCCCCTCCCTGGGAGAATCGTGTGGATCATAGCCTCAGTTCTAGTTTCATTCTGTTGCTGTGATAAAACACACACACACACACACACACACACACAGAGAGAGAGAGAGAGAGAGAGAGAGAGAGAGAGAGAGAGAGAGAGAGAAACAAAACAAACAAGCAAACAAAAAAACCCACCTAACTTAGGGGGAGGAAAGGGTTTATTTGGGTTAAACTCCAGGTCATAGTCCATTGTTGAGGGAAGTAAGGGTAGGCACTTGAAGCAGAAACCGCAGGATAAAACGGCTTGCTGACTTACAAGGCTCATACTTAGTTTTCTTATTCAACCTAAGCCCATCTGCCTATGGAATGGTACCTCCCACAGTGTTCCGGGCTCTCCACCATAAATTAACAACCAAAATGCTCTACCATAGACATACCCGCAGGCCAATCTGATCTGAGCAATTCCTCAGTTGAGACTTCCTTCTCAGGGGGCTCCAGGCTGCATCAATATGACAGGTAACGCTCTCTCTGATACTCTCTCATCTTTAAGTTAGCTACCTTTTCAATCTTTTCCTTTGTTCCAATAACTTGCCCTGATCATTAACTTTCTTCATGGTGAGCAATGAGCTTGAGTTCTGTAACAGAAGGTGGCCATGCTGATATTCTTCATGACTTCAGGCCCCCCTAATCCAGCAACCAGGAGCATCCACCATGGGATGAACTTTCACACACTCTTTGGAAGAGGCCAATCTAAGTAGAGAGCCATTGACTCCTCCCTGCCCAGCACCTTGCCTCAACTTTCTTATGGGAAGTCACCCTACCGAATATGTAATTCGTATATACTGGAAGGTGGTGGAAGGAAACTAGCAATGTTGTCTTGTAACATGAAGGGCCTGTTTGTTGGGGTTTATGTCCTGCCCAGTTCCCCACAGCTGGCAAGCCCCAAAGAAAATCACACAGAGATCTCTATAAGTTATAAAACTGATTGGCCCATTAGGTCAGGCTTCTTATTAGCTCTTGTAACTTATATTAACTCATTATTCCTTTTTTGTAATTTTATTAAATTATAAAAGTTTCCATATCCGCCCCTCCTCCCACCACCCTCCCACTCCCCTTAACTCATTATTTTTATCTATGTTAGCCACATGGCTTGGTACCTTTCCCAGCAGGGCCGGTCACATCTTGCCTCTTTCGAGTCTGTTCTCATTGCCCCGCCTCTACTTCCTGTCTGGTTGACCCACCTATACTTCCTGCCTGGCCAATCAGCATTTATTTAAAGCATGATTGACAGAATACAGACAATTCTCCTGCAACAACGCCTGGCTCATGGTGGGCATGACAGAACAGCCACTGAGAAGCTGCTTTTGAAACAAAAAAAGATGACTCAGTTGGGTCCACAGAGTAACTCAGAGTTGAGCCCCTCTGCCTAGTTTTGTGTCTTCTCCTTCGCTTGGAATCACCTGCTCACCCCTGCATGCCAGAATGTCAGTCATTCAAGAAGTGTCTGTCTGACTCACCTGATCCCCTTCCAAGGCTGAAGACACAGACACAAGTCATTCCCCTAAACCTGTAATCACCTCAGGTTCCAGGAAGAGCAAATCTGTGAGGAACAGACTCTCCACAGCACAATTGTCAGTGGAGAACCCTACAATGATCATCTTGAAGGAGACAGCTGGAACCCTCAGGTAAGGACAGTGATAAAGACATCTCCAGAGCCTTGCAGGACCAGAGACAAGGAGGTGACAATGGGGCTGTTCCTTCACCAGGTCTATTTAATTATGTAGACTTCCTGCTGCCCACCCCAATCTTTCCTCTGTTTAAATGTCAGAACCCCAAAGAGGGACTGGGATGTCTCCTTATTCCTCTTCCCAGTGTGGCCACAATGAATAATTCTCTCTGGTTTTTATCACTGTTTGTCCCTTCAACTGGTATAATATTGGGAACTAGTGCCCAAGTCCTGTCGTAGTGGTGGAGCCCAGGATGTTGCCCTAAAATCTTCAGTTATGTTAGGTAATTAGTTAGGCATTTATAAACTTGAAAATCATTAAGGATTGGGGTCAGAGAGGTGGCTCAAAGGTTAAGAGTGCTTGTTGCTCTTGTAGGAGACCCAGGTGTGGCTCTCAGTACCCATGTTGCGTGGTTGGCAATTGCTTATAACTTCAGCTTCATGGGAATTGACACTAGGGTCCTACACATGTGTATACACATATTATTAAAAAATAATAGAAACAAATCCTTAAAAGAACAAACAAAAGATTGCTATTTAACATGGGCTTCCTGGTAACGAAGCAGGACGTACCTTCTTGTGCCCTCCTTTAAGAATTCAACCCCCAAGCAGGGCATAAACCAAGTATGTGGGGTGCATACCTGTAATCTTAGCACTCGGGAACTGGAGGCAAGAGGATCATCCTTGGCTCCCCAGGGAGTTCTAGGCCAGCCTTGGATACATAAGACTCTTCTCAAAAAAAGAACTAAAGAGGCTGGAGAGGTGACTCTGGGTTTAGGATCACTGGCCGCTTTTGCAGAGGACTGGGGTTTGGTTTCCAGCACCCACATAACAGCTTATAACTGTCTGGAATCTGATGCCCTCTTCTGACCTCGTTGGGCTCCAGGCACATATGTGGTGCACAGACATACACGCAGGCAAAACACCTATACAAATATATATACATACATACATTGCTTTTTTAAAGATTTATTTATTTATTATGTATACAGTATTCTGTCTGTCTGTATGCTTGCTGGTCAAAAGAGGGCACCAGATCTCACTACAGATGGCTGTGAGCCACCATGTGGTTGCTGGGAATTGAACTCAGGACCTCTGGAAGAGCAGTCAGTGCTCTTAACTTCTGAGCCATCTCTCCAGCCCGATATATTGGTTTCTAGAGACAGGGTTTCTCTGCAGCTTTTGGAGCCTGTTCTGGAACTTGCTCTGTAGACCAAGCTGGCCTTAAACGCACAGAAGTCCGTCTGTCTCTGCCTCCCGAGTGCTGGGATTAAAGATGTGCATCACCACTACTCAGCTCAAAAATAAATATTTTTTAATTAAATGGCATGGCATGGTGGTGCATGCCTTTAATCCCAGCACTTGGAAATAGAAGCAGACAGATCTCCTCTATGAGTTTGAGGCCAGCCTGGTCTATACAGTGAGTTCGAAGCCTTCGAACCCTATGTAGTAAGACCATTTCAAAACAACAAACAAACAAAATTTTAAATGTCACAGTTCTTCCTCTGGGGCCACTAAGAAAGGTGAGCGTAAGAAAGGGTAGAAGGACAGAGTTCCAAAGAAGATCAGGCCATGCCCCAGAAACTCCAGATCTGGGCAAGCGTCAACCCTTTTAGGAGATGAAGTGAGGGCTTTGGATGAAGAACCAACCGACTGGTGTTGACACACAGGCTGTCAAGGCAGATAGAGGGCTGAGGGCTGAGGGTCCGTGCACGGGGCATCTCCCACTCCATTCCCAGGTTTTGCTATACAGTGCAGTGCTGGGGGAAGCTGGGGTACAGCCTTTCCCCGGGGCTATGAGTCCTCATGTTCTGAAATTCCAGGAATTTGCTCAGTCTAAAAGTGAAGATGTCTTCCTGAGAATCTGGTGCAGTGAGTGAGGTTCCAGCCCAGATGCTGCAAATGGCCAGCTCTGTGCCCTTCTGTGGTATGGCGGGGGCAGGGGCAGACTGGGGAGACTGGGCTCCACACAGATGGGAGCCCAGGCTAATGAAAGTCTTCACCCAGTTCAACTCACCTCAGATAACCCTGACCATCAAGTGGGCATTGTAGCCTCTGCAATAAAATACCTAACAGAGAAGGGGGATCCTGAGGTCAAAGTCAGCCAGGACTGCATGAGACCCTATCCCAAAAAATCGAGATTGAGCTAGGAAGATAAAAGAAAATGAAAATAAATTCTCTCTCTCTCTCTCTCTCTCTCTCTCTCTCTCTCTCTCTCTCTCGGATTGATATATTTTTATTTTAGATGTATGGGTCTTTGGCCTGCATGTATGTCTGTGTACCACATGAATGCCTGGTACCCACAGAGGCCAAAAGAGGGCATTGGATCCCCTGAACTGGAGTTCGAAACAGTTACGAGCCACCATGTAGGTGCTGAGAATTGAGTCTGCGTCCTCTGGAAGAGCAGCCAGTTCTCAACTGCAGAGCCCTCTCTCTAGACTCCAAACATGCTAGATTTTGAAGGAAACTTGTGAAGTAAGACTTGAGATCGTTTTAAAGGCTTAAATATCTGTAGTTAAACAGAATCAGCTAGGCGCCCTGGGGCACACCCATAGTCCTGACACAGGGTTGATGTTTCCTTTTTTAATTAATTTATGTGTTTAGTGCTTTACCTGCATATACACCGTGTATGTGTGGTGCCCTCGGAAGCTAGAAGAGGGCTTTGGATTCTCTAGGACTGGGTGGTTTTGAGTCCCCATGTGTGTACTGAGATTCAAACCCAGGTCCTCTGCAAGAGTCAGGGCTCCGGAATTCTAGGGTTAAATCAGGTGGTGGTGGTACATGACTTTAATGCCAGCAGGTAGGCAGATCTCTTGAGTTCCAAGACAACCAGGGCTACACAGAGAAACCAGGTCTTGGAGAAAGAAAGGAAGGGAGAGAGAAAAGGAGAGAGGGAGGGAAGGAGAGAGGGAGGGAAGGAGGGAGGGAGGGAAGGAGGGAGGGAGGAAAAGAGAGGTGAGGGGAGGAAAAAAAGAGAATTTTAGAGTACAGATATGTGCCATCACACAAAATAGGTACTTTTTTGATGTTCTCGTGCAACCCAAGGCGGGTTTGAGTTTGCTTTATAACCTCCTGGTCCTATCTGGGACCCTACCTGGTTTCATGCCATGCTGTGAGTGGAACTCAGAGCTTGGCACCTTCTAGACAAGCATTCTACCAACCTAGCTACAGCCCCAGCCCCAGAATAAATAATTTTTAAAAGAACAAATGACAGGTGCTGGAGATATGGTTCAGTGGTTAAGAGCACTGGCTGCTTTTTCAGAGGTCCTGAGTTCAATTCCCAGCAACCACATTGTGGCTCACAACCATCAATAATGAGATCTGAAACTCTCTTTTGGCATGCAGGCACACATGCAGACAGAGAACTCATACATAAAATTAAGAAGTACATAAATAAAAGAACAAATGGTTTCAACAGATGTAAAAAATATCAGTCCTTAAACTGGGAGAAGAATGGATACTCCGTCAGTGATAAAGAAATTCCAAGAACATATAAAGCTAACATCATAATGATTTAGGGGCTCAAGGACATCAGCCCTCCCTATATCCATCCCACCTGATCCCGGAGGTTCTACAGTCTGCATGTTCATAGAGTGCTCGGTTAGAAAGCCTAGAGACTTCCTCCACAGGCCTGGCTCTACGGAGGAAGCATTGAATGGGCACATTGAGAGGCCTGGGAATGCTGCAGGCTAGTTGAGAACAGACTCATCCGGAAGCCCGCTATCTCAGGGCAACTGCGCCTGTGCCGACTCTGCATGGAAACCTGAAAGCAGCCTCTGAAGACAGATTGCTGGCAGGCTGCCTGGCCACAGCCTTCGTCACTAATCCCACTCCGGGGCACAGGATGTGGATGAGTTGGGGGGAGGCTGTCTGCCAGGCTTTCGGAGTATACACAGAGAAGGGAGCTGGCTGGGAGCAAAGAGGCTCAGCCCAGGATCCTTTATCCCCCAAGTTCTATGCCTCAGGGTGGGGGAGGAACAGTTGCCAGCCAGAGTTGTTCCCATGGGGAGGGAGGAAGGAAGGGCAACCCTGGGTCCAGGGACTTGGGGAGTGGGTTTGGTCTACCTAGGAGGCCCCAAGGTCCTGACCCTGCTCACCCTCTCAGGCTCTTCTGTGGGGACTCAGGGACTGCCCTGAAGTCCAGGGTCTGCATTGGGCCTGAGACTCAGAGACAGCTGGGGACAGCAGGAAGGCACTCTCTCAGGAATTGCAGGTCTGTGATTCCCACTCTTGAGGGGCACTTTCCACACGCTCCAAAGAGGACAGAAGCAGCTCAGTCTCCTGTTCCTTACAGCATCTATGGCAGTGGTTCTCAACCTGTGGGTCGCACCCATGGGGCTTAGCATATTGGATGGCCACATTACAATTCATAACAGTAGCAAAATAACAGTTATGAAATAGTAATGAAAATAAATTTATGGTGTGGTGGGGGGGGTCACAACAGCATGAGGAGCCAAAGGGTTGCAGCATTGGGAAGGTTGAGAATTGAATGGGCTTCCAATATCACAACCTTGATTATAACAGGCAGCAGGATTAGTGTCTGGGTCTAGCTCTCCCTGACCTGCAAGCTCCTCAGAACAGCTGTGACTCCTTCTGGACCCCAACCCCAGCTCCCCAGCTGCTAGGCCTCCCCATGGGCTTGTTACTCAAGTTAAAGTCTGGGCCCTGGAAGTCCTGCAACAAGACAAACTCAGCAAACTGTCCTCAACAGACCAATTAAAGGCAAGCAGAAAGGAGAAAAAGGTGTATTCGATGTGGCCCCAGTGGGAAGATGAGCAAAGAGGCCCGGTGACTGTCTGGCATTCAAGTCCATCTTCTGTGTCCTAACATGACATTTAGGATGACATAGAGGGGAAGGGGCATGCATAGCAAAGCGGTCCTGGTCAGCGTGTGGCCCCGGCCCTCATCATTGGCTACAACCAGTCTCCTACAAAGTGGTCTGATAACCTATGAGAACTGTGTGAAGTCTCTTCCTGGGAGGCAAGCACCTCTTCTGGCCAACCCCAGACTTCAGCCTTTTTCTTTTCTTCCCAGCGTGAGATGCGTGGGAACATTCCAGAATCTTGAGGTGCAGTATCTCAATAGTCTGGCAGCCAAAGGGAGGACCGCAAGAGTCTGTTCAGAATAGTTTGATCCCTGCCAGACGGTTGCAGGTTCAGGGAAGCCTTCGGAAGTCCTGAGCCCCTGAGGACTGGATAAGATTTACCCAAAATGTGAGGTGTGGGTTGTGTTAGAAGGAAAAACCTCCTGGTACAAACTCATCTAGGTGTGGTTCATTCAACTGCACCCCAAGATGGAGCCATGTTACGAAAAATCCTTCGCTGGAGGAATGTGAATTGTGTCTATTTTCCCCTTCTCATAAGATCCCAATGGCAAATCATGGGCATACGGAGCATAGGGGACCTTAACGCAGTCCCACTGGGAGGTCCACACCCAGCAGGGATGATGGATGGTGACCCTCTATGTCTATGAGGAGGAGAACCTTTCCACCTGTGTGCTGTTTTTGTTTATTTTGTTTTTTGTTTGTCAACTTGATATATGTTAGGGTCATCTTGGAAGAGGGAACTTCAATTAAGAAAATGCCTCTATCAAATTGGCCTGTAGGCATGTCTTTTGGACATTTTCTTGATTAATGATTGATGAGGGAGGGCCCAGAATTCTGTGGATGGTGCTACACCAGGCAAGTGGTCCCTGTGTTGTATGTATGTGTGTATGTATACGTATACATAAAGCAGGCTGAGCAAGTCATGGGGAGCAAGCTAGAAGCAACTTTCCTCCATGATTCTGCTTCGGTTCCTGCCTCCTAGCTCCTGCCCTGACTTCCCTTCATGATGGACTTCAACCGCAAGGTAAAATAAACCCTTTCCTCCCCAATTTGCTTTTTTTAGTTATGGTATTTATCCCATCAGTAGAAACCTAAGTAGGACAAAAATTGGTCCCAGAAACATGGGGTACTGCTGTGACCAACCTGACCATGTTGTTTTGGGAAAAAAAACTGTGGAAGTGGTTAGAACTTTGGGTTAGAAAAGCCATTGAGTGCTCTGAACTTGGTGGGAAGCTCTATGGGAGCTTGAATGATAGGAATGTGAGAGCAATGCAGATGGCAGAGGCTTGACTGTGAAGGGACCTTTGAGAGTCCCTCAAAGACTCTCTATTGGGGCCATTCATATGATATACTTGAATTAAGAATCTGTTCTTTTGATGCTGGAGAGATGGCTCAGTGGTTCAGGTCACTGGCTGCTCTTCCAGAGGTCCCAGGCTCAATGCTCAGTACCCATATGGTGGCTAACAATGGTCTATAACTCCAGGGGAGCCAATGCTCCTTCCTAGCTTCTGGGAGCATTACATGCTTGTGGTGCATAGACATGTTTGCAGGCAAAACACATACATATAAAAACAAAAACATATAAATCTTCAAAATGAAAGAATTTCTGTTTTATGATCAGCTCAAGCTGAAGAATCAGCTGCAGTTAGCAAGCGACCACAGCACCCTATTCCACCACAGCCTGCATATCCTAGCCCCTTCCTGAGATCCCAAGGGCAAATGTGATTAGAATAGAATTGCATACAAGCAGCTTGATACTTAGGTGGAGGCTTCCCTACCCCCTCCTTCTAGAATAGCAAGAGTCAACGGGTCCAGCTGTGATTGTCTGTACAGACAGATCCCTTTCTAAGAAAATAACAGTTGTTTTATTCAGAAGACGGTGTTGTCCAGCAAGCCCGTACCTCCAGAACCCAAAGATGAGCCCAAAACTTTCAGAGAGACATGACCAGAGGCTGCCCTGGCCTGGAAGCAGAATACGGAGCCCTCAGGTCTGGCTAAACTCCAGGATGTTTCTCATTCTCACAGGCCTTCTGCTTCTCTCACTAACATGGATCTGGCACACAGGTGAGATGTGCAAGGGTGGACCACACGAGTGAGGGACAGTTTTGCAAGGCACAGGCATGAAGCATTCACACAGAACACAGGGGCAGGACACAGGCATGGGGCACAGGTGTAGGGCACAGGTGTGAGGGGCAGATGTGAAAGACAGGTTCAGAGCACTGATCTGGAGGACAATTGCAGGGCCCCGGTGTGATGCACAGCTGTGGGGCACAGGTGCTATGCTCCAGTGTGAGCACCAACTGTGTGTTTCACGAAACTGCAGAGTGGGGATCATTCGGCAACATTCCTCCAAGCATCTACCACGCAGTCGGCTGAGACACAGCAGAAAAGCAGGCTGTCTGCTTTCAAGGACTTTCCATTCTAGAAGGAGAGGAAGAAGAGAGGAGAGCATCTCAATAGTCACTCCTCTTCATTATGTTGCAGAACTCACAGCGTGGCTGCACAGCCAGGACTGAGGCAGGCCTTCCCCTCAACCCCTCCACATAAAGAAAGGCCAAACCAAAGCCAGTCAATGAGACAATGGTCAAGACTCACAGGTTCCAGTGCAGAGGTCAGGCAGAGTGAGGAGACAGATTTGCACAGACACTCCTTCCTCATCCACCGAGCCTTAGGGTCCCAGCATGCTTCACGGCAGCCGCCTTTTCATCTCAGACCCCTTGAGTGGAGAGGAGGGACTCCGCGCTGGAAGGAAACCAGGAAACTGGAAGTGAGGTTGAACGCTGCAGTGGTCACATTTGCCCCCTGATGATGAAGGCTCTCTTCCCTGAGAGGAGCATATGATAGGCCTAGAGGGTTCCAGTCCTCCCACTGGGTTCTGGGGATACTTGGAAAATCAGCCATGCTTCCTCCTGTATCATTTTCCTCCTTTAAATAGCATGTAAGCACCGACATCAGGGGATTCAATTGATCTCGTCAATGCAGAGTTCTCAACAGGGAACCACAGGGCAGGGACCCAGACACAGCATGGCTGGGCTTCAGGATCAGCAGTGTCTAGTCCAGTTTGAGTCCTGCATCCAGGATTCTCTGGCTGCTCCTAGTAATGACAACACTTTGGGGCTCAAACCATCCAATTTCGGAGACTCTCTGGAGACTATCAGCAGGGCTACATTCCTTTTGTGACTCTGAGGGAAACATCTATTTCCTTTGTCAGTTACTAGAGACACCTGCAAGCTTTGTCCATCATATCACTTCCTCTCAGATGTGTTGTCACCGGACTATTGCCTTCCTCTCTTTAGGGCCCTGGTGATGGCTTCAATCCCAGTGTGATAATCTGGGCCAGGAGCCCCACCTCAAAATCCCTGTGCACAGTCACGAAGCCTCTCCTGCTTTGACTATGCTGGGTCAAAGGGCTCAAGATGAGAATATCTCTAGTAGATACCAGCACCAAGTGTGCCCTGGTCAATCTCCTACTGTGAGCCTGTCTCCTGGACCTCAGCACATAGAGGCGTCAGTTTGCCTGCTTCCGCCCACTTTACAGAGGACCAAAGGTCCCGCTGGCCAAATGGAGGTATTAGTAGACCCTCAGAGACTGTGGAGGAAGTCAGGAGAAGGAAGTTTTGCACTTGTCATAAGATACACCACACAATACTCATGAGGCTGAGGCAGGCGGATTGCTGTACATTTGAGGCCAGCATGAGCCACATGGAGAGTTCCAGATCAGTCAGGACTGCATAGTCTCTCTCTCTCTCTCTGTCTTCCTCTCTCTCTCTCTCTCTCTCTCTCTCTCTCTCTCTCTCTCTCTTTCTACCTCTCTCTTTCACACACACACACACACACACATATTCACAATGTACTTCCTTCACACAGAAGCAATGAGCAAACTCAAAGATTCCTCCAATCCTCAAGCAGCCAGTGAACCAAATAAAATGAAGTCATGTGACCAACAACTGCAATTGGCCTCTTGTAAGGGACAAAGTCTGAGGATCCGAGTGGATGGATCCCTAATCTGGCTGCAGGACCTAAACCATGTGCTGTTTAGACAAAGAGTAAAGTGAGGAGAACAGTCATGGGGGACCATGATGAGGTCAGTGGGTTTGCCTAGCATGCGTGAGGCCTCCCTGCAATTTATCCAACAGAGTATTAAACTGGTATGGTGGCCTACCTACAATCCCAGCAATGGGGAGATGGAGCCAGGAGAGCTGGAAGACAAAGGTCACCCTCAGCTACATAATGAACTGAGTCCAGCCTGGAATACAGAAGATGGTCTCACAAAACAAATACATAGCCACATGCAGGCCTGTCATTCCAGCACTTGAAAGAGAGATGCAGGAGGATTTCTGTAAGTTTGAAGCCAGCCAGGTATACTACACAGCAAGTTCCAGGCCAGTCTGGCCAGGCCACATAGTGAGATTCTGTCTCGAAAAGACAAAACAAAACAATAAGCAATAAACAAAAAGAGCAGACTAGAACAGAATAGCAAAGGTACAATACAGAAGCTGGACAGTGGTGGTGGCACATGCCTTTAATCCCAGCACTTGGGAGACAGAGGCAAACAGATCTCTGTGAGTTCGAGGCCAGCCTGGTCTACAATAGCTATTTCCAGGACAGGATCCAAAGCTACAGAGAAACCCTGCCTTGAGGGGGGGAAAGGGTAAAATACAGTGTCAACATGAAATGCTGGGGAGCGGAAACAGTGACTTTCATGGTGAATGAGGATGGCAGTGGCAAAACAACCCTGGAACACAGACGGTTCCTTACACCCTACGCATATACGTATGCCATAACCCAGCAATCACACTCCTGGGCATTTTCCCAGACAAATGGAAACATATGTTCACACGAAAACCTATATACAAATGTTTATAGCAGCTTTGTTTTGCACTTTCCCCAAACTAGAAACATTCCAGCTGTCCTTTAGCCAGGGAGTGGCTAAATGAACGGTGTGTGCCCATCCCCCGGAAGACAACTCCAAAATCAAAACAAGAGGCAGGTTCTTGACACCTGAACCCAGTTTGAAGGAACACAGAGAAGGCCGTTAACTCTGAAATAACCCCACAACAGTTGGACGGGTCATTTTCTTTTATATTTTTATTTACATTGTCATGGGGGAGGGCATGCTGGTACCATGGACCATGCATGGAGGCCAACGTCTTAGGAAGTGGATTTTCTCCATCTGCTTTATTGCAAAGCTGAATCTCTCTCGTTTCTGCCTCCTGACTGAAGGACTCCAGCCTAGCTGGCTCTGTGAGTGCGGGAATTACAGATGCCATCCGTGGCGATGGACCTCAGGTCTCAGGCTTGTGGGACAAGTGCTTGTGAGTCATCTCCCTGGGCCTACACGTGACCTCTCTGAGCTGACAAGTTGTAGAAGTGGAGAACAAGGAAGGAAACAATGGCGTAAGAAACACAGGGTGTCCTTGCAGTGACCGAATGTCCTCTATCTTGACGGTAGCTTTTGTCTGTGTGCTGGTTATGACCAGCAGAGGAAATGGGTCCAAGAGAGCTCTCCGTTGTGTATCTTGTCTTTTTCTTTATTTTTATTAAACAGGGTCTCATGGAGCCCAGTGACATGTCATCTAAATCCTATTCCCTCTGCCTCTACTTCCCAAGTGCTCAAAGTGTACACCAACATGCCCAGTTTATTTTTTGACACTTATTTATTTGTTGGGGATGAGGGATGTGCCATGATGCCCACGTGTAAGTCAAAAGATAATTTTCATCCAGACAGTGGGTGGTGCATGCCTTTAATCCTAGCGCTCAGGAAGCAGAGGCAGGCGGTTCTCTGTGAATTTGAGACCAGTCTGGTCTACAAAGCAAGTTCCAAGAGTCAAAGTTGTTACACAAAGAAACCGTCTCGAAAAAGATAAATAAATAACTCTCAGGAGTTGGTTCTCTTCTTCCACCATGGAGGTTTTGGGCTCAGACTAAGGTCGTCAGGCACAGTGGCAAGTGCCGTCACTGCTGAGTCACGGCGACAGCTCTGTACTCTTCTTTTAAAAGCTGTTCTTTATGTGCATGACTGTTTTGCCTGTGTGCATATGTGTGTGCCTGGTGCCAGTGGAGACCAGAAGAGGATATCAGATCCCCCGGAGAAGCGAAGCTACAGGCAGTTGTGATCCACCATGTGGGTGCTAGTGACTGAGCCTGGATCCTCTGCAAGAGCAGCCAGTGCTTTTAACTTTGGGGCCATCTCTCTAGGCCCCTGCATTATTTCTTATAACTTCATGTTATATCTACAAAAAATCTCAAAATGAGCTAGGCATGGTGGCACACGCCTTTAATTCCGGCACTGTGGAGGCAAAGGCAGGCAAATCTCTGTAAGTTTCTGACCCAGGCTGCTAGACAATTCCGGGCAAGCCAGGGCTACATAAGTAAAGTAAAAAGAACGTTTAATTTGAAAAAGAGGTGGTCAATGTGTGTGGTGTCACACCTAGAGGGCCACTGGATGGCCTTAAGGTCCAGCATCACCATAACCTTTGCCCCCATGTTCCTATAGCTCCTCAGTGACCTCAACCCCACCTCAGAACCCCTTTAAACACAGCTTGCTCAGGCTAGATGCCTCATAAACACTTAAGCCCCAGGGTTTGTTCCAGCCTGCCCTCTGCCGGGTGAACCTTCCTCTGCCCTTCAGGAGCTTCCCTTACTCTTGGGCTGTGTGGACCCCTGAGTCTACTCAGGGTTTGTCTGATCAAACTCTCTAGGGTCACCAAGAGAGCTGGTACCTCACTCGTACCAGAGGACACTAACTTCTAAGTCTGGGAGTTTTCATTCCAAATGAACAAATGATGGGAGAGGAAATGTGTGTCGTGAGGAAGGACACAGATGGGCACAACTGCGTTCTAAAACTTTCAACCTTATCTACACATGAAATTATAATAACCAGGGACAGTCTGCACTGAGTCTCGCACTAGGAAGCCAGGACCCTGGATAGGCTTTCTGTCCTGGGAATTCCTGATCCTGAGTGACCTCTTCATCTCCTACCACCACATCACAAAGAGTGTGGGGGTAAATAAAAAAAATTACCTGAGACAAAAGGGTGAGGCGTGTTAAGGCATGGAATGGTGTGGAGCGTTGGGTAATCCCACAAGAACAATTCTTGAGCTGCAAAATAGGAATGGCACAGAGCCGTGGCCTTCCAGAAACTGGGCTGGGTCTCCAGTAGAAAGGGCAATCCGTGTTTTTCTTCTAATCAAGAGGATACTGGTGTCGCCCAGATCGCTACAAGCTTTAAAAATCTCAGCCGGGATATTTGCAAATATGCCTGTGACTCAGAACAAGGACTGTCAGCTCACAGCTGGGAGCTCTCCGAGGGCATTTAAGTACCATCAATGGATGGGTTCTAGGGGGTTCTGGCCCAAGGGTGACCCGGGAAGCCTCCTACCAGGGGGATGGAACACACAGCTTGCGCAGTGGTATACAGGGAGGAGCCCGCGCTGCCCGGATGATGGGCGTGTCCGCAGCCCCTTAAGCGCCCCGATTCTTCTAGCTAGAGACAGAGCCTTCGCCGGCTGGGCGGGGCCTCTTAGGGGCGCGGGATCCGCGGGCGTGGTCTCAGGTGGGCGTGGTCTCTGCAGTTCCTCCCCCCGCCCCCCCCCAGCCTGTCCTGGCTCTGCGCGGTGGTGGCTGCTGCGGCGGCGGCACGGGGACCCAGGTGAGCGGCGGTCGGTTCTCGAGGCCGGGAGGGAGGGAGGGTCCTGGATCCGGCGGAGGGGGCGGCATGCTCCGTTGCTGAAAAAGAGGCCCGGGCGGCGCCGCGAGTGCTTGTGTGCGTGTGAGAGTCCCGACGAGCGCCCGAAGGTGGATAGGGGTGGGGGCGACCTCTAGGCAGAAGCGGCCCCTAGAGAAGTACAGCCTCCCCGTTAACCTCCTGGGACCTTCTCTCTGGGTTCGTCTCTCAGAGGCCCCCGCCCCGCCCCCTTCTCTCGGTATCTTGAGTTTCTCTCCATCTGTGTGGGTGGGTCCCGTTGGGGTCGGTACAGCCCTCTGCCCAGACGCCTAGCCATCCTATCAACCTCCCTCCATCCAAGCGTGTCTCCTCCCTATCGCAGCCTGCCTCTTCCTCTACATTGCCCCCCTTAATAGAGCAAACAAAGATGGTCGAGGGAGGGGTACTCTTGTTCCAAGCTATTCCTGGCTCAGGTTGTGAACCCCCCCCCACACACACACATACACACATCCTCTGATCTCTGGCGTGGGCCTCCAGCCACCTCCTGGCAGGGAGCTGGACAAGGGCAGTAGATAATCCCACACAGGCAGAGGCCCCAGGGTGGAAGCACTTAGGGGGTCTGTCACTCTCACTGACCGTTGACAGCAGGTAGGGACACCTGGCAGATCAGCCTGGCCAAGGTCCGAGCCAGTGACCAAATAACATGATTCCTATATGCCATCTCATATGAGCAGGCCCTAATGCTTTCCAAGATTTTTCTTGCCAGAGCCAGGGTGAACAAGAAGGGCAGGGCTGTGAGAGAGTCCCTGGCCTGCAAGCCCCAGGAAACCGACTCCATCCTGCCCCCTGAGCTTCCAGATCGCTGTCTGGCATGGGTAGGAGCGACACTATAAGGGACTGTGGAGACTGTAGCTTGATCTCGAAGTTAGGCGATTAGAGATATGCTTGGCTAGGAGCAAGCCTGCACCTGCCTCTGTGTCCATGATCCCAAAGGCCTGGGCCTGTTCCCTGGACTGCATCCAGAGAGGCCAGCATCTCCCTGTGGCCCTCCTAGGATAGGCTAGGGGATCTTTCAGTCAGGTCTCTGGCCATCCCCGGTCCTCTCTGAGGATGCTTGATTCACAGACTGCAACCTCCTGGGTTATCCTGGGATGTTGCTGGGCCCTAGGAATCTGCGTTTACCACACAATCACCTCAACCCCGGTCAGGTGCACACTGAGGTGTGAGCCTCGTTGACAGTCTCAAGAAGGGTCCGTTGACAATGGTTCAGTCTCAAGAAGGGTCCCTGTTAGTGGCCAAGGCTTGGCTGTGTCCCTGAGCCGGCCATTGCTCTCTGTGAACTTAAGTCCCCTGGTCAGGGGTTATGACCTCCTGAGTGCTCCCGCCGCTAGTTCTAGTATCCACTGTCTTTGTTGGATTGTGGGGCACAGGTTGCTATGAAACCAGGTGAAACTGAGCAAACTCTGAGGCCCACTGCCGAGTGAGTGTGTGGCTCTAGGCAAGTCACTTTGCTTCTCTGATCCTCAGTGTCTCCATCTGAAAACTAGGAGTGTTTCTACCCACACTGGGTCCCTTAGGAGAGGATCCACTGATGGGCCTAGAAGGTGGGGGTACCAGCCACCGGGTGGGTGGTGCTTGTTTTCGGGATAACTGTGTTAATGGAGAGTACTAGGGACAGTTGCATCTCCTCAGCCACAGGGAAAGTGTTTGTGCAAATGCTAGCTGGCGAATGGCTTTTGTTTCTAATGGGTAGCTTGAAAGGCTAGGGCTGGCCTGACCGGAAATGCTTGGGGAGGCAGAGCAGGTGCTCAGTGTGATGCCAGCCACTGTGAGTAAAGCAGGGGTGACAGTAGAGCCACCTAGACAACGCCCCACCCAGTCAGAGAGTCAACCCCAGGTCCCCTCTAGACACCCCACATTTCAGAATACCCATGAGACCTCCATTAGGAAAGTGATCGGTTCTTAAAGACCTTCCCCAACCCTGCAGGTGGCTGGAGGGATGGGGGATGGGGCTGAGACCTCTAGAGGAAGCGAGGCAAACTTGACAAGAGGATGCAGAGCTGGAGATTCAGAGGAGACTAACCCTAGTCCCCTGGGTTACGCAGCAGAGTCAGGGAATCCTGCCCTGAAGCTCAGGGTGGCCACAGGGACCCGTCACTCCCCGTTCAGAGGCGGAGATGGGAAGTCAAAGTTTGTCTGGAATGAGGAGGTGGCTCTGTAATGACAAAATGATACTCCTCTCTATTAACCGCATCCCTCTTTCGTGTCTCAAAACTGGATCTGGATGCGGGACTTTCTAAGAGACAGCATCTCGGCTTGGCTGGGGCTCAATTAGTAGAGTGCTTGCCTAGCATTCACAAGGCCCTGGATTCGATGCCCCGCACCACAGAAATCAGCCATGATGGTGCATACTTGTTACCCCAGCACTAGGGGGTGGGGGTGGGGGAGAATGATCAGAACGCTAAGGTCATCTTCAGCTCCATAGTGAGTTGGAGACCCTGACCTTGTCTCCAAAGGGGTGGGGGGGGATGGGGTCACCTGCCCCAGGAAACTGCCTGACCTCCCCCCCTTCCATGAGCTGTGGTCCTCTCCTGCAGAGTGAGAGCAGAATAGATGGCTTTTGGACTAAGTGGAGGCTCTGACCCGACTGTCAGGATCTAGTCTGCACACCTTCACTAGCCCCGAGGCCTTAATGGCCACCTCATGCCTTACATTCATCATGAGAACTAAAGGGTAGTCCCAGCCAGGAGTGTTCTCTGCCGGCAAGGTAGGAGGGGGTCTCTGTCGTGAACTCTAGGGAAGTCATCCAAGCCCGAGTCGTAGTGTCGTTGTGGGTCTTGATATCGGTGCTGAGGTTGATGTAGGTGAGAAAGGAGCACATATCCATGCAGTATAGGTACAAGGAACCTTCCCCACCCCAGAGGAGCTTCACTGCCCTGAACCTACTATAAGTCTGGGTCTGACTCAGGTGAGCCAAAAGCCATCCATCATGGCTACTTCTTGGTGGAAAGACATGGCTTCAGCTTGATTATACCAGGTGTGAGGGAGCTCTCTTCCCTGTGATTGTTAGTCTAGGACTTGTCCGGATACCAGTCCCTGTCTCTGTTCCCTGGACGGTGGCTGCAGCCATGCTGGATATCAGTAAAGTCCTCAGTTCTTTATAGCACTGGTTTCTAATCTAAAGTACGCTGGTGTGTCCAGATATCACGTCACCTAACTATACCCTGTAGCTGCAAGGGAGTCTGAGAGGCTGAGGGTCTGTGGCTCCTCTTTTAAAAGACAAGTGGTGGCTCACAGAGATGAAACTCTCCAACTTCACAGTGAGGCATTGGGGAGGCCCCTTTTTAGACGATTGTCCGGCAGGCATACAGAGGCTTTGTCCCATTTGGTTCTGCCCCAAAGCTTGACTCACCCTGAAATGAACAGGTGTCCCTGTGTTTTGATCATCTGCTCTGAGGTAGACCCCGTGGGAGCTTCCCTGGCCTCTGTCTACTCTCCCAACAGTCCGTGAGGTTGTTGTGACTCTGCCCAGTTCGCAGATGGGCAAACTGAGGCCCAGGGCCAGCAAGGAGAAGGGCCAGGGCTTAGACCCAGATCTCTGCAGCCAGCCATGTGACACTTGCTATTCTGATATGCTTAAAGATAAGGACATGAAGCCTTGCTGTCATCGGGCCACCTTGTGGGCTCCTTGGATCCCAGCATGAGTCATAGGCATTTTTCTAAAAGGTTCTCAAAGTTTGCCTACTAGATTGGTTGGAGGCCATCATTAAATTATAAAAGCGTTTTGTCAAGCAAAATGAATGAACCTGCATCCAGGGGACAGTCCAGGAAGAAGACACAGAGAACACCCCGCCTAGAAGACAGCTCTCCTCTACTCTAGATCCAAGTTCTAGACCTGGCTCTATACTGGACACCCTCTTTGAGTCTGAGGAGTTACTGCCTGTGCTTTAGCTTTCTTGTCTATAAAACAAGCTTTCTCCTCCGTATAGCTGCAGAGAGGTGTGATGGGCAGCCTGCAACACTGAGAGCCAGCATAGCCACTCTTGGCCTTAGGCATGCTCTAGCAAGGCAAATCACAGGCACACAGACCTGCCTCAGTGTTGCCCTCTGTAGGCCCTGTGAGGTTGCACGATGGTGACCCCACTGTCCAGATGAAGGTAAGGCAGCGAGGTCATTATCCAGCTCCCAGGTCACACAGCTGTAAGACAGCTATCATGGCTACTTTGTGGTCGGGAGATATGGCTTCTGCTTGATTATTCCAGATAGGAGAGAGCTCACACCCCTCTGACTGTTAGTCTAGGACTTGGATTGTGGTGGTCCTAGCCCCTGGTGCGTGGTCTCAACTGTGCCAGGAGAAGAGAGAGCATAGCTTTGATCTTGCTTCATGGGCGGGGCTGCAAGGCCCCTGTAGAGAGGGGAGACACCTCCACTTATTGTTCATAGCTGTGTCCATCCTGCCCCTCTTCAGCCAGCCCTGAGACTGAGAGGAGAGAAGACCCTCAGATGGGCCAGTCCCGTGTCCCCCATGACACCAGCCCAACTGTACAAGACCTGGAAGGAGACTCCAGCCTCACTGCACCCATACCCTCAGACCTATGCCATTATTCTGAGAGTCTGAGTTTGGGTTCAAAACGGGGTCTTACTCTGTAACTCAGGCTGGCCGGGAACTCGTTATATAGGCCAGGCTGACTTCAACATCTCAGCAGTTCCCCTGCCTCAGACTCACATGTGCTAGGAGTAAGGATGAACATCACCATGCCCAGCTTCTGTTTTCATTTTTGGCCTTTCCCCCACCCCCAATAGATTCTAGACTGGGGTCGTGTCTAGAGTCCCCAGCCCAAATAGGTGTCCTGCTTTTTCATAGGATGTCACTCCAACTTCTTCACTGTTTCTAGACAATGCCCAGTTCCTACCATGTGTGAGTTCTTAGCCATGCAACACCCAGCACCATGCACATCCTCTTCTGCAGATAGCCCTTTGTGGGGTTCTCGGGGCTCAGAACTGTGACAGTCCTCTGCATCTGTTAAATGAGGCCTAGAACACTGTATCTCGATGGCCTTGGAAGGAGTGAGCCTTTGATGGGGTGGGATGGGAGGTGTCTGGCAGTCTGCAAAGGACCGCATGGTAGTTGCTATCACTGTGGTTGCCATGGCTGAGTTGTTGTTACAGGCTTTCTCCATACAAAAGTTGTTGTCCCTGCAAGACGGGGCCAGGTCTTGCTTTCTGAACCCACCTGACTTGATATTTTGTGGTTTCCCAGCTTGAATGAACCTCCGTGTGGACAAAGGTCCAAGAGTCACTGCATTCCGCAACCTCATCTTGTCCCCCCACTGTAGAGGCAGGTGCCAAGATAGGCCTTCCCAGGATTACATGACAGGAAGGGACATCCAGGAAGGCTTCCTGAAGGAGGTGGCTAGCACGGAGCCAGCAGGTCAGAAAGGCAGAGTCTAGCTGGTATTCTGGGTAGAGTGAAGAAGGGGGTTTTATGAGAGGGGCGTGGCTAGGCCTAGCATCAGCAGGGTGTATCCGGGTAGTGCGATGGTGAGGTTGTATGCTGAGCTGCACTGAGATGCCCCGAAGAAGGAGCTGTCCAGCTGCACCTCCTGGTACCCACCTCTCTCATCACTTCAGGCCTGGACAGGAAGGGGTGTAGTATGGGCTCCACGGCTATAGTCACTCGCCTGGGACCTCCTCCACAAGCGTGATAAAATATTTATCAGGAAGCAGGCAGCTGGGTTTCCCTGCACAGACTGCCATGGACAGCTCCCACCGAAGCTGCCTGCAGCCTCCCCAAGTTCCGCTGAGTCACAGCCCAGGAGCCCTCTGCCCAGCCCTCCTGCTCGCTGTCCTCTGGCCACATGGACTCTTCATAATATGTAAGCCATTGGGTAGCCCCATGACCAGGGCACCCAGCACAGTGAAAACGCTGACCCAACTTCAGACCTCTCTGGACTGCGCAGGCCTCAGCCAAGGTCACGAGCAGACAGGCTACGGGTACCCTATCCCTCGCCCACCCTGCAGCCTCTGACTCCTGAGCAAGGTAGGTCCTTAGCCTCTGTAGGATGGGGACACTGAGGCCGTGTGGAGGTCAGATGGGTCGGATATTTCAGGACCTAGTGGCCAGAGGAGACTTGGCATTTTCTGTCTGACCCCAAGTCTGTCTGTGAGGAGTCGGACTCCGATAAGGACCAGCTTCTGCATCCACCCTGATGTGACAGTACTGGGACTTTACTTTGGGATCAGCAACGACAGAAACAGCGGCAGATGGTGTCTTCCCTCTGGTGTGAGGAGTGCGAGCATGCCCAGGCTGCCGAGTCTTCTGTTCACCCATTCATAAAACCGTCTGCCCATCCGGGCCAGCCAGCTAGCTTGTGTCGTGTGTGCACACTGGGCTGTGTGACCTTGGATAGGTTGCTCTGCCTCTCCGAGGCTCAGTCTCAGATCTGTGACTTGGGGATACATCTGGATCTCCTTCATGTCCTCATATCCCCGAGACCGGATAGTCCTCAGTGGGCCTTTGGAAAGGCTCCACTTTCCAGAAAGGCCCTGGCAAGGCCTGAGATAGTCTTGCCAAGCAGTAGACCAGAGGCTTGAGGATAGAATTTGCTGGGCTGGATGGAAATGTCTCCGAGGTTGTCAAGCTCCCCAGGGAAAGTCTGTGGTCCCTGGAGCTGCTGCCACAGCATCTGGGGGGTGAGACAGGGAGCTGGCCACACCAGCTACTAGTGGGGACCCTGTGGGCTGCCAAGCCAGCACCACATCCCAGCTCTGGCCAGGCCATCAGGCCCCTGGCTCCCTGTGGTGCTTGCTAACCCCATTCCCGCCTCCTCAGCTGCCCTTTGTGGGCCTCCTTCTGCTGCTGCGGCTTTTTTTCTGTTCCTTTTCCAGAAGGGCACTGTGTCTTCAAGCTTCTGCAGGAAGCTGTCCTGCTCCAGGGGGCCCTCCTGGCTGTCTACTTCCCCCTGCCCAGTCATGTGACCCAGTGCCTTGCCATGCCAGCCTTGGGGTCCTTCTCCTGTCTATGAGAGGTGATTGCTACAGCTCTCCCATGCCACTTGGAGCTCTGCGTGAAAGCTCCTGGCCCTAGTAGCTCCTTGTGGGTTTCCTAGAGTGTCTGTTAGGTGAAGACAGGAAATGCAGGTGGCAGATGTTCAGTGAAGGCATCATGGAGCAGAATGAACCCCTGCCTGTCTGTACAGGCCCCAGCAAATGGCCTCTGTTAGCCTGGGTTTCAAGGGTGGACACTGGTAGTGAGTTGAGAATAAGGGCATTTGGGCCTGGGAAGGCAGGTGGGGCCTGGGGCAGAAGATACCTTGTCCCAAGTCCAGTGGGCAGGCCCAGTGTTGTCCACTCTAAGTAGCAGGCAGGGGACCAGCAGGCTGGGCCTGTCACACCCCTAGTGGTGACTGACACATATGCACAGCCTGGCGTGGATAAATACGACAAGGAAATGCCCTGGTGGGGGCAAAGCTTTATCTTGTGGCTCTTTTCTCTTCCATCTCCTGCTTTTGAAAAATATCTTAGAGTTCCTTCAGTGACTTTGGATGTATTGAAAGTCCTGTGACAAACCCTGAATTCAGTAGCCACAAGGACATTTAGGGACACAGCATGACGAGACAACCGATCACAATCTGACGGCAGAGGCCGGCAAGCCAGGGTGTCAGGTCAGGCTCACCAGACACAGCCTGATGGGAGAAGCTGTGTAGATAAACTGATGGAGGAAGCTAACCACCAGCCAGTCTGATGGGCGGGGGTGACTGATGGTCTGACAAAGCCTAGTGGCTTGCCAAGGTGGCCCTGCAGATGAATTCCTAGAACAGCAGCTCCACCCGCAGAACTGGGCATCTGTCCCAGCATCCACATAAGGGACCTGTGCCTGTCACTTCTAGATGTCTACTCGATGAGAGCTGCACAGCCGAAGGCCAGCTCCCCTCAGTTAGACTCCCAGGAGCCCTGTGCTTTGCAGAACACAGGCACAGTAGGTGTGAGATGCTCTTTCCCTTCGTGGAGAAACCAGCAGACTCTGCTCAGCTCTGGGGAGGTGAGGGCCTGATTTAGCTAGCCTGCTTCAGCAATCCAGCCCTGGAGGGGAGGACCCCTGGACTGCTTGGGAACTCACTGAGCTGTGCCTTTGCGTGTAATGGCTATTCAGGTGGTTGGCCAGTAGGTGGCAGCCTGTCGCAAGGTGTGTAATCATTCCCCCGCCCCCAGCCAACACACACACACACACACACACACACACACACACACACACACACACACACACGCCTACACTGTGAAGAGTGGGTCAGGGCAGAGGCCAGCCCAGACTGCTTTGCTTTGGCTACTGAGCAACCCCATCTGGTCCAGGTGGTATTAGGCTTTTTTGCACTTGGCAGCTCTGGGCCTCAGAATTATCTGGCTAGCACTGTGCAGCATAGGAGCCCCGCTGAGTATCACTGCCCATCTAGAGCCTACCCTCTGAGCTGGAGCCTGGCTCCTCCTGTTGGCTTGTTGACTTATCCATCCTCAGTACTCCAGTACGGTGAGGAGGAGAGGCACTACAGGGGCTGTCGCAGCATCTGTTAGATGGCAGATATACCCAAGTGAGTGTACCTCGGCGAAATGTACTCCGAGTGGGGGCAATGAGGACTGTGTCTCATGGAGCACCATGGGGGCTCCACCCTCAGAGGGAGCATTGTGGGGGCTAGGCATAGGAACTTTTCTGGAACATTTTGTCAGAGGAGCAGGAACAGGTGGTCCTGGCTAAGATGTCTGGGGACAGGGAGCAGAGCATATCCCATGGAGGGAGGGAAGTGGAGAGGGAAGAAGATCATGTGACTAGTGACCAGGAGAAGAGATGAGAGCCAGAGGAGAAGGGGCCTAGCATGAGGAAGCCCTGCTCTGCAGTAGTTCAGAGCGGACCCTGGCCATTTACTTCCCATCTCAGCACACAGGAGCCCTGGCTCCAGAGCACGCAGCCTAAGATCCTCAAAAAGCCAAGGGGGAGGAGGCCTGAAAAGAAGGCTGAATTGGGTCAAGGAGTCAGAGGGCTTCTGCCAAAACAGCCTGACGGTTGGGCAAGCTGGAGCCAGAGGTGGCAGAAGTGGGCAAGCCAGCTGTGATAATGGTGTCAAAGTCAAATTGCACTGCATTTGTTTGCAGTGCTTAAATCCGTGACACCCCATTCCATAAAAACTAAAGGTATAGGGCCAGCAAAGTGATTCTGTTCGATTCCTAAATCCACATGGTGGAAACAGAGAATGTCTCCCCACAAGCTGGCCTCTGACTTCTACTTGTGTGTCAAGGTGTATGAGTGTACACACACACACAATAAATAAATAAATAAGTGTAATAAAAATGTTTAAGTTAAGAAGTGTTTTGGCTGGTTGGTCATGGCACACACCTTTAATCCCAGCACTTACAAGGCAGAGGCAGAGGCAGATGATCTCTGTGAGTTCAAAGCCAGCCTGGTCTACAGAGTGAGTTTCAACACAGCCAAGACTACACAGAGAAACAAAAAGCAAACAAACAAACAAAAAAATGCCCTGTTGGGAGGCAGAGGCCGGTGAGTCCCTGTGACTTGAGGCCAACCTGGTCTACAGAGCGAGTTCCACGACAGTCTCCAAAGCTACAGAGAAACCCTGTCTCAAAAAAAAAAAAAAAAATGCTCTAATGAGCTAAGGATGAGACTCAGTCACAACCACATTGACCCCAGGCTGAGTCCTCTTCTCAGAATCCCAGAATTCTTCAGTGAGGCCTAGCTGGACTGAGCAGAACCGGAAGCATGGAGTCACAGAATTAAAAATACCAGACCTCGTGAACCATGCATGTGATACTTTCTGAGGCAAGAGAAGCACTCAGAGTTTGAATTCTGCTAGTCAAGGCTACCTAGTGAGTTCCAGCCTAGCCTGCGCTACATGAAAGATCATGTTTCATTTTTTAAAGATTTTACCTTATTTTTTAATTCGTGTGTGTGTATATGAACATTGTATGCAGTTGCTCACAGAGCCCAGTAGAGGGCGTCAGATCCCCTAGACTTACAGGCGGCTATGCGTCCTCACCATGTGGGTAGTGGGAATTGAACTGTCTTCTACATGAGCACCAAGTGCTCTTAACAGCTGAGCCATCACTCTAGCTCTCCTGCAAAACGATTTAAACACATAAATAAGCAGCCCTGGCCACAGTGTAGCCTGGGTGACCGCTATTTAGCTTCTGTTCTGCAAGGTGGTCCCAAACTATTCCTGTTTTGTGGGAAATGATCTGATTCCCTTAAGACATTCACTCCTGGTCCAGTATGTGACCTGGCCACACTAGAAGAGGCTCTCCTTTGGGGATGTCCTATCCCTTGAAGCTCTGTGTTTGCCATTGCTTGGGGTGCTTCTGTGCCTTGTCATAACGATGGTTGTCTCTCAATATTGTTGGGATCCAAAGGGACTGCAGGTTTAGGGCAGCGATTGGAGACCTTTGGGTACCTTTCAAGGTCTGGCACAGGACATCGTAAAAGTTAACTATATCTGCCTTTGTTTGTGCTTTTAGCCTAGAAGCGAGACGCTAAGGGAAAAGGTACAGCTTTTAGGCAACCCTTGAGTGACTGACATATCTATGCAGAGAAGTGAGCAGGTGACCCTGAGTGAAGGAGACAGACGAAAGGAAACGAGGGATGCTGTGCTTCCTTCCGTGGCCTTGGTGGACGGAGAAGGCCTGTGTGCTTTTCAGCAAAAGTAGCTCTCAGGTGCCTGTTGCAAGGATATGTCCCTGACATTAATGATTACTGTCTCAAAAACAAACAAACAAACAAACAAACAAAAACCCCCCAAAACGTAGTCAAATGAGAGGTGGGGCCAAAGAGAGACCACTGCTCACTTCTCTGTATGTTTAATTGTGTCTCAGGGCAGAGCCCGGACAATGGTGGGTGGGAAGCAGGCAGGATTCTGAGGACCCAGCAGGAATGGAGAACAGGGACAGGAGGGTTCAGGGGAGGAAACAGGACCCAAAGAATGCATGCTGGGCCCTGCCTGCCTAGGGTCCTGAATGCCAGGCTTTGGAATTTGGAGTTTTCTCAGAAGGCACGGGACCTGATCTCAGGATTAGGCAGGCAGGGCAGGGACCCATCTGGGCGGGGCCAGGGATCCAAGCAAGAGGCAGAGGAAGTCCCGAGACCAGAGGCTGCTGGTCCCTATAAAAACTCTGGGGGGCAGCAGAGAGCCGGGACCCCTAGGGCCCCAGCCACATTGCTTAGGCATCAGTGGTGGGTTCAGCTGTCCTCAAGTGAGTTCTGGTCTCACTGTCTGATATTACGGAAGTTGGGAACGGAACGGACAACAGGAACTCCAGCATCAGTCCTAGCCCCGCCTCTTACCAGCTTGTGACCCTGTAGTGACCTCAGGATTTGGAACCTCAGTTGGGCTTCAGTGGCCGGGGCTAGGTGTGGCAGGTAGCTGGGTAAATATCACTGCTTTTCTTGACCTTGGTGCCCAGACCCACTGGGGAATCCCACCCTCCAGGGATTTTCTCCTTTATGGAGATTTTGAAGGACCCAAGTTTTGACTGCTGGGTTTGTCTCCGCCTCTCCCCACCATGTGACATGACCCCTCCCCCAACTCAGGGATCTCTAATCAGAAGAGCTTTTCTCAGATAATCATTTCTTGGGTGTAGAAGTCCAGGAGTGGGTGGCTTGGGGAACACCACCCTATAAAGCAGCACCCTCCCTCTGGGAGGCCCGGGTGGCATCCAGACAACCCCGGGTTGGCTCTTTG
Source organism: Myodes glareolus (assembly GCF_982192425.1). Taxonomy (NCBI): domain Eukaryota; kingdom Metazoa; phylum Chordata; class Mammalia; order Rodentia; family Cricetidae; genus Myodes; species Myodes glareolus. Next base: position 46,952,376 of record NC_142044.1, read on the forward strand.
AGCTTTAACCAGGAAGTGAGGGACACGGGCCAAGGGTTGGTTCTCCCTGTTCCTATCGCCCACATTAGATCTGGATTCCTGACAGGGAGCAGCTCTTCCTACCTGGCAGGGCTGGGTACAAGGTTCAGACAGTCAGAGAGGAAACGGACTCTCTCCGTTCAGAGCTCCTACCACGCCTGCGCCTGCGTACTGTGTTTGCGCTCCTCTCCGGTAGCGCCAGCAGGAGCTGATTCCTAAGTCACATTCATTCTTTCCAAGAATTCTTCTAAGAAAAAGCTACTGGCAAGAAGGTGCCTTGAGGAGAGCACAGAGCAGGAAGGCAAGCTGGCAACCTGCAGGTCCCCACTGCTGGCGTGAAGCCTTCGTCCACGGAATGGGGACAGGCTCCATAGTCAAGCACCCCCATGAAGCAGGATTACCATGTCCAAGGCTAAGGTTGCCATGCATTTGGCAGGGCTGAAGCAGATCTCCCTAAGCAGATCTCCCTAAGGGAATCAAACCTTAACTTTCTGCTACTTCCAGATTCAGCTCCATGGGGAACATCACTTCCTTCAGGGTGCTGAGGGACAGATCAGAACCAGGGTTCCAAACCACCTGCCCCAAAGAACCTTTGGAAACTGATATCCAAGACCTTCACTGAGGATTAGAAGCAGAGAGTATCTTGGGGTCACATGGATATGGTGACGATGTCACATACAAGGGATCTCTGCTGGTCAGAATCTCATAGCAGCCAAAAGCATAGGAGGAAAGACGTATTTAGGACAGGGGACCAGGACCAGCCAGGCGAGGTTTCAGGAAGACCTGGAGGCAGGTAGCATGGAGTGAGGAGGCAGAAGGCACTGCATGTTGCTTCTCACAAGCCCTGTGGACACCTATCCTGTCTCGAACGCTGACTGGTCAGCTGGTTTGGGGGTGCAGCGAGAAGAGCCTCCAAGAGCCTAGCTTAGTCTTACCCTATGGTGACAGGTTCCAGGACTTCTGCAGCCCTGGCTCACTGCCCCTTCCCACTGTTCCTCTCTAACAGGAGTTTCCAAGCTCCTGGTATGAACATATAACCTTGTGATTTTCCTGTTTCACCATCTTCTACACACCAAGGAAAGGATGAGACATGGCCCCGGGGGCACAGGCCAGAGAGGCAGAGCCAGGCATGCTCCTTAGCTGCCTACTGGTCCTCTCCTGGGTATGTGGGACCCCAGGGATAGGAACCAACTCTGCCATGGCTGCTAGAGACATGGTACCAGTCAGCTTTGGGGAACGGCTAGGCCTTGCCAACGGGGCAAGGCTCCCTCTGGAGTAGGGACTCTCGGGAGGAGAGCCTAGTGAGGGTGCATTTGGGGGAGGAAGGTAACCATGACTGAGCTGGGGCTGTGTCCCTTCTGCTCACCAGGCCTGGCTCCGGCTTCAGCCATGCCTCTTCGGCCACCCTGGTTTTGCACATGTGTCCCAAAGCCTCCATTTCTCTCTTGGGACATGGGATCCCCTCACCTCCAGAGAGTAGCACAGCCTTTAGAGCACCAGATGGGGTGGTGTGTTCAAGTCCTGCCTCTGCCCTGTGTCTTGTCCTTCCCACCCCTGGCAGGGACCCCTCTTCAACTGGTTTCTTCAAATAAGTTCTCTGTCCCCTGTCATTGTCATGAGCAGGTGAAAGTGCACTGTGATCTTGTCCTAGTGGGCAGAGGTCTGGATTGGAGAGTCTCCTGCCCTGGATGTGAACCATCTGGTCCAGCCCCTCACTACCTTCATACCCCATGAGTTGGGGAGGGCTGTGGGGAGTGCGGGACCCCCACGGGCTTCAGTTTCTTCCTTGACCCTCACATTCTGAGAAGCTTCCCATCTCCCAAATGGATTCCCTGAGTCCCTAGAGGTCAGCTGACCTGGCAGCAAGGTTAGATGGGCCCCAATCCTGGCTGCTCACTCAGGGCTCACTCCCAGCAAGACAGCCCTGATGTTCTTAGAGTCTCACTTCGTGGTCAGGATCCTGTCTCAGGATCCTTGCTGGCCAGGTGGAGGTTGGATGACACTTTGATCCCATGGAAGGAGGCTATAGTTCTGAGTTGGGGACACTGGCATCTTAGGGGATGTGTGAATGAGTTCACTTGTCTCCCACGTCCTTAACCAAGAGCCTTAGACATAGGTGACTCTTGTCAAGGTCGTTCCTAAGACAACAGCTCAATCCTTGATCCAGGCACCAAACCCACATGTCCCCATCGGCGCCTGGAGGGCCCAGCAGGGCATACAAAGTTCCTGTACCTACTTATGGGGTGATAGCTATACCAAGAGCTGTCTAGGAATTCTGCCAAACAGGGGCTCTCTGACCCTTTGACCTACCGACATACTGAAGCTGGCTTCTTAGGGGTTGGGTTTGTTCAGATTTTCTGATACTTCAGGCCACAACAACAGTTTTGGGGGAGTCACACTTGCTCCCCAACTCCTCAGTTGTCTTTTCTGGGGAACTGTAACAGCCTGATCTCCTCCTAGACTCTGCCTCGGATTTCTGGGCCCAGAGAGCTTTGCCCTTTGCTGCCTACCACCAACTCTCACCCGCGCTTCCTACCACCAGCCCCAACACCCGGCAGCGCTGCACCCCCGCGTCTCTGTCACACTTCTGCCTTGGGCTGTGGGTGTAGTCTGCTGGGGCAGGGACAGCTCATTTCTTCACTCTCTCCGGAGTTATTTTCTCTCTTCTTTTCCTTTCTTTGAGACATTGTCGCCTAAGAGTCTGTGATTCACTGTGGAGCCCAGACTGGCTGCAAACTCAAGGCAATTCTCCTGTCTCAGCCTTCCAACTACCAAGATTACAGAGGAGCACCCCATCCTTGGCTTCTAATTCTCACAACCGTGTACCCTATACCCCCCATTCAGCATGTTATTTGTCCTCTTAGACCCTGGCTGCCCTCTAGCCCCTTCCTCAGGAGCCCCCTGAACTTCACTCCCCCCCCACCCCTGTGGCCTCCCCTCACCTCTTCTTTTCCTCTGGTCCAGACTGCCTCCCTGTTCCCAGCCAGCCACTCCTTCCAGACAGGTAGCCAGAGGTCAGTCCTGCCCCTTGCCCTGCCCATCTGTGCTGGGTACAAGGTCAGGCTTCTCTGAAGAGCCCAGGGTTCTTCTGCAGTTACATCAGCAGTAGAGACAAGGCTGCCTCGCATCTATGTATCTTGGTTTTCACCCATATGGCCTAAAATATGAGATGAGAATATCTAGCCACTCCTATCGAGCTCCTACTGTGTGCTAAGGATAGAGAATGTGGGTGTGAGCATGTCACAACCCCTGGCTCTGATAGAAAATGTCCAGAAAGCCATCCTAAGTCTGAACAAGGGCAGAGGCAGTCAGAAGGAGGAGATGGCCTTTATCTTTGGTGTTCACTGAAGGATGTTGTTCTGGAGAGCAGGGAGACATGGAGGTCTTGTAGGCATCTCATGGATTGCTCTTCGGCACAGTGGGAACTCAGGAGGGCAGCATGTGTCATGACCAGCTCCAGCTGCTATTCGTGAGGGCAACAGGTGTGACTTGGAGAAAATGGTCGGGAGGGGTCTGTAGTCCAGGCTAGCGATGCTAAGGACTAAGGATAGGGCAGAGAAGGACAGGTCGAGTCAAGAGGAGGGTCTAGTAAGTGTTTCCAACCTCTTTTTTATTATTTAAAATATTAATTATGTGTCTGTGTGTATCTGAGTGTGAACTTGTGTACTTGCATGCAGTGCCCGAGTGTGTCAGATTCCTAGAGCTGGAGTTACAGGTAGTTGTGAGTTACCAGATGCAGGTGCTGAGAACCAGTCTTAGGGTTAAGGTTGCGAGTTGATGCTGGCCGGCATCCATAGCTATCCAGATAAAGGGTTTGTGGGCAGCAGATTGGACACTCCTGATACAGGATGAAAAATCCCCAGGGCCTGGCCTGCGTGTCCTGGAGCGACAGGGTGAAGCCAAGATTTTGTGGCCTTCACTTTCCACACAGGAAGCTGAGACCCTAAAGAAGTGACTTACCCCAACGTTCCAGCTAGTCCAGGGGTTGAGAGCACCCACCCAGTACTCTCAAGGCTAGTGCTATAGGACAGCAACTGCTCTCTGCCCCAGCCATGTTGGCCACCAGTGCACACCAGCATGGGCTGATGATGGTCACTAATTCATTTGGGATTTTCATCAAAGTGTTTTTTTTTTTTTTACTTCAAGATGGGAAATCCTTGTTCAGTTGTGACAATGTTCCGTGTGTGTCAGCACGGCTGGAAAGTGTGAAAGCTGGCTTCTTCCTGCTCCCTTGAGCAGAGCACCTGGCCAGTATGCCCAGCGCTCCATAGTTGGTTGAGCGCTTTACACCTATCTGGGTGAGCAGTTTCACCCCTGTTTTGATGAGGAGTAGAAGCTCTCTGAACATCCCCTCCCCCACATACACACCTGAATGTCTCATCCTTCCAGACCTGGGTTCCTTGACATGGATCACGGATCAATGGTGCCTGCCATTGTCACCTCCACCCTTGTTTGGGGGCTGGTGAGCTCATTGCTGTTGACCCCCCCCCAAGTGGGGTCCTCACTGGCGTGGGCAGACAGCCTGGAGCCATTGACTGTGAGGAAGGCTGGGAAGTCCAGCCCTTCCCCGTCAATCATTTCACAGAAGCTTGAGTGGCCTTAGGCTCTGTGACAGCCCTTGTGCACAAGGAATTGTCTGTTGATCGCTGCCTCCTAAGACAGGAATGTGGGGGTGTCCAGTATACAGTGGGTGCTTAGGAAATACTGGCTGGTTGTAGTTGAACCTTGACTCTGCTCTCCTGAATGCTGCCCAGGGCCATGACTGTTCCCCTGTGCTTGGAGATGGCAGGCAAAACTAGTGGGATTCCCAGAAGCCCCTGTGTGAGGAACTGGGCACTGTGTGTTCATGAGGCCTGGGTTAGGTTCATCTTGGCATATTTGAGTGGCGGAACTCTGAGGAGGTTATTTTGCCCTGGGTGCCACAACATACCCAACAGGTAGAATCCAAATTGCTCTCGGTGCCCCAATGCTGTGGCATTATGTCCCAGGAGCATACTGCCCAGGCACAAGGATTTAGGATACTCTCTGACTTCTACCAGACAGTGGAACCTAGGGTTCAGGGGGTGTCACTGTCCTCCATTCCTTCAGTTCCCACTGCAGCAACCTCTCTGACCAGTCAATCATCCAAGATCCCTTCCTGAGAGGACCCTAGTCCCTGGCCCATCCCCCTAAGAAAGGGGTCCAGGACAGCCTGGTTCATGCTGGACTCAGGTGGGGTGGGGCTGATGGTTGAGACGCCCGGCTGAACGCTTTGATCCGCAGTGGGAGGAGCTTGTGTCCACGTGAAGGGGTCTGGATGGATCTCTGTGGGCACAGTCTTTTCTCCTGGGATGGATGGCTGGCGAGGGAGTGATTTCAGGAGACATTGATGGGAGACCATGGGTCCCTGTGCGTGGGGTGTATGTGTGTGTGTGACTATAGTGTTGGGTGCCGGGTGGGAAGTTGGGGTTGGACTGCTGTGTGGTTCTTGTGTGGTGGCTTCTGAAGGGAAGGAAGGAGGCGGCTGAGAGCGCCCCCAGAACTGGCCCTTTGGCCGTTGAGGGCTCCAAGACGCCAGCCCCGCCCTCCCAACGCGAGACCACGCCCACTACAGCCCCGCCCAGAGGAAGGCCCCGCCCTCGGCCTGCTTTTGCGCTCCGAGCGCTCCACGCTGCGCCGCCGCGAGCAATGGTTCACAGGGCCGGTCGCTGGGCGCGCGGCCCCGGGCGGAGGCGCGGGGCCGGGGCGGGACCCCACGGGGTCGCTGGGCTTGCTGCTAGCAGCCGAGTATAGTCGTAGGGGACGCGGGGCGCGCGTGGACCGGGGTGAGCATGAGGACTCTCCGCAGGTTGAAGTTCATGAGTTCGCCCAGCCTCAGTGACCTGGGCAAGAGGGAGCCGGGCGCGGCGGGTGCGGACGAGCGGGGCACGCAGCAGCGCCGGGCCTGCGCCAACGCCACCTGGAACAGGTAAGGCGCGCAACCCGGAGCGGCGTGGCCGGAGACGGTACCGCGCCACTTTGCGCGCAGCTCGCCCCGCCGCCGGGCCGCGCGCGGGGAGGGAAGCTAGTGCAACGTGTCGGCGGCTCGAGCCCGCGATCGCGCCCCGGGGGCGGGTGGCCCCGAGCAGAAGCTGCCTTTGCGCCCCCACTTCGCAGGGGCGCACTTGAGCTTCGTGGGGCCCCAGCGGGGCGCCGCGGCACTTCCTGTATGCGTGTCGGGCTCTCGGCGCGGGGTGGGCGGTGGCTTCCCCCTAGTTGGACCCCGGGCCTCCCAGCTGTCCGTGGGGGTGCGGCAGCTGCCAGACATTCCTTACCGGACCCTTCCGGAGGCCCATCCCGGACCAGCCGGGCGTGGGAAGCCCCTCCCCCAGCTGTACTTTCAGAGCCAGAGTCACAGATAGTTCTTTTAGCCGAGTTCCCCAATGGGTCTCCTCTTGGCCCCTTTAAAAATAAGTATTTCTACCCCGAGAAAAATACGGATCGAGGGAGTGTGAGGCAGGCTGTTGAGGGAGGTCTGTGGATGCTGGCTCTCCTCTCCACCCCTCCACCTGGCGGTGAAATCCTGCCAGGTGCTTCGCCCGCTGTGGTCTGCCACCAGGGACCCGGCTGTCACTTGGACACACGTCTTCTGTTCATCTAGTCTTCTGTTCATCTAGTGAGCAGCCCGGGAAAGATAGGGCTGCCAGCTGGGACCCCGTCTTCCACCCTCCACTAAGCTGCATATCGCTTGACAGCCAAGACTACCTTCCTGCCTCGGTTTCCCTCTGTCTTAGGCCTGCACAATTCTCCTCACTGGGCTGGGAGCGGAACAGTGAGAAGGAAGGTTCCTTTTGCCCCAGAGCTGCTCACTGGTGTCTTCACCCGCTTCCTTGTCTCTGGCCAGGGTTTAGTGAAGCCACACTAACTTTGGCTCAGATTTCAACTCTTAACTTCTCAGCTGGGTGACCTTAAGTAGTTTGCTTACTACCCCTGGTCCTCAGTTTCTTTATCAATAATATGGGTGAGTGGCTGTTGTTGGATTAACTATAAAAATGTGTAATAAAAGCTCTGAACATGGCTTCTGGCACAGTGGGAACCCTGTGACTCAGAACTCAGGTCAAGGCACATTGAGAGAACACCTATAGGTGTGATGTCTGGGGACTTCAATAAAAGTGACTTTGTGGGGACTCTTTCACTCCCACCTGGGGGACCCCTAGCTCAGAGGACTTAAATGGCTCCTCACCTTGTGTGATTGTGAGACAGAGCTTTTTGCCAGAGCTCTGGGGGGCCTTGCAAGGAGAGATCACTCGAGTCTCCCACGGGCTTTTGCTTTGGTGGCCTGTCAGACTGCAGAGGCTTGGTGACAGCTCCCACAGTACCTGAACAGCTCCTGTCTCCATCCTTTAGGGCTGGAGGCTCCCCTTGCCTGAGGAAGCGGAGCGCTGCCGTGTTCTGTGTTCCTCTCCTATGCTAGCCTGTTCAGGGCCCTCAGTTCACCTTGTAACAATCTTAGCCAACAAGGAAGGTTCTACCCTCCACCCCAGATGGGAGAGACGCAGGGTTACCCAGAGCACCCAGGACCCGTACTGCACACCATTGCGTGACTTGATTGCAGGTCTGCTCCCAGACAGGTGTGTACTCAGACACAAAGTAGTGATGGACTTGAGACAGTGTGCCGAGTCCCCTCCCAGAGTCCCCTCCCAGCCCCTGCCTGTCTTCCTGCTCCTCTCCCAGTGTACAGCCTGCAAGGTCTCCAGGACATCAACCTCAAGCAGGGTCACACCAGCAGTATCAGTCTGTGGATCCTGGTTAGCCCTCCAAGCTTGTGGCCCTCATTCTGAGCCCAAGCATGGCCCCCTTTTACCTCCGTGACCTCATTAGTGTCCTGGGACTGTAGAGTCATGCCACACTGGACCACCCCCAAATAACAGGAGTGTGTTCTGGCACAACTAGATGTGGGGGTGTGACCTGGCTGCCTCCCTCTGGGGACTCTAGAGAGGGTTCTGGCTTTGCCTCTGCTGGCTCTGTTGTCCTTGGTTCATGGCAGATTTGTTTAGTTCCGTCTCTGTCTTCAGAGCTTTTTTTAGCCAGGTCTCTGAGTTTTGAGTTTTGGAGGGAGTGATTTTTTTTCTGTTGTTTCTTGAGATTTAGTGTGTATGAGTGTGCCCCCCCACTCCCACACCTGGGCACGCGCATGCGCGTGCGCTCGCACACGTGTGTGTGTGTGTGTGTGTGTGTGTGACTAGTGTCTGCAGAGGACAGAAAAAGGTGTTGGATTCCCTAGAATTGTAGTTACAGGTAGGTGCTGGGAACCAAACCCAGGTCCTCTGCAAGAGCAGTCCAGTTCTCTCAACTTCTCAACTGCTGAGCCACCTCTCCAGCTCCCTAGTTTGTTTTGTTTTGTTTTGTTGAGACAAGATCCCAACGTATCCCAGGCTGGCCTGGAATTCACTATGTAGCCAAAGATGATCTTGAACTTCTAGTCCTCCGACCTCCACCTCACCTAAGGTTAAGGTGTCTATGATTGCAGGCATGTGCCGCCACACCTGACCCAAGTTTCTTTTGTGTATGAGGCCACCAGCCACCAATTGAGGGCCACCTCAACCCAGGACCACTTCATCTCTAGATTTTAGCCCATTATAGCTGTAAAGAGCCTCTTTCCCTGTCAGATTTGAAACTTTAGGTATACACAAACACCTGGGGACAGTGTTCAACGCATTATAGTGACAGTGAGTACATCCCCCAAATTCCCTGCAAAGTGTTGCTGTGTCCTAAAATAGTCCACGTACTCAGTCATGTATTCATCCATTCATCCATTCATCCATCCATTCATTCATTCATTCATTTTCTCGGTGTTGGCTAGACCAGGCTGAGATCTTGGTTTAGCAGCAAACAGCCTGTTCAGAGCCCGAGACCCTAAACCGAGTCAGAAAGTAAACAAAGGGGTTGCCAGAGCAGGAGGTAATTACTGGTGGCACTTAGCACTCGGAGGACATAGACCAGGGGACACTGGACTGCTGGCTATCAGGCCTGCCCCTGCTCTCCGTGTCTGTTGGGTGTGCAGGAGCATGGGACGTTCTCGGAAAGAGGCATGGCATGCTGCCTTGTCCCCCACAAGCACCTGGAATTTTGGAACTGTTTCCGAAGCACCTGCTGCTGCCTTCCCAGAGCTCAAGGCCACAACAGGCCTCCCCACCTGCCAAGGATATGCCCTATCCCTAGCCTCGCAGCCCAGAGGTTCCAGAAAAACTCCCCGAAGATGTGAAGACTCCACAATAGTGGGGGCTGGAGAGATAGCTCAGCGGTTAAGAGCACTGCTGTTCTTCCAGAGGACCTGGGTTCAATTTCCAGCTCACAACTCCAGTTACTCCAGTTCCAAGGGATCTGGTAAAATAAAGTTGAATAAGTCCTTAAAAATATTTAAAAAAAATAAAAGAATTTAAAAAAAATCCACAGTAGTCCCAAAGTGCTTGGGGGAACACATGGGGGTCTCCTCCTAGCCTTCTGAGCCATCACTCAACCAGTGCCTCACTCACCTCTGTCCCCCAGCAAGTGGAAGCCCTGGGCAGGCAGGAGCAGAAGGAAATACACCCCAAAGTGTGGGACACGCCCCCCCAAAGCAAGGTGTGCGTCCCTGCCCCCAGCCCTCCTCCCAAGAGGGCTGTCCTTCTTGTCAGTAGAGAATGAGATACCCTGATGGCAGTGTCTGGGACTTGAACCGGGCTCACCCAGGAGCCCAGTGTCGGGGATGCCTCCAAGGATGCTTCCTGTCCCAGCTGGGGCAGGGCGAAGCAAGCATTAGATAGAGCTGTCTTTCCAGGACCCTCGGGAACCTTAGGAAGGGCTTTCAAATACTTGATGTACAGATGAGAAAATTGGGATTAGGAGAACTACAGGGACCACATAGGCCCAAAGTGTGAGATCCCACCCAGGTTCGACTGTGAAATATTCGAAGCCCCTCATGGTGTCTTTAAAGACCAGAGGACTGAGCCAGAGCTTCCAGGTTAGGGTCCTAGGGTTCCGGGCCTTCACTCACCCTGACTTACTCTGTCCCCGGCCCCAGTCTAGGTGTGGTCAACTGAACAGTGGCCCCAAAGTGTCCCCGCCCTAGTTCTCAGCCTATGGGTGTGGGCTTTCACGTGGCTAGGAGGCTTAGCAGATGTGGTTACACTGCAGTTGCTGAGCCCAAGGAGATGGCCCCCAGCCTGTCTAGGTGGTTTTATGCAGACTCTGTGATGGGCGGGACAACTCTGAGGAGATGTGACCAGAGAGCTGAGACCTAGAGTCCCGCCTCACTGTTCTTGAAGATGAGGAAGGACCCGGAGCCAGGGAACACAGGTGCTTCTAGAAGCTAGACAAGGTAGAACATTTCATCTGGAGCCTCCCTAGGAGGTAGCCATGCTCTGCTTTAGTCTAGTCTGGTGAGTGACGTGTCCGCTGCCTCCCTGATGTCAGAGCAGATCTGACTTGCTGTAGACCACTAAGTGGTTTTAGCAGTCATGAGATACTCCTGGCTCTTCTTCCTTACTAGGACCAGGGCGTTAAGAACCAGGTCTGAGGTGGGGGGGCATGGCCTCCTATCATCCAGCTTCCTGGTGCAGTAAGGAGGGGCCCTGGGCAAATAAGAAATAAGCACTCATTTCCGCAGCCCCAGATGCCTCTGGGGAGTGCATAGCAGCCTGGGATCTGGGAAAGATAGTGCCCCCACACCTCCCTGCAGAAATCAGCCTCCTGGTGACAGTCCTTCTCAGTGGAACCAGGGTAGCCACAGGTGAGTGTCTGGAGCCTCAGGACTGGGCTGTTCCTCCTCTGGTGACAATCTGCCTGAGGCTGAGCTTCTGCCTCTCCCTGTGTTCACACAGTGAGGTGATATAGGCTCCAAGGCTAGGGTCTGGCCTGCCTGCACTGAGAGCCTGGTTTTTTAGTGGAGGCTAGAGAGGGGTGGGGATCTACACCTGAAGATGCCCTTCGCTGTCCACACCCGGAAATCCCTCTGTTCCTGTGGTTTCCTGGAGACCGACCATCTGCAGATGTCCTAACTGGGCTTGTCACTCCAGCCAGGAGGCTGTTGCTGAGATAGGAAGGGTTTCACTTCTGTGTTTCAGGGTGGCAAATCACATGGGGTCCTCTGGCCCTCTCTATCCTCCCTCTCCAAACTGACAAGGGTTGTTTGTTTGTTTGTTATGTTTTGTTTGTACTTTGGAAAGCCCACAGAGCCTCATAGAGCTGAGAGTCAAAAGGAGCAGGATCTAACCTGTGTACCCCTAAAGATGGGATTGGGAGGACTGTGAGCCATTGCTTCATCTCAATTCTGGTCCTGCTGAATAGAAGATGTGTCCCTTGACTTCATTAAGCCTCAGTGTTTTCTTCTCTAATTGTGGTCTGACTGTCCCCACCTCTTGTTGGTCTTTAGAACATCAAAGAGACCACATACAGGGAGTGGCCCCTGGGTTGGATGTGGCCAAGGTGTCCTGAGTACCCATCCCTAAAAGGCCTTGTAGGCCCCCAGGAGGTGGACAACTGTGTTTACTCAGTTCATTGTATGGAAGAGAACACCAAGGTCTGGAACCTAGAGCAGGATTCATCCCAGGCTTGCCCCTTGGACTGCCCATCAGGCTGGGGTTAGTGAAGGGCCCAAGGGGAGGGGAGGGGGCTGAGCAGAAACTCAGCCCGGACTGGCCTAGGAAATGGTCAGCTGACTGTGGCGGGGGCGGCTGTTGGCTCAGCCTTGGCAGTCTAGGTTAATTCCTAGGTAGGTTCAGTTCAGGGTTTCCCTGACGTTCATGTAGGGCTGCTGAAGCAAGTCCATGAGCCAAACCCAGTCCATCATCTGATGTATGAATAATAAAGTTTTATTGGTATACAGTCCCACATTCCTAACTTCACAGTTTTGAAGCAGGTAGCTGAGTAGCTGCGGGAGACTGGGTAAACCTCAGACCTTTAACAGCTAACCCTCTGGCCCTTTAGAGAAAAGTGTTTGCAGCTTCCTGCTTCAGAGAGTTATAATCAGCAGGGCCTGGACAGGGTCCGTTTCACTGTTCACATTAGAAAAAGCTTGGGGGCTGGGACCCCAGTGACTCATGGGGGCTCCATCATGGGGCTGGAAGTCCTGGGGCGTGGAGGTAAAGTTAGGAAGACATAAGGAACAGAGAGAGAAGAGATGTAAAGGAACCCCAATATCTGTCCTGGCTGGAATGATTAAAAGCATGCAGGAAGGAAGGGAAGGTCTACCCAGGTTGGACTTAAGGGCGTGCAGGATGCCTGGCAAGTTCCGGTGAGCCAGACTTTGTGTCAGGAGCCCAGACCTGGAGTCTTAGCAGGGCATGGGCACACCCATGATTTCAGGAGTAGGACTGGATGGGACCGGAAAGGCAGGAGAGGGCAGGCCCAGAGGGAAGCGAGAGGCCCGTGCCTCTGGGTGACCATTCTCCTGTCTGCCCACAGCATCCATAACGGCGTGATCGCTGTCTTCCAGCGCAAGGGGCTGCCCGACCAGGAGCTCTTCATCCTCAACGAGGGTGTCCGGTGAGTGTGTGACTGGGGGTGGGGGAGGGAAGTCCACACCCCACCCTCCTGGAGACACCCTTCTAGGGCCAGCAGGGTGGAACTTAGTGGCCTGAGATAATGTCCACATTCCCTGCTACCCGGTGCCCTCCAAAGGATATTTATTCTGTCGGAGAGGAAGGGCCCACCTGCTTAATGACCCACTGCCATTCAGGAAACAGTCCAGCCACGAACACCCCTCATTTCCTGCAACTAGTTGGGAACCAAGCTGCAAGGGAGCTGAGGACAGAGGAACTCTCTCGTGGCTTTGAGAGAGCTTGCAGCTGCCGTAGAATCCAGGGTAGCCGTGCAGCCTCCCCACAGCCACGCAGCTGGCACAGTGAGGTGTTTCCACTCTGTGCTTTAACCTCTAACCCTGACCCAGAGCATCCTAGACTCAAAGTACATCCGGGAAAGTCAGCAGCGAACCTTCCCTTTCGGTCGTGAAGGCAGGGGTAAACCCATAGTGGTCAACAACCCCACACCCACCTGAAAGGCCCTTGTGTGGGTAAACTGAGACTCGGGACACAAAGGGGGCTGGCCAGAGTCAAATAGAGAATGGAGCAAGGTGCGTCCCCAGGCCCTGTGCTTATTGCTTACTTGTGGCACCACAGTGTCCCTAGCGCATCTGGCCAGCCCAGGGTCCCCATTTTCCTAAAGGTTTCTTTTAACAAATCTAACCAAATCTGCTGGTTGGTCTGGTGTTGGCTGGTGAAGAGCTCTTGCCTGGCATGTGTGAGGCCCTGGTTCTGTTGCCAGCACCACACACAGGGAAAGACTCTGCTGAATGCAGAGGGCAAAGAGGACATCTTTAAATCCACAAAGTAGGCGGGGCCCAGCACTCTTGGCCCTCTGATTGTGGCTGCCATCTCCTCTCTAAGAGGCCTCCAGCTCTAAGGGGTTGCCCTGCTCCCTAGTATGGATTGGGAGGTAAGGTTTAGAAAAGACACCCTGTGTCCCAGCTCCTGATTAGGAAGTGAGTAAAAGTCAGGGTGATGGGAGATGCTGGGTTCTAGGCCGTAAGATAATCTTGGGGTAGCTGCTTTTTGACCAACGCAGAGCAAAATGCCAGAAATCCTTACGTAATGTCAGTAGATTTTCTCAGTGAATCCCATCGCTGTGCTGGTTCGTGCTGAGCACTTGCGGTGCCTTGAACCTCTCAAGTCACCACAGCCCTCACGCCCTTGCCTTCAGGTCTGTGTTTTATAGACGGTGACCGGCTGGCATCTGAGTGGCAGGATGACTGAGCTAGAATCCAAGTCTCCACTCGAGGGTCCACAGCCGTTCGGAACCATCCCTTCCCACTCTAGCTCTCCTCCGCAGTAAATCAGCTAAGTCTATGGCTCAGGAGGCTGTATGAATGTGGTTCTGTAGGTAGAGTGTTTGCTGAGCACACACGGAACCTGGGTTTCAACCCTAGTACTGAATACATCAGCGGTTCCTGCCTGTAATCTCAGCACTGGGGAGGTAGACAGAGAAGATCAGGAGGTCAAGGGCATCCTCAGCTGTGTATTGGGTTTAAGGCCACCCCGACATATTTTGACCCTGCCTCAAATGAAAAGTAACTGCAACTGATTGTGCTTGAATGCATAGCTGGTCATTGCTTTGATCTGGCAAGAGAGTCTATGGAAGGAGCCATTAATGGCTACATACAAAAGTTACCCGCCACCATTGTAAGAGCTAGTCAGTGACGTGAGCAGGGGTCTGTCTGCTGTACCTAGGAGGGACGGTCACAACAGAAGTCTGCCATTTGCATCACTCTTTTCTCCCTTTATATGTGTATGTGTGTGCGCGTACATACGCATGCTTATGCACATAAAGCCTCATGTGTTTTGGTCACAGGACATCTCGGCATCCCCAGGCACTTCCACCCGTGTGAGATAATCACAGAGTGTGCCTTCATAAACCTAGATTGTAGATTCAGCTGCACACCTGTGGTGCAGAGTGTAGCCTTCCACATGCTCCCAGGCACCAGCAGGTCACTGTCGTGAGCACTCAGGCACTGTGACATGGTGCTGTGTGTGATGGAGAAAGTACAGGCACGCTCAGTGGTGTGAATTTCCAGCCCCATGATGCTCCTGCACCGCTACCATCCTCGAGGGACCTGCCGCTTGGGCACTGGCTGTGTGAACTTTTATTCACATGTAATTAATATACCATAAAATTCCCCATAAAATGCCCTGGTAAGTGTTGAATGTGCCTATGTGGTTGTGTATCACCACCAAACTTTCCGTTCATTTTGCATCACCCCAAAAGAGTGATGCAACCACAGCCCGTTATTCACCCCACTTGGCAAGCAAGTCCACTTCCTGTCCCTGTTGTCTCCCTCTTCTGGACATCTCATATGAATGGCATTTCATGACAGCCTGTGGCCGTTCCCTTGGTGCTTTTGAGGTCTGGCTGTGGTGGAGCCGGATTTGTACTGATTCTGCTCCATCTGATTACCTGTTAGGCCTGTGACTGACGGGGTGCTGGGTGCTGCTGCTGGGAGCATCCTTGTACAAAGGGTTTTGGAGTTTCCATTTAGTTCTGGGTTTTGTTTTGTTGTCTGTTCTTTTGAGACAAGGTCTCATGTATCAGTGACTGGTCTGGAACTGTTCATTTAGCCCTAGCTGACCTTGAACTCACCAGGATCCTCCTGTCTCTGCCTCCTAGGTTCTGGATTGGGCCACTTGGCTATGTTTTGTTTTGTTATTGTTGTTTTGTTTTGTTTTGTTTTGTGTTTTTGAGGCTGGGTTTCTCTGCGTAGCCCTGGCTGTCCTGGAACTTTCTCTGTAGACCAGCCTGATCTCGAACTCGCCGAAATCTTTCTGCCTCTGCCTCCCGAGTGCTACAATTAAAGGTGTGCGCTATCACCGCCTGGCCTGGTTTCAGTTTTAAAGAATGGATCTGGTGACTTCTATAACCTAAGCTGGCATTGAACTTGAGATTCTCCTCCTTCAGCCCCATGAGTGCCAGGATTGTACTTGTGTACCCAGATTCTATGTTCGAGAGTCTACAAGGATGTGTGGTATTGTTTCTCTTAGCATTTGTCTGGATCGTCTGGGCACCAGGGTTTCAGTTTGGAGAAACTCCTGCTTCCCGCAGTGTGATCAGTGAGGGTTGGTCCCTGCCTCTCACTGCATTTCTTTCTGGTTGAGATTCTCACAGCACGGTGGCTGCCACAGTGGCTCCTTGTGGCTTTGGTCAGCATTTCTAATGGCGTCAGGCGTCTTTTGGGTGCTTGCTGTCTGCTCATGCATCTTTTTTGGAGAAGCATTGGTTTGTATCCTTGGCCACATGTCGCTGAGCTGTCTTGACTGTGAATTGACCTTTTTTTTCAGTGTTTCTTGGTCTACCAGGTGTATCCAGCCTGCAGCCTGTAAATGGAGGTTTTCTCTCCTGCCCACCAGTTCCTGAATAAGCTTTACTCAGAGGCTTATATTAATTATAAAAGTTTGGCCAGTGTCTTAGGCTTATTACTAACTAACTCTTACAACTTAAATTCGCCCATTTCTATTAGTTTATATTTTGCCACGAGGTTTGTGGCTTATTACCTTACATCTTGCTTCCCCGGTGGTTGCTGGCATCTCCCTTGACTCTACCTTCTTGTATTCAGTTTGTCTTTCCTGTCTAGCTATATTCTGCTCTGCCATAGGCCAAAGCAACTTCTTTATTAACCAGTGATAATAAACATATTCACAGCGTACAGAGGGACATTCCACATTAGCAGCCCTCAGGCCTCATGCATCCCAGATAGCTGTAAGTGCAGCTCAACACATTCATGATGATACCCCTGTGGTACGTTGTCAAGTGACTGGACGCCTCTGTGAAGTCTAAGCCCTTATTGGGCACTACCTTCAATCTTTCCTCCACATCTCATATCCCTTCACCTTCTCGTTGACTTACTTCAGAGCACAGAGGGTTTACTATTGAGGAAAACTGATTGCCTCCCCATCTTTCTTTTTCTTTTGGTAGCGATCCTCCTGCCTCATCCTGCCCCCGAGTGCTCGCATTACAACTGGCATCAGTGTGCCTGACCATTACATTTTTAATCCACAAGACTAGGGAGCCAACTTTGAGTCCCGGGGCCTGACTCTGACCACATTGTGTGCCTTCTGAATTTCAGTTTCTCGTTCTGACAACTGGTCACCGTGAGTTTAAGACCAGCCTAGGTCGCATAGTGAGCTGGAGGCCAGCCTGAGCTACATAGCAAGACCCTTGTCTAAAACCAGCAGATGAACAAACCTTACAGGAACGGCTCTGCAGTGTGGCTTGTTCAGAGCTTCTCACTGGAGCACAGCCATTGTTTTTCAATGCTCTGTACAAGATTCGTACAATTGCCTGAGTCAGCACTTCGTGTAGGTTTGGACCAACGGGAGACTGAGTGTGTTCTGAGCATGTCCAAGGTGGGTCCAGTCATGCTGTTGTGTTCCTTAAATGGAGTACATGCGTTTATTTGCTTTTTGAGACACAGGATCTCTTGTAGCCCAGGCTGGCCTACAAACTTAATATATAGCCAAGGATGACCGTGATGTCCTGACATGTGTGCCTCTGCACCTGGTTTTGTAGGTGTATTTTGGATGTGGGCATTTTCAGCTTCCTGTTCGTGTGTGGAAACAGCGCCCGGTTCACCTGGCTGAACTTGCTTTGCTTCTGTTGGTCACTTCCTCTTTTTGTTAGGTTTTGTGCTTGTGTTTGAAGTTTCAGCCCTCATGTGTTTCCAGTTCCTGTGTGGCTTGTCCTTATTTCTGTTGTTTGCTGTTCTGGGTATGGAGCCCAGGGCCTTGTACATGCAAGGCAAGTACTCTACCCCTGAGCCAGCACCTGGTTTGTCTGTTTTTATAAAGCGTCTTGTGCAGGTTGTTACTGGGAGACAAGGAGGTGATGGAGCCGTGTGCTGGGTTGAGTGTGAGCGGAAGGACAGATGATGGAGGCCAATCACAGCTCAGCTTTGAAGGAAACGCCGTGCTCAGCCACCAGCCAGGATGGAGAGGAGCTTACGCTGTAGTCAGTCACTGCGGCAGGTGACAGAGGACCATGCTGCTGGGGGCGGGGGTTCAAGCCTAAGTAACCAAGATTTGTGTGTATCGGAGCCGTGTGATGAGGGCTGTCCGTAATTCAGGACAAGTTACATCTCCCAAGTAACCAGAAAAGTTAGGACTCGTGCTTGGTGTGGCTCAGCACATGAGGACTCTGTAGATGTCGGGCTGTGTGGCCAAGAGCAACTACCAGAAGGAAGAGTTTATTTGGCTAGCACTCTAGAAGGATAAGAAGCCATCATGGTGGGGAAGCATCAAGGGGTGGGCTTGGAGGCGGAAGCAGGAAGCTGAGAGCTCACATCTTCAAACCTAAGGTTAAGCAGAGAGTAAATAGGAAGTGGGCCTGGCCCCAGTGACTTAATTCCTCTGTCAAGGCTCCATCTCCAGAAGGTTCCACAACCTCAAACAGCAACACCATCTGTGGACCCTAGGGTTCAAGGATCTTAGCCCCTGGGGGAGGGGGCAGTCTCATTCAAACACTCAGTAGCCATGCTTTCTCAGCATAGGATCAGGGCTAAAATGACTCCACTAGACATGAGCAGCTCTATTCACAAAATGCAGATCCCTTTGTTAATCTGGCATGGGTTGTAGACCCCAGGCCAGTAGTTGACTCTCTCTGAGCTAATCCTGCCTCAGCTGTTATACGGAGCCTCAGTCAGTGCCTGCCTGCCGCTGGCTCTATGAAGACTCAATTTGCTACTCAGAATAAAGGGGAAGCCACTTGGGAAAGGAGGACTCTGCCCTCTGTGGGATTCGAGCAGGTAGAAAGTGGATGAAGCCCAGTGTTGCAGGGTCAGGCCTGCAGGTGTCTGTTTGAGGAAGTAGAAGACGTCATGGTTCCTCTGGGACCCTCAGCTTGTCTCTTCTGTAAGATGGACAGGGGAGATACATAGTGAGCCAGCCATTCTGTGGGCCACAGAGGGCAAATGTTCTCTTATGCCGCTTGTGTTGCTGTGCTGAGCAGGTTGGTCCCTAGCTGCCCGTATGTTGCCAGCCCTTACTAGCAATGCATGGCCTCAACTCATTCTCATCTCCCCTCCCCCACAGGCAGCTGCTGAAGACGGAGCTGGGGTCCTTCTTCACTGAGTACCTGCAGGTGTGTGGGCCTTGCCACGGAGGAAGGTTTGGTCTGTCTCTCAAAGGATGTCTTTATACCATGTGACCTGTGACAGCCCTAGCAGGCTCGAGGCTTGCCTCTCAGGATGGGTGGGGTTTTGACTGTAGCAGGAGGGGGGGTCTCATGTTCCAACTGCTTATTGGTGGAGTCATGGGGGTCCTGTGGGCCAGACCACCCTGAAATAGCTGCAGGCCAATGATGGCACCTCTGCTCACTTTCAGAACCAGCTGCTCACAAAGGGCATGGTGATCCTTCGTGACAAGATACGCTTCTACGAGGGTGAGTCTGAGGGCTGAGGCCTGGTTGTGGTTGATGTTCTAGAACAGTGGTGTGGCAGGTGCTGGGAGGGAGGGTGGCTCTCTGGTTAAGATGGCTGAAAAGGAAAGAAAAGAAAGGTGGTTTCTTGGGCAACAGGACTAAGAGGGGACCTTGGAGAGAGTCTGTCCCCCCCCCACTTGGGAGCCCAGGAAGACTGTACAACCCCGGGGAGAGGCCCTCTGCTTCGTCTCACTGTGCCCCTCATCTTTCCGTCACCGTGACAAAGCCAGCGCTGTAGAAGGGTGTCCTGCCCTCGTTTCGTTTCTGTCGCTGCGGTAAAACACCCTGCAAAAAAGCAACTTAGGGGAGAAAGGGTTTATTCATCCATTAATTCCAGGGAATAGGCCCTCATAGCAGGGACATCACACAGTCACAGTCAAGATGAGAGCGAGATGAACACATTCGTGCCGCTGTCTGCCGTGCTCGGCTCTCTTCCGCAGTGTAGGACCCACTGCCTAGGGATTGCTGCCACCCACAGCAGGCTGGGTCTTCTCATATCGATTAGCAATCCGGGCAGTGCCCCACAGACAAACCCAGAAGCCAGCCTGATCTAGATACTTTCTCGTTGAGTCTCTTGCTGTGGGATTGTAGGTTGTGTCAAGTTGACCAAGCTAACGATCACACAGGCACAGGGCTCACAGAGGTCCAGGGACACGAGACCTCATCACGTTGAGCCTGGGATGAAGCCAATGTCCTGATGGAGAGCATGTGGCTTAGCAAAGCTGTTGTCCAGGAACAGCTTCTGGCCAGGAAGAGACCAGAGGCAACGTGTAGCTTTCATAGGCCCTCCGACAGTGCATCAGTTGTGTTTCTTGTTGCCATGGCAAAAGCAGCTTAAGGAAGGGGACTTTTCGTTCGTAGTTGGAGCCTGCAGCCCATCATGGTGGGGAAAGCGTGGTGACAGGTCACATGGCACCCACAGCCAGGAAGCAGAGAAATGAATGATGATGCTCAGCTCGCGTTCTCCTTGTTACTGGGTCCAGGACCCCAGCATCTACATCCAGGACAGGTCTTCTCACCTCAGTTAACCCAGCCTGGAGACTCCCTCGCGGATAGATCTCCTGTTCTGAATCCTGTCATGTTGACGGCATTAACCGTCATACCCGCAACCCAGTTCCTCCCACCAAGTCCCACCTCCTGAAGCACGTTCAACTCTGACCTGGTCAGTGGATCCGTCCTGTGACGGAGCCCGTGTCCTCATGATCCAGTCACCTCCACAGCGCTGCTGGCTGTGGACCACACCGTCAACACACAAGCTATTTCAGGGACCACCTTATAGCCAGACCCTAACAGGAACCCCATCCATTGTCTGAGAGATCTCATGTTGAGTCTGTGAATATCCAAAGACCAGAGAACTAGATTATGGCAGGTCATTGTTCCCACACGGGGACAGCAGAGACAGTAGGCAGTTTGTTCACAGCCACAGTACAGGGAAGGAGCCGAGGCAGAATTGGAGCCTTCGTATGATACCAGGCGCCGCCAGTCCTTCCTAGTCCTTTCTCGGGCTTCACAGTCCCCGCCAACCTCCCTGCCTGGCTCGGCCCACATCGTGAAGCAGAGGACTTTGATTTCCTGGTCACGACACTTGAGGCCTCTGGCGTCTGATAGTCTTGGGGTCCTGGGAGGGACTTGGCACTATGGTGAGGCTAGTGTCCAGAGGTCTTTGCATCTACAGATTCTCCTTTGCAAATTCCTGCTGTGGACCTGGCCCTGTGAGCATGTAATAAGTACCTGTGTGTGCCAGACCCTGGGCACATTTGGTGAGCACCTGCTCTGTACCAGATCCTTTACTGGCTTCAAGATGCACCCCTTTTATAGGCACCACTTTCTGTATACTGGCACCTGTGCTCAGTGTTCCTTAGGTACCTGCTGTGGCCAGGCTGTGGTGGTTCACGCCTTGAGGCAGAGGCAGGCGCATCTCTGAGTTCCAGGCCAACCTGTTCCACATAGTGAGTTATAGGCCAGCCAGGATTACCCAGAGACACCCTGTCTCAGAAACCAAACCAATCAAAAAACCCGGAAAAATAAAGAAGAAAGACAGAGGTGGGGGAGGGGGGGAAAGAAGGAAAGGAGAGGAAGGAGAAAGAAAGAAAAAAGTGCTTAACTGTGCTGGCTGACTGTGGTGAACGTTAGTTGAGTGCCTCCCATGGACCAAACACCAGATGTGTGCTCCACTTGGTTATGCCCTGGTTGGTTTGCTTCTGCTGACTGGGTGGGCACCCCAGCAGCTCTGGGAAGTAGCCACAAGCACTCAGTCCTGCTGGGGTCGCCCTCGACACGTGGCGGCCCAGGTGCAGAGCAGAAGGATGATTCTGCAGCCCACTCTAGCCACTCGCTGCTCCGGGTTCCTCTTTCAAGTGGGGGCTGGGCCCTGGGCAGATGGCTGTCAGCCCCTTCAGGGGTGGGGTCCTGAGGCCCAGAGTCCAGCCTCATTCCAAGGACCGCCTGTTCCCCATCATCCTCCTCTATGTTTCAGCTAAGGCAGGCCAAGGCAAGAATGAGAACTGGGTGTGGGCAGGAGGCCCAGGGCAGCCAAGGTCCAGGGGGCTTCCTGGAGGAGGCAGCAGCCAAGCCCTAAGATGGTGAATGTTTGGCACCTGAGGAAGAGGCCTCCCACACCCTCCTGACCCGCCTGACTCAGCACATTCCCTGAGGTGCCTGTGCCTCCCACCAACGCAGCCCAGGGGAACCAGGTCCTGGGAGAAGGGAAGCTTTGTGAGGCCTGTGGAGCCTCATAACTGTGACTCAGGGCCTCCCAGGGAAAGGGGAAAGACTGCCCTGACAAGTACTGTCCACCTCTAGGCCCAGGGAAAGCCGCAAGCTCCAGGCGTCTGTGAATACATCTTGGCTGTCACATATTGCAGCCGCCCTGCCCTCAGGGCCCCTTTCTTAACTACTGTAGCAAAGAACCAACTGTGTTCAAGCCAGGGCTCAGGGGGAGTCTCCCTCAACCTGGAGATAGAAAAGATACAGGCCCTGCCCTGCAGGGACTTATGAGAACTGAGACATAAACCAGATGCTGACAGGTCAGTGTGATGAATGTCAGGTGAAGAGAAACTCCCGGAAAGGAAGCGTGACTCCATCCTCGCAGCAGGGCGAGCTGTGAGTGGAGCTGTGGAGCTGCTCCTGAATGTGGTCTCCAAGTGTGGTCAACTCAGGCGTTTATCTGTCCCTTACAGCCACACTACTGCCCCGTGGGTCAGCCATCCCAGCCCCTCTCCACCTCAGGAAATTCATCCCCTGTTCCCTGAAGCCAGCTGTGCCCTCAACCTGTAGCTGCTGGAGGGGACACATGGAGGTGGTAGCCTCCAGAGGGCAGTCCAAAGCCTGGGGCACCTGCCCCCTTCTCTGCAGCCTCCTGTGAGGCCTCCGTAGTCATCTCCCAAACTAGGTGGTTCTAGGAATGGTTGCAGGAAGCCACTTGGAACGGGAGTGCTCTCTGCAGGGGAATAGCCTGACACTTCACAGAAGGTTCCCAGCTCGACACTCAAGAGACCACAGAGGTCCGCTGCTGCCGGGGCCGGGGTCTGTGTCTTCTCACCCAGAAGCCAAACTCAGCGTAGCTGATATGTCTGTGCACCCAGCGACCTCTCCTTTCTCCCTGGCTGCCTGCCTGCTTGTGCCCATGCCCCTGCTGTACGTTAGCCCCCACCTCCATCATTTCTCTGTGGTCATAGCCGTCCCTGGAGCCTGTGAATTGGAGCTGTACCCGCCTACCTCTCTCCTGTCCTTACCACCCTGTGGCCCCATAAAGGGGAGACTGACTGCCCAGTGAAAGCCTTCATGGATCCTCAGCCTGGCCCTTCACCAAAGTTCTCTGCTCCACCTCTGACTGGGGCCCAGGCAGGGTACACACATTGGCTGGCTGTGTCATACCAGCAGCAAACACAGGGTACCTTGTCATTGATCCCTAGGGACTTACCCTGTTCTTTACATAGAGGGTGCCACTAGGTCTGGTTGGAAGAACTTTCTAGGGCTCCTCTACAACCACAGAGCAAGGCGTCAGCCTTTGTGTCTGACTTCAGCCTCTGCCGACCCCACTCCTCAGCACACAGTCTAGTCCGCAGTCCCAGGCCAGAGCCGAGCCAGGGACCAGGCTATCCTTCCGGGTCCCTGACAGCACATGGCTCCAGCTGGGGCCTGGATTCTGTGTCTTACAACATCTGCTTTCTGTGGTGTGTCCGCCCTGTGGGCTGGAGGACGACCTTCACTTGGTGGCACACTGCCCTGGCCGGCGCCCAGGGCCACCCCACAGCCAGCCAGGACTGAACAGTCTTTCTTCCTGTATGATGGCAGGAACTGAAGGGACTTTGTGTTCGGGCAGGGCTCCGAGGGGCTGTGAGCATCCGCCTGCCCCGGGCATTCCTGCAGCCTCCTGGCCCCTGGAGCCAGGTGTGGGCCACCCGGGACCGCCGGCAGGCAGCCCTGGGCGGCCACACTCAGAGGCCAGCCTGCTCCTGAGGCCAGCTCTCTGTGCCCCCATGTTCTTATTCTGTATGAACCTGGGGCTTTCCATGAGGGAAAGTTTCACAATAACTGGAAAGCTGGGCAAAGACCTTCACAGGCTTCCTTTATAGAAACCTGGACACAGGCAGGCTGGTCAGCAGTCAAGGATCCCACCCCCTCTCTGCTCAGACCCACATGGCAACAGAGGCCTATGGGACACATGCTGGACCTGTCATTCCTAGACCCAGTGACTGTTTGTCTCAGTCATCCACCCTGGTGACCACAGTTAGGTGCCCCATTCCCCAGTGGCAGGTGGTGCCACTCTGCCGGAGGCCAGCTGAGTCCCTGCAGCTTATCCGGTTCCCCACACAGCTGCTCCTTTCTCTTGGTAGAGGTGGGAAAAGGGTGGGGTTGGGGGAGGATGTCACATGCCCAACATATATCCATCTGAGAAGCCAGCTCAGATGCCAGACAACTCCTCCAAGGAACCCTCCCTGCCAGTCCTTGGCTCCATGTCCCACAGGTAGGCCTGGGCCCTTGAGAGGGAACCAAAGATTGCACCCCAGGTCACGGGCCCTGGAAGCTCTACCCTGTACCCACTGTCTTCCCACAGCTGTTCTGTATCCTGTTTCCCTGCCACATAGTAGGGGGCTTGACTGTCCCCAGTGCCCAAGATTGGGCCTGTACCAGTGAGGGGTTCTCTAAGTGGATGCGTGTGGAAGAGGGAAGCTGATGAAGGGTTTGTGCCAACGCCTGTGCAGGCATACTCAGGACAGGAATGAGTGCCAGCCTTCACCGTCACCCGGGCTGAGTACCTTCATGGGTTAGCCTCATTGTGTCCCGTCTGCTCCAGGTTGTAGGCGGTCTCCTGTACACACTTCACAGAGGCTCAGGGTGACAGAGCTGCCCTCTGCAAGGCCTCAGGGACCTCCCACTGCTGCTTAGCCCCTTGTCTTCATGGGTCTGCCGGTGTGTTCAGGACATGCTGTAATGGCTCCTCTCGCCCACAGGACAGAAGCTGCTAGACTCGCTGGCGGAGACCTGGGACTTCTTCTTCAGTGACGTGCTGCCCACGCTGCAGGCCATCTTCTACCCTGTACAGGTATATGACTGGGTGCATGGACGTTAGGGGAGTCCCAGTTGCCCAGGACATACTGCGAGTACCTGGGATAGCTCCAACAAGGAGGACTCCAGGCCTGATGCTCTCCTCTGCACTAACCCGGGATGTCCCTTACAGCCCAGTGGAGCCTGGCCTGGAGAGGGGAAGCCTAGTGGCAGAGCTGGGCCCTACATCTTATATCTTGGTGGCAGGGTTCGTGTGGGAGATGGAATGGGGGAAGGGCTGGGTGTCACTAGGGTCTGTTCCCTCATCCCTCCCCTGACCTGGGATAGAGAGATAAAACTGCATGATAAAAATGGGGCTAGCTTGCCTCTGCCTGTGTCCACAGGGCAAGGAACCGTCGGTGCGTCAGCTTGCCCTGCTGCATTTTCGGAACACCATCACCCTCAGTGTGAAGCTGGAGGACGCACTGGCCCGCTCCCACGCACGCGTCCCCCCTGCCATCGCACAGATGCTGCTGGTACTGCAGGTGGGACGAGGGTTTGGGGACCCAGGACCCCAAGACTGGGAGATGATAGAGACCAATTGGGCAGGGAGTGGGCAAGTAAGGCCTTTGGGCCAGGATGTGAACCAGACAACCACAATTACTCATGGCAGCAGCTGGCTTTTGTATCTTCAGTTACCGGGGCTGGAAAAGGGAATGCGCGTGTGTATACGTGCACGTGCATGCATGCGCCCGCGCGCGCGTGCGCGCACATTCACACACACAGGTTTTTGGAGCTGGATATACAGACAGACAGACCCACACACACGCACACTGGTTTCCAGGGCTGGATATACAGACGGGCATACAGACACACACTGGTTTCAGACACTTGGTACAGATGAACTTCATCAGCAAGGCTAGCTCTGGAGAAGGGACAATGGGCAGCTAGTTCAGCTGGAGTAAAGGGACGTGCCCCAGGACAGAGAAGGGTCGGGCCACCAGCAGCTCATGTGCCCTACATCTGACGTATCCCCTTAGTTGGCCAGCTCACCTTACTGAGTTCTCACAACATGCAGGTTTTACAGGACTTTAGAGGGACCACCCCATTTTACTGACAGGGAAACATTTTACTGTTCGCGGGTGTGCGACCTCACTTGGATGCTCACAGGCATCAAAAGCCTTGTTGTAATGAGTCCCCCATATGTGTGGAAATTCTTTTAAAATTAGGGTTTGTGGGGTGGGGTCTAGGGGCAGAAGGAAATGGTAAAGATTTTAGAGCAAGGAACAGGCTGTAGTTTGCAGGGTCCAGGGCCTGCCCTGGGTTGGGGACTGTGGTCACCTTGGAATGAAGCCAAGTGCAAGCCTTTGGGTGGGATTTTCATAGACTGGCTCCGGCCCAGCAGGATGACTGAGAGATGGAAGGAAGTTCAGGTCTCTCTGGTGCTGTGGCCAAGGCGGCAACCAATGCTCAGGGCTGTGCTGCCACCTGCTGGCTACTGTGTCTCCTGCAGCTTTCCCACTATGGTCTGCATCCCAGCATAGCCTCTCTATCACAGAGGCTTCCATTGCCCCACCTGCCTGCCGCCTCTCCCCAGGTGGAGTGACCTTACCCCAAGGTTGCTGTGAACTTGTCTCCTGACCTCACGTTGGTCCCCAGGTGAATCTGGCCCTCACTGTTTCAAGTCTTGAGTTATTCGGAGGTCACAGTTGCTGGTCAATGTGTATTGAGAGCCTACTGTGTCCCCTGCCTCGCCCCCAGGATCACAGCTTCTGCTGGGAGTCCGAGTGGTAGGGTGCCAGTCACACTAGCAACCATGTGTGGGTCAGATTTGTACCGTATGCAGGGGGAGATGTGACTTCATAAAATTTACAGAAGTGTATGGGCAGGGCGTGGTGGCACACACCTGCAGTCCCAACCCTCAGGAGTCAGAGGCAGTAGGGATCTCATGATCAAGGCAGCCTAAGACACATCATGAGACCTTATCTCAAAAGGATCTTGGGCTGACCTGTCTAACCCTATGGGCATCCTCTCCTGCCTGTGTCCACCCCCTCCCCGGCCTCCAGGCGTGAGCAGTGATTGCAGGACTTCCGGTGGCGAATTCGATGCTCCTGGGTAAGGCCAGCTGTCTCAGAGGACACCAGCGCCCATGACTTCGGTGTTAATCACCTTATGCGACTCCACCCAGCCATGGAGGAGACTGTAGCAGCAGCTGCCTGTCTGCGGTCCCACCTGGGGAAAATGGGGCCGAGACAAGCTGCTGCTGGACCAGGGTGTGTGGCCTCCATTCTCTTGCAGGGGGTACATGAGTCCCGGGGTGTGACCGAAGACTACCTGCGTCTGGAGACACTAATCCAGAAGGTGGTGTCGCCGTACCTGGGCACCTATGGCCTCTACTCCAGCGAAGGGCCCTGCACCCATTCCTGCATCCTCGGTGGGTGCTGCCTGGGGCAATGGTGTGGGCAAAACCAGGATCCCACAGGAGCCCAGCTACAGTTACACAGCCAATCTGTCCCATGCACCTGCCTGGCCCTGCCCTGTGCAGACCTTGACCCTCAGTGGAGACGGGGTGCTGGAGGGTAGCAGGCAGTCCCCAGAACAGTGTGACTCTCCCGCAAAGACCCACCATGCAGAGAGCCTCCTGCATTCCCTAGATGTCACATGTGTACTGTCTCAGGGAGGGATGAGGTGAAAGTAGGCCCTATAGAGCCTGGTGGGTCCCTCAGAAGCCAGCTGTGCCATCCCTTGTTCATTCAGCAATGTCATTTGGGCACCTGCTGCATGTCAGCCCAGAGACCAAGCCGCACCCTCATTCACAGTTCTGGTCTAGCAGGGAAATGTTTCAGTGAGACCCCATCATGACCACTGGCCTGCAGGAGGAGATGCAAGCTAGATCATAGGAACAGACCAGATGGGTTCACTTGGAAGGCTCCCCTTCATCCGGGCCACTACCTAGGGTGTAAAGCCTTAATACTGGGTGTGCCTCAGCTCAGGCAAGTTAGAATGGGAGAGCTTTGCACCTTCAAGGACCAGCGGGATACGTGGTGGTCAAGAAGGCAACCCCTCCTGATCCAGAGAGGCTCCCTGGCAGCTTGCTGTACTCAGGAGTGCCACCTCATGGCCACTATGGGACATTGCAGGGTCCTGCATGGAAGCCTACATGGTCAAAGGCATTCTGCTCTGTCCTCACTCCATACAGTCTGTGTCTCCACAGCCAGGGAGGCCTGTAAAAAACTGCTTCATAGCACTGCCCACCCTGCAGCTCCTCCATGCAGGCACCCCTGGGTGCCAGCCTGTGAGAATGGGAGCCCAGTCTAACCTAGGAAATCACTGGTACTTAAGATCCGTAGGCTTCTGTGGGTGAGAACAATGAGATATGACTGTATGACTGATGTGGGGTCATTCACAGTTCACTGACAGCTTGCAGATTTGAACCTGGGCAGCTGAGGTCCTACTGCCTGTTCAGGTCGAGGCTGGGAATGTTAAAGTTCTCTCCAGCCTTGGCAGGAGGCTTGTATCCTGGACTGCTGAGGCCGATCCAGAACTAGCAGCCACTGAGCCTTTTACTGGGTGGGTTAGACACTTGACCCGAAGCCTCTACCCAAAGGTGGGACTTGGGACATACAGGGACCATGTGGGTCAGCAGCCACCATCCTGGTGTGTGACTGTGTCTGTTCCTGCAGAGAAACGGCTCCTGCGCCGCTCCCGCTCTGGGGACGTCCTAGCCAAGAACCCGGTGGTGCGCTCCAAAAGCTACAATACGCCCCTGCTCAATCCCGTGGCCGAGCACGAAGCGGAAGGCACAGCGGCCGGTGGTACAAGCATCCGCAGGCACTCGGTCTCTGAGATGACATCTTGTCCTGAGCCCCAGGGCTTTGTGGACACACCTGGCCAGGGCCCTTCGGGGACCTACAGGTCCTCTCCAACGCCCCACTCGGGGCCTTGCCCCAGCAGACTGTACCCCCCTGCCCGTTCCCCCGAGCAGGATCCAGCCCACGGCTCCCCACCCACCTCCAGCCCTGAGACACTGGTGGACCAGATCCTGGAGTCCGTGGACTCAGACTCTGAAGGAATATTCATTGACTTTGGGCGGGGTAGTCGCTCCAGTGTGTCTGACTTTGGTGCAACCGGAAGCCGGCCGAGTGTTGTGTGATGGCCTGAGATTAGTTCATGTTTTTACTGACCCCTGTGTGTTTGCGCGTCTGTGGGTGTGTGTGTGAGAGAGAGACTTGTTTGTAACTCTTTCCTAATCTCACCAGCCCCCTTGGTCACTGTATGCTCCCAGTCTGTTGGAAAACCTACTCACCTCCCCTGCTCACCCCAGGCCTGATTGGGCTGTCCAGTTGGCACCACCCAGATGCACACTGAACCACCTCGAGGATGGGGCCACCATGTGCCCTTCTGCCTGCCCCACCCTTGGTGCCCACACCTACCCAGAAAAATGTGAAACCAGTGGGTTCTGCCTATGCCAGCCCAGCTTGGCCCCCACAGTGACGGGACTCAAGCCACAGCCAGACCTGCCTCCCTCTGCCCTGGGTGGCCACAGGAAGGCATGAAATAAAGTTACAACTCCAGGCTCCTGTCTACCCCCTGGTGTCCTTCTGGGACCCCCACCTCATTGACCGCACCCTCCTGCCAGGGGCACATTCCCAAATTGAGGGCATGGCCACTTGCCCGTTGTCCACTCCTCTGCTTGCTTTCAGGTCCAGGGTCGCTGTGTCTTCTTGATAGACCGAGAAAGCATATAAAGAAGGCCTGAAACCTTAGTGGATGGTATAAGACAGGCTCTACTGTGGTCCCTGGTTTCAGCCCCAGACACCCACTGCGGCCAGGGATGGAAGGAGGTTGCTTGCCCTTTGTTTGGAGGGGGTTGCTGAAGACCCTCTTGGTACGGGCAGCTCAGCCCTCCCAGCTGCTCTAGGAGTGGTTCTTTGCCTCCAGAGAGGTTTGCGTGGAGTCTGAGGGTGGTTAGGACCTCCCTGGTCCTCAAATGAGCTGATTCTACTGCCTGGGAAATGGGCATAAGTGTTCTTCAGTGCTGGCAGGGTTGCTATAGGCTTGTACCGGCCCAGCAGCTTACCCCGACACCATCCCTAGAGTAGGCCTCTGTCATGTTGAGATCCTCTTTAGAGAGCCAGCAGAAGTATGGTCCTCTTTGATCACATGCTGACCCCTGCCCCTGACACTCAGGCCTTGATGGTCTGCTGGGAATGACAAGCGAATAGCAGCCCCAGGGGCAGGGTGACCAGATCTGGCCAGAAAATAGGATAGGAAGCAGCTATTTCATTCTTGAACTGCAAGGCCTTGTGGGTCCAGGGGATCTGCTGGAGATGTTAGGATGAAGGCTCTCCCGCCCCCCAGGGTGGGAGAAACAGCCTGTTCCAGCCAGGGGTGGCCTGCTTGAGTTTCCGTGCTCCCTGTGGTGAGGGCACACACTGGACTCACAGGCTGTCTCAGTGTCACGATTGCTGTGACGAGACGCGCAGAAGCAGCTTGGGGAGGAGAGGGTTTGTTGGTTTACCACCCAGACTCACAGTTCATTACAGGAAGCCAAGGCACAAACTTGGAGTCAAGAGCTGATGCAGAGGCCATGGAGGATTCCTGCTTGCTTTTTGTAACTTGTTCAGCCTCTTTTCTTTTCTCTTTCTCTCTCTCCTTCCTTCCTTCCTTCTTTGTTTCTTTCTTTCTTTGTTTCTTTGTTTCTTTCTTTCTTTCTTTCTTTCTTTCTTTCTTTCTTTCTTTCTTTCTTTCTTTCTTTCTTTCTTCTTGTTGCTGTTTCCTTTTGAGACAGGGTCTCTCTATATAGCCCTGGTTGTCCCAGAACTATGTAGACCAGGCTGACCTCCAACTCACAGAGATCCGCCTGCCTCTGCCTCCTGGGTGCTAGGCTAGGATTAGAGGCATGGGCCACCATTTCCTCTTTGCTTATAGAACCCAGGACCACCAGCCTAGGGGTGGCCCCCTCCCACAATGAGCTGCTTCCCACCTCAAAGAATCTGGAGAGAATGCTCAATTCCCTGGCTAGAAGCTGTCTGCATTGCTTCAGGCTCTCAGGGAAATGAGATAGGCCTGTGACCTGGCTAAGCTGTGCCACCCTGTCTTCTTCAACACCAGCACAGTTTGATCTTCAACCCTCTCTTTGAGGGGTGGAGGTGGCATTATGGGCAGAGGGCTTCCACTGTGTGAGTATGGGAGGCGGGGAGAGGGGGTTCTACTGTAAACAGCAAGCAGTGGTAATCAGGTGTATTGTGATTCTCTAGAGGACAGAACTGACAGACTATATATAAAAAGTAGGCTCTGATGTCAGTGAAGGGATGGGCTCGCCAGCAGGAGTGAGAGCAAGCAGCCCAAAGAGAGCAAACCTTCTTCCGTATCGTTATATAGGCTGCTGCTACCAGTCAGTGTAGCCCGGATTAAAGGTGGTGGGTCTTCCCACCTCAAAGATCCGTACTAAAAGTGAGTCTTTCCACTTAAAATGATTTAATTAAGAAAAAAAAAATCCCTCACGGGTGTGTCCAACTGCGCGTGTTTTAGTTAATTCCATATGTAACCAAGTTGACAACAGACCAGGTGTACAAAGATTGGCACACAAGGATGTGCCATACACGGATTTATTGCTAGGATGCCCCACCCACTCCTTGGGAGAGCCCTGAGCCAGGGGACCCGAGTTCCTGGCTGAAACCTCATGGTTTCATGGTTTGGAGCTCCCCACTCCAGGCAGCTCCATTGCTCTTTCTCCGAGCTCCCCGATCTGTCCTAAGGCCCCGTGTCCTACTGCTAGTTAGTTACTGCTGGATCAGTACAGGGCTCCAGGGTCCCGGTGGAGGTCTCTCAGTGTCCTAGGTTGGTTCCATTGGTTCCCTGGGCCCACCTCCCTCTGCAGACATGCATGTGTGTTTCTGTCCCCCATGGGTTGGGAGACAGAAATGACAAGCTCTACTAATTGATCAGCATACAGAGAAAGCATGAAGAAGGGCTGTGCGCTGCTGACTGTCACTGGGTGGGACACCAGGCCCTGCCTGAGCCATCCGCTCTGAGCTTCAATTCACTCACCTGAGGGGAGGTGTGAGGGTAGGGAACACACAGCAAGCAACTCTTGGGGATTTTTGTTTTTTTTAATGTTTTATTTTTTTAATGTTGAATAGGCTATGATGGCATTTGCCCTTAATATCAGTACTTGGAGGCCAAGGCAGATGGATCTCTGTGAGTTCAAAGCCAGCCTGGTCTTTATAGCCAGTTCTAAGTCAGCTAGAGTTACATGATAAAATAAATAATGTCCCAAAACAATAATAAGATGACAATGAACGCATGTTTTAATTGGAGAGACTCCTGGTAACTGACACAGCTCGGTGAGTGAGGCTTCCACTCCCATCTGAGGTGCTTGCCTTGTTCTGTGCTAACTCTCGAAGGCTTCTGGGACAATAAACAGCACTGCACCTCTCTATGGAGAGAATGCTGTCTTGGTCTTTAAAAGCTTGGCATGTTGGAATGTGTGTCCATCTTTCTTTTTTAAAAACCTTTTTACTGATTTTTTTGTGAATTTAATATCATGCACCCTGATCCCACTCATCTCCCCATCCTTCCATATCCACCCTCCAACCTTGCAACCCCCACAAAAGAAAACAAAAATAAATAAAAATAATAAAAAGTAAAAATTAAAAAAAAATCTTGCAGCTCTTTTGTCCCAATAGTTTTGCTTGCAAATGTCCATTGCGTTGAGTCATTGGATGGGTTCGAGGCCTCTGTCTTCTGCTACACTATCGATACCAGGTCCTCATGGGGACTCCTCTCCGATGTCCTGTTGTTGCCCTGTGTCATGGAGATCCTGCAGCTTTGGTTCTTCAGGCACTCCAGCAGATCTTAGATGGGGCAGATGAGATGTCAGTGAGCCCTGGGAACTCAATCAGGGTAGGTTTCACCCTTCGCAAGCCAAGCCCTCGGCTCTGTTCCCATCACTAGGGTTTGCTCATGCAAAGACACCACTGCTTAAGGCTGAAGATATGGGTCAGTGGGTAGAGTGCTCGCTTAATAGGCACAGGCCCTGAGTTTGATTGCATGGTGGCTCATACCCATCCTTAGCTACATAGTGAGTCTGGAGCCAGCCCGGGCTACATGGAACCCTGTCTTTTATGTTTTACTGTTTTAAGTCAAGGTCTCATCACGTAGTCCTGGCTGGCCTGGAACTCACTATGTTGACCAGGCTGGTTTCTAACTCAGATCCCTTCCCTCTGCCTCTTGAGTGCTGAGATTAAAGGTGTGTGCCACCATCCCCTGCTGAACCTCTGTCTTTAAAAGAAGATCCACCATTTTTCCATCAAGTTATCAGATACCCGGGTTTTATTGCCTTTATCTGCTGTTTGGAGGCAAAGGCAAGCCAGGTCATGAGCCTCCACGAGGCTGATGGGAAATTGAGGGTCTTTATGGTCTCACTTGGGGGCCCCCGTTAGTGTTAGTGTGAGAATCTCTTCCAGCCCGGCCCCTCCCTCACACCCAGGACCTAGAACCTAGCAGGTCAGAGGGCCTTGTTACCTGGCTTCGGCTGCTTCCTCTGTCCCCACCCTGTCCCAAGTCCAGTCACCTGTGACTCCTGCACTCAGCCCTCAGCACCATGGCACAGATGGCACACACACAGGGATTAGGGCACAGTGCTGCTTTGTCCCCAGTTCT
Source organism: Myodes glareolus (assembly GCF_982192425.1). NCBI lineage: Eukaryota > Metazoa > Chordata > Mammalia > Rodentia > Cricetidae > Myodes > Myodes glareolus. The sequence continues at coordinate 46,985,508 of NC_142044.1, forward strand.
GCAATGTTCCTTCTGTGCCCTTGGGATAAAAGCAGCTCCGGTGACTTGGTGGTAAAGGTCGTTTCATTCAGAGAGGTGCACTGGCATTTCCCCAGCTCCTCACAAACGGGCTCACAAAGCACAGGATTGAACAGTCTGTTCACCTGACTAATGCCTCAAGTCTCGGAACTCCCAGGCTCCCCTGCGCCTGTGCCACAGCACAGGGAGGTGGGAGGGATGGGTCCCTCCCTCTCCTTCCATTACTCTCAAAACCTTTGAAATTTCTTCCAGGATCCTACCTGGGGCAGCTACACCTGCTTCCTGAAGCTCCAGGACTCTTCCCACCCACTCTGCTGGAAGCCTCGCTGTCCTGTCTCCATAAGGACTCTGGGACCTTGGCTGAAGTCTCAGCACCCTTCACACACACGGCCCTCACACACGTCTCCACTCACATGTTCATATACACACATACAAATACATAATCCTATGCCCGCACATGAATGCTTGTATACCTACCCACTCACAGTACATGTTCACACTTGTCTGTACACACAGCCCAGGAAGGGGAGGCCTCCTGGTCCTCCCCTGGAGGGCTAGGTAAGCTGTAGAGAGGGTCTCTGGCTCTTCAGCTCACTCCCATTTTCCCAGAGCACCCCCATCATTTCTGGGCACCACTGTCTTGACCACAGGTTCAGGAAAGCATTTCTCTAGGCTTTGCCTGTGTTTGCCAGGCCCTAGACATCAGGTAGCTCAGAGGCCACAAAAGGAACAAAGACTGGGGTGCCCAATCAACTGGTATTCTTGATTGATTGATTGATTGATTGATTGATTGATTGATTGATTTTGAGACAGTGTTTCTCTGTAGCTTTAGAGCCTGTCCTGGTGCTGCAGACCAGGTTGGCCTTGAACCCACAGAGATCCCTCTGTCTCTGCCTCCCCGAGGGAGTGCTGGGATTAAAGACTCAAAAACTTCTTAGTCACCTACGGGATATGGAATGTGACCCTTGCAAGTCTGGGTGTTAAAGGCCAAGAGAAGGGGTGCCCATTCCAGCGGGAGAACTTGGCCTCTGAGCTCCAAGAGGCCTCACTGGTCAATTGGTGATGTCTTAAAGGTGTAGAAAGGAGTAGGGTCCTGGGTAGAGAAGACTACACAGGAACTCAGACACATCCCTTGACAATGAGCCTCAAAAAGCCACGGAGCATCTCCCAGTGACCTCTGTGTTCGCTTTCTGAGTACATCCACATCTTGTAGACTCCTTGCGTCGAGCAGGGTAATGGGAGCTCTCAGGGCTTAGATTGGGGAGCCTCCTGGAGCAGCATTGAGTCATTGGGTGGAAACCCACGTGGGCTGCCTCTCCCTTGCTTTTGGGACCAGCAGCATTCCAGGTGGGCTGCAGATGTGCAGCCTGCATGAGGTGTTCACGAAGCTAGGGGAAGACGCTAAGCCTGGGGGTTGGGGATGGTAGATGGGATGCCGCCATTTTGGCGGTGTCACTCAGTGTGACCTGGGTGCACATGCCTCCTTCCAGGAGTCCTGAGGCTTATGGAGTCTCCAGATGAAGAGAAGGCTGATGGGGGATACTGCACTCTATTCATGTATCCCTCACGACACTTCTGGAGACAGTCAGTGCCACTAGCATGAGTCCGAGATGGCGGATGTGAGTTATCAGGCAGACCAAACAGCCTCAGTCTCTCCATTTGAAGCAGGGGTCTTTGCAGATAATGACATGGTGTTGTGGTGACTTTGCTAGTCTGTGCCCATGACTCACATGCAGGGTCATAAAGCTGGAGGGTTATAAAACCACACCATTCAGGGGCACTGCACCAAAGGCTGCATTCAGCAGCAGATGGGTCCTTCGTGGGCTGTGACCTGAAGGAGGTAAGGGATCAATACTAAAACACTGACTTTGCCCCAGGACCCTTTTCCTCATTGGTGGATACGGTTGTAGAGAGGGCAAACCAGCCCTAACCAGCTGTAAAAGGTTATTAAAATGTAAAGTATCAACACATTACTGCAGAGAGGATCTCTTCGGGAGGCTCTCTGGGACTCTCCTCAGCTCGTGCTTGGTGGAGATGAAGGCAACATGAGGATGCAGATCAGGGAAGGATTTCATGTGTTAGCCACTTCAGCAGCCCGTTACTGAGGCAACGCTGATTGCCTGATCGTAGGAGCTTCCCAAGTTGTCAGGAGTGAGGAGCCACACGCTGCTTCCAGAAACAGTGTCTAAAACCACCCCACAGTGGAGAGTAGCCCTAAGGGCAAAGCAGTGACTAATTTAGCAGTCCACAGGAGACTCCACCCACAGGAGACTCCACCCACAGGAGGCTCCACCCACAGGAGACTCCACGCCACAGGAGGCTCCACTCACAGGAGGCTTCACTCCACAGGAGGCTCCACCCACAGGAGGCTTCACTCCACAGGAGGCTCCACGCCACAGGAGGCTCCACTCACAGGAGGCTTCACTCCACAGGAGGCTCCACGCCACAGGAGGCTCTACTCACAGGAGGCGCTACTCACAGGAGGCTCCTCTCCACAGGAGGCTTCACCCACAGGAGGTTTCACCCTACAGGAGACTCCACCCTACAGGAGGCTCCACCCACAGGAGGCTCCACCCACAGGAGGCTCCACCCACAGGAGACTCCACTCCACAGGAGGCTCCACTCCACAGGAGGCTTCACCCACAGGAGGCTCCACCCACAGGAGGCTCCACCCACAGGAGACTCCACCCACAGGAGGCTCCACCCACAGGAGGCTCCACCCACAGGAGGCTCTACTCACAGGAGGCTCCTCTCCACAGGAGGCTTCACCCACAGGAGGCTTCACTCTACAGGAGACTCCACCCTACAGGAGGCTCCACCCACAGGAGACTCACTCCACAGGGCACCCTACCTCAAAGGAGGCTCCAGTCGCAGTGATCCAAAATCAATAGACACAGTAGCCATACCTAGAAGGTCCCAGGTCCTCCGCCTGTAGCCACTTTACATACCACCTAACCCCACCCCATTGCAGGGGTCTCTGCAAACACCGCGTCCAGCAGAGAGGCAAGAAGGCAGTGAGTTCAATGTAATTCAGTCACTGGTGTTGGTTCAAACTTTGACTGTCTGACCTTGGATAGTTTATTTCAGGTATATTTAAGCAGAGCAAAATTTTTTGTTTGTTTGTTTTTCAGGACTGGGTTTCTCTGTGTAGTCCTGGCTGTCCTAGAACTCGCACTGTAGACCAAATTGGCCTCAAACTCACATAGATAGATCTGCCTGCTTCTGCCTCCCGAGTGCTGGGATTAAAGGCGGGCCCCATCACCACCCGGTAACACAGCATAATTTGATGAAAGTTTCCTAGTAATAATGAACTCAGTGTGCACAACAAAGTTTAAGACATGACTACGTCAAAAACTCTTTGTAAAGTGGCATCTTCTGTAAAGATAGGTTCTGCAGATTAACTGAGAAAACAGCTCAAGATAAGGGTCTGGGGGAGGAAAGCTCGGCCACACAGGGCAAAGGTCGCCAGGCTATTAACCATGTTTGCTCTCAGCCTTCTGGACAGAAAACAGGTTGTACATCTCTCCCCTTGAAGAGACAACCCTGTGTGTTTAACATTTCTGGTTTCCTTAGTGCTTATCTGTAAGCACAAGGGCCTATGTGCCTGTTACACACACACACACACACACACACACACACACACACACACACACACGCTGGTAACACGGTGTGTTTCTAGTCAGCCTCCTCCCTTAGAGTGTACTTCGTTATGGTGGAGCCTGTCACTGTCCATGCCCTGGTGGCAAAGAGGCCTGGGCTAACTAATTGTTAGATCACTTTCCAATGGGACTGTCTAGTTCGTTTATGTCAACTGGACATAAGCTGGTGTCATCGAAGAGGGAACCTCAGTTGAGAAACGCCCCTTTAGGTCAAACTGTAGGCAAGATCGTTTTCTTAATTGATGATTGGTGTGGGAGGCCCAGGCAACTGTGGGTGGTGCCATCTCTGGACAGGCGATCCTGGGAGCCATAGAAAAGTGAATTGTGCTGGCAGTGGTGGTGCACATTTTTGATTGCAGCATTCCAGAAGTAGGCAGATCTCTGAGTTCGAGGCCAGCCTGGCCGGTCAACAGATTAAGTTCTAGGACAGCCAGGCAGTCAGAGCTACACAGAGAAACCCTGTCTCTCGAACACTCACCACCACCACCACCACCAAATCAATCTATCTATCTATCTATCTATCTATCTATCTATCTATCTATCTATCTATCTATCTATCAAACTGAGCAAGCCACGAGGAGCCAGCCAGTCAGTAAGCGGTTTCCTCCAAGGCTTCTGCTTCAGTTTCTGCCTCAAATCCCTGCCCTGGTTTCCCTGGTGGACTGTGGTCAGAATATATACTCTGAAACAAAGCCTCCCCAAGTTGCTTTTGGTCGTGGTCTTTATCACAGCAACAGAAACTTAACTAAGACAGCGGCCTATGAGGTGAGACTCCTTTGATAACAGCGGCCTTTGAAGAGACGGGGTAGCAGCCTAGGATACCAGTGGCCACACCCCTGTCAAACAGGAATGAACTGAAGATCCCGAGGAGACACAACACCTGTCATGGAGAGGTTGGAATGTTGCAGATTCAGAGCCAAGTTATCTCACGCTATCTTGATAGCCAGCCATTCATTGTCCTCCTCTGTGTCCTTGTGACTGGCCCACGGGTGAGATCTTTGGAGACGTGCTGAGAACAGGACCCTTATCCTCCCCTCCACCAAGTCTGAGGTCTGAGCAGAGACTGCCCAGCTTTGTGGAACTTGCTTACCCGATGCTCCCACCATTGTATTTGCAAAGTGCACTGATTTATGACTTTCTTTGTTCGGTTGCTGCAAGAACTTCATGCAACCCGACCACACTGGCGTCACTTATATTTGGTTCTAGAGTAAACACGCATTCCCTTGGAGGTAGTAGCTGGTTTTTGGAGTTAGGGTATCCAGAGCAGAGGCTGCTAGACTGGGGACGTAAAGGGCTTCCATCCTGGGTCCCAGGGTCCCAGGGTCCCAGAGAACACCATGGAGTGTGCACCAAGGTTGACCCTTGTGCCGTCAGCCCTTGTCTCTGCTGGGAAACAGATCATGGTATCATCGCTGCACTAGGCTATCAACAGAGCTGTGCTTGGCTACCAACAGAAAGCAGGCCCGCAACCGGTGGGTTCCAGTGCCTTGGCCAGCAGAGGGAGTGGCTGGAGGAAGTCCAGATTCCTTTCTGCCTGCCTGTCCCCTTGCGTCAGCAGCACGGAAACGCAGGTTTCCTGGCTCTAAGAAGATTGCAGCTCCCTGCAGCTGGCTGGGCCAGCCACTGGGGAAGAGTACAAACAGGAAGTCTAGGACCCAGGCTGGTGGCCCTGGTTTTTTTGTGTGTGTGTGTGTGTGTGTTTTTTTTCTTCTCCTCCTGTCTCCTGTGCTCCACCCCAGCATGCTCATTAACTTAGAATTTGCTGCTTGGGAAAGAAGGGACTTCCGACTTCATAAACGTGTAAGATCAAATTTAATAAAGCTGACAGTAATACCATTTGGTGGTACCTCTTCATTCCGCATTATCCTTCGTTTTTTATTGCAGAGCCTTTGAAATCAAAGTTATTGTAGAAACAGAAGGGAAAACCCAACGGCCCGATTACCGCAGAAGAAAGAGAGGGAGGGTGCCTGTGTGCAGTTCCTTTCGGGAAATCTGCCCTTGTGCGTCACTGGTGTGCACACACATCTGTGCTCCTGGCCATTCAGTCACTATAGATGGTTGGTTTACTGTGTGGGTTGTGTGTGTGTGTGTGTGTATGCAAACGCACATAGTAGAAGTAGAGAACTAACCTCCAAAGGTTGTCCCTGACCTCTACACATGCCCTGACACACGTGTGCCACCGTTTCACCCCCATATATACTAATAAATATAATAAGAAGTAGAAGGGATTCAGCCTGGGTTCCTTGCTGTCCATCACCTCGTGTCTTCTGCAGGGAGGAAGATGTTAGGTAATCGGATCCAAGCTGTGCTGTGTTGGTTTACGGGTCCATGTGCCAGGATGACTGAAATGTCTTCACAGGAGGAAGCAGCTGCAAGGGCACTGAGGGAATGTGGAGAACACTGCTCCGCCACCCTACTGTGCAGAGGCAGCCCTACTATGTGCCAGAGCAGTGAGCACCCTGCTCACCCTGGCCTCTGCTTAGCTCAGGTCACTGTCGTCCCTTCCTCCTACCACATATTTAGTGATTTCATAGTTGTCTTCAGCAAAAGCAGTGACCAGTCTTCCATGACCTGTGTGTGTGTGTGTGTGTGTGTGTGTGTGGTGTGGTGTGTGTGTTTGTGTGGTATGATATGTGTATGATGTATGTGTGTGATTGTTATTCTTGGTTATCAGCTTGACTACATCTGGAATAAAGAAAAATCCTAAAACCCAAATGGTTGGGCACACCCATGAGGGATTTTTTTTTTCCTTAATTAAATCATTGAAGTGGGAAGACCCACTTTTAATCTGAATCTTTTGAGGTGGGAAGTTCCAACTTCAATCTTGGCCTCACCTTCTGCTTGCAGAAGAAAGCTTTCTCTGTTTGCCTGCTTGCTCTTGCTGGCAAGTCCATTCTTTCGCTGGCTTTAGAGCCTGCTTCTTTGGGATTCCAGTGGGCACTGAAGACCCTCTGAGACACCAGCCTGGTGGACTGAGCAACTACTGGACTCTTGGAACTTCTGTTGGTAACTGCCATTGTTGGACAGGCTGGGCCACAGACTGTAAGCTATTCTAATAATAAATCCCCTTTGCATATATACATTCTATCAGTTCTGTTCCTCTAGAGAACCCTCACCAATATAGTGTTTCTTCGACTCAGCTGATTAGAGGCCCCTCCTGGGGTAATTTTCCCCCTGCTGCTAGCTTTATCCAAGAGACAACTTGGGCACTTGGATAAAAAGCCAGAGCAGTGACAGAATACCTTTCCTGGCAAGTGCGAGATACCAGGTTCAACCCCTTGTATTGCCAGGAGAAAGCAACAAGGCTGATTTCCCATCAGGATGCTTCAACTCCTGTGGAATGAAAAACTCAAACTCAAACACTAATAGTTGGTGTGGGTGTATGGGGCTAAAGTAAGAAGGCCTCGGGGCAGGTCTGACCCAGGAGATGTTCGGTGTTACCACAAACTCAGGTCCTTGCCAAGTCTACCTCATCCTAAGCCTAGATCCCACCCTGGTGACCAGACGGCTAGTGATGTGGGTTCAGAACACATTGCCCCCAAACATGGCACTTGGGAAAGTTGGTTAGAAGGATTGAGTTCAACCTAAGAGATACATCTGGACATGGCTATGAGGGTGATGTCAAAAACTTAGGAGAGCAGACCTGCCTTGGATGTGGATGTCACAATCCCATGGACTGGAGTCCCAAAGTGAAGCAAGGAACAGGCTACTTTTAAGAGAGCTTCCTGTTTTTGCAGAGGACCTGAGTCCCATTCCATTTCACCAAGATTGGGTGGCCTTCATTGGCTTAACTCTAGTTCCCAGGGGTCCATCACCTTCTTCTGGCCCTTGAGTGTACCTCTATACACACACGCACACACATACACATACACACATGCACACACGCACACACACGCACACATATGCACGCACACACGCACACACATGCACACACACATGCACGCATACATGCACACACACATGCACGCACGCACACACACATGCACGCATACATGCACACACATGCATGCACACACGCGCGCACACACATGCACGCATACACACACACACACACATGCACGCACGCATGCACACACACACACTTACTAAATATAAAAGTAAATATAAAATTTTTAAATATAAAATTACTAAATATAAAAGAAAAGAATGAGGGGCTGGAGAGATGGCTCAGTGGTTAAGAGCATTGCCTGCTCTTCCAAAGGTCCTGAGTTCAATTCCCAGCAACCACATGGTGGCTCACAACCATCTGTAAATGAGGTCTGGTGCCCTCTTCCGGCCTGCAGACATACACACAGACAGAATATTGTATACATAATAAATAAATATTAAAAAAAAGAAAAGAATGAGAACAAGCATCAGCATGTCTCTCGCCACTGCCACCCTGCTGTCCCCATAAACTGTGAGCCCAAATGAACCCTTCGAGCCTAAAGCTGATTCTGTCATGGGCATGTTGTCACAGCAACGAGACAAGGGACTAACTGATACAGGGCTTACATCTTCCCTTTTCCTTTCTCCCCTGACCAGGTCACAAGGTCCCATGAGAGGTGCCTCATTACACCCAGAGACATGGGAACACAATGGAGGGGTTAACTTCCCCCAGTTTATTACCATTAGGCCATGATCCCTTTTGCCCGCCAATCTTGTTCCTCCCTGACTAATACCCTTCCTCAAACCCAAGTATGAAAACTCACAATGCACCTATTTCTCTGGGTCTTCCTTTCTTTATGAGGTTTCCCATGTCCCGCAAAACTTCCATGAAAGGGAACTGGAGAGGTGGCTCATTGGTTAAGAACATTGACTGCTCGTGCAGAAAGACCTAGATTCAGTTCCCACCGCCCACAAGACAGCTCGCAACCCTGGTAACTCCAGTTCCAGGGAATCTGATGCCCTCTCCTGGCCTCCATGGGCACCGCATGCATGTGGCATATAGAGATGCGCGAAGGCAAAACACCCACACACATGAAATAAAAATAAATTAAAAAAATTAAACTCGGGCAGGAAAGATGGCTCAGAGGTTAAGAGCACTGACTGTTCTTCAAGAGATTCTGAGTTCAATTCCCAGCAGCTACATGATGGCACACAACCATCTGTAATGAATGAGATCTGGTGCCCTCTTCTGGCGGGCAGGGATACATGCAGGCAGAACACTGTATACATAATTAATAAATAGATCTTTTAAAAAAGTTTTAAAAATTAAACTCTTCCATGAGATAATTAGGTATGCTACCCACTTGTTAAGGTGTCTTCTGTTAAAGAGGCTTCCGTTACGGGCTCAGCAAAGGAGGGCGGAGATGGCTCCTAGTAGGGAGCCAAGCTTCCCTACTAGGGTGCGGTGGTAGATACAACAAATCATATTTTTCTCTTTCCCACCATCCAGCAAATTCCAACAGATCCGCTGGAGGAGTTTGCCCTCCATGAAAGACTGTGCTGCTTGCTTGCCTGAGGTCCAGTAGCTTCTTTAAACAGGAGGTAGTGACTTAAACCACTGATTGTCCCCTGAGGTCACTACACCCTCTAGAGGTGGGTGGGTGGGGTCAATACCGCCCTGTTTTAGCTGCCCTACCAAGGTTCCTCAGGACCAAGTCCCACCCATGCAGGGCCTGTGGAGAAGAGAAACTTCTTCAAGTGAAGCTTGGTGTGGGGATCCCCAGAAAGGGCTCCCCGGGACCCTGTGTGGGGACAGATGGACAGGGTGGAAGGACAGGAGCTGGGAAACGGTGGTACTGTGACATACTTTGAAGGAGCCATCAGGGCTTGAGAGTAGACCACACTGAAGATGTGAGGACTCGACAGTTTGGACTCCACCATTGGAAGAATGGGATGGGAAGGAGTTGGGGAGGTGAGTGCGTCGCTCCAGAGGTTGGGTATCCTGCCGAGAGCTAGGGGCCTGAGCTTGGGATTGAGGTGAGAGCTGGAGGTCATCAGAGTTGTAGGTTGGTGGATAGCAAGGGGATGCCAGAGACAAGGTGTGTGTGGGAAAACGTGCTGGCCCAGCAGGACATCAGGAAGTGGAGGAAGCGGCAGCCTGGAGACAAAAGTACATGCTCTGGTAAAGCCACTTTCGTGCCTCCCTCCTCCACTGGTCTGCTTCCTTTAGGACGTCGAGGTCTTCTTGTGCCTAGAGGCAAGTCACAGGAGTGTGGGAGTGGTTCTGAGTCTCCAGCCCCGGCTTCTCCGGCCTCGGGCAGAGACAGCGGCACACCGAGGGCAGAGGCAACGATTGGAGAGCCTAGAGAGCCTTGTACCTGCAGCCTGCGTCAGGCCCGGGACTGCGGGTCAGACGATCCGGGATGCGGGCTCAGTTTCCTAACTCAGCACAGCTCTCCGGTTTCCCGTCTCATCCAGTGCATCGCGAATGAGGGTAAATCTGCGGGCTGGCAGAGAGTGTGGAGGCGACAGAGGGCCAGTATCCCTCAGCTCTCTCCAGCTACGAGCTAGAGCCACCTGCCCTGGTCCCGCCCACCGTGAGGTCTCCCAGTTGCTCGCTTTCTGACGTTGGGCGGGGCCTGGCGGGAAGGTACCTGGCGGGGCCAGGTGAGCGGCTGGAGTTGCAGACACCAAGTGAAGAGCGCTGTGGTCGTCGGGTGAGTACCCCTGGGAGAACTGCTTGGGTGGGGAGTAGCGGCTCCTGTGCCTCTGACCCCGGCCTCTTCCCACTCCACCTTCCCTTGGCTGTCCCTCCACTTCCCACTCCGTCCCCGCTCTCTGTGTCCCTGCCTTCCTCGCTTCCTTCTGACACGGGTTTGGTCCCCTTTGGATCACCGGGGTCAGCACCCGTCGGCTCCCGCACCAAACCTGAGCGCATCATGGTAGCATCATTCCCGTTTCACACGTGGGAATACTGAGGCCGGGACGGGTGCTGAGGATGCACGGGGGGGGGAGGGGGAGCCCGCGGCTGGGGTCTATCTGGTCATCTTGTCACTTGGTGCAACTCCCAGTTTTATAGGCCGCGAGCTTCGGAAGTCCCCACTTGGGCAGGAAACCTGCGCAGACTTCTTTCGTTTTCCCAAATCTGGCAAACGCCTCCCAAGAGTGTTGCTGGCCGTTGGGGCTCTGCTAGGAAACTGCGGTGGCCACCAGGGGGGAGGGGTGGCATTCCTTCGTCCTGTTTGCTGGGGTGGGGAAAGGGCCTGGCCGGTCCCAAGCTGCAGACAGGTTCTGCTCTGAGCAGATTCTACTTAGTTGGGCGCGCTGTCAGCGAGAGTCAGGGCGGATTTGAGTCCAGGTGAAAACTCAGTTCGACTCAACCGTTCGGAAAGTAGGCAACCTTCATTGGCCTCTGTTGTTTCAGGATATGCTTGTGAGTTCCCTGTAGAATGCCCTGACAAACCCTCCCCCCACACACACACACCCCGTCAGCGCCGGGATGGGGGAGGGGGCAGGGGACTGGAAGTCTGAGCTCAGCTACTCCCAGAGGTCGGGTCAGCCTCCTGCGGGCTCCCAGCTGTCAGGAGCCCAGAATCAGCTCTCCGTGATCAAACAGGGGGTGTGGATAGTTTCCTGGAGTAGCTGCAATTGAATTGGAAAATGAGCAGGAGATAGGTAGGTGGGGTGTGGCCCTTAGGTTGTTGGGAGGTCCAGGAGAGGTCAAGACCAGTGTGCCCAGGCTATGTGCTTGGATCAGCTCACTGTAAAGCTCAACTTCGGAGATCTGTGTAAAGTTGGGGGCTCCCCTGGCTAATCACCCTGTGAGTCCTGGTGTTTATGAGTGCAGGTTTGGGGTACCCTGTCAATAATGGACAGAGAGGTGGCTTCAGTTAAAGAGGACGGCAGGGCTAGGGATGTAGCTAAGTTAATAGAATTCCTGCCTAACATACACTAACCCTGGGTTTGCTTCCCTGTGACACATAAACCAGATGTGTGGGGCCTGAGGTTGTAATTCCAGCATTTATCAAAGTGAGAATAAAAAGGCACCCTTGGCTACATACTGAGTTTGAACCCAGCCTGGGTGGGTGAGGCCCTGTCTCTAATAATAAACTAAAATATAGGATAGGTAAGAGCTGTCACCTGGAGGTGCCTGACCACACCGGAAACCCATCCCAACCCCTAAGCCACCCTCATTTTATTAATGGGGAAACTGAGGCACTGGTCACACGATTCAGATAAAACTTCAAGAGGATTTGGGAGAGCTTGATTCTTTTATTTTGTTTGAAGACAGGTCTCACTGTTTAGCTCAGGCTGGCTTTAAACTTGAGGTAATCCTCCCGCCTCAACCTTCCAAATGCTGACATTACAAAAATGAACTAGGACACCTAGCCTAATTAGTGGATTTTGAGCTGGCCACGATGCTGTGGGGAGCAGCCTCCACATCTGCAAAGCTCCCCCAGCAGAGGTCAAGACATCCTTGCCTGCCGATTGCCTCATTCCTCACTCAAACCAGCCTCCTGAGATGGTGGTGGCACTGCCCACTTCTACAGATGAGGAAACTGAGGCAGGAGCCTAGGGCTGGTAAATGGAAAGCCAGGCTTGGAATCTGTCTCTGTGGGAGCAGGCTGGTGTAATTTGGAGATTTTGGGAGCTCTCTGGCACGCGCCCGCCCTTCCAAATGTCTGCAATGAAAGGCAGATGTGCACCTCCATACTTTGGCCCTCAATGATCTGAGGAAGTTCCCGTTGGCTTCCACGAAAAATAGAAGTTGATGAATAGGCAGTGTGAAACAGTTGAAGTTTAGTTAAAAGCAGAAAGCCAGGTGCTCAGGAAAAGAGAAACACAAAAGAGGAGACCTCACCATGAAGAGTCGTGGTTTATTAAAAGGACTTTCAAGGGCTGAAGAGATGGTCCAGCACCCACGTAGTGGCTCGCAACCACCTGTAACTTCAGTTCCGGTGGTTCTGAAACCTTCTGACTTTTCAAAAAGAAACTTTATCTATGTTAAATTATGTGTGTGAGGAGGGAGTGGATATGTGCACACGAGGGCAGGTTCCTGCAGAGACCATAGAGGGTGTCAGATCCCCTGAAGCTAGCGGTTGTGAGCTACCTGATGTGGGTGCTGGGAACTGAACTTGAGTCCTTTGCAAGAGTAGTACATGCTCTTAACTGCTGAGCCATCTCTCCAGCCCCTAAAAGACTTTGTTGTTGTTTTGAGACAGGGTGTCTCTGTGTATCCCTGACTGTCCTGGAACTTACTATGTAGACCAAGCTGACCTCGAACTCACAGAGATCCTGCTGTCTTTGCCTGAGTGCTGGGATTAATGGTGTGTGCCATGCCACCACGAGTATCCACTAAAAGATATCTTGACATAAATTTTAAGTGCTGGGGTTTAAAGAAAGAATAGCACTCAAGGAAAAGTTAAGATATATCCAAGTGTGGGTATGGGCTTCTCAAGGGAGAGCCAATAAGAGTCTTAGCATCAGCCACATAGACCATGTTCGTGGCTTTCGAGTTATGTCTCAAAAGGTTGCTGAGAGTCTCACCTACCCCCCTTTGCTAAGTAAAATTATGGGGTGGCTCTGGAGGTGGGTTATAGTTTGATAAAGTTAAACTAAGAGCCCCTAAGATTGCACAAGGGTCTTGGGATGTGTTTTACTGTAAATGGGGTTTGGGGTGAAAGTCCTAGAAAACTGCAGGTTTAGAGCTAGGGATGGAGAAAGACCCGAAGAGGTGTTGAATGTGCTAGAATTCTGTTTCTCATCTAGGGAGAAGCTTCAAGCAGACTTATGGGCGAGGGCTCTTTTCCTTTTTCATGCCTCCATTGTTTTCCATGTCTTTCTACCCTGCGTCACAGACGTTAGCACAGGGAGAGAAATAAGAACTTTTCTGTCTCTTTATTTTCCCCCACTATTTGGTTGAATTTGATGCCTGTGGAAGATGTCCCACAGGTATCTGGAATCTTCTTGGGTGGCTCCTGTGGGTGGGGACAGACTTGGATCTGGGGTACTGTGTGGAATTTCTAGTAGTCCATTTGTCTAAGTTTCTGGGTTCCTTGAAGCAGGGTTGGGTGAATGGCTCCTCTGAAGCCACTGCTTTGGTTCCCCATCTTCTCTCTCAGGCATCCTAAGGCGGTTAAAGCTTGGAGGATAATGTGTGTGCTCAGTGGAGGCTGTGCAGTGGTCACAGCTGGGGATGGATCCCCACACCCTGGCCACAGGCTCTGTGACCTTGAGTCAATGATTAGCCTTGTTTTCCTGGGAAATTCCAAACTCCAGAGTTATGGAGGGGTCAAACTGAGTTGATTTACACAGTGTGTCCCAAACAGGCCCCACAGTTTCGTGAGAGATCACATTTGTTAGCATTTGTTCTGTCTGTGGCCTTGCAAAGCAAGCTAGGTATTTGTGTGCCACAGTCCCTTCCCTGATGAAGGCCAGCCAGCTCCAACTTGGGAGCAAGAAATGACCTTTCAGTTGGAGGAGGCAGGAGCCAGGGACTGTTAGAAGGAACTGGTTTGACAGGTCTGGATTCTGGAGACTTCTAGGAGCCACCAGTGCCTTTTCTCCACCTGCCTTAAAATTAAACTCTACCCTGTCAATGCAGCAGGGACAGGATGCCTGGGCTGAGTTTTCCTGGGTTTGTGATCTGCGGGAGATATGAACTCTGCAGTCCCAACTGTGTCCCCCCACCTCTCAAGCTGCACAGGTGTGTGTGTGTGTGTGTCTGTGTGGGTGCACGTACGCGCGCATCTGTTGGTCAGTACCCTCAGAGGCCAGAATAGGGCATCCCATCCCTAGCATTGGAGCCCCAGGCAGTTGTGAGCCATCTGATGTGGGTGCTGGGAATGGAGCTCAGAACCTCCGGAAAAGTAGGAACTCCCAGCTACCGAATCATCTCTCCAGCCACCGATTTATTAATTTCGCCAAAAGTTATTATTTTCATTATGTATATATGTGTGTGCCTGTGTGTCTGTATGGGTGTGTGCATATGAGTGCAGGCTCCCAGGGAGGCCAGAAGGGGTTTGGATCCCCTGGAACTGGAGTCACAGATGGCTGTGAACTGCTCTGGGAACTGGACTTCAGTCCTCTGGAAGAGCAGTAAATGTTCCTAACTACTGAACTATCTCTCCAGCCTCCTTTCATCTGCTAAAGATTTATTTACGTATTTGTATTTTATTTTATTTAAATAACATTTCTTTCATTTATTTTACATACCTATCACATTTTTCCTCCCTTCTCTCCTCCAGTTCTCTAGACCAAGATTTACTTACTTATTTATTTTTATTTTATGTGTATGGGTGTTTTGCCTACATATATGTCTGCGTGTGCAGTGACCCAGAGGTCAGAAGAGGGCGTCAGAGACCCCTGGATCTGGTATTGTGGGGATCTGGTATTGTGGATCGTTCTTAACTCATGTGAGGAAGCACGAAGGTCGAGGTAGGAATGCTGGACCAGACTGGACTGGGACTTGGGCTTCAGCCAGTGACGGCAGTTGACGCTGTATGGATCATTTGTCTTGTGTGGGGCTGTGCATTCTAGGTAGCAAGAACAGTGAGTGCAGAGGCTCTGAGGTGTGTGAAGAGCACCTGAGGACCATGTGGCTAAAGCAAGAGGCCTGGGGTAGAAGTGGTCAGTCTTGTTTCCTGGAGGGCAGCATTTGGGTGGGGGATGGGGGCTTCAGGACGCTTCTTCTGGGAAGAGACTTGAAACAGGAGGCATTGGCCAGGCACTGGGCAGGCCTCGGATGGTCAAGTCAAGTGCTCGGGGAGTGTTCTGTTTGCTTTTTATTCTTACTTAACATACCTAGAATTACCTAGGAAGAGGGAACCTCGACTGAGGAATCACCCAGCGCAGATTGGCCTGTGTGGTCATGTTCGTGAGGTCCTGTCTTGACTGATGATGGATGTGGGAGGGTCTAGCCCACTATGGGCAGCACATCCATAGGTGGGTGGGCCTGGGCTATTTCAGCAAACTAACCAAGCTTGGACCAGTGAGCAAACCCAGCAAACAGCATTCCTCCTTGGGTCCTGCTTCAGTTCCTGCCTTATTTTCCTCAATGCTCAACTGGGACCTGGAAGTGTAGGATGAAGTAAGCCCTTTTCTCCTCAAAGCTGCTTTTGGTCAAAGTTGTTTTTGTTGTTGTTGTTTTATTTTATTTTATTTTATTTTGTTGTTGTTGTTTTAAATCACAGCAACAGAAAAACAAACTAAGACAGGGATGTTTGGGACTGAGACTTCAACATCCTTTGGAGAGCGTAGAAGGCCAGGGCCCCAGGCCAGCACTGAGCATGGGTGGTGGAAACTGTGGTAGAGGTACCAGCTGTGCCCAGATGGTGATAGGAGGGGTTCCAGGCTGTGAGGGTGGGCTAGATGAAAGGGCTTTTGAACTCCAGCCTCTTGCCAGTTAGCCACAAGGACTTCACCACTGTCGGCCTTCCTACCCCCTGGTGTCTCACCTAGATCTTGGGCTCAGATTCTGGTGACTCCCTATCTCTCCCTCTGGACAAGTGAGTAAGGTCTGTGTGTGTGCCTCTTGCCAGCACCAGGGACCTCGTGGCCTTGGTGGTAAGGAGTGGGCAGTGGTGGAGGGCTTGTGGCCATTAGTGTGGCTGAGACAGAAAGATGGATCCTGCTGTGGTGTCTTGAGGCAGATCTGACCAGCGCATGCCTCTTTTTTTCTGAGCTTTAGAGGGTTAGGAACGGGGGCGGGGGGGGGGTATTCCCTCTCCTGAATTCTGAGAGAGCCTGGAGGTGGGCACATCCACCGAGTTCTTTATCTGTGTGCCCCACCCCCCATAGGCTGTGCTGTTTAAGGTAATTCTGGCATTAATTTGCCCAAGGTAAGTAGGTGTTCATTTGTAGCGACAGCATTAAGATAATTACTATGAGGGTCTGTTTGTGTAATATGCAAACACATTTTGACAGCAACAAACCATTTTGCTGTGAATATAAATAGACCCCTTGGGTGGTTTGGAGTCTGTTTTGCATAGCACTCCTGCTACTGGATTTTTCTGTTCTGGTCTTGGGCACCAATGAGGACTGAAGCTCTCCCAGCCTCACAGATGCCAAATGCTCCCCCAAGAACAAGCCCCCACATGGAGGAGACTCCTGGAGTCCACTGGGCTGCAAAGGAGCAAGTGGAGGCAGTGGACACAGGCAGAGCCAGGCAGGTTGGGCCTCGGGGACAGGGCTGAGGCTCAGAAACACTGAGCAGGGGGCTGGAGAGATGGCTCAGAGGTTCAGAGCACTGGCTGCTCTTCCAAAGGTCCTGAGTTCAATTCCCAGCAACCACATGGTGGCTCACAACCATCTATGAGATCTGGTGCTCTCTTCTGGTGGGCAGGCATACATGCAGACAGAACATAATAAGTAAATTATTAATAATAAATAAAATAAAATAAAAAGAAACACTGAGCAGTGCAGAAGATCTGTTTGCAATGTGACTTGTCACACTGCTATTTATGAGGGGCTTTGTCTATGCTGGCCCTACATGGTGCATGTGGGGTGTCTTGAGTCCCTGTGAAACTTTACTCCACTTAGGGAGATCCAGAAAGCCCGAGAGTTATGAGTTTCTGATCATCCCTAGCACGATTGCTGTGATGTGGGGGCTGTTGCCAAGAGGGTTGACACTCCTGCAGGAAGTGTAGAATTCCCATCCAGAGTGAGGATGGTAGATAGACCTTGCCTGTAGCCAGGCTGGGACAGGAGTTTTAAAATGTACATTGGCACGAGTGAGTGAGTAAGAGCGCTTGCAGCGCAAGCATGCAGTTCTGCATTCAGATCAACCAGCACCCTTGTAAGAAGCTGGGTGTGGCCATGCACTTGTAACCCCAGCCCTGCAGAGACGGGCAGAGACAGTACCTCTGGGGCTTACTGACTGCCAACCTAGCTTTGGGTTCAATGAGAGATTGTGTCTCCAGGGAATAAGGCAGAGACTGGTAGGATACCTGACGTCTTCCTCTGACCTCTGTGTGTGCATGTACTTGCGCGCACACACACACACACACACACACACACACACACACCTCACATGCCAGGTATATATGGAGTATGGAGACTGGAAGCAGTGTGACTCAGTGGAAGAGCAATTGCCTGGCATATGCTAGGACCTGGATGTGTGTGTGTAAAAATGAGCATCATTTGCTATATGTGCTGAGCTCTTTCAGCTTCAGATGAGTTTATGTTAATGAGGTGACTCAAAATAGTTCCAGCCTAGCTTCAGAATGGAGCCTAGGCCTGAGGAACAAGCCTGAGCTGGAGCTGGAGGGTTGGACCACTCTTAGGGATTAGATAGCACCTGCCTATGTTAGAGAGGGTCATGTGACTTAGATGCCAACATCACCCACAAATATCTTCACAGCAGAGACTAGTGTTTGAACAAACACCTGGGCACTGGTGGCCCAACCAGTTGACACATGCAAGGGACCCTGTCATGGTCCTGTGTGTACAGCCTCACCTTGGAACTGTCACTCCTTAGGGACTTCTATCAGTTAGCATCACCAGTGACTCCGAGGCTTGGAGAAGGCCAGATAACCATGTAGTACCTGATGGAGCCAGGATCCAGAATAGACATGTGGTACCTGATAGAGACAGGATATCCATGTAGTACCTGGTGGAGACAGGATACAGGATATCCATGTGGTACCTGATGAGGATAGGATACAGGACAGCCATGTGGTACCTGATGGGGACAGGATACAGGACAGCCATGTGGTACCTGATGGGGACAGGATACAGGACAGCCATGTGGTACCTGATGAGGACAGGATACGGGACAGCCATGTGGTACCTGATGGGGACAGGATACGGGACAGCCATGTGGTACCTGATGGGGACAGGATATGGGACAGCCATGTGGTACCTGGTGGAGACAAGATACAGGATATCCATGTGGTACCTGATGAGGATAGGATACAGGACAGCCATGTGGTACCTCATGGGGACAGGATACGGGACAGCCATGTGGTACCTCATGGGGACAGGATACGGGACAACCATGTGGTACCTCAGGGGGACAGGATACGGGACAGCCATGTGGTACCTCATGGGGACAGGATACGGGACAGCCATGTGGTACCTCATGGGGACAGGATACGGGACAACCATGTGGTACCTGATGAAGACAGGATATGGGACAGCCATGTGGTACCTGATTGGGACAGGATACAGAATAGCCATGTGATACCTAATGGAGACAGGATACGGGACAGCCATGTGGTACCTGATGAAGACAGGATATGGGACAGCCATGTGGTACCTGATGGGGACAGGATATGTGACAGCCATGTGGTACCTGATTGTGATAGGATACAGAATAGCCATGTGATACCTAATGGAGACAGGATACGGGATAGCCATGTGGTACCTAATGGGGACAGGATATGGGACAGCCATGTGGTACCTAATGGGGACAGGATATGGGACAGCCATGTGGTACCTGATGGGGACAGGTTACGGGACAGCCATGTGGTACTTGATGGGGACAGGATACGGAATAGCCATGTGATACCTAATGGAGACAGGATACGGGTATCCTCACAACCTTCAAGACCTCTCAGAGGCAGGATGGTCCAGCTTTCTTCTTGGGTCTCTTCAGACTCCTTCTTCTGTCCCTCCACTGTGCACAGCACCAGGAGTCAGGTGAGGTTGAGAGCAGTGCAGGATTCTGGAAGAGCCTTAGTTTAATTCCCATGCGATGGCTGCAGCAGGAAGGGGGCACAAACCCCTTCCTGCCAATGGTGCAGCAGGATTGATCATGCAAACTTTAGAACAAAGCATCCAGGCTGTGCAAGGGGATAAAGTGCTTGCTCTTGTAAAGGCAAAAGGACCCACATACTGGTTGGCTAAAGTCGAGGACACAGGGAAAGGGAGCCATCATTGCTGCAGAGACCTTGGCTGTGGGCTCTGTGCAGCTACTTGACCCGTGGATGGTTTGAGAACTGGACTCTCAGCCATTACTGGTTCCTGGCCAGCTGCCTCAGGCAACATGTGTTCTGGGCTGTGGGCTCTGAGGGCCAAGTTCATTTGCTGGCTTTTGTAGTAGATTTTCCTTGCAAGGTGTGGACTCAGGGTACGAGCCTGGGTATCATCCCATACCAGCGAGGTCCCCAGGGAGCCGCTCTCCAGCATGGATAATTTTGGACTTGAGGAGTGATGGAGAAAAGGTGAGCTGGTGGAGCCTGGCACTGATGTCCTGCGCCCTGCCAGGAAGCAAACCTGATCCCGGGTATGCACCTGAGGCCTGGGCCAGTGACTCCCCAGCTCAGGGCCACAGCATCTAGTGTTAGGTGACACGGTGCAGGCTTGGGGAGACTGTGGGGAGGCCACAGGTCAAGTCTCTTTCTTGTGTGAAGTATAGGAGGGCTGAGGTGTCTCAGCTGTCCACATTAGTGTAGGAAGGAATGTCACAGGGAAGGATTGGGAGGTAGGTGGCCTGAATTACAGGTGTTCTCTAATCAGGATTCGTGTGTCTCTGTCTGTGGCAGGTTTGTAGAAGGTATACATGGGAGACACAAGACCTCTCCCTCTCCCTGCTTGTCTCCTCTGGGCAACATACATGGTCTCTCTCTCTCTCTCTCTCTCTCTCTCTCTCTCTCTCTCTCTCTTTCCTGGGACCTTTGCCCTCTCTGTTCCTCCCCCATTCTGGATGCCTTTCTTTCAGGATCTCCTGCCAGCCTTTCCCTGGCAGTCCTAGGGACTTGGCAATAAGTTAGCCACCACCCTGCCTATCTGACCACCCACCCAGATGGAGCAAAGCTCCAGGCCAAAGCCACACAGCAGCATGACGACAGAGTCCTAACCTGGGGCACAGATGGCTGAGGACTTTAGGGAGGGTGGAGGAGGAACAGCATGGGGAGGGGGAAGGGTGTGGCAACTGGACAAGGAATCTAGAAATGTCACTGTTGACACAAGAGAAGCTACAGCAATTCCTCCCCATGGCCTACTCTCCTGCTAAAGGTGACCCGTTTAACAACACCCCTGCGGCGGGGCTTCAGCAGGGAAAGCTCACTCACATCTCTCATGGTGGAGAACTTGCAGAAGCACAGAGCCAAGAGTCTGGGCTTCCTGTCCTGGGCACTGACCTGTGTGTGACCCTGGGCTGGTGTCTGCACTGAAGCAGCACAGAGCATCTCCCCAGGGCACTGTGGTTGAGAAGGGTGTTTCCCCTCAGTCTCTGCTTCCCGCTCTTAAATATTTCTGTAGCCTGAAGATTGTGTGTGTGTGTGTGGAGGGGGTTGTTTTGAGACAGAGTCTTGTTGTGCAACCCACACTGGCCTCACCCTTACTGGTCAGTATCGTGAGTTCTAACACGTTTCATACCTTAGTCTCGAGAGGTCTAACCTCCCTGCTTATCTGCATGCAGAGCTGCGGTGGTGTCTATAGTGATGTCTCCTAGTTACGGTTTTAGTTTCTCATCTGTATTTGAAGATGTATACTCTGCTGTGTTTTAGTCACAAGCACTGAAGTTTGATTCCCTCCCTCCCTCACCCCCCACCTTGTGTGCTGTGTCTGTGTATCTGTGGAGGTCAGATGTCAATGTCCAGTGTCCTCCTTGGTCACTCTCCACCTTATTTTCTGAGACTTGGATGTTGATTCCACTAGACTGCCTGGCCAATGAGCCCCAGGGCCCCTTCTGTGCCATCTCCCTGGTTGTTGGGCTTGTAGGTATGTTCTACTGTGTTCTGCTAATAAACTTGCCTGCTGGAGGATCTGAGTTCAGGTCCTCATGCATACACATAGAGCCATATTCTCAGCCCTGAAGTTCTTTGGTGAGGATAGGAATATTATCTTATGCCATCCCTAAAGCTTGGTTTTTACTAATTATTCTAAGCGTCAACCAGAGTTTTAAAATGCTTTACAGGACAGAAGTTTTGTGATGCAAGGGTGGCCTGGGGCTTGTTAAAACAGTCAGGCAGTGGCGATGAACACCTTTAACCCCAGCACTCGGGAAGCAGAGGCAAGCAGATATCTGTGAGTTCGAGACCAGCTAGTCTATAGAGTGAGTCCAGGACAACATAGAGAAACCCTGTCTCAAAACAAAATCAAAACAACAACAACAAAACAAAAACAAAGAAATGTAAAATAAAGAAAAAATGACTTATTTTAATTTCATAAACATGAGTGTTTTGCCTACATGTATATATGTGAACCATATGCATCCAGTGCCTTTGTAGGATGGAAGAAGGCACTGACTCCCCTGGAACTGAAATTACATACAGATGTCTGCTGGAACTGAATCTAGGTCCTCTGCAAGAGCAGCCAGTGCCCTTAACCGCCGAGGAACCCTTCCAGACCTTAAGAAAGGCTTAAATTATTGTTTTTAAAAGTTTTAATTACATTTATTTACTTAGATATTTTTGGGTGTGTGGGAACACACACAGGTATGCCACGACCTGCATGTGGAGATCAGAGGACAACTTATAAGTTCTGTCCTTCCACTGTGGGTTCTGGGGATGGAACTGGGGTTGCTAGACTTAATGACTACCTGAATCATCTATGGATCCTACTATTTTCTTTTTAGCTCTTTCTTCATCATTTGGAAGAGCTACTTAAAAACAGAAATTCTAAAAGGCTGGGTCTCTTCAGACAGTCCACATAAACTGAGGTCAGAGAACACTCTGAGTCTCCCTGTTTCTCAGACATGTGTCTTAAGACCCACATACTCTGGCCTCAGCTTATAGGTCCATGGAGATGGCAAGGGTCCATCTGCCCGATGTTAGCCTCTAGTGGATGTGACTACTTCTCCCCTCACAGTCTTCTTGGGGTATAACTAGAGCATCTCCCTTGGCTTTTGACAAGTTCTGTTTGCACTTGTCTGAGGGACGCTCAGTTCCCTTCTCCATGGCGGTCAGCCCTCATGGGTCCCCAGAACTTGGCAGCTGTTGTAAAACTTGGCATCTAACAGCAGCCGGTGGTGACAGCAGACAGCATCCAGCAACAGCAGGTGACACTTACTAGTGTGACAGCTCTTAAGCCTGGGTGCCAGGATCCCAGTCCTCCACAGTGACTGGTGCGACAGCTCTCAGGCGGGGGTGTCTGAAGCTCTGAGCTTTGTGACAGCTCTGTGGTGCTCTCCTAGCAGTCAGAGCCCTCAGCTTCTTCAGACCTGCGCAGCTCGTGTCCCCGCTACCTTGTTCTTCACGGCTTCCTCCTTGGCAGTCTCTGGAAATCTTCATCTGTACTCTTTGTCTGTTTGCTGTTTTATTTTGAGAAAGCATCTTACATATAGCCTTGGCCAGCCTGGAACTTGCTACGCAGACCAAGCTGGCCTTGAATTCATAGGCATCTGTCTGCCTCTTCACCTAAGTACTGAGATAAAGGCAGGAGTCGCTACACACAGATTCCAAGACCCTCTTATTGGTACTCCTGTTTCTATGTCTGCTGTTGTCACCACCTCCCCTTCTTCCTGTTACCTGCTCAGTCCACACTACCTATAACCCAAGTCAGAAAAGACCCCAGTATGGAGAAGAGAGGTAGACATGAAGTCCTATCCCTAGTTAAGGAGCTGTTGGGAATTGGTAGTTACTAGGAGAGGGAGAGTCAGCGTTTTTGTTTTTGTTTTTAAGAATGTAACCCCTGGGACTGGAGAGATGGCTCAGTGGTTAAGAGCTCTGGCTGCTCTTCCAGAGGTCCTGAGTTCAATTCCCAGCAACCACATGTAGATTCACAACCATCTGTAATGAGATCTGTTACCCTCTTTAGGCCTGCCTGCAGTCTTACATGCAGGCAGGACCCTGTATACATAATAGATGAATCTTTAAAAACAAAACAAAAAGAAAACAGAATGTAGCCCCTGGAAGTGAACCATGTTCCAGTGGAAGGCCACAAATCTAAGAATAGATGGGCAGCCCAAATTTGACTTTCATGGCCTTAGAGAAAGAAACAGAAGACACAAGTTGGGTGGAGAGAGAAGCAGAATTGGATCTAGGAGTAGTTGGGGGGAGGGGGATCATGATCAAAGCACACTGTGTGAAAGAACTAATAAAAATGAAGAGGAAAAAGTAGTCAGAAATGAGCAAGAAATGTACCCTGGAGAGAAGCCTTTAATGGGCCCAGAGGGCAACACAGGAAACTGCCTTCCTCTGACTCACAAAGGGCGGCATTCACATAGTCTACTCGTATAGATAGACGGGAACAATGGCTGTGGGAGCCTGGCTGGGGCATCTTTAACAACTGTGGCAGGCTTTCATTCAAATGAGGGACTCTGCCAGTCCCAGCCTTTTGCTGAGTCTCCCTCAAATCTGGGTAGAAATGGCTACAGGGTCACACAGAGTGCACGGAGGCTGATGGCTGGGTGTTGGAGTGGGTGTGGCTAGACAGCTTCAGGAGACCAAACTGTGGCAGAAGTCCAGGGCTGGGTGTTGAAGGGGGTGTGGCTGAACAGAGCGTTAGGAGACGGGACTGTGCTTCCAGGGCAAGCATCTGTAGTTGCCATGGGGCTTCCTCAAGGCCCTGTGCAGCGTTCAGAGAAGCCACGCATGGCTGGCTACTTGGCGAATAATCATTCACTCAAAACAGCAAGGGTACCAGGGAAGGATCTGAAAGCTATTGACTAGGGAGTCAGCTTCCATCTGACTCTCAACATCTCAGTTTATAACAAAAATACCCCTGGAAAGGGATAGCTACATTAAAGGCTGACTATGAATGGTGTATCAATAGCATCTAATAATGATTCGTCAATGCTAATCTAGCTTGCTTCCTGACTCCCTTTAACCTGTATCCCCAGCAGGGCTACAGAGAGACAAGGAAGCAACAGCCACACTGAGAGCCACAGGAGGGCCCAGTGGTGTCCATGGCTGGCCAGGACCCGACGCTGAGCACAAATCACCCATTCTATGACGTGGCCCGACATGGCATCCTGCAGGTGGCAGGTAGGTGAACCATCCGACTGGTGCCCGGATCGGACAGTACACTCTTCTAGGTCTTGCAGGATGGTGGGCCTCTCAGTCCACCATGGCTGTTTCCAGTGACCACTTAGTGTAGGACACATTGGGCAGTCTCCCACTGGGGTCATCCTTGCCACAAAGGAGGTCACCTCTTCCCCTCCCAGGGCCTCATTCAGCATTCAGTATTGACTCCTGTCTTTAACTCTTGCTCCTGAGTTTCCAGTGGGCTGAAGGGCAGTTCTGGGCCAGGGACCGCCTGCCCTCCGGGACTGTTTCTTGGGAGTCAATTATAGTCTCCAGGTGCTGCCAGATATGGCCTCACCAAGGAATGGGACAGCCTTCCCAGGGCCCTACGGCCAAATCTGAAGAATTGTTCAAGGAACTAAAGAAGGGCCTGACACCTGAGTGGGTGCTCTTGGTCAGTCAAGGCGCTGCAGAAGCCATGGGGACTTCAGTACTCCAAGTGGTCAAATGGAATGAATGATGTTTTGGGGTCTGAGGCTGTGGCCTAGGGGGTGGGGCTCAGTAGAGATCATGTGGGGAGGCACAGAATGGGAGAGGGAAGGTTCTGAACCTAAATACCAGAGAAAGGAGGCGGGAGGCAGGCTCTTGGAGCCGTGGAGGGGGAGAGATGAATATGTCAGACCTGAGACGACAGGTGTCACAACCCTTTCATCTAGATCATTCCATTCAGCACACCACAGCCTTCTGTGCTTTCCTGCAGGACAGATGGACCCTTGCAAGTTTTTCCATCTCCCTCCAATTTTGAGGGAACCCTTAACAATGCTAAATACAAAACCCCAAATGGACCAACTCCTACACCCCTTGAAGTAAAGCCCTCAGACTCTCTGCTTTGTTTTACCGGAGATGATGATGAATATGTTGTGCCTGCTCTGGGTGACAGCTCTGGGAAGCCTTCCTTTGGGCACCTGATGAGGCTCCTCTGGCCTGGAGACAGGGAGGCAGCTAGTGAGGCTGTGCTGTAGACAGGGGGAGTCGCCGGCAGGGGGTGAGTCTCAGGCCTGTGGAATGTGCATTCACAGATAGTATTCATCTCCTGCTGCTGATCTCATTTTGAAGCCTGTGTGATGCTCCAGTCTGTGCTGTTGGAAGGGACGTTTCTCATAGTGACGGACGTCGTGAAGGCAGATGCAACACTGACAGCCTCATAAGGCAGTGAAGTGGTAAAGGGAGGCAGGGAGGGAGAAGGAGAGGAGGACAGTGTGTGTGCTCTGCGGTTTCTCCTGCCTTCTGAGGAGTGTGGAAACCCCTGTTGGGAGCAGCATGGGACAGCCCTCTGTGGCTGCTGGGGCCGGGCAGAGACACCCCATCCTCTGCCTGCAGCAATGGACTCTCCTGGCTTCTCCTGCCCTGAGATGCTGTAGCCCTCAGTGAGCACTGGCTAATTGATCTTTGAATTGGGCAAAGGAGGGAGGAGGAAGAGGCCACAAACAAGAAGATGGTGCTGAGGATCCTGGACCTCACAGATGATGGCATGGGGGCTGCAGGAGATGGTGTGGGAAAGCAGAGGATGGTGGGAGCCACAGGCAGCTGCTCTTCTGTAGGACCCAGGCTTTGTGTGTGTGGAGAAACCTGCAGACTGTGGCTGTGGCCTGGCGAATCTGGTCTGACTCACGCTTGGGAAATGCCCCTTGGGTTTTTGACCCTGCTGGGCCAACTGAACTTTTTCTTTCACCATTTAATCGCTGTGTCTTTTCGAGCAGCCGTACTGTGACTCAGAACCTAGGGATCGGTGACCCTCAAACACAGGCTGTAGTTGCCTTTGGAAGCCAGTGGCCCAGGCAAGAGGACCCAGTTTGGAAACCTCGCTGTTTTCTAGTGTTGTGCCCAGAGCCTCTGCTGGACAAGGGAGGGGACTGTGTGGTGGGTTAGAACACAGAGCTCTAAACAAGCAGCGGCCTGGCCAAATTTCTTAAGGACAGGAAGATGAATGGATGCTGTATTTACAAGCAGATTGTTCTAGAATCTTAAACATCCCAGACTCTGGAGCTTCCCAGAGGAAGTATGGTGCTGTACATAACAAACAGAAGTGAGAATTAGGAGCCCACCCAGGCCCATGCAGTCAGCGCACGTGATTCTGGCACATTCCGGTTCATTCCCTTTCTGGGCATGCATCCTTCTGTCTCTGCATCACATTTGGGGGAGCGGGGGAGGGAGCCCTGAGAATGGCGGTAAACACTTCTTTACAGCACAAGTGAGTTCAAGACAAAGAGAGCTTTGTTGTCTTCTGGGTCCTGTTCTTCAGACAAGCAGTCAATGATGATTGGACCTGCAGAAAAGGAGACAGGCAGGAGCCCTCAAGGGTGCTGGAGCGGTGTCCTCAGACTTCTCAGGGATGAACGAGGACTATGGACATCCAGCCTGCTGCCTACCCTCTCTCCTGCCTTGCTACTGGCTGTTTAGCTCCTCATTAGACCATCAGGTGTTTTAGACAGGCAAAGAATTACAGCTTCCCAGAGTTAAACAAATGCAGCACAGACAAAAGCTACACATCTTACATTGTTAAACAAATGTTCCAGAGCATAAGCAAATGTCACACACCCAAAATAATAGATCTACAACAGTCTGTCCCCTTTCTGTGTGCTTGGGGTGGTGTGTTCACAGATGTGGGCACAGTGTGGGGGTCAGGGGGCAACAGATTGATTAAAAGGACAAGTGGGTTTGGATGTTGGGGGAACCAGGAGGGATGACATCCAGGGCTGGGGCAGGAGGATGCCTTCTGTGAAGTGAAAGTCAGGTGTGGTGGCCATGTCTGCAGTTCTTGTGTTTGGAGACTCAGGTGGGCGTGTCGGCGGTTCTGGAGAGATGCAGCCCAGCACTGCCAGATTGCTTCTCTTTGGAACCTCCACTAGAGTAAAGCTGGTCTTTTTTGTTTGTTTTGTTTTGTTTTTTTTTTCAAGACAGTGACTCTATATATAGCTCTGGCTGTCTTGGAACTCACTCTGTAGATCAGGCTGGCTTTAGACTCAGACTTCGCCTCCCAAGTGCTGGGATTAAAGGATTCACCACTACACTCAGCTAAGCTGGGTCCTTGACTGTACGGCAGAAAAGAATTTCGGATGTTAATAAAAAAGAATAAAAAAAAATAAAAATTTCAGAACAATTCAAGCCAGGCTGTGGTGGCACATGCCTTTAATCCTAGCACTCCAGAGGCAGAAGCAAGTGAATCTCTGTGAGTTCAAGGCCAGACTGGTCTACAAAGTGAGTTCCAGGCCAGCCAGGGCTGTTTCATAGAGAAACCTTATGCTGAACACCCTCGCCCGAAAAAAAAGAACAATTCAGAATTAATCAAGTTAGCAAGGCTTTGTTTGTCTTATGTTATGTGTGTGGGTGTTTTGTCTGCATGTATGTCTATGCATCACATACACATTTGTCTGGTGCTGTGGAGGCCAGAAGAGGGTGTCGGATCTTCTGAAACTGGGGTTATAGATGATTGTGAGCCATTATGTGGGTGCTGGGAATCGAGCCTGGGTCCCGTTCAGAAGCTGCCATCTCTCCAGCCCTCAAGGTAGCGAGTCTATTAAGCATGTAGGGAAAGGCTCGCAGGAAAGGGGCAGCACACACCTGAGTCACTGTTGCATCTTTACAATAGTTGTCTGTATGTGCACCACGTGCATGCGGGTGCCTACAGAAGTCAGAGGGCACAAGATCCTGGAACTGGAAATATGGGCTGTTTTGAGCTAACTGATTTATGTGCTGGGAACCAAGTGAGGGTCCTCTACAAGAGCAGTAAGCGCTCCTACCTACTGAACCACCTCTCTAGTTTCTGCGGTTGTGTTTATGATTCTGTGCCTTTAGAAGCTACGTTGTTCAAATAATGTCATGCAGAACGAGGCTGAAAGATTAGGCAAAGTTAAAGAAGCATGGGGATGGGAAAGGTCTTACCACACAAGCTGGAGCATCTGAGGTCATTCCTCCAGAGACCCTGGGTAGAAAGAAATGCTCCTGTAATTCCAGCTCTGGGCAGGTGCAGACAAGGATCCCTGGGGCTTTCTGACCAGCTGCTCCTGTGGAATCAATGGTTTAGTGACACACCCCATCTCAAGAAACAAGGTGGAGACTGAAGAAGATGCTGACATCAACTCAGCCTCTACCTGCACACACAGGAACGTGAACATGCTCTACAACACACACACACACACACACACACACACACACACACACAGGATATGTACACACCCTACAACACACTCACAGGAATATGTATATACTCTACAACACACACAGGACTGTGTACACACTCTACACACTCACAAAGATATGGGAAGGTTAACTATTGAAGTCTTAAAATGTAAATTTTTAGGGCCTGGAAAGAGGACTCACTCAGTGGTTAAGAGCACTGTCTACTCCTGCAGAGGTCGGGAGTTTGATTCTCAGCACACACATGGCAGCTCATAACCCTTTGTAACTCCAATTCCAGGGGATCCCTCTTCTAGCCTGCACAGCAATGCATGCACAGGACTTACAGACACACATGCAGACAAACACCCATACACAAAACATAAACTAATTTAGTTAGTTTTAATAACCTTGTTACCTTATCTCTTGTCATTTCTTTTGTGCCATCGTGAAGTGGATTTATGGGCTGCATGGTTTAAGTCTAGGGATGACTTAAGTTTAGTGCTGACTCAGCTAAACTGAAGGCCACAGCATTTCTTTCCTAAGCAAGCGCAGCCCATTGGTTTCAGGTCTGTGTTTTAAGAAGCCTTTAGAAAACACATCTGTGCACAATCAGCTCTTTTGTCTGTGTTGAGTCAAGAGTCATCAAGAAGGACAAGCTGGATTCCAGGCTGAGGTCGTCCGTCCCTTCCCCTGTCCCCTTTACTTTTTCTTTTTATCCTGACTCAGGAGGATCTCCCATTCCAGGCCAGCCTGGGCTACATATTCAGGCCTCGTTTCAAGGGGAGGGTGGGTACTGTTGAGATGGCTCAGTGGGGCAAGGTGCCTAGCATCAAGGCTGAGTTTGTGGGTCCCACATTCATGGAAGGAAAGAACCAACGGTCGCATGTTGTCCTCAGCACGCGTCCCAATTGTGCTCACCTGTGCCCTGTGTTTACCTGGAACACAGTGTGAAGGCCAGAGCTGGCTCAGCCTTTCATTTTCTTCCTATGTCTCTAAGGCAGAGCTGGGGATAAAGCCCCGAGGATCCAGTGGGCAGGGGCTGTGACTCGAGGTTGCTGTTTCTCAGTATAACATGTTGCTACTCCCAATCCTCCCTTCCACTGTGCACTTGGGCTTCCATATAGAGAGAAGGAAGGTCCAGGCGTGGCTGGAGGAGTTGCAGATGCAGCATTTGGGACCTCAGCAGCTACCTGTCCTCTGGAGAGAGGCTGTGTGACCACTAAGTGCTACCATGTGCCTGGGCTCAGGGACTGGCCTTCAAGTCCACTTGAGAGTCATCTGAAAAGGCTCCTGTCACCAAGGCTGCCATGGCTGCCACCAGCATCGTACACGGGGACCAGCTTTCTTTCTTCCTAGCCAACAGAGCTGTGTGTACTCTCTCTCTGAAGCCAAAGACTGTTCCCTGTCCTGGGTACAAGGAGGCCAGAGCTCTAGATCCAGTGGCCGTTGCCAGTCCTCAGGATGCCTTTGTTTTTGAGGCCCCGTGGCTGTCTTGTATAAGGAGAACTGGTCATAGCACAGGGTGACTTGGCCTCCACAATGCAAAAAATAGCAAGCATGGGCTCCCGTACTGATGTGTGGTCCTGTCCTGTCCAGAGGCAGCTGTCCCCTGTACTCTCTAGCCTTCTCCAAGACTCAGAGTCCCAGGAAAACACTGAGGGGCACAGTGAGGAGGCAGCTAGATTCTGTACTTGGAGTCAAACGAAGCTAAAGTTAAACCCACGAGCTGCCAGCTGATGGGGTCCGGCACTGATGATGTAGCCTGGCATCCCCAGCGCTCCACCTGTTAAATGGAGTGATGGACAGTCAGAAGGTTTTCTCAGAAAATGGGCACATCACATACCTCCCTTGGATGTCAGCTGCCAAGCCCCAGCCTCAAGCATCCTAGCTCACACCTCTTTCTGTCGCTCCAGGGGATGACCGCCAGGGGAGGCGCATCTTCACGTTCAGCTGCTGCCGCTTGCCACCCTCGCACCAGCTCAACCACCAGCGCCTGCTGGAGTAAGTTCTCCCCTACACTCTGCCTCCCAGTGTGGCCATCTTGGTCTCAATCCCCTATGTAGGTTTGGAAACACACTAAGCTCGGGATCTTCTGAATCCACTCCAGAGCTATCTGGGGAGGTTCCCCCCACCACAACTACCATGGCTTCACCAGCAGCGGTAGAACGGTGGACGTTGGTTTGATTCCAACTCTTAGCCAACTGAGCTGTGGGCACTGACCTCTGACGCTGGGGATGGTCCCCTGTCCTGGGTGCATGGAGGTTTGTCTTTCATCCCTGATGGATGCGGGCTGTCTAGAGAGCATGAATGCATGTTTCTGGTAACAGCAGATCAGCAAGACATCTGAGGCGGATAGAACCATAATGCTGGGGCCAGGGCAAGGTTGGAAGTCACATGATCCTGAGTCCGAATCTCAACCCCTCCTTAAACAGTTTGCCATGACTAACTTAACAAATAATCATGAGTTTAGAGGCACCAAGCAGCAGAACGACATTCTATCCAGAACTATGTGTGCCAGGCATGCTGCCTTAGTGCTCCCAGGGGAGCGCAGGCAGTTAGTCTCCTTTAGCTCCAAACACTAGGCAAATCCCTGAACCTCTTGCCAGGGCTGCACCACATCTGCTCTGTCTCCAAGGACCTCCACCACAGACCCACGTAGGCTTAGGCCTGAATTTGCTTCTCGAAGAGGTTTCCTGGAAAGCGATGGGTTCAACATCCACCCATCTCTTAACAGCCCAGATTCATCCACAAGTACCTTTCTTCCAAACATGGGATGGTCACAGTTTCTGAAGCTTTCCTGTGAATTTCTATGGGGCGATGTCATGTCTCCTTGCTGTTTGACTTAGGGTCAGTGAGGTCACGCCTCTGAACCTCAGGTGTCACCTAATGAACAAGGACAGAGTCTCCACGTGGTTCTTGATATGACCTGAGCGTGGCCTGCTCCTGGCACCTGCTGACTGACCGCGGCTTCTGTTTCACGGACATCAGTAACTCACAGTGTAGAGCGGGTGATTGTCCTAAAGGAACCCTGTGTCTTGTGCCCCTCAGGTATCTGAAGTACACGCTGGACCAGCATGTGGAGAATGACTATACCATTGTCTACTTTCACTACGGCCTCAGCAGCCAGAATAAACCATCCCTGGGCTGGCTCCAGAATGCCTACAAGGAGTTTGACCGCAAGTGCGTACAAAGCACCTTTGAGGGGCAAGGGGGCACAGAGGTGGACTGCACACGAGGACTGAATGATGGAGGGGTCGTGGGCTCTGCAGTGGGCAGGGACAGATGCTGGTGTCTCATTTAGTCACGGAGAGAGCCCATCTGGGAGAAGGCTACAGAATCGCGATACTTCTGGCCTGTTGCCGGAGGCAGAAGTGTCTAATGTAGCTGGGAGGTTGGCATCTGAGCCAATGCTGGTGATTTATGTTTGTTTTTCGAAGCAGCTTCTCACTGGATAGCCCCGCCTGGCCTGGAATGCTCTATGTAGACTAAGCCTCTGTGTCCCAAGTGCTGGGATTAAAGGAATGTGCCAGCATGCCTAGCAGGCCAGTGGTTTTGGAATGGTGACATCTGCAGATAGAGGTTGGAGGCCACCAATGTCCAGTGTGAACAGACATTCACACTCACGCTGAAGGGCAAGAGACAGCATAACTGTGCACCAGCAGAGACGTTTCCTGCTCTTTTAACCTGGGTCAGTAGCGCCAGGTAGAGGTGGACGGAAGATAGGGCTGTGGTCTTCCGCCTGGGGGAGCTGAACTCTAGAGTTTTCTTTCCCAGTCTCAGCTGGATATGGCGGGGCATGCTTGTAATCCCAACCCTCTAGAGGTGCCGGCAGGAGGACCAGAGTTCCAGGGCATCCTGGGCTATGTGAGTTTGAGGCCCGCCTGGGCTACACTTGACCGTGTTTCAAGAAGAAGACCCAAACAAAGCAAATCGGTCAAGATTTTCCCACTCTCTAGGAAAAGGTGGTGGGGGCAGGGACAGGATTGTCTATGTTGGCTCCATGGAGACAAAGCAAGTGGCACCAAAACTACACAACGATGTGACGTGTGAAGGGTAGTGAGCCCTCTACCCCGCAACTGGGACCCCAGCTCTGATTCACATCGCCTCTGTTATATCCTAGAGGAATCCCACCTGTTTTCCCTCTTGGGTATCACCCTCAGGCCAGGCCACACCTGCTACCTGTCTTTTCCTTACACAACCTGATTCCAGGACCGCTTGCCCTGTCCAAGGCTTCTAGTAAGAGCAGCTGCCTCCTTAGTGGGTGTGGGGTAGCTCCAGGCTCCCCTACCTTGAGGCCAGAGATTTTGAGACAGGATCCATCAGAGGCTCTTGGCTGATCCGCTGAGCATCAAATCTGCAGATGCCACCCGTGGCCTTTATGCTGCCTTCACTCCCTCTCAGAGGAGCTGGGTGGTGATGGAGCATCGGTCTGCGCTGACATGTAGGATGTGCCCCCTCCTCTCCTCTCGCTTACGTCAACAGGACATGTGACTTGTGTCAATTAGTGGGGTGCGTGTAAGAAAAAAGTCAGTGGGAGGAAAATGACAGAACAGACTCACTTGGACCTTGAGATGACAAGATCAGATTTGCTGGTCTGAGAGGCTGGCGTCCTCAGGTCTGTGGCTTAGTCTAGAGTACAGGAGAGTGTGCTGTACAGGATCTGAGAATCAGTTAGTTTTTGTTTTGTTTTGTTTTGAGACAGGGTTTCTCAAAAATCAGTTTTTGTTGAGAGTTGGGGGTGAGGGCTGACTTTTCAAATCCCAGAAACTGCGTGTTTTGTTTTTTGCTTTTGTTTTCCTGATAAGCTGTTTCTCGAAACTGTGAGGTAGGAGATCAGTTTGGATTGCCTGTTTGTGTGACCTTCTGACCCTCCTGGCTTCAGGGAAAGATGAGTCAAGTGACCTGTTTCTGTGACCTCTGAGCTCCAGGGCACATAGAGGGGGTGAACCACATTCTGGAATTCCACCACAGCAGATTTCTTGAAGCCTGTGTCATGACTGCAGTTTGGAGTGGGGACTTCCTTTTAGGATTTATTGCTCACGCGACACCGATTTGTCTTTACTGTTGCCCCTCAGCCTGGCTAAGGGTCCCATCTCACTCTTCAGTCCTTCCAGGGTTCCTTCCCCCTTTGACCTCAGCCCTGGAACCTGGCATTCCTCCCAGGATCCTGCCTCCTTTCTGAGGCCTGTGTATTTAGAGGCCCTGTTGCCTTTGCTCCTTTGGGCTGTCACATTACTGGTCAGCCTCAAGAGTTGACAGTGTGGGTTCACGGGAGCCCTGCGCCCTCTCCTCTGCACGCTCTCTCCAGCTCCCATCTTACCTCTCCCTGGTCCAGCCTCTCCCATTCCAGCCTGGCTCCCTCACCTCCAGATGTCCTTACCCACTCTGCTCTGGTATCCCATACCAGGCCACCTCAGCCCTCCACTTAGATAATTTCTTTGTCTGAGCTTTGATCCCTGCTCCAAATGACCTAAGTCACCCTCACCCCCAACCTCTCAGCCAGTCCCGGCCTCCTGAAGGGTTGTTGCAGTTTAACAACCCCTCATAATGATCTCTGGAGTAAATCCTGCTCCCTCACCCCACCCCATGACCTTTATGCACACTACCCACAAGGTGTCACTGTTGGCGAGCCCTCTGGGCAGGTTTAATTCTGAACGCTGCAGCCAGCTCATCCTTGGTTAAGACTATGCTCCATGCCCTCCACCCAGCATCTGCGAGAGCCTTCCTAGCTGCAGGCTCTATTCCACACACATCACCTCATACACAGGCAGGGTTAACTATGCAGTGGGTGGGCCAGGGCCGAGGGATCAGTGTTCTGAATTTAAATACCTTCTACAGGGTGTGTGTGTGTGTGTGTGTGTGTGTGTGTGTGTGTATGTGTGCAAGCCAGAGGTTAGCCTCAGCCGTCATTCTTTCTTAGACACCGTCCACCCCGGTTATTGAGATGGGGTCTCTCATTGGCTTAGAAGTTTCCCCGTAGCTGGGCTGGCTGCTAGGATCCTCCTGCCTCTGCCTCCCCAGCACTGAGATTACAAGCACCTGCCACCACACCCAACTTTTCTTATATGGGTTCTGGGGTTCCCAGGCACTTTACCAATTGAGCCATTTCCCCAGTCCCTTCCTCTTCTGGTCTCCGATTTTGTTTTGTTGTTGGAGGAAGAGGTCGCATGTTGGTTCCCAGCCGCCCAGCTAGCTTAGATCTGAAATAATCACACAGAAACTGTATTAATTAAATCACTGCTTGTCCCATTAGCTCTAGCTTCTTATTGGCTAACTATCACATATTAATTTAACCCATTTCTATTAATCTGTATTAATAGAAATACGAGGTCGTGGCCTACCAGTAAAGTTTTAGCACATCTATCTGAGGAAGCAGCTCCATGGTGTCTCTCTGACTCTGCCCTTCTTTTTTCCCAGCATTCCTAGCTTTTCCCGCCTAGTTCTGTTCTGCTCTCACCATAGGCTAAAAGCAATTCTTTATTCATTAACCAATAAAAGCAACACACAGACAGAAGGACCTCCCATACCATTTTGTTTTGTTTTTGAGATAGCCTCACTGTATAGTCCTGGCTGTCCTGGAACTTTCTACATAAAACAGGCTGGCCTCAGACTCACAGAGCTCTACCTGCCTCTGTCTCTCAAGCACTGGGATTAAATGTGTGCAACACACACACACAATTCTTTCTGGGTTTTAATCCACATCCTTTAGCTGAACCTGTTGAGGAATCGAGTTTTCAAGGCTTGGGCCTGCTGTGTAGGCACTCAGTGTGGAACGTGCTGGAGCTGGGGGCACTGACGTTACCTCACCTTTCCCTCCTCAGGTACAAGAAGAACCTGAAGGCGCTCTATGTCGTGCATCCCACCAGCTTCATCAAAGCCCTGTGGAACATCTTCAAGCCCCTCATCAGGTGAGCATGCGCCCGGCAGACTCTCAAGCCACCATCTCTGAGGCACACCTCTGCAGGAGGGCTCCATGCAGGTCTGTCTCTGAGGCATACATGGGTTCTCGCGGGGTCACATGACCACCCAGGCCATGCACTGGGACTCTCTGAGGTTGTGGACAGGAACACTGGCCCATGACATTGATGTCACACTTAATGATGACATTAAATATCCCATAACCCAGATGCCCACATTTTGCATCTATATCTTGGTCCCCAAGATCACTGTCAAGTTCACAAAGCCCAGGAAGGGCTCCAGTGTGCCCAGCCGGGTAACTGTTGTAGATGCGGAGCCTGGGACACAGGCTCATGGGCTCCCCTCTTCTGTCTTTGGGACATGATCTGGGATAGCCTGTCCCCTGCAGTTGAGGGTGGCATGGTGAGGAAGCTTGGTCGTGTTCTGTGCACAGATGTTTTCTTAGGGTTCCATGCCCAGATGTTTTCTTAGGGTTGGTCCTGTAGGTGAGGACACCCCAAAACTGCCCTCCGTGATTCTGTCTCCATTCTCTCTGGGTATGTCTGGCCTCACCGACTTGCTCCTCACTCCCTCTGGGTGTAGACAGACCACCCAGTGAGGTTCTGTCTCAACTGTCTGCAGGTACGAACTCCATGATTTGGCTCAGGGTTATGTTCCAGGCTTCCTCTCTGGAGCAAGCGAAGGCACAGACTTTCCTGGAAGCTCAGGATGAGTGCCCCAAGCCCACGGACTAGCTTTTTACTGCCTGTACCTGGGTAAATAGCTCAGAAATTTGGGAACTTCTGTTAGCTCTTCTGTTAGTCCATGATGTCTGGACTCTTTCTCACTGGACAATGATTTCTCTGGGCAGTTTTAGGAAGCGTTCCAGGGGATCATAAGGCTTGGCTCTGCCAGGGCTCCATGGGCATCTTCTCCATTTAGCCACAAACATCAGGCACAAACTGAACTCAGTCGTATGGTGGATGGGCGAGCTTCATTCATGAGGGCTCAGTATTTGTATGGGGAAGGTGGGGACACTCAGGTGAGGTAGCACATCCAGAATGGGGGTGGCAGTGTCCTTCTTGGTCAGTCAGGAGGATTCAGGAAGGTTTTCAGAAGGAGCATTTTAGTGCAAGGAGGGCACACACATCAGGAATTGTCACCTTTTGCTGGACACGGCCCTCAAAATCCTTTGCTGCCTCCTCCTCCTCCATCATGTCCCCATCACCTCCTTCCACCTATTCTCCCTACAGTGCCTCAGAGGCCTGTTACTAATAACGCACTTCACTCTCTCGAGCCCACAGCCACACCGGAGGTTCACGTTGTGCCTTATGTATAGGAGAGAGAGCAGGACAGAGACAGAGTTGGGCATTGCATCCGTTCTCTATATTCCCGCTTCCCCTCTGACTTCAGGAAGGCAGCCCAACCCACCGACTACACAGAAAGCTCTATTCCTCCTGCATCCCCGTCTCCTATCTGCCTCCTTGAGGCCTAAGCTGTGTATCTCACCTTGCTATGCCCTCGAGTCTCTGCCACCAAACGCAGCCTTCAGGACACGCTTGGCATCAGTCTGTGCAGCCTGCAGACCCTTTTCCACTGGTCAATGCATGACCCTAGAGGTCTCTGCACTTGGTCCCAGCATGTCAACTATGTCACGTTCCACGGTACAGGAGCTATGTAGATGAAATTAAGGCAAGGGATTCAAACAGAAGACAACTTGGGATGTTCCACTGAGCTCCGGGTGGTCTCTGGGGTCCTGGGGTCCTTAATGGGCAGCTCTTCCCCAGCAACGTCATGAAAGAAGTTCAAAAATGCTGCACTGCTGGATTTGAAGAGAGAGGCAGGCGCCCCCAACAAGGGACACAGGCACCTCTAGGAACTGGAAGAATCAAGGGACTGCAGCCTCGTCCCCTGCTGAACTTCCACACTGACTGGACCTGTTGGGGGTACACTGGAGCCATTTTAAGCTGTTTCATTTGCCCTGGGTCCCTGAAAGCTGTCTGTGGACCAGCCACCTATATGTGAGGGCTCCAGGGCCCACTACTACATGATCTTGAACTTCTGCCTGCACTTATGTGTGCACACACATGCTTATGCCATACATTCTCACTCCCATGTGCATGTTCATTTGTGCACACACAAATGTGCACATGTACACACGCATACACATACACATACACACACGCATCATTATCATCATCATCATCAATGGCTCCTGGGTAGAGCTGCAGCACTTCCGACCTCAAGCCTCATCCCTTGCTTCCAGCTGCCCTGCAGTTCAGCCTTCCTTCCCCACAGCCCTCGTAGTCTATGGAATGTGGCATGCACCACCCGGCCTGATTTATTCTAGAACAGTTTAAGCTATCCTTTTGGGGTTGAATCATCTATTCACCTTATGTAACACACCAAAACCATCTTTCATTGTCAGCCATGACTCCTCTTCTTCGAAACAGGGGAGGTTAGTGCCTGAAGAGGTGATACAGCTTCCCCGGGTCACACAGCCAGTAAAGGACTCAGGACTGGGGTCCAACAACAGAGGGAAGCCGTAAGACAGGATGAGGGGTGGATTCACACAGGCTCGAGCTGGATTCTGAGAGTCATCTTGACTCAGTCTCCCCTGGAAGCTGAAGTCTCTCATGGGAACCTGTCCCGTGCCTGTGCTGGGATTCCTGACTGAGCTGCCCAAGGCGCTTCCACCAGTGTAGAAGGCCAGATGGGTCGTGTCTACTTTCCCAATGGGGGACTCCCTTGCAGGAGTCATTGGGCACCTGCACAGAGAAAGGTGGTGTGCGGCCCCCGAGTAGGCAGGAGTGGCATGGGAGGACCCCACAGTGCTGAAGCAGACATCACTGTCTGGACAATTCCACAAGATAGCCAGGCCCCTAGTCGGATCAGTGGCTCCTCTTGTTCACACAGCAAGCATTTATATTTCATGCCCCAGAGGAACCTGTAATGTCCTCAGAGCAGAGGCCAGGCTGTCCCTGAGCTGTCTGCTATCTGGATGCACAGGTGGTGAGGACCTCCCACAAGGCCTGCCCTAAGCCCTTCCCCAGGGTCCAGAGCCTGCTCTCTTCTACTGTATGGGGTCCCTGATAGCACCCTTGCAGTCTGGGAAACTAACTACCTTGCTTGTGACTGAAATCTGGCCTCCAGGTCCAATTCACTCTTGACCACGAGAGGGAGCCAGTGCACAGGCCTTGGCCTCCCTTGGGGTGTGGGAACTGGTTTAAGCTAGAGTTGGCACAGGACCCAGAATTGTACTCTGCTCACAAGGGTGCCCCATCTATCATGATCCCTGAGGTCTTGTTTTGTTTGAGCAGTGGAAAGTTGGAGGACCTTTTTTTAAAAATAATAATAATAATAATAATAATTTATTTTATTTAAAAAAACTACCTCTTTTTCATTTCACATACCAATCCCAGTTCCCACTCCCTCCCCTTCTCCCATTTCCTCCGCTCCCATCCACTCCTCAGAGAGGGTAAGACACATTGCTTTGGGGGAAGGTCCAAGGCCTTCCTTACTGTATCTAGACTGAGTAAGATATTCATCCAAAGAGAATAGGTTCCTAAAAAGCCAATATAAGCAGTATGAATAAATCCTGTCCGGCTGGAGTTGGTGAGCTCCCATTAACTCAGGTAAACTGTTTCAGTGGATGTACCCATCATGGTCTTGACCTCTTTGCTCATATTCTCACTCCTCCCACTCTTCAGCTGGACTTTGGGAGCTCAGCCCAGCGCTCGACTGCGAGTCTCTGCCTCTGTTTCCAAGTTGAATAATTTTAATTCTACATTATCTACATTGTGAAGAACACAGACTGTTCTAACCACAGCAGAACCATCATTGTTGAGTATGCAACATGCCTTTTTTTAATTCATAAAGAAATTTATTTTACAACAGTTCTTTGTGTGTGTGTGTGTGTGTGTATCTCACACACAAGAATTGTATATATACAAATTCATTAAAAACAAAAACAAATTCACACACTAGTAAGATGGATATCCTTGTTTTTATCTGGAGAACCGAGTCTTAGCTGAGTGTCTGATAAGACAACATGTACACCATCTTTAGTATTTCCTCAGAGTTGGCTGGTGCTTTGACTTTATCATGTCAATGCCGAGCGTGCTCACTGAGTAAATGCGCGGTGAAAGTGGTGTATGCACGCTTGCATATATTTCAAGAATTTTTGGAAGTCCTGTCCTACTTGCAAGCAAAGTAGAACATTTATTCATTCAATAAATTTTTAAAATTAAACTCAATTTAACAATTTAAAGTGTCGAACTGAACAGCAATTCACAAAAATCAAACCTTCCAAACACAATAATATCCAAGACACACTACATGGGTAATCACACTTGGAAGCATGTATTGCTCCCATGCAGAGATGTCCAGGGCTGACTGCTTGGGAATGGACAAACTACACGAGTTCCTCCATGGAAGAAACGGATTCTCCCTTTCTCAGAAGCCATTCATTTACCTTCGGTTCTTCATCTAGAACTGGGAACTTGTGGAACGTTCCTATCCACACCGGCTTGTAACTGGTGTCGCCGCTGTGCCCAGCTATGAACCACAGCAGACATTAGGCTGTCAGGATATCCCTAATGGTACAATACTGGCACTTTTATGTAACTTGCAATCTTTGGTCACTGCAATTCTGCAAAATGGCTCAAGCTCAGAATCTGTATCAGTGGAACCTAGGCCTTGCCTTGGCAGGTCAAGAGACGTGTCCCGGATTCCTGGCAGGGGATAAAATCAATGGCAGAGGCTGTGCCGTCTCCCCATGGCCTCCTGAGACACTCCCGGGGCAGGAGTGGGGGTGGGGAGAGGAGAAGACTCAACACAAAACCACTGTTCACCCGGGAGCGTGGTGTCTCCAGGCAGGCAAGCCCAGTCCACAGGTCCTCTGAGCCCCACACACAGTATAAGGTCAGCTTGTCAAGATGTAGAATCGTACAGGAGAATGGCCTCTGGGCACGCCTGTGAGGGATTATCTTATTAACTGATGTGGATGACCTGCCCCCTGGGGATGGGACCATTCCCTGGGCAGGGGATTCTGGGAGATGGGAAATTGGGCAGTACCACACATGCATGTGTGCATTCTCTTCTGGCCCGGACATGCTGTGAGCGGCGGCTCCAGCTCCTGCTGCTTTGACTTCACTGCGGCGGTGGGCTGGACCTTGAACTTCGAGCTAACAGAAACCTCTCCTTTAGCTGCTTCTGTCTGAGTATTTATCACACGACTGGGAAAGAAACTAAGATGTGTCCATCCACTCCACACAGCAAGGGGCTCCTGCGCTGTCTGCTCTATGTAAATTCGCAGCCAGTTCAAACTGAAGACTCATAATCATTTTATACAGGCGAGGCTCCAATACATTTGGCCCCTCCCGGGGCTCAGCACATGGCCTGTCTTCTGTGCGGCACCCCAACCCC
Source organism: Myodes glareolus (assembly GCF_982192425.1). NCBI lineage: Eukaryota > Metazoa > Chordata > Mammalia > Rodentia > Cricetidae > Myodes > Myodes glareolus. The sequence continues at coordinate 47,026,405 of NC_142044.1, forward strand.
TGCAGCGCTTTCTCCCTCATCTCATTATTTTATTCTCTTGTTTCTCTTTCTTTAGTCATAAGTTTGGGAAAAAGGTCACCTACTGCAGCACCCTGCGTGAGCTCCGAGAACACCTTCAGTGCGACCAACTGCTCATCCCCCAAGAAGTAGTACGGTGAGTGCCTCACGGCGGGGCTCTGGGATCTACTAGCCATGCACATGCGCAGGAGACCAAGTCGTAAGGGGTGCATGTGGGAGGGAAGCTCTTCTCACTGCCGGTGCAAAACTGATTAAAAACACGTCGAGGCACAGGTTTGCAGTTCTGCCTCTGAGCCGGATATGAAAGGGATTCCCTGGTGAGCCGATGAGCCGTGTGTAGAATGAAATGATCTAGGAGTGGCAAGCGCAGGGACTCCGGAAGACGGCTAGGGCTGAAAGTCTCACTGAGTGTCTGTGGCAAGCAGGGTTTCAATGATAGAGCAGACCTGGCTTCAGGCCTGTGCCAGGCATGCCAGCTCCAGCTTGGTCTGGCTCTGAGCCCTTCACTTCTCTCCAAGGGTGCGGCACCCTGCCCAGGATGTCTGAACTTAGACAGGAGATATAGGATATGTGGGTTTCCCATTATTATCGATCAAAGCCTGATCCACACACGGCACTTGGAGATGGCTTCCATGGCCAAAAGGCTGTCCCCTTGTGAGGTGACACTCTCCTGTTGTGTCCACAGGTATGACGAGAAGCTGCAAAACCTGCACAAAGGCCAGTTGCCCCCTCCCACCAAGACTCCGCCCCCTCGGCCACCTCTGCCCACCCAGCAGTTTGGAGTCAGCCTACAATAGTAAGTGATGGAGGGTGGAGGCTGCTCCCTTGAACACTAGCACCCCTCTGTGTCCTGGGAGGTTGCCCCAACCTCTGCCTGCAATGGCTAAGCTTAACTCTCCGGGAGGGATTGAGCCCAGTGCCCACTGAGGCTGCCTGCCCACTGCTGTGTGTGTGTGTAGGCGGAAGACAAGAACTTTCCGGTCACCCTTCAGTTCTGGTTCCCTGCCCTCCAGGCCTCTGTCTAGGACCCCTCCTCTCACTTCCCAAGGGAGATGTTCTCCTGGACTTTGGCTGTTAGTGGATCTGCCATCTTACCTTACCTGTTTACCAAGCCAGCTTCATTCCCACTCACCTGGGGCCCCTCCTCCAGAAGCGTCCCCTGGTGCCCAACCATGCAGGCATCCTAACCTAGCTCTAATCCAGGTTCCTATATGCCTCACCTTCTGGGTTGGAAGTTTGTCCCTCTTTGGGTCTCCTGTCCTGTTAGTGGATCTGGCCAATGAAAACCTAAGGCAATTTTTTTAAAAAATGTATTCGTTTATTGTACATTGGGGTTTTGCCTGCATGTGTATCTGTGAAGGTGTCAGATCCCCTGGAACTGGAGTTACAGACAGTTGTGAGCTGCGGTGTGGGTGCTGGGAATCGAACCCAGGTCCTTTGGAAAAGCAGCCAATGCTCTTAACCACTGAGCCATCTCTCCAGCCCCTCCAGGTGATCAGATCACCCACACTGTGCTCTCAGGAAGAACTGGGCCCGCTGCACTGCAGGTGCTTGAGACCTGCTGTGTGTTCCCCTTTGTCAATCGCTTTGTGTCAGAAACTCGCATGAGATTTGGTTTTTTTACTTAAAACTGGCTGTCTTTAAGGTCCATGCAGACTTGGGAACCTGGGAAGAGTTGAAAGGAAGTCTGGTGGGGTTTAAATTTTCTCCTATCCTTCCCGAATCATCAGGATAGAGTTCCTTATGTCCTCCTATGGACTCTGGGGTAAGACCGATCTGCATGTTCTCCTGGCCTATTATGCAGAGCGCATGCGTGGAAGGCAAAGTATGCCCAGTGCATGTCACATCCTAACCCCTAGAACCAGTGGCTGCACGTGGCTTCTGAGAAGGACTTTGCAGATATGATTAAAGATTTGAGATGGGGGCTCTCTGGACCACCTTGGTGGGCCTAGGGCAGCCCTTGGGTTCTATAAGCAAGAGGCTATGGAAAAGCAGAGTGTGTCCCTGGAGACTTCAGGCACCAGCCCCACACCTATTCTAGACTTGAGCTGTAAGGCCATTCAGAGTGTCGTTTTAAGCTAATTAGTCATCACAGCTACTGGGAAGCAATAGGCGGTGGTGGGGCGGCAGTCAATGTGGTTCTGTACCTGTCAGCAAGGATACAGCAGTGTTCCCTGAGCAAGGCAGAGGTACCACTGGTGACCCTAGTGGACCGAGGAGGGCCAGCCTGCAGGGGAGAAGGGGAGCATCTTGCGATATTATCAAGGGGATTGTGACTCCCTATGTGTGTGTCCCTGGATCAGCTTTGTCCGATGGGACTTTCTGCTGAACCCATTCTGGGTTGAATGAGTGAATCGTTACATCCTGTATGAATAGCATCCGTGACTGCTCCTATTGGACCTCATGGTGACTCCCCACCCAGACACACGCTTTCAGAGAGAAAATGGTGAAATAGTTGGCCCTCAAACTGGAGCACAAACTCGCTACTGAAGAGTGCTTTCCTGTTCATGGATTGTGACTGCATGCTGCTGTGACTCCCTGGTGGTCCATACATTATAGACGCCCCTGGCGGACACCCCAATGGCAGAGCAGGGCAGGTACCTGCAACAAGCTTAAATACCTTTAGGGGTCGCTAGTGAGAGCCTGTCCCTGAGAGCCCTAGGCTATCTAGCGACAGTTTTCACCATGCTTCTGGGGCCTCTCTGTACCCATCCTTCCTCCATGGTTCTGCTGCTGATGCCCCCAATGGCTCTGCTACTCAGAGTTCCTTAGTGTAGAGTTCCTTAGTGCAGAGGCTCCAGCAGTGCTGTATAATGGCCCATTATACCCTGCAGGGCCACCTCTGTCTCCTCATCTGTAAAAACAAAAACAAAACATGGGGCCTGGAAGCGCTTGCCCTGTTGCCAGAGCACACTGTACTTCACCATATACCATGGTGGACTGTGCACTTGTGATCCCAACACTGTGGAGGCAGAGACATACCTGGAGTTCACTGGCCAGCTGGCCCAGTCTAATTGGTGTGTACAGTGAAGAATGACACCCCAGGTTGTCCTAGCCACACCTCACACTCACTCATAAGCACACACGTGCACACACAACTGCTTGAAAAAAACAAACGTAATGGACAGGTTTGTACAATGTGCATCTGAGTGACGTGGACAGGAAACTGCTGGTGGCTGTCATCGCCCTCTCAGCTCTACTGTGTGACTGACTTCCTGGGGAAAGACTTGATTTTTGTTTTGTTGTGCGTGTGTGGTTGTTTTGCCCATAGGCATGTGTTTGTACACCATGTATGTGCCTGGTCCCCACGGAGACCAGTAGAGTGTGTCAGTTCCCCTGGAGCCAGGGTTACAGATGGTTGTGAGATGGCAGGCGGGTGATGGGAATCAAACCTGGGTCCTCTAGAAGAGTAGGCAGTGCCCATAGCTGCTGAGCCGTTCCTGCAGCTCTGGAGGAGGCTATTTTTGTTCACCTCAGATGAGAGAGATTGACGGACTAAAAAGGAGGTTCTGTCTAGATCTAGTCTGCAGACCAATGCGTCGATGGGGTCACTCATGGGAGCGTAGGTGACTCAGGCGACTGCATCACTGAGAAGCCCCACTACCAGCAAGGGTGATGGCCCAGGAAAGCCTCATCCCTGGAGCGCCTGTGGGTTTCGTAGAAATCTCCAAGAGTGTCCCCTTCCCAGCTCTGTTCACTGTTTACATAACCTTATACAAGCCACAGAAACTTCTAAGTTTCTGGTGAATGTCACAAGCCTTGGGAACCTTCCTCCTTCCTTCCCCTTTCTCCCCTCTCCAGGAAGGGGGTGTTTCATTCCTAAGCAAACAGCTACACAACCAGGTCACCAGGGACACCTTTGGTCTTGTGACCTGAGCACCTGCAGGGTCTACCGACATAGAGTCAGTGCACAGGACACCGCTGGGACTATCACACTGCTAGTTACTCCTGTTCCAGGGCCAGTTACAGCTGTTGGCAATCGGTCCATCAGACAGCCAGCTGGGGTGCAGCTTGGTGGTGGAGCGCTTGCCTAGTCTGCGTGACCACCACGATCCACTCCAACACCACGCAGAAAAGCCCACTTCGTTATCTCTTTAGGGAACAGCAAGCAGCGTCAGATGCCTTTGAATACATTCCGTGCACGCCACTTTAAGAGATAATCTGTGTGATTGCTCCTTTAAATTAATATTTTATGTTGTCTCATTGCCAATGACTATAATAAAATGGCAATAAACGTATTAAATAAAGCACCAGATATCTAATTTGTTTGGACGGCGAATGAATGGAAGACATTAAAATTCATAACCGAAGCCGATTCGCCAATGTTAATTTGCTGATTTAAGTTCACAACAGAAAGCCATCACTTGGAACAAGCCGCTTAAGCCAACAGAGGAAGGCAGAGTCGGGAAGTCAGAGGTCTCACTCAGGCTGAGCCAGGGCTCGGAGCGGCTTGTCTAGTCTGTGCAAAGCCGTGGGTTCCATCCCCGACACTGCAGAAACATAATGGCTGGCTTGTCATCCTCGAGGAGAGAGATGTGAGTCCCCTCTGGGTAGCTGTGAGTCTGGGAAAGAAGACAAGCCCAGAGATGAACCGTTGCTCTCCTTGTGACCATGGGCCTTGCCACACAGCATGCCGAATATGGTCCCTTCGCTATCCCCTCCTCCAGGAAGCCTTCCCTGATGGCTCCACACAAAATAGGATGTATAGGCTCCTCCCCTCCACACTCGCAGGTACAAACCCCACATCCCCCACCTGCTCCTCAGAGTAGGATGCCGTGACCATTGCGGGACTGACCTACACGTGCTTCCAGGAACTGTCCAGGCCTGGATTACTGGGTAAGCTTTCTCTATTCTAAGTATGCCTTTCTGTGGGGGGAGGGTTGTGACAGCCATGGGTACTGCCACCTTGTCTAATGTCAGAACATTCTGTCCACATCTGTTGCCCTTCGCCCCTCACAAGCCCCTCACAGACACGAGCCCACTTTCCATCTATAAATTCTAGACATGAAATGGAACCGCCCCAAGCGTCGGCACTTTTAGCTGTGTTCTCCGGCCTGGCTTCATATCCGAGGTCCATAGAGCGTGTAGCCAGATGTATTTATTATATAGCCGTCACAACTCTAGCAATTACTGGATGTTTTGGTTGTTTCCACCTTTTCATTATTATGGATAAGGGTGGTCTGAAAACTGATACACAAGATTGTGAGTTTCTGGGGTGTCTGTTCTCTTGGGTCTACAGCTGGAAGCCAAATCACGGGGTTGCACAACATTATGGCTTTAACGAGCAATGTACCCACCCCCACCCCTACCCAGGCTTCTGTGCTGGATATTTGGTCCCTGGCTGGTGGTGCTGTTTGGGGAGTTTGTGGAACCCTCAGGGGTGAAGGCTGACTGGAGGAAGTAGGTGACTAGGGTGAGGGCCTTGGGGATTATAATCCAGCTCCAATACCGGTCCCCATTGTTTCCTGATCCCTGGTAGTGTGAGCAGGCACAGTGGGCTCCCACTGCCACTGTGAGCTGGTCCTGTGGTCATGTCTCTCCACCTGACGGATTGTGTCTCCTCAAAGTGTGAGCCCAAATGCCCCACCCCTCCGTTTAGTGGCTTTTTCTCAGGGATTGTGTCACAGTGAAAAGTAGAGGATCCACAGGGTGACAGCTTTCATGAGGACCCATCAGGCCGTTTCCCAAGGTGGCCCCAACACTTCCCATTCCCACCAGCAGTTTGAGTCCCAGCTCCCACATCAGCAACCAACACTCGTCATTGCCTTTCTCCTTCACTGTGGCCATTCTGATGGGTGTGGAGGGAAGGCCACTGAGTCTCTCATTTTGTTCTTGTGACCAGCAATGCCATGTGTCTCTTTATATAAATGGCTGTTCACTTCACTTCTTTGGAGAAACATCTTTCGGATCCTTCGACTGTTTGTCTTTTTTTTTTTTTGTAAAGGCTGTAAAAATATATATTCTAGGGCTCTGGAGAGATGCCTCAGTAGTTAAGAGTCCTGGCTGCTCTCCCAGAGGACCTGGGTTCAGTACCCAGCACTCACATGGAAACTCACAACTATTTGTAACTCCAGTTCCAAGGGTTTTAGAGCCTTCTTCTGGCCTCTACAGGCATTGCACACACAGGGTGCACAGACACATATGCAGGCAAAATGTTTAGACGATAGATAGATAGATAGATAGATAGATAGATAGATAGATAGATAGATACAAACATACATACATACATTCATACATAGCTAAATAGATAGATATAGATAGATAAAAATACAGTCTAAATACTAGTTTTTTTAAAAAAATAAAGTTGCTTTTTTTAAAATGTGTATGGGTTGTTTTGCTTGCATACACTATGTATTCCATGCACTACACCTGTGGAGGATGCAGAAGGTGTTGGATTACTTGGGACCAGAGTTAGGGATGGTTGTGAGTCACCACGTGGTACCAGGAATCAAAGCCAGATAGATGTTTTGAAAGAGTAGCTAATGCTTTTCATCACTGATCCACCTCTCCAGCCCCTGGATGCTGGATTGTTATAAGATATGCTTTGTAAATATAGTCTCCTGTTTTGTAGATTGTCTTGGTGTGTGAGTGTGTGTGTGTGTGTGTGTGTGCGCGCGCGTGCGTGCACGCGCATGTGGAAGCCAGAGAACAATCCTCAGGTATCACTTACCTTGTTTTCCAAGCCAAGATCTCTCACTGGCCTGGGGCTCAATGATTATGGACTGGACTGGCTAGCCAGTGAGGCCCAGGGATCTGCCTGTTTCTGCATCCCTGGCACAGGGATTATAAACACATCCTACTTGCCTGGCTTTTTGTGTAGGTTCCAGGGCTTACACTCAGGCCTGTGTGCTTATACATCAGGAACTTTGCCTTTGCAGGCCCCCCACCCACCCAGCCCTGTGTCATGCTTTGTTGATGTCCTGAGAGTATCTGACCTGGTTCCTTCTGACTGGCCTAGTGGTGGGGCGTGGGCTGCCCCGGACCCTGGTTCTGTGCTGTGCATGCTGGCTCAAACCTACTGAGCCCCCAGGCTATGGTTTCAGCTTCCCTGGAAGCCAGTGTGTTGGATGGAACTGCTGTTCCCAGTAGAGCAATGAGACCTAGCAAGAGGCACCCAGGCCACAGGCTCCACCCTCATGGGTAGACTTGGGTGTTCTCTCTAGTGTGTTCGCCTGTGGGAAGGTAGGTAGGGAGCCCCTCATGCTTTTTCCTCTCTTATGCTCAGCCCCTTTCTGCCACATTATGATTTGTGAGAAGCCCTGGCCAGGAGCCAGGCAGACGCAGGACCCCCCCCCCTACTTAAACTTCCTGCCTCCAGAACTATAAGAAAGAAATGTGTTTTATTTGTAAATGATACAGCATCAGGCCTCTTGCTATAGCAACAGATGTAGGAATAGACCCTCCACACCAGCAGAGTTTCAAGACAATTGTGAAGTCATTTCTAGTTCCTCATCCAGAGACGACTGGCTCCATTGATACAAGGCCACAGCATTCCAGAGCCCTGCTGTCCTGTCACCTCCCAGCACCCTCATAGCCTCCAGACCCCAACTCAATAAGCAAGCTGTAGTCTGTGCATTTTGTGTGTTGCCAGGTGTGGTGGCGCATGCATTTAATCCCAGCACTCAGGAGGCAGAAGCAGGTGGAGATCTGTGAGTTCAAGGCCAGCCTAGCCTGGTCTACATAGTGAGCTTCAGCACAGCCAGGGATATGCAGAGAAGTCCTATCTTAAAACACACACATGTGTGTATACACGCGCGCACACACACACACACACACATCTGTTTTTGTATATAATATCTGGTACTATTTTCCAGGCTCCAAGGGCTACAAACTCACACACATATATGTATACAGGTGTTGAGAACTGAACTCAGATCCCCTGGGAAGGAGAGTGCTCACATTTAACTGCTGAGCCATCGCTTAGCCCGATTTCAACCCTAGCTATAGCCCACACTAAGCAGTGTGACTTCAAGAAAAACAATTTACCTCTCTGAGCTTCAGCTTGTTCTCCATAAAAATGGGCGTGAAATGGTGACACTAACATCATTTACACTTTTACGTTTACATCACCAACAAAGACGTGTGATGCATAGTCAGCTGCCACCAACCCGTCGGCACTGTCCAGCTACCTTGGCATCCAGGACCTCCCTGGCTCTGACCCTGTAGCCAAGGGGCTCTGTGGTGGTGGGAGCTGCAGCCATTCCTCCCATCTTGGGAACTAAATGACCATCTCAGAGGTCTGGGGTAGGCTCAGAAGACACTGACTGTCTTGGAGGGCTGAAAGCCAGTGTTCTGGGACAGACCCAGGCGCTCACTCTGCCTGCAACCAGCTAACCAGCTTCATTGCAATGACTCTTCCCTCCCCACCCTGTACTCCAGTTTATGCATTCAACACACACAATGCATGTAAAAGCAGGAAAAAGCCCGCTCTGACTGACACCAAGCCCTTCTCCCAGGGGACAAGCAAGGCTTATGAGCAAAGTATCCCCATCCTCCCAGACATTGCTCTGTGTCCACACTGCTTCTGCACATGCCTCTTGGAACTTCAGCTCAGGGGATGGGTTTAATGTGCCCAAGAATCTTTGCAGAGACCTGGTCCTGGCCAGTGCCATTGAGGTGCTCAGGAGGGACATGGTGTGACATTTCCACACTGCCTTGGGCATAGCCGCCTGGGGAGAAAGTGAGTGGGGTCCATCTGCTCTCCTAGGTGGGTAATTGTTATTCTCGCCATTGACTCTCTGAGTCCATGGAGGAAGCCACTCTCTGGGCCAGCAAGTAGGGGCTGGAGGGGCGAGAGATGGCATGGGACTGTGGGGTACTTGCAGAAATTCAGAACTGGGGATGCTCTGTAGGTAGCAGCAACTTCTGGTTGGGTCTCCAGTCGCTGTAAGCCCTGATAGGCAGAGGTAGAATGCCGCTCCTTAGATCCACAGGACAGTGGGCCTGAGACTGGGAAAATCTCTCTCCACGGGAACCTGGGCTTTCTCCACTGCCATAGCAGGTGGGGTTGGATGGTCCCGAAGTTACTTGCGGGTCCCCGAAGGATCTGCTTTAAACAGCAAAGTGCAGCAAAGCACCAGGCAGAGGGGTCTTTAGTGCCTCAGCCTTGTCTCATGCTGAGCAGGACTCTCCAAGAATGATGGCCAGCTTGATCTTTTGCTGTGTGACCCGGATGATCGGCACAGTTTACTGGGTCCAAATGTTCCCTTCTGCCATGGGCTATTTGTGTTCTGCTTGGGGACACTACTCAGTCCTGGCATGAGAATGATTTCTGCCACCAGCACCAGCATTGGCTTTTTGCTTAACAACATCCCTACTGGAGAGGTTCTGCCAGTACCCTTGCTTTCCAGAACCAGGGATCCTGAGGCTTAGGAGGGTAAGGATCTGGTTAGCAGTAGTGCAGTTCTGGGAAGGACTGGCATGTGCCATCTGGCTCCCTAGAGAGCAGTGTTGCAGCAGGCGCTGTCCTGTCCCTCCTCCCCACCCCCAGGACATCACCTCCTCCCCGACAGCTGACAAAGGGGAAGCTGACATGGGGGACAGGCTGGGAAGGGTCCATTCATTCCTGGATGATTCTGGAGGCCCGGCCAGTCTCATGGCTACTCAATGACTCTCCAGGGTCCTACATGTGTGATTTTAGAGAAGAGAGATTTCCGTAAAACCAAACCATACACGGAGTCAGGGTGTGTGGCCGCCATCACTGCTGTGACATGAGCATCATGTTTTTTTTTTGTTTGTTTGTTTTGCTTTGTTTAAAGCTTATTATTTCCTTTTTAAAGATTTATTTATTTATTTTTATTATGTATACAACATTCTGCCTCCATGTATGCCCGTGCGCCAGAAGAGCACCCCAGATCTTACTACAGATAGTTGTGAGCCACCATGTGGTTGCTGGGAATTGAACTCAGTACCTCTGGAAGAGCAGCCAGTGCTCTTAACCACTGAGCCATCTCTCCAGCTCCTGTCATCATGGTTGAACTAAGTCAAGCATTTAAGGTTCACTCCTAATATCCAAGGACCCCCCCACATAGGTTCACCCCTAATATCCAAGGAACGCCCACATGGGAACAGAGCAGGTTTGCTGATGTTTCATGTGTCCCCTGCTAATCTCACAGCCAGCCCAGGCGACAGGCCTCGTCCCACACTCACTCAACAGAAGGGGAAAGAGCGGCTCGGTGAGGTCAGTGCTGGGTTTGACTGGCAGCATCAGGGCTCCTGTGTACTCTCCACCGCTCTGTTCTCTGTTTTTATTATGTACTTTTGTTTTGTTTTGAGACAGAGTCTCTCTGTAGTCTTGGCTGTCCTGGACTCACTATGTATGTAGACCAGGATCCATTCACCTGCCTCTGCCTCCCACATGCTGGGATTAAACGTGTGTGACACCATTCCCAGCAAGTGCATTTTAAAATTGCATGAACACCTAGTCTGGTCTCCTAGGTCCATGCTCACAGTCACAGTCAGACTTTCTTGTGTCTCTCTGTGTGTCTTCTTGTCTGTAATGATTTTTTTTCTTTCACTCATTTGTCCTCTGGCAAGCTCCTACTCATCCCTCAAAATCTCCACCTTGAAGTAGCCCCCCGGGAAGCCTCCAGTCCCCGGGGTTCTCCACAGTATATTCTGGATTGAGTTACAGCATTGTGTTGTCTTTCCAAATGTTTGGACTCTCATGTCTGTTTCGTGGGGCTGAGCTTGTGTCTCTCCCTGGACAATCTTTGATGCTGTATTTTCTTGAAAAGGGGAATCTGAGAGCCTTCTGCTGGCCGTGCCTGCCATCAGGGTCTGGAATAAGCCAGTCCTCTCTTCTTCCTCAGCCTCAAAGACAAAAATCAAGGTGAACTCATCCCCCCTGTGCTGCGGTGGACAGTGACGTACCTGAGGGAGAAAGGTAAGGAGCTAGCTCTGGCCTGGTCACTCAACAGCACCTTTCCAGAAGGGCTTTGTTTCAGATCCTGAACACCCTACAAGCTGCTGGAGCCGAGACCTGAGCAAGCATGAGATGCGTGGGCTCAGTGGCCTTAAATGATCTGACTTTAAATACCTGTGTGTATGTGTGTGTGTGTGTGTGTGTGTCTGTCTGTCTGTCTGTCTGTCTTTTGTGTGCTTGCTGTGTGACCTTGAGCCAGCTGCTTACTTTATTTGGGCCACCATCCCCCGGTCTGTCCAGCGGGGTTAATACCAATGCCTGACTCACAGAGTTGTTGGGTGTGTGCATCCCTGTGAGCAGTAGTTTCATTGACTGACTGGGCTGAGCCTGAGTCTGCAGGCTCCATGGCCCGTGGATTGGGTATACCCTTTGACTCAGAAGGCTTGGGCCTCACAGCTTTCTGAGATCACGGCTTGAAGACAGAAAGAAGCGTTGCATGTACAGAGTGGCCACCTTGGGTATGTGCGCATCCCCGTGTGTCTGATGGAAAGTTAGGAAGGAGATGCAGGAGAAACCAGAAGGACTTTAGCCTCTAGGCTGCTGTCTAGTGTCCCCATGTGTTCTAGGCTGCTGTTCCCCAGGTAGAGCAGGCTCAGACCTGACTTTCTCTCCTGGTTGTGAAGCCAGCAGGGGCCTGGTGATGTTGAAACTGGTGGTGAAGAATCAGGGTCACAAGCTGCTGGGTGGCAAGGGCGACTGGAGCTCGGGCTTGTGTGTTTCTGCACTCCTTTCTCTTAGGGAGAGAGGACCTTTAGGTGGGACATCGGGTGACTGGAAAAGCCTGACCCGTGGCCATGGGAGGTTGATGCCGCAGACGGGGGATTCGCAGAATCTCAGGCAGGCCAGAGTTCTGGGAACTGAGATGTCCAATCTCTTCTTCCTGCAGGGCTGCGCACGGAGGGTCTGTTCCGGAGATCGGCCAGCGCCCAGACTGTCCGCCAGGTGCAGCGACTGTACGATCAAGGTGATGCCCCAGACCCCTCCCTCCTGCTTGATTCTCGACTGCCACTCCCCAGTTCCCGGTAATTTCATACCCCACCTAACCCTAGAGACAGGTCTGGGCAAGGCTGCTGCCTGGGAGCTCCAACCACCATCCCATTGTAGAGCAAGGGGATCCTGTGTCCAGACACCAGCCTGCTAGGCAAGGCGCTGCCCCAGCCCTTATTGCCTGTGTACCTTCTCCACTGACACCACATGGTCACATGGTTTGAACTAACTCTTCAAGGTAGGGGAATCACGTTATAGCTTTCCATAGGCAGCCCTGACCCTGCAAGCAGGGAACTGGCATCTGAGCTGGGGGTGCCCCCAAAATATCACTAAGCAAGTAGCTATATCTTGCTCCCAGAAACACTTGCCCCCTATCCCCGCTTTGAGCCCTCTATGTTCCCGTGATTGCACATTCATCCATCAAACGCTGGGCATTAGACATCAGCCTGGTCCTGTGTGTAGCCCCAGAGCCAAGGCCCTGACCTTGGAGCTTCAATCTCCATGCAGAGTCAAACCTTACCTGGAGGGAACCAATGGCTGGCCCCATGGGCACCCTAGAAGAGGGAGGCAGGAGCAGGAAGGGGGAAGCTGGTGGGGAGCAGCAACCCCATATCCAGGTGGGGACGGAGGCCTCCCTGGGACATACGGCTGCGACCTCCCCCTCCAGCTCGCAAGCCGCGGGCTGAGTGAGCTGTTCAGCTGTGCCCTCCTGTGTTCAGGGAAGCCGGTAAACTTTGATGACTACGGAGACATGCATGTCCCAGCCGTGATCCTGAAGACCTTCCTGCGAGAGCTGCCCCAGCCACTGCTGACCTTCCAAGCTTATGAGCAGATTCTCGGGATCACCAGTATGTACCTGAGCCAACTCCGGCCTCTGTCTTGGCTGAGGCAGCGTTTGCCCAACCTTGGCCTCATTTCTGCCCCGCCCTGTGGATCAGCAGAGGGGAACTTGGGGCCACCCCTCTATTCAGTGAGGCTGTAGGCTGTTGCTGACATCGAGTAGGTCATATTGTCCTTGGGGTTGGGGAGAGTGACCCTAGCTTGCCTGGTGGCCCTACTCAGGTGGCAACAATTCTCCTTCAAGTAAAGTATGCGGGCCCTTCCTGGGAGCCCTATGGAAGCTTCCTGACGGCCGTAGTCTCCAGAACAAGGAGAACACTGGTGGCCCAGGAGTCAGGGGAGTCGTCGCCCCTGTCCAGAGCTGACTGTCTGTCACCATTGTGTGACCTGGGGGAGTCATGCAGCCCCGCTGCTCTCACTCCCCTCATCTGCATTCACTGGGGCTCTTCTGAGGATTGAAAGCACAGCAAGGGTTAGGGATACAGCTCAGGGAGCAGAGCTCTCACCCTGCATGCAGGAAGCGCCAGATCCCACCCCAGTGCCAAATAAAGTAGGCACCATGCTGTGTAGATGTAACTCCTCCCCTGGAAGGCAGAGGCAGGAGGATCGGGACCTCAAGGTCACCCTTGGCTCAGAACAAGTAAGAATACGCTCAGCTGACTGCTGTCACAGAGTCATTATTGTGACATTCTACCGCTCTGCCTGCTTCCCCGGGAAGGGTAAGGGGGACCACCATAATAGCCAAGGTGGCTTGTGTTCCTCCCATATCCTCTCTGCGGCCATCGTTCTTTGAAGAGGGGCTTGAGACCATGTCATCCACAGCCTGGAGCTGGCGGCCACTCATTTCCCTGGAAATGGGAATGGCAAGGACACTCCTCGTCCACCGTCCACCGAGATGACTACACAACCACAGCTCGGTTCCCTTTTTTATTAGAAAGCCCTCAGGCTTTTCATAGGTGGGAATCCTGAGTCCTGTACAGTTCCAGGGTCTCCTAGTCACTGCACAAGCTTAGCAGAGGGAGAGTGGTGTGTCAGAGGCTGGGGGCTCAGGAACAGGGTTGTGCACACGTCTGTGGGTTGAGGTTCTGATGATGTAGATTGGTTGGTAGAGCACTTGGCTTTCATCGCTAACACTAGATAAACTAGGAATACGCCTGTAATCCTAGCTCTTGGGAAATGGAGGTAGGAGGACAGGGAGTTCAAGGGTATCCTCTGCTATATGACAAGTTTGAAGCCAGCCTGGCTTTGTCTCAAAACAAAACTCAAATGGAGGGCAATGGTGGGAACTGAGGGTCTATGTGTGAAAACAATTAGATCCAGCCCCCTGTCTCTACCCCCGAATGTGGGGCTTTCCCCAAGAACAGCACAGAGTGGTGATGATCTGTTTACTAAGACTCATAGGAAGGTGCATTTATTCTAGAGGAGGCCAGAGAGTAAATGTTTCAGCCTTCCCAGCCACACAGCCTCCATGGCAGCTGCTGGCCGCTTCGCTGAAAGCTACAAGCAGCCCCAGGCAATGTGACAACACACAGCCACGTTGTGTTCAAGTAAAACATTGCTGATCGCTGGCATGGTGGTACACGCCTCTCATGCCAACACTTGGGAGGTAGAGAGAATAAATAAAGCCTTTATTGACAAAGAAACATGCTGGGCCAGATGTGGGCTGCAGTCTCTGTGTAAATTGCTGGCCCTGGTCTAACCTTTTCCTGTTTGCAGAGTGACACAGTGCCCTGCTTCCCAGCGATCAGCGATCAGTCATTTCTGTAGCTATTATACAGAGGAGGAAGGAGCCTGGCAGAAGTAGTCGGGTGTTAGCGAGTTACACAGCCAGGCTGGTCTTAGGACTATACCTCCCGGGCCAGCAGCCTCATGCCATTGCAGGTGTGGAGAGCAGCCTGCGTGTGACCCACTGCCGCCTGATCCTGCAGAGCCTCCCGGAGCACAACTACACTGTCCTCCGCTACCTCATGGGCTTCCTGCATGAGGTAAGTGGAGTTAGCTGCCTCCCAGGATGAGGAAGCCCAGTCTCTCAGGATGAGAGAGCCCAGGGCCTCACGTCAGCATAGACCCGCTCTGTTTTTCCCAGGTTCAAAGTAATGCCGACTCCACTCTAACCACCAAAGGATGTCACTCAAGGTCCAGCCAAGCTCCTCTGAGAAGCTTGACAGTCTGATGTGATGTCCAGGGATGGGAGTCAAGAGGGACAGAGGAGGCAGTGTGTCATATGATGTCACATTCTTGGCTTTGTGTGTATGGTATATATTCATGTTCATGCCTGTGTGCGTGCATGAATATGTGTGAATGTACGTGCGGAGGACAAAGGTCAATGTTAGAGGTCTTCCTCCGTCACCTTGTGTTTTGAGATGGACTCTTACCTAAAGCTCATTTATTCAGCCAGTTATTAGCTGGCCAGTGCGATCCAGGGATAGATAGTCCTGTCTTATATTCCCACACCCCAGGGCATGAATTGGAGGCAAAGGCTGCCACACTTTTTGTGTGTGGGTGTGGGTGCTGGGAGTTGAACTCAGGTTCCGTGGCAAGATCTTCAGCTACTGAGCCACCTCCCTACCTGCCCACCACCCTATCACACATCCACGACAAGCAATTCTGTCTCTCTGGCTGTTGCCTGGTAACTTTTCACCCAAGCGAGGATGTGCTCAGACCCTCTATGGAGAGCAGATTTCTTAGGCTTCCTCAGGCACTGGTGTGGGCTGGTCTTTGTTCTGTTGCTCCTACATCAGGGCTCAGAGGCAGGTCTTCTGTGCCCTCTGGGCTTGGCTTCCTCATCTACAAAATGGGGAGTACTGAATCCTGCTTATCCAGGTGGCCAATGGGAATCCCCCCCCCGCCCCCAGGTAGAAAGCACTTGGTTTTCACCACCGCACCCACAAGCCTGAGTTCAATTCATTAAACCATATCACGGAAGTCAGAGTGTACCTGGCTAAGACCTATAGTGCTGGGTCCCACCCTCCCTGAGACTGCAAAGTGGAAGGAGAGTTGATGGGGCATTCATGAGATCCTGGAAGTCAGAATGTGGTGGGAGGGGGGTTCAGAGGGTCATCACAGCACCAAGGCCAGACCCTTTCAGATGGAAAAACTGAGAAACCGAGGCCTCAAGGGGGAAAGTGGCCACATAGGATTTTGACATTACCTGGGGCCTCCATTCCAGAACTCTTTTGTTTATTATTTATTTGTGTGTGTGTGTGTGTGTGTGTGTGTGTGCACGTGCGCGTGTGCGCGCGCACACACATGTGTACATAGGCTACAGCTTGCACATATCACATGGGGGTTGGGAGACAGTTAGAAGGGAGCAGCAGGTTCTCTCAGACATCTATGTCAGTCCCAGGGATTAAACTCAGATTGCCAGGCTCTACAAAAGTTGTTACCAACTGAGCCATTGGTAACACTGGCTCCATTGGTGTTTTTCGAGACAGGGTCTCTCCCTGGCCTGGACTTCACCAAGTAGGCTGGGCTGGCTGGCCAGTGAGCCCCAGGGATCCACCTGTCCCTGCCTCCCCAGGACTGGGATTACCGGAGTGCACTAGCTTATTCGGGGGTCCAAATTGTCTGGGGTGGCAAGCACTTGGCGAGACAAATTGAGCCGTCTCCCCAGCCCACTCCCTCCGCCTCCAGAGCTCTTTCCACCACACTAGCTCCTCGGGGTGAGGACGGAACCATTGAGAACTTTCCCTACCACACCTACTTCTTTGGGGCGAGGACAGAATCTAGGCTGCTGATGCCTGGGGATTCACTTCTTGGTTTCCTCTGCGGCCTCTTTCAGGTATCTCAGGAGAGCATTTCAAACAAGATGACCAGCTCAAACCTGGCGTGTGTGTTCGGGCTGAATTTGATCTGGCCGTCTCAGGGGGTGGCTTCCCTGAGCGCCCTGGTGCCTCTGAACCTGTTCACGGAGCTGCTGATTGAGTACTATGACAAAGTCTTCAGCACCCAGGAGGCCCCCGGGGAGCACACACAGAACACTGTGGAAGTAGAGCAGGCTGCTCCTGTCACCAAAAGATTCACGCCAACAGGCACGCCCCGGGCCTCACCATACTTGCCACGCCTCCGCGTCCCCTGACTGGCGGGAGACACCTCAAGTTGGAGATGCCGCCTTGCAACCTGTGTTGCATCTGTGTCCCTGTTTGTCCTATGAACTTATTGTCTATAAGAAGACACAGGAATTAAATGAACCCAGAACTTTTTAGTGAGAATTTTGTGGTTCTGATTGTTGGGTCCATCACGGTTCTGGCCTATGGCTGAAATGAAATACATGTGTGAGGGTGGGTGGCTGTTTTGAACTATTGTGCAATGTGACCTAAAGGGAATATGAATGTGTAGGCGAGGGGCCCAGAGGAGTCTCTATGTGACAGGCCATCTGACCTAGTGACTCACACTGTAGGTTGGCCACAATCCATGGGTTACCTGACAGTTCAAGAGTCCTTGGGGGACTCCCACATGCCCCTGCTGGGTTGGCTTTCATCTGGGGAGACTTAGCTGTCTGATCAATTCCTCCTATCCTCCAGCAGGTGGAACGGGGCAGGCACATGGTGCCTTGGGCAGAGGCACTGTAGGAAGATGGTCTTCGAGGTCATGGGCAGCAATGCTCGGGGCCCCGTGGAGAAGCATGTCCACTGCCAAGTTAGTTGGCCACAGTGGGAAGAGGAGCATGGTAGGCACTCCACACAAGAGGAGCTGCCATTGGGCAGCCAGTCTGCCAGAGGGTTCCAGATCTGGGGCCTCAGATAGACTGTCCTCCTCGGGGTTGTGGAAGGGACCCTGAGCATTATCAAATGCAGCGCAGCAAAGTCACCAGCAAAAAGTTGGATATGTTATCTGTATTGCACAAGCTCAGGTCACGTGCTCACCCTAGACCAATCACTGTGGCCAGAGGACATACCGAATGGCCAGGCCTGGGTCACGGGCTTCCGGCTGGAATCCAGACCATCCACAGTTAACAATGATCACAGAGAGAGCTGTATGCCAGTTGCCTTCACGCTCCTGCTGCAGGCAGAAGGGGATGGATGCTGGGGACAAAAACCCACCTCAGATACCTGCTGTCTGCCCCTCCAGGCCTGCATGGGGCTGTCCCAAACTGTGTGGTGACCCCAGTGCCTGTCCAACATGGTATAAAAGAAAGGGTTACATTGTGGGACCTTCTTCTCATGGGAGACTAGGAAGTAGAATCGAGATAGGAAGTTAGGTCAGGCTGTGAGCCTCACAGTCCACCCTTGAGTGGCCCACTTCCTCTCCTAAAGTTTACAGAAACTTCCAGAACATTGTCACAACCATTTGTTTTAAACAAATCGTTTAAAGGCTGAGTTTTTAAACACAGGAGTCTGTGGAGAACATTCCACATCCCTGAAGGTACAGGCTTCATTCAGTGGCTAACACTACAGGACTCACAGAGAACGGAGACCTGTCTGAGAACTGGGACCCTGCTAACACATCATTCTGATCCCGACGGTGTTGCCTCCTGGTGAGTGGGCCTACAGACACCCGAATCCTGGGGACCCGCTTGACTGATCCTGCAGGGCAGCCCCTTCTCTTAGAAGCAGCCATCAAAATGTTCCCTCTTCTGCCCTAAAGATGCAGAGGACACAGAGGGATTGAGTCCAGCTTAAAAGATTTCTTACCATGGACAAAGAAGGAGACTGTGTCCTCAAGTCATATTCTTAGTCCACAAATGAGGTCCTGGAGACCCAGGCACAGAGCCACGCTGTTGAAAACACGGTGCCCTAAACTTCAGCTCACAGGTTACAGGCGCCCAGGAAGGGAGGGCAGGGCAGGAACCCAAGGCAGGAACATAGACTCAGCAACTGAGGCAGAGGCCATGGAAGACTGCTTACTGGTTTGTTCCTCATAGACTACTCAGCCTGCTTTTTGGGCTGGGAGCACCAGCCCACGGATGCCACTGTCCCTAGAGAGCTGGGCGATCGTACATCAATCATGACTGCCCCACAGACTTGCCTACAAGCAATCTGACAGAGGAATTTTCTCAATCCAGATTTCTCTTTCCAGATGACCGTAGCTTGTGTCAGAAATTAACCAGTATAGCTGTGTCCAAAGCTATGAGGGCTTCTGCTCTATGGTTTTCATGGAGAAATGAGGCTGAGGGAGGCTCTGGGCTTTCTCTTCCCTACTGGACAGTGGGGGCTTATACCACATGCACCCGTCTGTCTCTGGAAAGTCTAGCTCTGTGGTGACTTGGGCTAGAATTGTGGTCCCAGCCCCGGTCCTGTCAGCCTCAGCATGTTTATTCTCCTCTGCCTGATTCCTGTCTGGGCACAGAGCACCGAGGAAGCTGAATGCCCTCCCGAATGCGGATGTCTGTTTATTTGTATCTGCCACTGGACAATCACACCAACATTTATTCCTTGGTTGTATCAAAATTGCTCAGCATGTCTAACCCGAGGCTCAGACACGATCTGCCCTAGCTATGGACATGGCATGGATAAGTTGCTAAAACCCTGAGAGTTGCTGGGGATTGAGATGAGGGGCGGGTAACTCAACCACGCAGTTCTTGAGGGTGAGCGGTAGGTAGATGATACCTTGGCACACGGCAGAAAGGTTGGAGCCTGAGATAGCTGAGATTTAAACAGCTGTGTCTTCCTGGTGTCCATCTCTGCTGGTCAGCACCGTCACACACGTGCCGGCAGCCTGAAGTGGCCCTCAGCTGACATATCCTTCACCAAATGCCCTGCCTGCTGCCGAGGGCTCCGGCCTGGCCTGCACTGCCTCTGAAGCCCGGCCTGACCCCGGTGTTGAGTGGAGCCCTGGGTGGCTTTCGTGCGTGCGTGCCTCCTGGATTGTCTTCTCCACAGCCCCTCCTGTCGCCCCCAGCCAAGCTTCAGTCATGTGCTGGCTACCCGGTGACCCGCCCACCAGGCTCTGTCATATGTCTTCTGCTTTCTCTGCTGCTCTGTCATTCCCAGTCCCAGAGGCACATGGATTCTCCTCCGCTTCATGAAACTCATTGTGGTTTCTTCTTCCCCTTCTCCTTTTTCCTTTCTGTTATCCTAACAACCTTTCTTTCCTCCCTTTGTTTCTTTCACTTTGGTTTCTTCATTTTCCCCGTTTTCCTTCCTCTTTCTTTCCTCCCTCTTTATTTTTTCTTTCTCTCTTCTCTATCATTCATTCTTCCTTTCTCTCTGCCTATCTTTCTTTCTCTCTTTTTCTTTCTTCTCATTTCCCTCTCCTCTCTCCCACCCCTTCCTCCTCCCCCTCTCTCCTTCCTTTCTTCTTTCTAACAACCTTTTCTCTCTGACCCCAGACAGTTAAACAAAGTGGGCTCCCAGCAAGGCTCAGTATGGAACCCGAGGCAGCCAAACCACCATGTCCCCACCAGAGCCTCTGGAAAGGCCACCGTGAATGCACACATGCACCCTGCCCTCCCCTCCACCACCATGATGTCTGTGCTCACAGAATGCTGAATAACCCCGAAGGGTCTCAGAGTTCTGCTGCCAGGGAGAAAGAAAGAAAGAAAAATGATGGCTCCCTTAAGAGCCTGCCATTGTGAGCCCCGAATTAACAATGACATTAAATCAAGCCTCATGCATTATGCAGCAGGGTTTACAGGGAAATGCGTGTCTGTGAAATATATGTTTCAAATTTCCTGACTTGGAGAGGTGCCCCAAGATGGTCTCCTGCCGGTCCTTTGATAACAGTTTCTCTTCACAAATGGTAATTGTAGAATCCCAGCCCAGCGCTGCGTGGACCCATCACCTTCCTGTGTCTCGGCACAATTTCCCCATCATTCCCACAGCAAAAGAAAGTGATTATAGCGATCACATGTGGGAAGCACACAAAATGTCCCGGCTTAAAACAATGCCAACAATGCCTGGACAAGGACTCCAGGGTGTCAGCATCGCCAGGACACACCGGATAAATTAGTCAAACATTCACTTTTGCAGAAACGACAGAGATTTCCAGCAACTCCAGGCTGCCCAGAACTTGTGGCTGACATTCACAGTGAACCACAGACACCAGCCAGACCCACATGCGCCAGGGTTCGCCATGGCAGGAAATGTCAGGGAGGGAAAATGGAAGTCAGAAAAGAGAAGTCACTCACGGATGGCTGAGACTCAGACTGCTGTGGACACTGGGAGAGCAACTCAGTGAGCTGGGGAAATCAGGCTGTGTCTAGGAATGACCCGGGAGGGGGACCAGAGCATTGCTGCAGGCGATGCAGCCAGCCTGTCCTCCATCAGCAGGAAGAGCAGTAAGTCGGGGTTCGGTGACTGAAGAGTGTCCTACAGCTAACAGGACCAGAACTAACGGATGTGTCGATTTGTATCTGAGTTTCTCCTGGTGACCATCTGTGCTTGTTACACCTCTGTGACCTAAAAACTGGCAGGAAATCTCTGCAAGCCCCCAACTGCTCATCACTGAATGATTTCACACACGTTGAATGATATATAAGCTGAAGCAGTTATTGAAAACTAGTGGTGGTGGTGGGGTGCTGGAGAGATGGCTCAGTGGTTAAGAGTACTGGCTGCTCTTCCAGAGGATCCTGGTTCAAGTCCCAGCACCCATACGGTATCTCACAACTGTCCGTAACTCCAGTTGCAGGGGTTCTGACACTCTCATACAGACATACATGCGAGCAAAACACATAAAATAAAAATAAATAAATTTTAAAAAGACTGAATGTTGGATGCTGTGGGATGGCTCAGTGGGTAAAGGTGCTTCCCTGTATACAAGCCTGGTGACTGGAGTCCACTTCCTGGGACATGGTGAAAGGAAAGAACTACTCCACATGTGCACCGTGGCATGTGTGTGCCCACACACATGTGCACTACACACATACGCACACATATGTGCACACGCACACTAAGCAGAAAAAAAACTGAATGGGGCTTGGTGGTAGAGCACTTGCCTAGCGTGTGTCCCGACCCTCAGTGGCTATGGGTTACACTCCTTAATGTTCGGGATGGAGGGAGAAAGGGATGGGGTGGGGGAAGGGGGTCACGAAGCGTGAAGACATAAGCAAGCTGAACACCTGGATCTATGCAGTGTTTACAGAACATCATACTCAACTACTGAGGGGTGTGGCTATCAATGTAGAACAGAGTCAGGGTCATAAGACAAGCCTGGGTAAATTAAAGGAATTAAAATCAAATGAAGAGCACAATGGAATAAAATTAATCTTGAAAAAAATCAATGGTATCTAGAGGGGAAAAATTCAAGTATACAAAAATGTTTTTGAAAAGAAGAAATGCACAAGTCAGTGTGTTAAAGAAAAAGTCAGAGTGTAGGCAAGAAATTAATTTCTAATACATGCATGCATGAGGGGTTCAGTGTGCCCTGTGTATGTGGAGGTTGGAGGACAACTTTGGGTGTTATTTCTCAGGTTTACCTTTTTTTTTTTTTTTTTTTTTTTTTGGCTGGCCTGAAACTTGTTATTTATATCAGGATGGCCTTAAACTCACAGAGATCCTGAGTACTAGGACTAAACGCATGTGCCACCAAGCCTGGGTGATTTTTTTTTTATGTGTATGAGAGTTTTGTGACAAGTATGTCTGTATGTAATGTGCATGCAGTGACCATGACAGCCAGTAGAGGGCATCAGATCCCCTGGAGTTAGAGATGGTTGTGAGACACCATATAGGTACTGGGAACTGACCCTGGGTCCATGTGCAAGAGCAGCCAGTGCTTTTAACTGTGAGCCACCTCTCCAGTCCCATGGTTTTTGTTTGTTTGTTGTTGTTTTAAGCCTTTTGCTGTTATGTGTACACACGTGCATCTGTGTCAGGGTGTGGGCCTGAGTGTAGCTGTCTGAAGAGGCCTGGAAGGGTGTTGTACGACCTAGAGATGAAGTTTCAGGTAGTTGCTGGTGAAGCACCTGGCATGGGTGCTGGGAACTGAATGTGGATCCTTTGCATGAGTAGTAAGCAAGTGCTCTTGGCTGCTGAGCCGCATCTCAGTTTCTTACTGGTCAATTAGGCTGAATTGATTGGCCAGCAAGCCTCGCAAGGCTTTTTTTTTTTTTTTTTTTGGCATGAGTTCTGGGGTTCAAGTTCTGAGGCTTATAATTTGCTGACTGAGCCAGCTCCCCAGCTCCAAGAAAATAATTTGAATTCACACTGAAAATAATCTAAAGACATGCTAATGTCACAACATATCAACATTCATGAAGCATTAAAGTGGGATCTCGAGGGAGAGATAAAGCTTGTAGGAAAAAAAGACACAAAAGAAATGATCTAAAAACAGTGGCTAGTGCTGCACCGTTAGAGTCAAGGGAGGGAAATAAAGAGTAGCAGAAATTCTCTCTCTCTCTCTCTCTCTTCTCTCTCTCTCTCAATCCTTCTTTCCTTTCTTTTCCTTTTCTTTTCTTTATTTCATTTTTCTTTTGACATGGAGTCTTACTACAAGTAGCCTTGACTGTCCTGGAACTCACTATGTGGACCAGACTGACCTCCAACTCAGAGATCTGCCTGCCCGTCTTCCAAGACTAGGATTAAAGGTGCGAGCCACCACACCTGGCCCTTAGTTTACTTTCTATTGCTCTGATAAACCCCATGACTAAAAAACACCTTGTGGAAGAAAGGGTTTGTTCGGCTTACACATCCCAGTCACAGCTGATCACCGAGGGAAGTCAAAAGACACGAACGTGGTGGCAGGAACGGAAGCAGAGACCAGAGAACAACACCGCCCACTGGCTTGTTTCTCATGGCTCCTTCAGCTCTTGTAGAACTCAGGATCAGCTGCTGAGGGCTGGTCCTGCCCAAGAGGAGCTGAGCCCTCCCACATCAGTCATTAGTCAAGAAAATGCCCCACAGACTTCCTAAAAACAATCTGATGGAGGTTTTTTCTCAACCCAGGTTCCCTTTTTCAGGTGTCTCCAGCTGGTGCCAAGTTGACCAATAAAAAGGAGTAACCAGCAAAAGCTGGAAAATGGTGGCACCAACTTGTAATTCTAGTCCTCAGCAGGCTGAGGCAGGAGGATTGTGAGTTCTGGGTCAGCATGGGCTATAGAATGAGAACTTGTCTCAACCATACAAGGAAAAAAGAAAAATGAAATTGGGGCTGGGGTGCAGCGCGGCACCAGAGCCCTTGCCTTGACTTGGGTTCTATCCTCAATACCCGAAACAAACAAAACCAATAGATCAATAACAGACGAGAGAGAATATAAACAAACCCAAAAGTCAGCTCTTCACATAAATACATGCATTCATGAACCCCTTGACAGACAACAAATCAAGATGAGAGGCAGCACAAATTAAGAAAGAAAATGTGCTTATCACTTTAGAGCGTGCGGAGAGCAAAATGATCATCAAAATGTCGAGAACAATTTTATGCCAACCTCAGCCTAAGTGATAATTCCTTGAATAACTCAACGAATTGAAACTGACAGCAGGAGAGACTGTCCCAACAGCCCCGTGTATGAAGCATACTGAACTGTTAAGTGGAAATATACCACCTTCTCTCTTGAGCTCCAGACGGCTTTGCTGGTGCATTCGAACAGAAAGACTTCCGGCTAATGAGCGGACATGTTTCTGGCTTATTTAGTATAAAGGTGTCTGAGGCATCAAAACAACTAGCAGAAATTTAACGTCCCACAGAAGTATCGGTACAGAACACCGCCTATCAGCAAGTCAAATGGAGCAGCATGGAAGGGGTACTGAGCCATAAGCGAGAAGGGTTTATTTCAAGAGTTTAAACTTGGTTTAGTGTTTGAAAATTGATATAAATAATCACATTTACTGAATCAGGGGACACTCACATGGTTTTAAAATCATGGTATATGCATTTGGAAAAAATTTTTAAAAAAACTACAATTTTAAAACAAACAAACAAAAAACCCTCAGGCTGGTGAGAGGACTCAGCAATTAGAAGTAATTGAGGCCCTTGCAGAAGACGGGAGTTTGGTCCCCAGACCCCACATTGGGCAGCTCATAACTACGTATAACTCTAGCCATCGAATCTGACACTTTCTTCTGGCCTCTACATGTATCCTGAACACACAGAGAAATAAAAATAAAACCCAAAGAAAATTAAGACTAGCAGAGACTTTTCATCTATCATAATATTATCACCTTGATGTGATCTAGAATCTGCTGGGCATGCCTGTGAGGGATTTCTTACTTACACTAACTGAGGGGGAAAGACCCTTCCTGGAGGGGTGGCACCTTCCAGCAGCTGGGGCTCAGATACAAGGATGTCCAAGGAAAGGCATTTGTTTCTTGCCTGTCTTGGCCTCTTGCTGGTGAGGGCTGATGTTGTCCTCTACTGATATCTGAAGCCAGCTTCATCAGCCTTCCGACCCAGATTGAACACCAGTGTCTCCCTGGGATCCTCCAGGCCTTTGGCCCCGAACTGAGACTGCTGGGGGTTCCCAACCTGTCCCGTGTGAGACAGCCATTGTGTAACTACCCAGCCTGTACCGTGTAAGCTAAAGTAATAAACCCCCTTTAAATATGCATCCGTTCTGTGCATTCCATTCCTCTAGAGGACCATGACTACCACAACACTTATGGTGAAGTTGTGGAAATATTATCACTTAAATGAGAAGCACAGCAAAAAATGCTGAGTCTCACCTCTTTCTTTCCGTGTTGGATTAGACACCCAACTGGTGTAGGAGGCAAGAGAAGTGAGAGCTACAAAGATGAGGAGGGAGGTCCGCAGGAGGTGGTGACTCACACCTTTCATCCCAGCACTTGGGAGGCAGAGGTGGGTGGACTGCATAGTGAGTTCCAGGCCAGCCAGAGCTACATAGTGAGAGTCGTGTCCCCCAAACCAAAACAGATAGACAGGCAGACAGAAAGCAAGGAAGGGAGAGAGGGAGGGAGGGAGGGAAGGATGGAGGTAGGAGCAACTTGTGGATACTATTTGTTTTTGTGCTGAGGTGGAAAACTGTTAGACAATTGTTACAGTGGGCAGGAGAATTTGGAGGGTCTCGGAGTGCAAGCAACTGATCAGGAAAGAGAGACCACACAGAAATCTGAAAAGGAAAAGTTGAGGACAGGTAGCTGTCAAGGTAGACGTCAATCTCTAATTGACACCCTAAGGCTACGTGAGAGTTTCCAAGGCCAGAGCGATATGGAAGGAGAATGCCCTCCACCAAACTGGGGTTCTGATCTCATGGGAGAAGGCATGGCTGCATACCCTAAAAGTAATGTTGGTCAGAGATGGTCCCTAGTTACTGTCAGTTACAGATAGCCTAGGTAGGGAGGAGGAGAGAGTAGGCAGGCAGGATTTGGGTTATATGTGATATTTATTTATTTTTAATTTTTGAGACAGGGTGCCAATATACAGCTCTGGTTGGCCTGGAACACACTAGGTAGACCAGGCTGACCTCAAACTGACAGTTCCATCCACTTGTGCCTCCTGCATACTGGGATTAAAGGACCCAGCAATAAATATTTTTAATTCACACATGATGGTTGGGGCTATAGCTCAGTTGGTAGAGTGCTTGACCAGCATTTACAAAACCACAGGTTTCGTCACGGCACCAAACAAACCATGAGTCGTAGCAAAACCTGCAATGCCAGCACTCAGGAGGCAGAGGTAGAGGCAGAGGCAGGAGGATCAGAAGAACAAGACTCCTTAACTCCATAGTGAGTTAGAGGCCAGTCTGGGCTGCAGAAGACCCTGTCTCATGAAGGAAAAGAAGGGGCGGAAATCATAGCTGCAAGTTCAGGTGACTCCAGGTCTGTCCCTTTTGTCTCTGTGCTCTTACCACGGAACATCCCAGGTTGAACAGTCTCTTCAGTGGGATTGTATCATCCATACTAAAGGTGGGCCCTTCCTCTCTAGTTTAATCCAGAAATTCCCTCACAGGCATGCTCTGAAGTTGCCTTCTAGACGATTCTAGATCTTCTAGGGTTGACAGTGAAGATTAACATTTTAGGCACATGGGAACAATACACGGGGACAATTTCCTGTACCTGGCCCCTCTTAGGATGATCTGGATCCTGCCCACAAAGATATAGGTCCACTCAGTCTGCCTCTTAAGGCCGTTGCACCAACACCACCTGGAGGGGACAGGGCCAGACGACACGGGGGTTGGGCCCATCAAGCCCCAGGTGCTGTATATGTTCACGTTGCCATCTTTGCAGATCCCCAAATCTAGCTGAGGCCACATGGATTGCTCTAATGTTACTGGGCATTGTCAAAAGGGAGATCTGGCTGCCACATGGTGATGGTGGCGGAGCTCAAATAGGCTTCTGCCAGCCAAGGAAGAGGCTAGAATGGCCACAAGCCAGCAGATGCCAGAGAGGTCTGGAGCACACTCCACAACGGTGAGGTGTCGTCACTTTCTACGGCAGCCTGGAATAGCCTCAACCAGCGGGACTGCAGTCAGTCCCTCTGGAGAGAGATAAGTCCCTGGCATCATAGCTACCATAGGTGGACATCCAGGGGTCCATCTGGGTAGCCTTGCACACAAGGCACTGGGCTCTCCTCTCTAAAGGCCACAAGCAGTGCTAGTGAAGTCGTGTCCTGGGGTGACACTATCCTACCTGTAGGCTGTCCCAGCACAGGACCATCTGGGTGGTGTGAGAAGTTGCTGGAAGTTAAGGGGTCCCTTTCTGGTGGCAGAGCTATGGTGTGGGGCTCTCATGGCAACATGGAGGAGTTGGCAGGGGGATGCCTGGAAGGACCCCAGAATAGCGGGGGCTGGAGACAGTCGGGGCTGCCCTGCATCTTGTGGATGAGACAGGTGGGGAGAGGTGGGCAACACAGGCTGCGAAGACAAGAGTCAGGTATATCTGGTCTCCTCCACCCCTTCACCTGCTCAGCACTGCACTGGAGCCAGAAGACAGGCAACCTTGGGTTAGTGGCTCTGTTCTCAGGCACCTTTGTTTTGCAGTTATTTGTGCAGACTGCTGGGGAGTCTTGAATGTGGACTTGATGTGGCTGAGAAGTGCCTTGGGGCCCAGTAAAGCTCGCTAGTCAGTATGTCTGTCTATGAAGGTGTCTGCAGAACCATTTAAGCATGAAGGTGAGGAGTGCTGTGTCTGCAGGCTGCGGGAGTGAAAAGGGCAGCAGTGGAGAGACGGCTCAGAGGTTAAGGATGCTTACTGCTGTTGCAGAGGACCTGGGTTCAGTTCCCAGCACCCACAAGGTGGCTCACAACTATCTGTGACTTCATTTCCAGGGGATCTGATACCTCTTCCAACCTCCAAGGACTCCTACATGCATGCGGTGCACATATATACACTCAAGCACATACATACACACACCATAAAATAACTAAATCTAAAATAAGTAAATTAATGAATGCATGAAGAAATATCAACCAAACAATTTTAAAACAGGGGAGGGACCAGAGAGATAGTATTAGTTTCTCTCTCCACGCATCTTTTCTCCCTATACCTCTTCTTCCTGGACAAGTATGGTGGGAACTGCTTTGCCCAGCCAGGCCTCCCACTACCCACCATGAGATGGATTCAAACCCTAGAGTCTATGATCCATGTTTCGTTGAAGCATTTTGCCTAACACACCGATAAAGTCTCATCTTCCCGACAGAGAAAATGTAAAATAGGCTGTGACGTCTAAAGAACCAACAGGAAGAGGCAGAGGTGGGCAGGCCATGCTGAAGCCGCTGCCAGGTAGCGGGGAAAGCTTCTGGGAGAGGAGGACAAGGGTCAAGGTCAAGTCTCGAAGCAACCTGGGGAGGCAGTGAGCAAGAATGTGCAGAACAGAGGCCCTGTGTATGCAAGGGGCCTGCAGTGGGAGCTCGCTTTGTGAACTGAGGCAGAGCAGGAGGTGGAGATGGTGTGGGGAACAGCAGAAAGAGACTCAAAGAAAGCAGGTACTGAGAGCTCTGTGGCTGTGGATGCCACAGAAGTTAAAGGACTTGAGCTTTAGCTGAGCACACAGGGCACAGACTTGTTAGCGGTTGCCCCACCCACACCTGTTACTACAGACTAGGAAGCAGCAGGCAGATGGTGGCAGCAGAGGTCTCAACCTAGGTGACAAGACAGGGAGCTGAGAACCAAGCGACAAATGTCTTGGAGCAGAAGGGAGATAGGTCCCATTCCACTCGTCTCAATGACACAGCTGACGGATTTACCAGAGATGGGTGTGGAAGTCACGGCATCAGGGGTGACTCCTGGTGCACTGCTGGCGGGGAAGGAGCCTATGCTGAAGCTGAGATGTCCTCTAGTGACGTCAGACCGGGGTGGCTTCCCGTGTAGACACAGGAGCTGAGGGGGCAGCTGTCCTAGGAGCTCTGTGGAGAGCAGAGGCTGATGTAGATGGGGGGTCTCAAGCATAGGGGGGCCGGGTAGGCAGGAGCAGTTTGGAGTCTGGACAGTCATTCCAGAGGAGCCACGTGAACTACTTCAACGTGGACTGTCATTAGTAAGTCACGTGGGCTACGTGAGCAGGGCACCCACTGGATCTGTTCAAAAGTCACTACTGACTATGGAGATCGTCCTAGGGGAGCATTGGGATGGGGGAGGGGGTAGGCTAGAGAACAGGAGAGATCTGGAGACCGGGAAAAAGGTTATGAAGATTGTCCAGGAGGCAGAAGGGTGGAAAGTTTGGAGACAGGGCAGGCAGAGCTGAACTCTGGGCCCCCCTCAAACTGTGTGCTCCCCGTTGAGAAATCACACTAAGCCATAGCTACAGTGAACATGTACAAGCTACAGCTTGGTGGTCTGTCTAGCCTTACAGTGCATGAGCGTGCATATGTGTATATGTGGGGGTGCACGCATGCGTGTTTCTATTCCCAGCTCCACACGCAGCATCCAAGAGGTCAGCGGCAGGTACACGGGTGAGCCCTGATCTCCAGGCTGATTCAAGCCCCTTGGAAGGGTCTGGAGCTCAAGCTGGTGATCTGCCTTTCCAGGAGCCTGCTCTCAAAGAAAACACTGAGGTAGCAGTGGCCTCATACGGCCAGGAGGCAAAATGAGTGGGTGGAGAGGACAAGGTGAGAAGCCTGAGGGAGCGAGGCCCCAGGCGCTCTGCAGAGACCAGCCAAGCTATTTCAGGTGATCCTCATAATGGATGAATCTGTCGCCTCTCAGATTTCCTTTGGGGTAGTGGGGCACACGTGACTTTTAGCTGTTTTGAAACCCACGCAGTTGTTCTAGGGTTCCCCAGAGTCTCACACTGAAAGCAAGGACACAGGACCACCAGGCTTTGAAATTGGGTTTAATGCATCATATGGAAGGAAAAACTACACTGGTATATTTAAGACAAACACTTTCTCTAGCCACTATCCACTGAACGGTCCTCCTTGGTACCCTCCCCAAAAAAACTAAGTCTCAAGACACGTCAGCAGCTCCCCATCCCGGGTCCAACTTCCATATCCTCCCACGTTTCTTACAAAATCAAACTCAATGCATCCAAGAAGCAAATCAAACCAACGAAAGAAGAACCTGAAGACAGTTACGTCACCAGCCGCACGGTAATGCGTAACCAATATATAGGCGCACGCCGCTCATCGATAAAAGAATATAAAAATCTTGTTCAACCCAGTGTAACATGTATTAAAATAGATTTGTATCCTACAGCACAGTTTCTCCCGGAGTCGTGAAAAATGACAGGAGGGACAGTAGCTGGCGGTGGGGTCGCAGCCAGCCTTCCCACTCTGCACGTGTGTCTGCGGGCACAAGTGTGCGGCCGTGGCCCTGGCGCGGGCACGAGTGCCCGCTGCAATTCGGCACCATGTGATATGCTCGGGGGAGCCCTGGGGCTCCTGATCGCATGTGGGTTGTGCTGTGTCCCGCAGGACGGGGTGGGGCTTGCAAAGTGGGCTGCATGGCTCACAGAGGTGCAGGAACCCCCAGGGTGCTTAGGGACCTGCACTCCCTGCAAACGAGGAGACAGCATTGAGGAGGAGGGCTCTGGAGTCTCCAAAGGTCAGGCCCCCAAATGCACCACCCTCTCTGCCTCCCCGCTGGATCTCTAGATCCCTTCTGGGTGCTCCATCCGGCCCCTCTCAGGGGAGGTTACTTCATTTCTGTATTGGAGCGGAGACTACCAGGTGCAGAGGAAGGCAGGCGGGGTGCGAGTTCACATTACGGATCGTACAACAGAAAACGCTATACAAGAAGTGTGAAGCTCTTTTTGGCATAGTGTCTTTAACTGGCAAGAAGTGGGCAGGATGCTTGGCAGCTCCTGCCATGGAGAGTGCGCTAAAGGCTTCCACTATGAGGGGAAACCTGCCAGGGGCCTCCCTCCCATGATGGGTGACTGCTCTGTCTAACCCAGAACTCCAGAAGGAACATTCCAGAGATTGGCAATAGGAAGAAGTGGGCTGCAGCAAGGGCGTGAGCCAGGGAAGAATGAGGCAGAGGCCAGGCTGGGCAGCCCAAGCTGGCCTGTCACTTGTCTAATTAAATGACTGAGTTTCAACATAGTAATACTGATGGATTAGGGGCCAGCGGGTCACAGGGAGCCCCAGGGCCACTGGAGAACTACCTAGGTTAGCTATCCTCTCTCGTACCAGAGGCTCACCCTGACATCCCATTAACCAGCTAGCTGTTGTTGCTTGCCTCCCCACAGGCTGTGTATGGCCTAGTCTGCTTCATTCTCCACAACCTAAAGTCTTCCTCTCCTGAGGGGGACAATGCAATGAGAGAGCTGGCCATGCCAGCCCGGGGTGAGGGCTGAGACACCCTCATCTGGTCCTCAGGTGGACCTAGCAACTGGTACAGGTATCTACCTCATGCTGGCTCTGGCTCTGGCTCTGGCTCTGGTTCTGGGATGCCCAGCTCACTCCTTTTTCTCTCCGTCACTCTGTCTAGTTTATTTTTGTCTAAAATTCATAGAGTTTATGAATTAAGGCCGACAGATCCCCCAGGTCTTGAGAGTAAGGTCCCAGTAACTTTCCGTGAGTTGTAATTCAGGTCCCTGGGGTCAGTTGTGGCTCTGGGGGTGCTGGAGGGCAGTGCGCATGGTGGTAGTGGAAGGCTTGGTCCAGGGCCCCACCAGAAGCGGGGTGGGGCTGGTGGTTGCCATAGTGACCTGGAGCATCTGCTCACCCTGGATCAGTCTCAGCAGGGCCCGGATGCGGTCCAGCGATGACTGTGTGCCCCTTTGGCGGGCCAGGAGACTTGTCTTCAGCTCCAGGCATTTCTGTCAAGAACAGAAGTGTTGGAGATGGCCTCAGAATTGGATTCTGCAGCATCCTGGGCCAGCCACATTGTTCCACAAAGCCTCCCAACCCCCAGAAGAACCTGAAACAGCCCAAGGGCCTCACACAAAATGGAATTAAATAAAGGATTGGAGTGGCATGCTGGCTCCAGGAATGCCTGCCCCTGAAGTTGATGGTCCATCCGGGCCAGCAGCAGTCAGTGAAGCCCACAGACTTGCCAGCTTCTCTGTGTGTCACTCAGAGACAACACTGCGGTGGAACTGAGGCCTAGAGTCATATGACCATGGTTCTAGGCCAAGTGGTGCCAGTGTAATATTGATCTCTTTGGGGCACCCCTTACACTATATGGATAATCAGGGATTTTATAGGGTTTAGGATAGCTATTCTTAGTTGTCTATTTGATCACATATGGATTTATCTAAAACTCAAACAAATGGGAACATTTGTGAGGAATTTTTCTTCTTAATTACATCGTTTAAAGTAGGAAGACACACTTCTAATCCGGATCTTCGCGGTGAGAAGATCCACCTTTATTCTGGGCCACACCTTCTGCTGGCCTGGAAGTTTTGGTTCCAGAGTGGGGAACACTTCTGCCAGGAGCCACAACAAACATTCCACTGAACTGGAAGCTCAGATATTCCCACACACACACCCCGCAACCTCCAGCCACTTGGGCTTTTGATGCCCTTAAGCTAACAGGGAAGGGTGATTGATCCAGATTACCATGGGAAATTGGATTGTTTCTCCACAATGGAGGTAAGAAGGGTATGTCTGGGGTGCAGGAAACCCTTTAGGGCATCTCTTGGTGCTATCATGTCCTGTGATTAAATCAATGGAAGACTACAACAATATACTCCAGGCAGGATGACAAAAGGCACAGACCCTTCAGGAATGAAAGCATTGGTCACTCCTCCAGGAAAAGAGCCAAAACCTGCTAAAGTGCTTGCTGAGGGTGGAGGACATGCAAAATGGGTAGTGGAGGAAGGTGGTTACCCTAGCTAAGGCCACGTGACCAGCTGCAGAAATGAGAATTGTAGTTGACATGAGTGTTTCTGTCATATTTCGTTAAGAAAGTATTTGTTTGTACAGATATTGTGTTTTCTTTCCTTGATTTCTTTACCACGTAATATCATGAATATGATAAGAATATGAACATTTCTTTATCAAGTAACATCAATTAAGAGAATATCAGTGGTTATCATATGTAAGTTGAGATACTAAAAGAGTGTTCCTCTAGGGACAGTAACTCCTATTCTATGGATTTGTGGTTATATGATGGACAGTTATGTCATGTTACGCATAATTATGACCCGGTCATATGCATGGGATAGTAATATCATGTTATATGTACTTAAGTTCTAGTTATTGTTTTCATTGGGAAATTAGGCAGGACATAAGGAAACATAATTGTGTGTCAAGCTGAGGGGTGGACTTGTAATGGCTATTCTTGATTGTCACCTTGACTACATCTATAACCCAAATGGCTGAGAGCATACCCGTGAAGGATTTATTTTTTTCTTAATTAAATCATTTGAAGTGGGAAGACCCCACTTCAAATCCTGCTCTTTTTTTGCTTGTTTTGTTTTAGTTTGATTTTGAGACAGGATTTCTCTCAGATCCTGATCTTTGAGGTGGGAAGATCCATCTTTAACCTGGGTCACACTTTTTGCTCGTAGCCTCAATATAGAGGGCATTGAGGCAGGAAGCTTGCTCTCTTTCCTGCTTCCTCTGACTGACAAGTCCATTTCTTCATTGGCTTCAGAGACTACTTTGGGATTCTGGCATATACTGAAGACCAGCTGAGACATCTAGCCTCATGGACTGAACAGTTCCTGGATTCTTGGACCTGTGGGTAGACAGCCATTGTTGGGCTAGCTAGACCACAGTCTGTAAGCCATTCTAGCAGAGCCCCTTTATGTGTCTTCATAGATTCATGCTATCAGTTCTGATCTCTAGAATCCTGACTATTGAGGCACTGCATTTAGAGAGCTTCTCCAGCCTTAGATCCCAGACCCTTGGGCAGATGAAGGTGAAAGACAGTGAGTTCAAGGCCTGCCTGGGCAACTTAGTAAGACCTTGTCTCAAATTGCTAAGGAAAACACCACTCAATGCAGGAGGAACGCGGGAGATGGCTCAGTGGGTAAGAGTGTTTGCAGCGTGAGCCGCAGAGTTGGAATCCCCAGCTGATACATAAATGTCACTCATGACCATATGTGGCTGTAACCCCAAGGTTGGGAGTTAGAGACAGGCGGATCCTGGGAACTCACAAGCTCAACAGCCAAGTCAAAATGGCAGGCATCAGGTTTGGTGATAAAGCCCCTACATAGGGAATAAGTGGAGAGCAACAGAGGAAACATCTGACAGCCTTCTCTGGCCTCAACACGTGTGCACACAAGTATGTGTACCTGTACATGCATTCACACCTCTAGACCCCCTCCTTCCTGCCCATCCTCCATGCATGGGATATAAAGTGTTTGTGTAACATGCGTGAGACCCTATGCTCAATCCCCTGTACTGTAAAAATAAATTAATTAAATAAAACAGAAAAGCCAATCTCCTCCAGGGCCCAGAACTACTATTAGGACTACCGTCACTACTACTGTCAGCATCATTTGACATCTCCATCATCACCATAATGATCACCATTAGCACCACAACCATCATCACCACTACCCACCATCACTACCGCAATTACCATCACTACCATTACCACCATCACCACTACCAACACCATCATCACCATCACTACCATTACCACCCACCATCACTACCGCAATTACCATCACTACCATTACCACCATCACCACTACCAACACCATCATCACCATCACTACCATTACTACCCACCATCACTACCACAATTACCATCACTACCATTACCACCATCACCACTACCAACACCATCATCACCATCACTACCATCATCACCATCACTACCGCAATTACCATCACTACCATTACCACCCACCATCAGCACCACTATCACCATGCATCACCTCCACCATCATCATCTTCATCCTTTGCCTATCAATCTACAGAGGACTATGTTCTCTTTATAGAGGACAAAGTTGAGGTTCAGAAATGCAGGGCCTTGCCAAGGTCCCAGCTGAGAGGAGGGAGCTTCAGAATGTCCCCAAACGCTTGGTAAGCTATCATGGTCCACATCAGAGCTGCACCCTGAAGCTGTGGGTCTGTGGGTTCGGTGAGCAGGTGACGAGGGACCCGCCCCACTTGCGCTCACCTTCACTGCTGAGGCCAGCTGCCGGTCCCGCTCCTCCAGCTGCTGGTGCTCAGTCTGTAACTCACTGCCCCGCTGCAGCAGTTTCTGCTTCTCTTCCTCTTTCACTGGGGGAGAGAGAGAGGCCAGCCCCACGGAGGGGCGGGTGAACAGCTGGACCACGAATGTTCTGCTAGGGACCAGCCCCAGCCACCCCTTTCTCGAGCTCTGGCTCAGAAGAACCTGTACATGCCTAGCATCCCCACAAGGTCCCATCTGAACCCAGGGGTCCTTTCCCACTCCTAGGGACCCTTACCTGTCTTGTGGGTGACGTAGGAGTGCACAATGGCCAGCATCCCAGTCCAGGGCACACCTTCATCTTTCTTTAAGGCCTGTGGGGCAGATGGGATGATAAGAATACAGGTCCCAGAACTTTCTGAGACCAGATCCTGGCTATGCACCCCCAGGGAGGCATGCTCTCTGAGTCACAGATTCCCAACTGTAAGCAGGGAATAGTAGCTACATCTTCTTGGTCCACTGGGGCTGCTCAATGAGAGACTTCCTTCTAGGTTTCTCTCCTTTGGAGAAGCCAGGGATGGGTGCTCAAGACCCCTTCGTCACTCTCCTGTGCACCTGCTACACCCATTCTGGGGATCACCCAGAACACTGTCTCAAATGTGCAGTGGCAAGGTGTGAGCCCTTCTGCCCGCACCTTCCGCTGGCACTTGGGGCAGACCCATACGCCCTTGGGTGCCGTCTTAAGAGGCGGGTCCAGGCAGCTGAGGTGGTAGGCCCCGGAACAGGTGCCACAGGGCTGAAGGTTGGCTCCTCGCTTGCAGGCACCACAGAATTCATCGTGGGTGATTTCATTCTGCAAGAGAAAGGAGGGCAGGAAGCGCTTCAGTCAGGCCCAGGCAGCTTGAGAGAGTGGGAGAGAGAGATTCCCCTTCAGGGTGAGAGTGTCAGACGTGTGCCCCATGGTTACGGTTCCAGGGCACTCCTTTATACTCTGACCAGGGCACTGAGCACTGGAGAGTCACACAGCAGGCCCCAGCAGCAAGCCTCCCATGTAGCAGGGCCTTGCAGCAATGACTCCTCCTTACATTGCCTCAGGGCGGGGACAGTAGCCTGATACAAGCTATACCTTTAGTCCCTCAACTGCATACCCATCTAGTAAGGACCCCTGCCACTTGGGTGGGTCACACACCTGTTTCTATATCCATGACGGGGATAAGAACAGTTGTCCCTTGGGTGCTGGGTGGGACAAAGAGCACCCCACCCATGCCTGCTGTCCTGCAGTGCAGTATGGGATAGGGCCCTTCTGTCCCTCCCAGAGGCCTCAGGATAAGCTCTAGGGACTGTGCTCCCCAGCCCACCAGCTGGCTGCACCAAGGGGAGCTCTGCCGATGACCCACACCTGCCCAGCCACTGACAATGGCCCTGGTCTGTGAGACTATCAAGTTTCCGACTCCAGCACTGAAGTAGTGGGAAGGGACGGCCCCTGTCGCAAGCGACTGGACACCAGAGGTGTCCCCAAAGGAGGCCTCCAAGTCTCTCATTTGTATCCCGCATCCAGCGCAAAGACTCAGGAAGGGCGAAGCATTGGTCTGGGGTCACACAGGGAGGGGAATGGGAGTGGAGCCAGGCCTCCTGACTCGAAGCCAAGGCCCCTCCGGGACTAGGAACTTATGGAAAAGGGGGAGTCTTCCACACCTCATGCATCCCCTTGTCTGTGTGGTCTGAGCACCTGTGTTTACTACTGCAGGGTGACCTTGGAAAGCACTGTGGCCACCCAGAGCAGGCTGTAAGCAGTTTCATGCACGTGTGAGTGTGTGGGACGAGGTTCATTCGGAATTAGATTAGAAACTGGGGAAGGGCTGTGGAGAGAGTTCAGAGTGCAAAAGCACCTGATGCCGGGGTTGAGATCCATCCCTATGGTTTATGTGATGAAAGGAGAAAACGGAGCCCCGCAAGTTGCCCTCTGACCTCTACCCTTGCACAATGGTGCACATGTGTGCACGCGCACACACATAGCCCATAAATCAAGTAAATGAAAAGAAATAGGTCAGTGAGAGGTTATGCTCAGGATCCAGGTTCTGACCAGCTCAGGGAACAGAAATGCGGGCTTTGTCGGTGGGCGATGTTACAGGATCATAATGGGCACACAGGGTGACACCCTGGGAACCAGCCCTTTGGATGGGCAACAGAGAACTAAAAATGGCCAGTTCTGCCAAGGGTCACACAGAAAAGCCAGGCAGAACCAGGGTCAGGTGGTACAACATGAACACCCTCAGGACCAGGCAGGGGGGAATTCTCTGCAGTAATGTAGGGCTCAGCCTGGCATGAGGGCATGAGGAAAGCAGGCCTGGTGTTGTGAAAGCTCTGGGTACCAATGAGAGATGTCCCACACCCCTTCATGTGAAGATGGGGGTCACATACCTTCCAGCAGGGGTCCTCATTGGCTAGCACAGGGAGGAAGGGTGGAGAAGATGTTAGTAGGGACTGGGAGAAGCATGGGTCATGGCTGGGGTCCCACTGGCTTGGTGTGGCAGAGTTCTTGCCCTAGAGCATGATGGGAGTATCACAAGGCCCAGTGATGCCGGAGTTCTCAGAACCATGTGATGAGGGAAGACTCTGCCTTGGTTCTGGCCAGGACCTACGTGGGAACAGGCTCACAGCATCTGAACTCATGAGGATCACGTCTGGCACAGGGAGGTGCCTCAGAGACAAAACCAGAATTCATAGGACCCCTTGGAGTAACCTGCTTCCAGCTCCTTCTGGCTGTGAACCCTTCGTATTTTAGGCCATGATCTCAAACCACACACAGTAAGAGACTCAAGCAGGGTTTTCCTTCCAGGTTCCTAGACAAACCATCTCTGACGATGCTGTTCCTGGGAGGAACTGTCCACCAACTACAGCAGGCATTACAGGCCCACTGTGTAGATCAATGGTCCAGCAACTAAGGAGTGGCTGATGCCAAGAGCTACACAGAATCCCAAGATGCAGGGAGGCAATCCTGCCCTCCAAAACTACTGGTAGTTCTTTCTTTTCTTCTGAGACAAAGTCTTTCTTTAGGTCAGGCTGGCCTGAAACTGACAGCAATCCTCCTGCCTCAGTTTCCTGAGTACTATGATGAGAGAGACAGGCTCCCAGCCGTGGAAGATGGTTGGCACAGGAGAAAGGACCCTACTGAAAGTAGGGATGTATGTCCTTGCCTGTCAGAACTGGGCCCAGCACCCAGTACTCCTAGATTAACTGAGGCTGTTCAACTGCTCAGAGTCAGCCCAGGAGGGAGGGCAGGGTTGGGATGAGGCCCAGCCCAGCTGGGAGATGAGGCCTGCTCTCTCCAGAGCTGTTTAATGGCAGGCAGCATGGCTAAACTGGCAGCATGGGGCTCACGCTCAGGCTGTAGACAGAGGGGCAGGGAAGCAGAGGCACCCTCTACACACCTTGTGGCCTGCCCGCTCAGCCCTTTGGCGGACGGCCCTACCACGGCGATCTTCAGCCTGGGTCTCTGAGCTCGACACCCAGCAGCGTTGTAACTCTGGAGGGTAGCAAGTCCCCACCACCGTGCCTGTATCTAATGAGATGGAGCCGATTCCAGTGGCCCTCCTCCTTCCCCAGGAGCCCCAAGAGCAGAGGTTCCATGAAGCCCCAAAGAACAGTGGAGAGGCCGGGCTCAGGGAGGGTGTGGGTCTGTGGAAGCTGTGGCTCTGGCTGGCACTTACCTCGTGTTGTCAGGAACAGGGGGTTGTGGAGATAGCTGGAGGCCAGCCGCTTCCTCTGTAGGGGCAGAAAGCAGAGCCAAAGAAACGTTCGTGCGCACTCTTAGGTCACTACAACGCCCTATGGGACAGCCCGACATCCGGCTCTGGAGACCGGGCAGACACCCTATGTAGAAGGCATGGGGGAGAGACAGATACCAGGGCTCCCCTTCCCAGCTAAATTCAAGTTCATGAGACATGGATGTAGGACCTACATCCTAAAGAAAGGAAGTGGGGCCTAAGAACAGCTCAGCCATTAGGAGCTTCTGCTGTTCTAGAGGACCCTGCTTGCTGCCCACCGGCTGCCCAGGCCCAGGGGTTGAGAGAGCACAGGCCTGAGATGGTACAGTCCATCAGAGCAGAGAGACACCTCAGGAGCCGCCCCAGTGGAGGACAAGCCACAGTGGGCTCTGTGTTGTAAAACGCATCAGTGCGTAGCCGGGCTTTGTCCATGGGCCTTTCATAGTAGTCTGATGAGGGACCCCGCACTACCTGTGGCCAGCAGGTGTTTTGATACTCAGAGTGGCCTCTGCTAGGACTCCAACAGACAGCGTTTGTTTTATGACAGGGTCTCACTATGTAACCCAGGTTGGCCTGGAGCTAAAAATCCTGCCTCAGCTTCCTGGCTGCTGTGTGACAGGTGTGTACGCTCAGTGAGAGTACACGCCTTGCTTCAGCTGAAGGCTTCTGGTTAGGAAGGATGGGCAAGAAGACAGTAAGAAAGCTGGCCAAGGTCCAAAGGCTCATCTGGACCCATCAAATGTTCATCGTAGAAGGGGGAGGGGCTCATGGGGCTCTACACTATTTCTCCCAGCCCCAGGGGTGGTGCCCAAGAGTCCCACCTCGGTCTCCAAGAAGCCGCTATAGGCGGGGTTAGCCGTGCTCCTCCTCTTCCGCTCCTGCCGCTTGCTCTGGATTTCTGGAAAGGCAGACAGAGCAGTCACAGGCTCCTCACCCAGTAGGTCAGGGCAGGTCAGAGCCTCCAGGAACTGTTTAGACCATGGCTCTGGTGGACTTAGGATCAGTGCCAGGTAGGGGATGATGGTACAGGGACACACTCCTCAGCATAAGGCCCTTGTGGTAGTTTAAATAAGAATGGCCCCCAGAGGCTCATATATTTGAATGCTTAGTCACCAGGGAGTGGAACTCATTGAAAGGATTAGAAGGATTAGGAGGTGTGGCCTTGTTGAAGGAAGTGTGTCACTGGGGGGTGGGTTTGAAGTTTTAAAAGCCTATGCCAAGCCCAGGTTCTCTCTCTCTCTCTCTCTCTCTCTCTCTCTCTCTCTCTCTCTTTCTCTCTCTCTCTCTCTCTCTGCTTGTGGATCAGGATGTACCTTTCTGCTACTTCTCCAGCACCACATCTGCCTGCTGCCATGCTCCCTGCCATGATGATAATGGACTGAGCTTCTGAAACTGTGAGCAAGTCCCCAGCTAAATGCTTTCTAAGTTGTCTTGGTCATAGGGTCTCATCACAGCGATGGAACAGTGACTAAGACAGGCCCCCCTCTCTCGGGACCCCTGGATGGCAGCAGCAGAGTGAGGCCCTGGTTCTGTGAGGCCTTGGTGGAAAAGATGGGGATCTAAATAAATACTGTGAGATCCCAGATCATGGAGAGAGGTTTTCAAAGTGAAGGCCAACTGCATGTTAGGAAAGTGTTATTCCCTCACTCCTCATAACCCAATAAGCTTAAAGAGATGGTTTCCCTTATGTTGTAGATGAAGAGACAGGACCAAACACCAAAGAAGAAACATCAGCCCTCATGTATTAGTGAATGGCAAGATTGGACAAGAACCCCTGTTACTTTATTGTGCAGCCTCCAGGGTGGGGTCAGGCCCCTCCACAAGAACATGACAATGTCATGTGAGGCATGTTCAGTCATGGGATTCGCAAAGCCAGGCGTTTCTCTGGCTCGTCTTATGATTGTGCCCCCCGTTACCTGGGGCTGGGTTCCTAAAAGCCTCACATCTAGATAGGGTACAACCATGACCTGGGGTACTACCCTGAAGGCTGCTGCTTCTATCTAGGGCCCCACCAAGTCCCATCTACCAAACTCCACCTGCTGCCCCCATCATTACCTTCCAGATGTTCTGTTGTGACCAGGCCTAGAGCTACCATGAAGGCAATTTTCTGAAAAGAAAGGGGATAAAGAGGCATTAACACAGCCGCCAGCTCTCATCCGACTCAGCCAAGAAATAGTCTGTGAGCCACAGGGCTATCCCCTGGGGATGCCCAATCATGCAGCCACTGCCCCAGAAACTTGGGGAGCTCAGATACCCAGAAACTGTTCAACATCAATGTAGGGAAGTTCTGGGAGTAGCTAGGAGCCTGTGATGGGGCCGGATAACACAGTCCTCAAATACGCTTTTGTTTTATTTTGTTTTTTGAGGCAGGGTGTCTCTGTGTTACATTCCTAGCTGTCCTGGAACTAGTCCTAGTAGACCATGCTGGCCTCGAACTCAGAGATCTAACTGCCTCTGTCTCCTGAGTGCTGGGATTAAAGGCACGTGCCACTACTGCCCAGTTCAAATAGACTTTAAAAGAGAATAGTATGGGGCTGACAAGATGACAGGTACCCTTGAGGAATGAGAAGGCTGATCTCAGCCTGCAGGAGGCTCTAGCCTTAAGCAGAGGAAGAGTAGACAGACAGATGGGTGCCACTTCCCAAACCATTGTGCCCGTGGAGTGGGCTCTGCAGTGTGCGTGTTCAGCAAATGGACATCTGAGCAAATAAGAGACCAAAAGGAGGAAGGATAATAGCGTGGAAGATGGAGCCCCACAGGGTGCACACTATCCTGGCTCTAGTGGAAGCCAGAAGCCTCTGGGCTGAGTCCCTTACTCAAAACAGCACAGTGTCTACTACATAAATCCCACACACACCTCCTGAATACTTTAAACCACTTCGATACAGCCTGGAATGCCTGATGTGACAGGAACCACAAATAAATCATTGTTTCACTGTGCTCTCTAGGGAATACTGACAGCAGAGATAGATGTCTGTGTGCATTCAGTCTGGATGCAACATGGTGGAGGAGACGCAGGAAGTGAGGGAGCCTGAAGATCTGTGAAACTACATTCCGGCAGGACACGCCCACACTTCGATGCCAGGATTCTGGGCTGTGCTTGGAGTGCAGCAAATCCAAGCACTGCCTTTTGAACTTTCCAGAATCCCCCCCCACCCCGTCTCTCTTTTAATATTTTTGATACAGATTGAGCTGGGAGCTCCCTACAAGCCATAGATAAATGGGGCCAGTAAGATAGGCCAGACCCAGCTCTACTGGCCTTTTGGAATGTCTTGGAAGTGTAAGGACTTGGATGAAGGAGATGAACCAGGCCTATAGTCTCTTGCAAGTTCAATAATAGGGGCTTCTCACACCTGTCACCTTTTTTGCAGAAAGTTTAGAACCCGTGAGGGAGGAAACCATAGGCAACCCCTGGCAGAGTGGCTGGCCTCTGCAGTACTGTCCTGAGAAACTTGACTGCAGCCCATCCTGCCCTGATTTAGCTGCCCACAGTGAAGGTGGCATCTCCGGTTCCCAGATGCAGGGCCAGGTAGCCTGGGCATGCTCTGGCTCTACTGGAGAAGCCCACCCTGCCCCAACACAGCTGCCCACAGTAAGGGTGGCATCTCTGGTTCCCAGCTGCATGGCTGGGTAGCCTGGGCATGCCCTGACTCGGCTGGAGAAGCCCACCATGCCCCGACTCAGCTGCCCACAGTGAGGGTGGGATCTCTGGTTCCCAGCTGCAGGGCTGGGTAGCCTGGGTATACCCTGGCTCTGCCAGAGACTATTTCTGACCTAGGCACATGCAGCAGGCTTGCTGCAGTTTTGGGCACACAAGCTGCTTGCTGTGAGGACACATCCAACCATATAGGGGCACCTCCTACAGCGAGCACAGGCTGTGTGTACCCTCCATCCTGTGCCCCCACCCCTCACAACTGCCACCAAAACACCCCTTTCAAAGTGTCCAGGTATCGTTCTGAGCTGCTGGCCACCCAACGTTCCTGCTGCTATATAACTTCTGGGCCGTTTCAACACTCTCCTGGCAGGCTCGCCAGGTCTGCAGGCCTCATCACCAGCTGTTCCGGTTCTTTACAAAAACTGACGTCCATGCCTAGCGCTAAGACACAGGCTAATAATCCTGCTACCAGGGAGGCCGGGACAGGAATAAAGCAAGTTGGAGTCCTTCCTGGGCAACAGAGAGAATGAGTTCAAGTTCAGTCTTGGCAAGCTAGTGAGACCCAGTTTCTAAAGAGGAAGCTAAAGAAGGCTGGAGTTGTATAACAGCTCAGGGGTGGAGTGTAGCTCTATCCCGAGGACCACACAAAACCCAGAATCTGTGGCCTGCAATGGCCTGGGGTCCCACTTGACTCAGCGAGGTGCCTGGAGGCTGTCGCTCAGTGTCCTGATTGGCACATGGCCTCTTGCTGCAGGCCTACGCTGCCCAACTCTCAAACTTTAACAAGGGCTTCTACACCAGGGCGTGTTTTGACTGTTCTGTTTATGCCGTTATGAGTATTTACACTAATTACGCAGTTAGATATAATTATACTAATTGTAAAAATGCGCAATAATTGACTAAGATGCACTTAGAGAGAACAAGGAGATGTCGCCAGGAGAAACTTCCTGAATGGAGAATGCTGCAAACCTCAAGGCAGCAGAGACAGGAGTAGGCGAGGGCTACAGGCAACAAGTCAGCCAGGGCCTTACCATGTACATACATGGTGCTCAGACACTGTCACAGGCTGGACGCAATAGGACTTGGGGCTGGGGTCATTAAAGAGATGTGGCCCACATAGCAGCTTCATGTTCCAGGCAACCCAATGGTGGTCTTTCTCTCTCTTTCTCTTTCTCTTTCTCTCTCTCTCTCTCTCTCTCTCTCTCTCTCTCTCTCTCTCTCTCTCGGTGTGTGTGAGCACGTGCATGTGTATACTGGGTCTCATGTAGCTCAGGCTAGACTCCAACTCACTAGGTAGCCAAGGATGTCCTTGAATGAGTCCTCCTGCCTCTACCCCCCAGGCTAGGATTAGAGGTGGGCACCACCACCATACCCAGGGTATGTAGTACTATGGATTTTTAGCAACCCCAGGGCTTTGTACGTGACAGGCAAGCTCTTTATCAATTTTGCTATCTCTTCAGCCCCTGAAGGCCTACTGCACACGAGCAAGGACAATAACCAGATTACTCTTTTACCCATCTACTCCCTGGCTCCCACATTTAAGGATTAAAACCCACCCTGGCTGTCTGGTTTTAAGTCTTCTGGAATCAGGGTCTGTCATCTGTCTAAGTTACCTGCTATCTGCAGCCCCGTTGACCTATCTGTGAGGCTCAAGCCCTTACTGCCCACACAGTACCCTCCACCTGCCCCGCCAGTCCCTCTGCCTCTAGTCTCTGGCATTCC
This sequence comes from Myodes glareolus, assembly GCF_982192425.1. Taxonomy (NCBI): domain Eukaryota; kingdom Metazoa; phylum Chordata; class Mammalia; order Rodentia; family Cricetidae; genus Myodes; species Myodes glareolus. The sequence goes on from NC_142044.1 coordinate 47,070,601, forward strand.
CTTGACCTATGTCCATCATATCTGTCTTTATGCAAAGCCCCCTTCATCCCCTCAAGCAGCCTTTCTCTGTTCTTTTTCCTGTGGCTCACGGCTCACTGGAAGTTTCTTAACCCCTGTTTGGCAGCCTTTGTAGTCACATTAGTCTCTGCCCTCAGAAAGGAGCCTCCCAGGACAAAGACCACATCTGCCCATCCTGGGCTCCTTGCTCGCATCACAGAGCACGGTGGAGGGCAGACCCAAGTGTGAACGCTGAGGGAGGACAAAAGGCTCAGAAAGCAAGTGATGTCTTTGGGACCACAGGTCACTGCAGGCGCCAGGAGCTCGGGAGCCTGGGGACCTAGGGGAGACTTTGCTGGTGTGGGATCAGCTGGGGGCAGGGCATCACGCTGACTGGACTTTGGTGGGACGAGGGTTGACCAAGGACATTAGAGTCTGAGTGAGGAGAGCCATGTGGAGAAGACCACAGCAGAGCAGGGATGTTCTCGGTGACATGGGGCTGAGAGTATAGCCTCAGCACAAGACAAACACCCAATAAAGCCAGGTCCTTGGTCAGCTGTTGCCCCGCTCTACGACCGCAGGTGACCAGAATGGTTCCACTTATCCCTCTTCCTCTAGGGAGTGGGAGGAGGTGTCACGTGCAACTTCTAGAAAGTTCTTAGGGTATCTGAGCTCTACAAAGCTACTGGTCTTGTTCTGTATCCCTCAAGCTTCCAGGGTTGAACACAAACAGGAAACAGAGGCAGGGGCCGCATGCTGCCCAAGGTGGGAAAGCATCCCTTTCTGGGCTTAGTCCTGAGAGGAACAAGGCTCACAGCCAGTGGGGAAGGTGGATAACATCCCTGAACCAGCGGTTCAACTGAGAATCCTCCAGCAACCCAGGCCTTACTGCTCCTGTCTGTCCACAAATCACTAGACAAGAAGCAACACTGTTGACACTCAGTCAGGCAGCAAGGTGGTAGAATCCGTGCTGACCATGGCCCTACCCTGCCTGCACAGCCCAGAGAACAGAGGGTGCAGACACAGCTCACTGGGTGAGCCCTGCTCTGGCAGCTACAGCCAGTCAAGAGCTTCCTAATGAAGTTGTCCCAACCCTGCAAAGAGCCTGGTCTTAAAGCCAAGAAGGGGTAGGTCCCTCCAGCAGGCCACACTACCTCAGGATTCTCCTGGCTGGGGGGCTGATCTTCCTTGGTGGCCTGAGCTCCCTGAGGTGGCTCCTCCGTGGGTGGCCGGGGCTCTGCTGAACTCTCAGGCTGCGTCTGCACTTGAGGCTGAATGATGATGACCTGGAAGACGCAGGAAGGATGAGAGGGGCAGGGGGTCCAGTAATGGAGATGCAGGGAGCAGTTAGGAGTCAGGTAGGTCCTGAAAGGTATATCACAGAGGAAGGAACCAGGTGGCTGCCCTGTGTCCAGGGCCTTGATTCCAAATATTCTCCCCCATCCCTACCTCCATGAGGGCATTTGTGTGAGAAATGGCCAGGGTTACAAACCAAGCAGGCCTGGGTGCAACTCTTACCACTCCCTGGCTATGTGGCCCCAGAGAGAATACTCTGTACCTCCCTGAGCCTCAGGGAACACACTGGCAATGCCAGCCTCCAGGGGGCGCTAGCTCTTTACTCTCAGCTCAAAGGTAGATTGAGCCTGGGAGCATTTAGATGCCTTCCCTGCCTGAGGCATCAACTGGGAAGCAGAGTTGATTTGGGGTTGCCTGGGGAAATGGAAAGACATCTCAGCTACAGGCTGGAGAGTAGGCAGAGGGAACCAAGGAAAAGATGTCTAGAGGAAAAACAGGAGCTACCATGTTTCCCCAAAGGCCTCAAACAGGGCAATCTTTGGAGCGCTCTAGAGGACATGGAGAGATGATTTTAGTTTTAGCATTGAAACTAAATTCCTCACAAGATATCAAGGAGTTCCGTGCCCTGCCCCATCCAGGCAACTGGGGCATAAAATAGCTCTTGACTACTTGACTCTGCCATCAGACAGAGTATCAGCACCAGACTCTCTTGCAGCTACCCATTCAGCCACGTGTTATTAGTTCATTATTCCTGTATTAGTGACTAGCAGTTCTCTCAGCCAGATTTATTTGTCCCATACCCATCCACCTGCCCCCTAATTTACACATTTACAGTCACTCAGTCGATCACTTATTCGTAGCACCGCTCATGCTAACATTCATTCGCTCTCCTCTCTCTCTCTTTTTTTTTTTTTTTTTTTTTGATTTTTGAGACAGGGTTTCTCTGTAGTTTTTGGTGCCAGTCCTGGAACTAGCTCTTATAGACCAGGCTGGCCTCGAACTCACAGAGATCCGCCTGCCTCTGCCTTCCAAGTGCTGGGATTAAAGGCATGCACCACCCCCGCCCGGCCTCCTCTCTTGAGTCTTAAACAGATCTGCACCCCTGGCCATATGCTCATGCTCCATCCAATTCACACTCTCAACTGCTCACACCTCCTGCCCCACTCACACTCATTTTTCATCCTGCTGATGGCTGGTTCATACTCCCTCCATACACTCACCTGAGTCTTTCCCCTTCACTCTTTGGCCATGTGACTATTCCACCACCCAGCTACTCCCCTGCCTAAGCATCAGCCCCCACACAAGCCTCCACATGCAACACATCCCCTGGGGGATTGCAGTGATGGCAACTCACCTTTTTGTCAGCACTGATGAGGAGGGGCTGCACTTTGATGCTGTCGCTGGCCACGGGCACGGTGGTGCTGGGGGTGATGGTGGCAGCATTGCTGGGGGAGCTGGAGATGATGGCATAGGCCACCCCGGCACTGCTCAGGGGTGAGGTGATGGCGGTGGGCTCGGTGAGGGCCTGGGCCTGGCTGCTGGGTGTTGGCACATGGTTGACGGTGTTGTTGGCAGTGGGGAGGGCTGGGCTGGGGTTCTTGATGCTGACCACAGTGGCCTTTTGGAATGTTGGGGGCTGCTTGGGTGGCCGGTCCCTGCCTGGGGTGACAGGGAGGCTGTCTGGAATCAGAGTCTTTGGCCTAACCTGGGAGGAAGGGACCAGTGTGTGGTCAGACAGAGACACAAGCTTTTGACGAAGGCACGGCAGTGGGGCAAACTTCAAGCAGACAAGCTGAGTCCGACATTAGAGCGGAAGGGACCCTGGATAATCCTGCTCTGAGTCTCCCAGCAGCCAAGACCTTGACCCCAAGGCTCGGGCTACTCTATCCACCATCTCCCTTGCTTGGCTGTACACTGAGTTATCATCCCATCCCACCCATCCACCCCTGGGCTCAGATGAAGCTGCTCCCAGGCTACAGTCCCTTCTGATGCACATGAGAGCAAACTGTGAGGGGTGGAGGAGATGGGAGCCCAAAACAGAGCCCAGCTGGAACCAAGTCAACACACAAAGCCCCCCAGTGTCACAAATGCTGGGATCATGGCCTTTGTGCAGGCCCAGTTGAGCCACGGGGCTCCTGCAGTTCCCTGACAAACATAGCTGGTAGCCCTTGGGTATTGAGCACCAATCACTCCAAAGAGCCCACACACATGGAGGTGGGACGGGGCTGCAGGCAGTCACCTGCAGTAGAGACCATGGCTCCAGTCAGCTTGTGTGGCCAATCCTGGATCTCAGGGTGTATGGGTGGTCTTGGAGACACCACTTAATGTCTTCACCTGTGCACTGGGGGTGCTGGAACCCTCTTGTCAAGATCTGCAGACTCCTGACCTCATCTCAAGTGAAGTCTCTCTACGCCCAGATAGTCCAGGTGAGTTGAGAAAAATGAGGCTTAAGAAGGGACATGATGTGAACCAAACCGAGGCCATGGGGAGTGTGTCCTGGCCATTCCACGGAGGGAGACTGAGGCTTAGCTGAGGAGAATGGTGGTAACGATATCATTGTCATTAGGGCAGAGAGACCTGAGCCAGGCGGCTGAAGCCGTGTGCTGGCCCTTCCACTCTTCTTTGCTCTGCTCTAGTGACACTGGGGAGATCTCGCTGGACCTGACTCTTGGGGGAAGTCACCAGGACTCAGTGTGCTGCGGTCAGCAAACATCATGGCTATGAGATCCTGCACTGCCTGACATAAGTTGGTCCTCGATTCTGATGGCCTTCCTAGCTCTTGCGCTAGTGGGCCCTGAGCAAACCGAATGAGGCCCTCCCCATCTTAGGGGCCGTACCATAGTTGGGTAATGTGTCCAGCCTGACTAAGCCAAGTCCTTGTCCAGTATCAGGACCAGTCCCCAGACACTAGGCACAGTGCCACCCACATGATGAGGAAATGAGGGACGAGTTCTATCCCTGCCACCCCTCAGTGCCGGCTGGGGAATGAGCTGTTCTCTGCCTCTTAGGAGGACCAGTCGGGGCAGATGATGTCCTAGGGATGCTGGGGAGATGACACTGTGCTGGCTTCTTCCTGGTCACCTTCACTGTAACACTGACCAAATGACACTCCCTAACTCATACCAAACGTGGTGAATAGCCACGGGGCAGGTGCTAGACACTGAAAACGGTTCAGCCAGGCCTAAACACAGGTCATTCACCACAAGGGAATATTTGGGAATCTCGGAATGCATGACATCCCCCTCAGGCACGTGGAGACCCTGACCAGCAGATCCCGATGGAACAGCTTCAACCTGCTGCTGGCCTTTCTCGGGGTCTGCTTCTATTCCTACAAACTTCCTAGGCCAGCAGGATAAGCCCAGGTATATGCTAGGCACCTCTCAGTCAGCAAACCCGAGGCAGGAACAGAGGATTTGGGCAGGGGACAGTAAGGGCTGAATGAGAGACAAGAAGCCCAGGTGCTGCAAGCATTGGGTGGGCGCACAGAGGAAGTGGGGAGTGAACACGTGGGCACAGGTGCCTGTCGGTTGCCTGTCTGTGCTTCTGTGGGGATGGGAGCAGTGTGGACTGCTGGGAGGTAGGGAATGGAGGGAGGGCTGCCTGGGGAGCAGAAGCCCCAGAGGAAACAGCATGGACCTGGGCAGAGCCCCTCGAGCCCCTTTCTTGCTGTGGCCTGATATCTGAAGCAAGGACCCCCATCACTGCCTGCTTTCATCTCCCCCTCGGGAGGAAAACTCTGGTCTTCTCAGGATCTCTGCCTTGGTTTCTCACTCTGCACCTTCCTCCTGGGGTTCACCCCAACTTTGATCTACAATATTCCTATCCCAGGAGCCCTTTGTGGACCTCAGCATGGGACAGGTCATCTCGGAGCTTCCCATCGGCCCTTCATACCCCCTTGAGATATCCTGGAGGCTTGAACCCTCTTAGGGGTAAGGTCCTTTGGACTCTGGAAAGGGTGGGAGTTTGAGGGGTGCTTTACCTCCTGGACAAGAGCTTCCTCTTATCCTTGAGCCAGGGGCATCTGTCCAGCCCCATAGTCCAAAGACCACCAGCCACTGTCTTCATCTCTGTAGCCAGTGACCCTGATGCAGGTATGAGACACATAGCAGGCACTCACCAGAGCCGAGCCATCGATGGTAAAGGCACTCGGCAGTAACACCCAGGTCTGCTATGTATTGGGTGCAGGCATAAGTTCTCCCTGTGACCGCCAAGGCCAACAGACACAGCAGAGAGCCATTGGGCCCTCTGAGGGAGATCCAAGATGGTGAAAGGGCTAAGTGACTTGACCAGAGCTGGAGTCCATCTGGGGATCTCGGCTGGGACCCAGGGCCCACACCCTGGACCACTTACCAGGAAAGGTGTTACCGTAGCACTCCTTAGACCCTCAGACAGACTCATTATCAATTACACACCACGTGTGACCCAGCATGGAAAAGCTTTGAGAACCAGTATGCCTGGCAGTAGCTATGCTGGTTGATGCTGGCCATGGCTGATGCTGGCTGTACTTAATTCCTTCACCAACATTCCTGGCCATGGCTTACTCAAGGATTTCATAATTTCTCACTGTTGGAAAAACCAGACTCCTCACTGTGAAAATGCTGAACTAAATGTTTCCCCTAATGACCGGACAGAGGGGACAGAGGAGGGAGGCACCGCCTAAAGGGGAACCCAGAGGCAGCGCCGGGGGGCTGGGGACGGACATGGGACAGACAGACATTTACCTGAGGTAGCACTGCTGCTCCTTGCCCGGCCAACCTCTGCAGGGAGCTGACCTGAGGACCGGTGACAGGCACTGCAGTGGTGGTTCCCAAAGCCTGGAAGACAGAGAGTGCAGCTATCAGATTCCAGCAGCCTGGGACCACGGGCTCAGAGATGGCGAACTCTACTCTTCTCCATATGATACTGTCTTGTTTTTCCTTTGCTTTTTAAAACCACCGAAGTAGTCTATCCTCATTTAAGAAAAACTGGAAGCTAGAGCAAGAAAAAGGAAAATGTTGCCCAGAGAACAGTCAACGTTCCTGTATGCTGGCTTCCCTGTTAAAGGGAAGTTTCTACAAACTTGCACATGCACACGTATGTACAAGTGTGTGTGCGCCAGGTGTTCCTCTGACTGGCCTTGCACTGGCCATCTGAGGATGATTCTGAACTTGGGATCTTCCTGCCTCCACCTCCCAAGTGCTGGGACTGCCAGGCATAACGGTGCATGCCTCTCACCTCAGCCCTAGGGAGGCAGCGGCAAGAGAATCTCTGTGAGTTCCAGGGCAGTTCGAACGACACAGAGAGACCCTGTCTAAAACACCCTGGCGCAGGTGCGTGCTTCCATGCAGACCCGTCATCTCTGAGTGCTTCTTTGGCTGTCTCTGTTCAGTAAGCACCAATGCCTGTGGTCCTAAGCCTTTGTTTCTGCTTCGGGTCCAGCCTTCTTTCCTGACTTGTGACAGAGGCAGCGTCTGTCTGTCACTTTGGTAATTTACACTCAGGGGAAGGAAGGAATGGGAAGCCAGGAGAGCAAGGAAAGATCAAGGTTCAGCAGAGATCCAGAGCTTTCAGTGGGGCAAGGACAGGGACAGCTTTGCTTCCACTCTGCTTGATTCTAAGTGACCAAAAGACACAGTCAGCTAGCTAGCTGCATAAGGGGTGGGGGTGGGGTATCCTGTAGGCTGTAGGAAGTCTGCACAACAGAGCCTGCTGGATACTTCAACTAAGAACCTGGTCAACTCCACCCAACCCCACAGCTGCATGACCTGAATTGGGGTGCCCGGCTGTTTTTCAGAGGGAACTAAATATAAGGTGCCTTTAAGTACAGTGTCCCGTGCGTCGGATGGGGTTCTGCACTGTACTGTGGGACCCACTGCATGGAACACCAGAGACCTGACAGTTCTCAGCCCACGTCCAGTCTCCATGCTGCTGGGAAAAGTCAGTAGCAAACATTGCCAAGCAGGGTACCAGTATCTTGCTGCTTCTGGGCATGGCAGGAGCTCTCCCAGAACATTCCTGCCACCTCTCACGGAAGGCTCACCCTAGCTGATGCCGCAAGGACTCTAGGTGCGCACTACTCAGCGCGGAAGCTTACATAGGCGTCCATCCTTCCACAGCCTCATAAAGCGCTCATTAACAAGCGAGAAGGCGTTTTGTCTGCGAGGACTGACCTCTCCGCTCCGGGCTGGAATTTATCGATGCAGCAGAAGCAGTCGCTTCAGAGGCTGGCTCACTTACAGCCACACTTCTGTCAAGATAAATGAGCTGCTGATGACGACATTTATAGCTCTGAGCATTTTAATAGAGGGAAAAGGGGCCATAAAAGTCAAAGATAACTTTCCTGTATTAGTTCAGTCCCATGGGCAGTCCGAGAGAGGGCGGAGAAGCTACCACGTGGCTGGGAGGCAGGCTCGGGCAGACCCTTCCATCTTCAGGGGCAGAAGCTCACGTGACTTTGGAAAAACTTGTCTTTGGCGAATGACTCATGAGCTTTGGCAGGGATGAAGGAGGGAGCAAGCACAGACTTGCTGTGACACCAATTACAATGGGCCACTTAGTGTTTTTGTGCTGGTGGCCCCAATGGCCACAGAAAGATGCTTGTACCACGAAGACTAAAGGGAGTGGCCCTGTGGGGATGGTCACTACACAGCCACGGGACCAGGGGACAATAGGAAGTTGTGTGGGAGAGAGGAACATCACCCCAGGCCTGAGCAGGACACAGGGCAACCTGGGGTCAACCCACCCTGTTGACCTCCTTTGGAAAGGTCTCTGTGTGAAAGGCTTGGTCTCAGGGTGCTGCAGTCTTGGGGAAATGTGGACCTGCAGAAGGTGGGGCTCAGCAGGAGGTCCTTAGGTCTTTGGGGACATAACCTAATGGGCTGTGGGGCCCTTTCTTTCTCTCTCTTGCATCTATGCTTTCTCTCCTGGCCAGAAGGAAGTGCTCTGCTCTGTCACGTGCCCCACGTGCTCTCAAGAGGCCCAAAGTCATCTTGGACCTGAATGCCCAGAACTATGAGCTAGATACACCCATTCCCTTACAAACTCTCTTGGTTACCTCACGACAGCAACACAAAGCTAGGGACAGAGTGGGAGCCAGTCTGCCAGGCTGGAAGCCGGTGTGAACCCTCTGGTTCCATCTCACTATCTCTGTCTCACTGCAGTGGCTGACAGGGCCAGTGTGGCTCTCATCTCTGAGGCTATCGGCACGAGACCCTCTTGTTAACGTGCCCCCAGCACTTTCCCACTTCTGATGGCTTCTGTGTGGCCCTTCTCCAAGCTCCAGACCAATGCAAACCTTAATGACAATACAAGGAGCTTCTCTACTTGATTCTGGTGAAGAAAAGGGTCCCCGTGAGGAAGGTTGACTAAATATACTGTGTGTGGGAGCCCCTCCTCCAGACCCACAATGATCTCTTTACTTTCTCCTTCAAACTCCAGCTAGGTGGTGGCTAGCACTGCCTCAGGTGGCACACGGGACATCAGAAGCCACACTGGCAAGGTCCCAATGCAAGAAGCTTTTGGCTGATAGTAGCCAGGAGGGGGTCTCCATAGCAACATCCACCATAGCATCCAGATGGGACAGAGAACGCTGGGGTTGGAGCTGTCTGCTGTGTGAGTGGCCTTGAGCTGCCTCCCAGGGACACATGGTATGGTTCCTGCTCGTGACTTCAGAGCACTGAGTTCCATGATGCGATGAGGGCCCAACAGCCATGACTGCCCTATTCTGGCAGTCACCAGAGAAACACATCTGGATTCCCATCCCTAAGTCACAAACCAGTCAGGAGGCTCAAGGGTCAGAGCCACAGACTACAGCTTAGAGATCATGAGACCCAAGCTCCCTGAAATTTTTTATAGGCTAAGATCCCAGAGCCCAGAAGAGCGAGTTCTAACATAGAGGTTTGGTCAACTTAGAAAAAATGCTCCTTTTCCCCTACAGTTCTAGAGCAATGATTCTCAACCTTCCTTTAATACAGGTCCTCGTGTTGTGATGACCCCAACCATAAAATTATTTTCATTGCTACTTTATAACTACAATCTTGCTACTGTTACAAGGTGTACTGCACATATTTGGATGTTGGTCTCTGTCCCTGCCAGATCCCTAAATTCTTCCTGGGGAGGCGGCACAAGGTGTGTCCTGGTGGAGATGAAGACAAGTTCTCCCCTCAGAGTGTGTACTGAGGGTGGGTAGGGAGGAGAGGCGAGGCCAGTGTGATGCTTTGAATAAGAATGTCTCTTATAGGCTTATCATTTGAATACTTGGTACCAGCTGGTGGTACTATTTGGGGATTAGGCAGTGTGGCCTTGGCTGGGAGAGGGATGCCACCGGAGGCAGGCTTTGAGAGATGTCTAGATGCCATTAGTTCTCTCTCTGTTTCCTGCTTGGCAGTCAAGATGTGAGCCCACAGCTTCCCCCACCTGCCGCTATGCCTCCACTCTGCCACCAGGGAATGGAGCGATAGGCCTAAAGAAACTCTCCCTTCTAGAAGTTGCCTTGGTCATGGTGTTTCGTCACAGCAACAGAAGGTGACTAGGACAGCCAGTGAGGCAGTACCCATTGGCTGGCATCTGGAGCAGAGGCCGGGATGTGTGCCAAGGCACCTGGGGTGAGCCCAGGACATATTGCTGGCCCTTCAGAGTTCAGACTCATTCATTACATGGGCAGGGGCCCATGGAACATTGTCACACCAGGCACACAGATAAGGATTTCTGCCCCTTGGGCCATCTGACCCCTCTGGGTTGTGTCATGTGACTTTGACCACTATGCTCCAAATGACAGCATGAGTGCCACAGGCAGAGACTGTGGGCTGGGCACAGCATAGCAATGGTGTCACAGGGTCAGACTTTGCCTGGACCCCAGCTTCCCTGCAGGAAGGTCTTGGGGACTGGATCCTGAACACTTAATATTCCAGCACACTCCCTATAACCTCAGTCAATCTGCTGGCGGGGAGGTGCCAGGCACAGGACACTGGAGTCTGAGTGTAGCTCCCAGAATGTCAGCGGCAGAACCTCAAAATCTCTGCTTTTCTGGCTGTTTAGGAGGATGCCTGCTCCCATCTGCTCCCAGGGCCAGGATTCCAGCTTCCGAGGCCCCAGGTGAGGCACATTCCTCTTTCTGGTTGGGTCGAGGAAGCGGGGAGGGGGAGGGTGGGGGTAAGGGGGAGCTGAGCAGAGGATGGTTGCTTTCTTACCTCCGCTCTATGTGGCCCAGCCTTGGCAGACACAGGCACAGAGTGCAGCGGTTTAATTGCATCTGGGTTGTGGTTTTCCTGCATCCTTACAGAACTGCTGTGATGTGTGGCTCAGATAACGAGTGAGCCCCAACATCGGTAGCTGCTAATAAATATTAATATAACATAAGCACCGCTTTGACTGTCATGGGAACCGGCTTGTTATTCACAGATGAAAATCAACGGTTGCCTTTATCACTGTCGGCAGGAAAGAGCTTGCCCCAACCGAGGCTGCTGGAGCAAGGATTCCAACTTGGTGTCCCCTCATTTCCTAGACACAGAGCCTCCTCTAGCTTCAGAGATGAGTGCCACCTGAAGTTGTCACAAATACCGAGGGCAGTCCTGCTGGCTGTCCTGCCTCCTCCAGCCGCTGCTCACAGCCATGCAGAGCACAGCAAGAGTTGAGCAGCTGCACCAATCTGCACGTGAATTTCCATCCATCAGCAGCGCAGTCAGCCTACAGCCTTGTCCGCAAGCTGGAGGAGCGAGCACCCCCTTTCAGTTACCAGGACCAGAAAGGAGGGTGGGATGCATCTGCATGCTTGGCAACAGGTCATTCCAACATCTCTGCTGCCCTGGGTCCTGATCCCCCCAAGACAAATGTATACCATACACCAAGGCCATCACGTAGTGACAAATAGAGGGAGGGAGTGGGGAGAGAGAGAGGGAGAGAAGTCTGCAGATGTGAGGGGTTCATCCACACTGGCAGGTGGGCCATGAAGTTCGCAAGCCAGGTGAAGACAGCAAATCTGGCCTGAGTGGCAAGCATACACTGTGCTGCCGCACCTGCATCTAAGAGGGCTGAGACAACATCGCTGTCCCGAGGTGGGGAGGAAAGATCACCAAGAATATTTAAAAGCTCCCAACAGCCAGAGGAATTAGTCAGACTTAGCCATGTTCCCTGAAGAATCTTAAGCACACATCCCATCCTGCCCGCGGCATCATGGGGCCATATGTAGTTTGGTGACACGCAGCCAGGATGGCTAGGGATGGGTGAGGAAGGCGGGGAGTATGGCGGACTCCTGCATCTGGGGCCCCTCGGAGCCGAGGAGGACTGAGGCATGACTGTGTTCACTCACCGGGCATAGCTCATGGGGAGGCCTTTTTCAGTGCTGTCTGCCTTGGATGACTGAAAACAAGCATGGGGAGGCTGGGAGAAGGAGGGCTTCCTGGAGGAAGCAGTATCTGAGCTGGGCCTTTATATTCGGGCCAGAATATTCCAAGAGGGCAGTAGATGAAGTACACGAGAATCAGAAGGGAGGGGGGAGAAGCCAGCGACAGAGACACATGGGCACCAACGGAAGGGAGAAGTTCTGGGTGCCACAAGTCCTGACGGAAAGTATGGAGGAAAGACATACGCAGAGGCTCCATCACTGGTAGCCGTGAATGTCATGCCTAGGAGCTTGGTCGCTCTGGAAGCAACAGAGCTAGGGTCCTGGCTAATGTAGTGGGGGCAGGTCTACCACTGCTGGACTAGAGACCCTGTGTGCATAAGGGTTCTCAGCCCTTCTAATACATTAGATGGTAGCTAGGTGCCTCCTGGCTGGCTGAAAGGGCACAGCGAGGAGACAGGGGAGGGCAGCATGTGGGGGCGGCACACTGCAGTTCATGGGCCCGTCTGGACCTCCGCATTCTCTCCTGCTGGAGTCAGCTTTTCCATGAGGTCTTTTCCTGCCCAACAGCCTGCTCGTTCCCAGAACACTAAGGATAACCCCAGTTCAGGGCAGTGTGAAGCACCAGCGACCTCCGGGACTCTCAGGGACTGTTAGACAGTGGAACTATACCTTCAGAGCCAAGAGTCTTCTTTGAAAATCGGGTCCTTTACATCTGGGGAAGGAGGTCATTGGCTATAGCTATGAGAAGCAAGGTGACTGAGGACAGTGACACCTGACCACCAGGGCTCAGCTGCCCATACAGGTGGCCTGTGGAGCTGGTGACCCTGACTGAGACTTGGTCAGTGAGGGTAAGGTGCCCCAGGTCACTCCAACAATTGCAGGGGCCCTTTCAGGGAGCAGCTGTCAATCAGGGTGAGAAACATCAGGGACGCGCCGCTGATATCAGAAATACCCTTTCTGCGGCACTAGGGTGGTGGAGTAGCTTAATTAACTTGAAAGGATGTAATTTTATGCTATTTAGTATAAATGCACACTCTAAATGGCACCGCAGTCTAAAGATCAGGGGCTGAGAACGTGGGGGTGGGGCACGGCCACAGGATCCGGGCAAACACAGGGATGGGAGACATTCTGGAAACTTCTGCACATAAATGGAAGCCTCCGAAGTCACACGGCTCAGCCGCAGGTGACCAGGACAATGGCAGCTGGAAGGGTTTTGTCCCCACCAGCTCCCCTGAGATATGAAAACCCTCTTGGGAGGAGAATTGGGTTTAGGAGGCCAGCGGGACTCTCTTGTCCACCCTGCCCACCCACTGTGGGACCTACCTCAGCCTTCCTGATGGGAATGCCCAGGCTGAGGGGACATCTCTAAGAGAAGCTGTCCAGTCCCACAGAAGCTTGAGGACTTGGGTAGGAATGACCCAGAGGAAGGGGTGATGCCTGGAACCTTATGAAAGGACCTTGGGACTAGTTTCCCCCTTCTGTTCCCAGAACAAATAGAAATGTGATATTGATGAGAAGGACCAAGCGATGGCCCTAGAGCCTGGGGAAAGAAGAAGTGACCTGGCTGGTGACTTCCTGTGTTCTTGGAGCCAGTGCTGCACATGTTACCCAACATCCACGCTTGGGCCTCAGGAGGGTTTGCATCAGATCCTCGACAGAGGCCCTAGGCATAGTCAGGTGTGTCCTTGCACCATGCCGCAGAATGAAGACGTGTGCTAGACCTCACCTTTCCAATGCCAGTCTGCAAACTGCCGACACACCTCTCATTGGCCACATCACCTCCCATCTTCCTGACCTAATTTGCATAATGTCCTGGTACTATGGGAGGCCAAAGAGAGCCTATTATACGAACCTATGTCTGAAGAGGACCCAGGAGCAGTGAGATGCAGGGTCTACCTTCAAGGGGCTTGTGATACCTCCAGGACCACCGGTCCTTGGCTGGGTGGTGATGACATGAATGGAGACATTCATTAAAATTTACTGGGTTGAATGCCCAGCCCTGTGCCTCTCAATGGATGTAACCTGTATTACATCACTTTTAAACACTGGTCCTATCTTCGGGTTCACCTCATGGGACTTCACAACACTTGAGAGACTCAACACTCTCTCTGGCTGAGTCATGAACTTTCCAGAAGCCTGGGGTATTCTAGGCCAATGATTCTCAACTTTCTTAATGTTGCGATTCCTTTAATACAGTCTTTCATGTTGTGGTGATTCCCAGCTATAAAATTATTTTTGTTGCTACTTCATAACTGTAATTTTGTTACTGTTATGGATTGTAATGTACATATCTGTGTTTTCCGATGATCTTAGGTGACCCCTGTGAAAGGGTCATTTGACCCCGGAGGGGTCGTGACCCACAGGTTGAGAACCTCTGCTCTAAGCTAATCTTTGGTGTCCACTGGGAATAGCCTCAGGCAGCGTGCTCCAAAGGTGACCTTTCACTGCCCATCACAGGAGGGCTTTCAGAGCGCATCAACTGTGAAGAGGAGGTCCCTAGGGGCACCGGCAGGACTCCACCGTGGCTGGCAGAGTGCCTGGTTTGTTTGCAGCCAGGGACATGGAAGGATTCCTGATAAAGGCAGCAGGAAGGTAGCACAGGGTAACCTCAAGGCCCACACTCCCTCTTGATGGCCCTGTGTAGCAGGTGACCTATGGGGGAGATAATCCCGAGCCCCATCTGTGACCAGTTCCCCTCTAAGTTCTGGCCCTTCCCTGACCATGGGCCACCTGCCCCTTTGGTATGGAGGGCTGGGCAGCCAGGGACCTCAAGGCAGCAATGAGGCTAGAGAACTGGGCACAGGTGATCCAGCTGGCACCCACTGAGCCCAGTGCCAAGATGAGGACCTGCCCAATGCTCTGGGAGGACAAGTTACAGTCACAGTCAGTTAAGCCATCTGGGAATGCTCCTTAGGGACCTCCACAGACAGCAGAGGGACTTGAAGCCAGCAGGATGGTGCATGCCTACAATCCCAGCCATTTAGGAGGCTGGGGGTTGAGTGTGAAGGAATTCAAGGAGAATTCAAGGTCAGCCCAGCTCATGAGTGAGATCCTGAGTCCAAAAAAAATGGAGGCGGGGGATTGAAAAGGAAGGCGAGGGAAGAAAAGGTGCGGTTAGAGGAGAGAAGGGGCAGGGATTGCTTGTATCGTCAGGAGATGAATTTAGAACACAAAGGGTCAGGAGCCTCCTGGGCAGAGGGAAGTTCTGGGTGTTGGGGTCAGGAAGAGCCTTCTACCACTGCACTGTCTTTTTAAGAGCGGTTAGGGCACAGAACAACCAGGGTCACATCATCAGGGCACTCTGGGTACAGGCACAACAGGAAGGAGGCCCTGGAGTCAGGGCTGGATGGCCCAAGGCCTCTATGGCAAACATTCAGACTCCCCAGCATCCCCTCTACAAAGTCACCAGGGTCCCCACACCTCCCGGCTCCTCTCACTTCCACTCACACGAAGGACGTCAGAGCATTTCAGGCTCTGTGGCTCACTAGGCCACCCTGGGAGTGGGGGCGGTTGCACTCCATCAGTGAGGCCTGCCAGAAGCAGGGAAGGGGTGCAGGTTGGTCAGTAGCACCTGCTCAACTCAAGAAGTAATCTGCTCACGTACACTGGCACTACACACAAACACTCCTTCTGGGGGAGGGAAACGCTATCATGGAGATGGTCCAGTCACCTGACCTGACATGCCACCCCGGGCCCATCAGTAGCCACAGGCATGAGGCTCAGAGTCCTGCCACCTACAGCTGTGCCAGCTTGCACCAGTCACTCAGACTCCCCAGGGAACACTATAGTCCTCACCGTGTCTGATGTGCATCTAGCACCAGAAGGTCCTAAAAATCTGAGCTGTCACCTGGGTGAGGCCGTAGGACACCCTGGCCCAGGCAGCCTTTGACGAAGCCATTTTAACCTGTAGAGCCCGTTTCCCCGTTTATAAAACAGGGGGAGGGTGCTGGCTTCATAAGCGGAGTTTCTGAGATGAGATGGGACAGGCGTCAGCCGAGGACAAGGTGGCCCTGCTTAGCTCTGTCCTTTTGGGGTAGAAAGTCCAGGCCTCATACAAGTCTCAAGCTGGACTGAGCAGCCGGGTATGTGGGGTGATGTGGCTTGCACCTCCAGCTGGCACGGCTGCCCTCAGGGGACACAGCACCCAATTGTCTCCATGCAGCCTCATGAGAAGAGTCGGCATGTCTGAATAGAAAAGTGTTGAAAATGAACTTCGGCTCTTGAGTTATTGGGACCGAAAAGGGAAAAGAGACCTGGTCCCAGTCCCGGCGGCAGGAGACACTTGGGGAGGGTCTATGACATGACCATTATCTCTAGCAAAGAAGTACTTTCTCTCTGAGTGAGGCTGCAGATCCCACATGCTGCCCCTGGGGAATCCGTCCAGCCTGTGGGGCCTGGAGGGACGGCACTGGGAAGCTGTAGCAGTCAGTTCTGTTTAGATGGCTTTTCTCTGCTGAGGTCCGGGTAGGGAGCCCTGTCATTCCCCGCCTGTGACCCTTAAGAAGCTCCGACTCCCTCCTGACTTCTTGTCCTTGAGTCCTCTCAATGTGACACTCCACCTGGATGTCCTCACCTCCCAGCACCTGGCACCTGCTAGCACTTGTTCTGTGCACCAGGTATGAGACACACACTGTTTCAAAGGCAGTGGGGGAAAAGGCAAAAATCTCATTACTATTTTAAAACATTAATTATATGTTGGAAATGATAGTATTTGGGACATGCTGGTTACACAGAGTGTATTATTACAGTCAGTCGCCCAGGTTCCTTTTACTTCGCTTGGGCTGATGAGGCAGCGCACGAGGGGTTTTCTGAGGTGATGGGAATATTCCCTATCTCATCTCCACGGGGGTGTGAGTTACCTGCATGTCTACAACTGTCAAAACTCATCAGACAGTACAATTAAGATCTGTGAATTTCAATGTATGTAAATTATATATCAAAGAAGAAATTACACATTTAAAAAGGCAAGCGCTAGTTACGGCTCCTTTTAAAAAAGGCAAAGCCCCGGGGCAGCTGGGGGAGCACCTATGGGGTAAGGCCTACCCTATGGGGCCAACCCCAATACTGTCTCCTTCAGGAGGCTCTAATGTATTGCAATGGACTAGACAGCCCTGTCTATGTCTATCAGGGTAAGGATGAAGACATGGGCCAGGAATAGGACGAGGATTTCGCGCTAGTATAGGGCAAGTGCTGGGGTGCACAGAGGTTATACGGCTGTGCACACCCCGGCTTCACTGACTGACTGCCAGTGCACCCCCAAGTATGGTGCTTCCCTAATGTGTACCAGAAACCACAGAAAAGGGGAGCCCAGTCCAGGACAGGGGAGACTAGGGACTTCAGAAACCCATTCTGGCTTCCAGCCTGGCATACGAGGCAGTTGTAAAGCAGACACTGAAGAGCATAGTGTGCCAAACAGCGCAGATCTGTGCTGCCCCCTGCCAGGAGCACTGAAGAAGTCCCAGTACGTTCAGGCAGGGAAGGGTCTGGGATATTCCCGCGGAGACAGACACACGATGGGCCAGGGGCCAGCGGGTGCTTTAGGAGCTATGTTCTCCACAAGAAGAGCCCACTAATCTAAGATGAAGTAGGAAGAAAGGACAGGGAATCTGGGGTCAGACACCTCAGGTCCCTAGAACCAAGCATGACCAAACAGAGTCCTGAACAGTCACCCTGCAAGGCTGCTGTAGCACTTTTGTAAGACCAAGGGTCTCCATTACTTAGCATCCTCCGGGAGCGGTATACACTTTGGACATAGGTGACGGAACATTTGTGCAGACCGCTGATAGCAGGAAGGGATTTAGCAGGAACCCCTTGGGATCCAAAGAGATGGGTAAGTCAAGTGATGAAGTCAAAGGTACCAAGATACAAATAAAGTCTTGTCTTCCAAAGTGCTCACAACCCAGAGTCAGGAGGTTGGGAACCCAGGTGAGCCCTTGATGTTCTGGGCCGCAGTCTCTCTACCTGCGAAGTCAGCAGTGCGTACATGCAGAAGTGATTCTTAAATCACCAGCAACCTCTGTCAAGCAAAGTACAGGCACTACCATCACCAGGCAATGACTCCACATAGGCCTTGTTTTGGCCAGACGGCCCCAGACTGTAGCTGGCTCATCGGGCCTGATGTGACCCTTTAGTCACCTGACATGAACTGTGGTCCCTCCTGCTAGCATCACTGGAATCTTCACCTTCTCCCCGTCCGCTATGCGCAACATCACCACACCTTGTCAGTAGCACGTCCTTTCAGCAATAAGCCAGGATATACAAAATGTGTGCTCAAGAATGGGGCCTGGTACAACAAAGGGTTGTTTCAATCTCAGATTTGGAAGCCTCGAGTTGGTGTGGCAAGTCTTTCTGTATATGTGTTGCTTTTATTGTTTAGCGAATAAAGAAGCTGCTTTTGGCCAATGGCTTAGCAGAGTGGAGCTAGGCGGGGAAAACTAAACTGAATGCTGGGAGAAAGGAGGCAGAGTCAGGAGATGCTACGTAGCCGCTGCAGGGAACAGATGAGTCGGAACCTTGCAGGTGAGCCACAGTCATGTGGAAATACACAAATTAATAGAAATGGGTTAAATCAAGAAGTAAGATCAAGCCAATGCGAAGCTAGAGCTAATAGGCCAAGCAGTGATTCAATTAATACAGTTTTTGTGTGGTTACTTTGGGGCTGAGTAGCCAGGAACAAACACACAGTCCCCGATAACATCGAGTTATTAGTGACAAGTCGAAGATAGACCACAACCCGGGGGCCTGAGAGAGGCAGAGCGCTGGGCTAGGCTATCCTGAGCTCTGTTCATACTCTGGACCACTGAACATAGTGGGCTGGGTACTCTGCGAAGGGCAGAAGGTGGGCCGTGCTGGTATCTTTGGCCCCGATACCTGAAGGACAGAACTGAGAAGGGCCACAGGACCCCAACCACACTGGCCCACCTTGTGCTGCACCCAACACAGACTATTGTACACCCTGTAATCCTATAAAGAGGCTAAGGACACACCTAGGGCATCAAGGGGAGCTAGGTGCCTGCAGCGTGATACCACCCAGCCTCTGAGTTGAGGCAAAGCACCAGCAGACAGCTGGAAAACCACACAGTAAGCAAGGCTGGCTAGGCCATGCTACAAATAACAGCAACTTGTAGGGGAAGACGTGGGGGACACACAGGCTGGCAGGAGGTCAGGGAATGGTACACACACCAGTGGGGGATAGGCTAGGGGAAGGATATACAAGGCTATACTAAGCAGGACTTTACTCTGGATCTCTATGGCCTTATATATGCCTGGGCTCTTCCCCTCTTGGGGTGCCTGCCTCAGGCTTGTGTCCCAGTGCATGGAGATCCCCCTCTCCATTGACTCAAACCCTTTACACTAAGAGCAGGCATCAGCCACTCATTCTATTCCCCATCCTAGAGATGGGGAAGCTGAGGTCAAGCCAAGACAGGAGCAGAGAGCCTTGACTACACACGTTCACATTCATACCCTGCGGGAGGAAAGCCACACACCCAGCTGGGCTATCTGGGGCAATGCAGGTTCCTGAGAGGGAGAACCAAGAGGTCAGAAAATAAAGAAAGGAAAGAAAGCTGGGGTCAGGAGGTCTTGCACAAGCTGTGTCTTAGGTAGAGCGAGTTTATTAAGAAGTACAACATCTTATATACAGTTTGCAAGGGTAAAATTGGACAGAGTCAGCAGAAAGTTACCGCCCAATGGGACAAAGTCAGCAGGAAACTAATCAAGCAATGTCGTACAAAGGGAACACAGGATGTCTCAAGTGTGTCTCAGACAGAGCACACGGCAGCCTTGGGACTGATAACCAGAGCCCTTTAGAGGACAAGGGTTGGGCTCTCAGGATTCAAAACTGCAGCTTCCCCAAGACCCTGGCCCCAGGCCATCAGTGGTCTTGCCAAGCATGCTCCTGGGTTTAGACAAGGAACTACCTGCTCCATACATCAGGGCCCCAGGAGAAGCCGTGGATAGCCTGGCTCCTGCAGCTCCTCCTCTTATTTTTTAAGGCCAGATGAGTCACTCACATCTGAGTGTCCAAGAGACTCTGATGTTCCGTAAGCCAATAACAGCCTCCTAACATTGTTAAGAGGGTCACTAAACCAAGCAGTCCAAGGGGAAAACTAAAACAAACGAAGGATGTTAAAGGGGTCAAGTCCCCATACGGTAAGTCTTTGGCCAGTTCAGACAGGGGACTGAAGAAACCTAAGTCAATAACTAAACCACTTAATAGTTACGAAAGCTAAGAAACCTAAACCAACATTCTCACAATGTCATATTTCAAGTAAAATATTTTAAATTTTATTCCACTTGTATTTAGATTCATCATCACTTAATGGAGTAACACAGACACAGCTAAAGCCAACATGACATCGAAAAGTTAACTGACAGATAGTTAGCACTGCGTCTCCTAAGTGCAATATCACAGCACAAGAGCATTTAACTTTGCTACTAGGCTTTTTATCTGTATGTTTTTGTGATGCCAGAACTACAAAGGTACTAAAAGTAAGATGACCGCTGGGCGGGCGGTGGTGGTGCACGCCTTTAATCCCAGCACTCAGAGAGAGGTGAAACTGTGAGTTTGAGTCCAGCCTGGTCTACAGAGTGAGTTCCAGGATGGTCAGGGCTACACAGAGAAATCCTGTCTCAAAAAAACAAAAACAAACAACAACAAAAAAAAAAACCCTAAAACCAAAACCAAATGGGTAGTTTGCACTTGTTGGGCAAGAGCTATTGCAGAGGCCGCCACAGACACTATAGCAGTGACTGTGGACTATCTCCCCTCAAACTGTAAGCCAAAATGTGGCCTTCCTCCCCCCTTGTTGCCACAGCAACAGAAAACTGAGTGCTGGGATTACAGGTGTGTGCCGCCAAGCACAGCCTCTTGAACTTATTTAGTAAGCATGCCCTCTGCAGCTGTGTCCTGCCATCTGTCCACGTCAATGGAGAGTGAGTATTCCGGCTCAAGACAGAGCAGCAAGAGCAAGGAGCAGGTAGATGCGACAGGTATATCCAGGTGAGCAAGGTTCCGATGGGCTGGCCTTGAGGAAGCAGCCAGGTTCTGGGGGGGAAACCAAGTGTTCTTGTTTGCTTTCTGCTGCTGTGCTAAACACCAGGACCAAAAGCAACTTGTGGGGTGGGGACTTACTTTAGCTTACAGATTATATATAGGTGGTCATCAAGGGAGGCCAAAGGAGAAACCTGAAGCAGAGACCATGAGGGAATACGGCTCTAGGGAGCGCACATTCAGCTATTTTTGACACAGCAAAGGACCATCTACCCAGGGAAAGGACCATCTACCCAGGGAAAGGACCATCTACCCAGGGATAGCATCACCGACAGTAGGCCGGGCTCTCCGACATCAATCCCTCAGACATGACCACAGGTCAATCTGATGAAGGCAATGTCTCAGATGAGGTTCCCTCTTCTCAGATAGCTCTGGTTTTTGTCAAGTTAACACCTAAGAGCAGGGTCCCTGAGGGTGTTCCTGACCTTACACTGAAGGTGTCTTTCCCTTGCTACTCAACTCTTAATAGGACAATGGCCAGGATTCCTCAGTAAAGTCACCTCAGCCCATCACAGACCTAGAGAGAGACTGTAAATTAAATCTAACAGTCAATGAAATCATCAATATTTAATTTACTCATAGCGGGTGGCAATTTACTTAGCTTAATGGCAGAAATATTGGGGTTTATCAGTCAGTCAAGGGTCTGAGAGGCAGTTGTTTGCCCCCAGGAGTTGGCTATGCCAGGCTTCCAGAGGTTGGCTATCTTGCAGGACCATCCCACGCTGCCCCATGCAGACTCAGGCCGGATGCCAACTTGAGCCTGACTGAAGTCATAGGTGGTCCCTGGGAACCACCTGCCACTCAGGAGTGATGTGGGATTCCCCTCTGTCTGCTATGAATATGCTTTATTACCATTGGTCAGTAAAGAAGCTGTTTCTGCCAATGGCTTAGGAGAGTAAAACCAGGAGGGAAATCTGAACAGAGATAGAGAGAGAAAGTAGGCGGAGTTCAAGGGATGCCATGTAACTGCCGTAAGGAGAAAGACGCCAGTTGCCAGACCTTACTGATAGGTCACAGTGTAATTCACAGCCTAATAGGAATGGGTTAATTTAAGGTGTAAGAGTTAGCTAGAAATATGCTTAAGTTATTGGTCAGTGTTGTAATTAATATAGTTTCTGTGTGATTATTCAGGTCTGGGAGGCCAGGCAACAAGCGAGCAGTCTCTGCCTACAGGAGTACCTGAGATAGGAGTTTCTTGAAGCTCACTTTGGAACAGGAAGTTGATTTTTGTTTTGTTTTTAAAAGAAAGAACTGAGGCGGGAAGGTATTGTCTGGCAGGGACTTCCTCTTCTGGACCTCTGACCTCTGTCATCAGGGTACATGAACTAGGGTGGAGTGCTCTGATTATTCCCAGATGAAGGACTGAGGAATGCTCCCCAGTAAATCACTCACCCACACTCATGGAAGAGAAAGGAGGTGGCTGTTGCTGCAGCGGTCCACGACAATCGTTGTCTCAGCCTGCTTTCTGGTCTTGGGAACCATAGCTGGTGGCCACCACTCACATGACAGTCCCACGGCCAGACACCACCCTCCTCAGGTACTCTATGTACAGCCTCCTGCGCATTTCTTCACCCCTGCACCTCTGGACACCCTCCCAAGTCTTCATGCCATGGTGCCTCCTGCTGACTCTATTGCAGTGCTGGCCTCTGTAGAAGGACCAGTTCCCAGGTCCATGGCAACCCAGCAGTTTGGGGTCAGCTCCTTGGGAACATGCTGCTTGCATTCGCTTCTCGCAACCCTTAGGAAGCAAGGGCATCAGCTCCACATTCACCTTTGAGGGAGAAGCGTGTTTGTGCAGAAGGCCTGGTGCATCATGTCTGCTCCCGAATCCAAAGCGCACTTTCAAAAGGACTCTAGACTGGAGTTTAAATAATGCATGTGCTCGGGATTCTGCTCCTGTTTTCGTCAGCTGCTTTTCCATGCCTGAGTTTTCCCAGGCTTGGCTTTCTGTTCTATGTGTTCACTCTTCCCAACTTCCCTGGCACAGTGACCTCTCTTGTACAAACAGGCAGGGGCCCCTCCAGGATCCCGCCAGAGGCCTCATCACGTGCATGGGTTTCTCCCAAAGCCTTGGAATCCTTTCCTGCACTCAGAGACCTGTTTTGTTTTCTGAGTGTAACTCCTTATGTTAGGGGAGCATCTGGCCTGGGCCTCGCTGAGAAATGCAAAGGGAAAAGCACTCCCAAGGAGCACTCCCAAGGAGCACCGCAAGATCATAAACAGAACTAGGCTGGAAGTTGCATCCTCCACACTCTGGTGCACAGTGCAGATGGCTTCTGCTTTGGGAGCTGCTGGTGGGGTGGGGGTGGGGCATACACTATCGTCTTTCATAACTGACCGTGCATTCACTCTCCCCAGACGCCGAGGGTCCCAGGAAACCCTGCATTCTCAGACATCAACAGTCATGAATTTTGCTGTGCCCTTTGCTAGAGACAGCCCCTCTTCTTCATGCTGCACTCTGCAGTTTCTTCCCATTTTCCCAGCTTCCACTGCCAATTGGTCCACATCGCTGAGGCTAGAGATCTCAGACCCTCCTGTGGCTGGTGGGTGCTTAATTCTCCATCACACACCTTTCTCGCCCTGGCTCCTAGCTCTGATTTCCTGGATGCATCTCTCTGCCTGATTCCTTGGAGGATCCGATTTTGGAACTCTTCCTGCAGCCCTTGCCTCCTGGGCCCTTTGTGGCACAGCACTGGCTGTCAGGGAGAAAAGCTCAACCTGCACACTGTGGTGGTTTGAATGAAAATGGCCCCCATAGGTTCCAGGGTTTGAATACTTAGGCCCTTGCACACTGTGGTGGTTTGAACGGGAATGGCCCTCATAGGCATCTATGTTTGAATGCTTAGGCCCTAGTTAGTGGAACTGTTTGGGAAGGATTAGGAGGTGTGGCCTTGTTGGAGAAGGTGTGTCACTGGGGGCAGGTGCTGAGGCTTCAAAAGCTTGAGCCATTCCCAGGTAGCTCTCTTTCCACCTCAGGCTTGGGGATCAAAATGTAAGCTCTCAGCTACTGCTCTGGTGGCATGCCTGCCTGCCTGCCTGCCTGCTCACTACACGGGGTTTATACTAGAGAGAGCAGGCTATCCCCCTGCTCAGGGGAGTATCTAATACCATGCACTGCGTCTCACCAGTGTGTGTTGACTTTCCTGAGCCAGTGGAATGGACCCCCATGGGTCACCCACACTGTCCACTGCATATTGCATCAGGCAGAGGCAGCGTGGAGCTGCTTGGACTCAGGCTCTTGGGAGCTCCCCGACTGGAGGATGGCTGGTCTTGGGAGAGCCCTTGCAGAAAACACTAATGAGAGATAAAAGCTTGGCTTTGAAATTCAAATTCCTCTGCTCTTCCTCCCTTCTTGCAGACACCATGATCTAACTTGTCTTGCCCAGGCCCGCAGCTTTGATGTCCTAATGAAGATATAGAGGGGGATTAAGAACTCGTCAGCTTGACTTTGGGGAAAATGGATAATGAATTCCATTCTAAACACTTCCTTCAGGTGAAGAGAAAGCCTTGAAAAGCCATATGCCAAAAATAAAACAAAACAAAAAAATATCCTCACATAAGTACATCGGGAAGCTGTGCACCAGGCAACCCAAAACCTCACTCTGTCAGTCAACAAATACCGTCTTCACCCTCCATCCTAGCAGAGCTGACCTTCTGGGACAAATACAACACTACCCTCGTCCTTCCCCAAGCATTCTCATTCTCTCTCTCTCTCTCTCTCTCTCTCTCTCTCTCTCTCTCTCTCTCTCTTTGTGTGTGTGTTTGTGTGTGTGTGTGTGTGTGTGAGAGAGAGAGGGGGGGGTACCAATTGGGCCCTATTACTGGTACCTGGTAGACCAAAGTGTGGGAAATGAGGAAAAAGAAAGAAACAAGAGGGAGGAAGAAAGGGGCAGGCAGGACACACCCACCTCACTAAGCTTGTTGTTCTCAGCCAGCTCAACACCAGATGAATGCCACTATAACAAGCCTATTCCAGCGAAGACTCTCAGTTTGTTGCTAGGGTTGGTGCCAACCTGACTGGCTCATCACAGTCACCACGGCCTTCAGGAGTCTGGGAACCTGACATTAGGGCAGACCCTGGAGGCTGTATTCATATGGGACCAGGGCTGGTCGCCATACTGTCCACATAGACAAAGAAGACTCCTTAAGTCACTACCCACAAAGAGGAGAAAGCTGGGAAAAGTGAAGCCCAGTGGCTCTTCCTAGATCCAGAGAACAGAGGGCACAGAGCAAATCTCCAGATTAGAGAGAACAGTGTCCTAAATCTCAGCTTGCTGCGGACAGAGGCCTCTCAAGCCAAGAACTGACTATGTAAGGTCTTATTAGGAAAGTGCTGGAAGCTGCATACACTAGTTTGAGATAAAGCTTCCCAGGGAAAAGCCTGAGTTCACCTCCAGAAATGCCACTAGGGCAGTGGTTCTCAACCTGTGAGTCACAATCCCTGCGGATGAAGAAGGACCCTGTCACAGGGGTCGCCTAAGACCATCAGACAACACAGATATTCACAGTATGATTCATAACAGTAGCAAAATTATAGCTATGAAGTAGCAATAAAACTAATTTTATGGCTGGGGGTCACCACAACATAAGGAACTGCATAAAAGGGTCACAGCATGAGGAAGGCTGAGAACCAAAGCCCTGGAGTCTCAAAGTGAAGACCAGCGAGAACAAGACAGCTCGGTGACTAAAAGCACTTACTGCCAAGCCCTAGGACTTACATTTGACCCCCAGAGCCCACACAGCAGAGGAGAAGAACCCACATAGAAGGAGAGAACCAATTCCCTCAAGTCGCCCTCTGACCTCCACATGCACATACCCCCCAGACAAATAAATAAATGTAAAAAAAAAAAAGAAGTGAAGATTGGAGAAAAATCCTCTCATGCTTAGGAGAAGAGGGAGCAACTATTCTAAAATACGCTAATACACATGAAGCACCGACTGCACACACTAACACATACAGAGCCCCTATGGTGTTCCTAGTTGTAATAAAGCACCATAGGTGGTACAGTGAGAACCCAAGGGAGGAAAACGTGTGGCTCCTGCCCCCAGAAGCTGGGTAACGAGCCAAGGAAGACCTAGTCTGTCACTGTAAAGTCTGAACTATATCAAACCAGTTCTTAAGCAACCCACAGGACTGACCTAGTTCGAGTGAGCAGAGTCAAGGCAGGGTGGATACGTTTTAACACTGATACACCCACACCTGGAGCTGGCTCGGGCTGACCCCTCTTCCTATCCCCTCAGAAGCACCAAGAGCACCGGGGAGACAGACAATACAAGCCTGCCATTCTTTGCCCAGAGGGTTTTGTGAGACACCATAATAATGGACAGAGGCAAGGAAAAATGACCTGTACAGCCAGATTTTGGTGTGGTATGATGTATCTTCACAGAAGCTACTGATGTGCCTGTGTGCTGGTACCACACTGTGCAAGGTCCTACACTCAGACATGATGTTCTATTTCAGTGTTAGACATGCTCAGGTGCCAAAGCCTGGTACCAGTGCTAGAGGATAGGGCCCGGTGCTGCACTGCGTGCAAATCAAGCGAGAACCAGAGAGAGGAGACAGCCGTGCAGACGGCAGGCATCCATCTCCCTGCCGTGCTAGGTTTGCTGTTCAAATCAGAGTTGCTGCGTGTGAACGTGAATTAGATTTAATAAGCCCTGGGTGGCGGGTGGCGATGTAGACATATCAGCAAATAGCAGAGCATTCTCTGTTATTGAAAGTTTCGCTCATATAACATTGCTCAACGCCCAATCATTGAACGAGTAAATCAAAATGAAACATGAATTAACAAATGAATGTTGTCGGATTTAAAGCCCAGAATTCTGTCCGCCTCTCCCTTTCCCAGCATGAAGCCACAGCCTGCCGAACTCTCTGGAGAACTGATCCTCATCTCCATCTCCTACCCTATTCACACCTCCTCCCCCAGGCTCCCCACATCCTCAGCCCTGGGCCTTTAGGAGTGCAGAGAATCTTCCAAAAGCCCACCCTGTGCACCAACCCCATCTTTTCGAGGGACGGAGGTCACAGTCCTACATTAGGACACTTCAGCTCTCTCCAGCAGCTC
This sequence comes from Myodes glareolus, assembly GCF_982192425.1. Lineage (NCBI taxonomy): Eukaryota > Metazoa > Chordata > Mammalia > Rodentia > Cricetidae > Myodes > Myodes glareolus. The sequence goes on from NC_142044.1 coordinate 47,097,332, forward strand.
AGCCCCTTCAGGGGAGTCTAGCCTAAAGGACAGCAGCACCTGGCTGACCTTGGCAGCCACTTGTGGAGCAGGCACTGGCTCATCACTAGCACAACTGCCCGCTCCTGTCTCTACCCACAGTCCACCTGGAAAGTGTGTGACACTGGAGGCCAACACTCAGGACTGACCAGGTGCCTTCCTGTCCTGCTTACACTCATCCCATGCTCCCCCATTCTTCATCCCTTCCCCCTGACAGCAGAAAGGCTTTACGAATACCAGCTCTGAGCAGAAGCTGGGCTCTGTGGCAGAGACTCCCAAAGGAAGCTGAGTCGCTGTCCGTTCTCCTGAACCGGAACCCAAACACAGAGGAACTGCCAATTGCCCCAGAACTGTCCGTGGTGCTAAACTAACTCAGACCAAAAGCAGTTCTGGCACTGTCCGTGGTGCTGATCGATCAGGGCCCAACTTGGGGCACTTCTACCTATGGCTGCCAGGCTCCGTTCCTAGCTTACCCAGGAGAGGGAGCGTATCCATTTTCCTTTGTGTCTAGATTTTTAGTTTGATTAAAGACAAAACTTAAAAGTATGCTGTTTATGACACTCCAAGGAGAAAGGGCAAATTACAGAGTATACTGCAGCTGATACAGCTGACTTCACAAACTGGTCTTCCACCTTGTCTCTGAAACCTGCACGGGCTTCCTCAGGAAGTCTCATTCCTCAGGTGTCTGAGTCTAGATGCCACACACCTGACTCTCACCCTGAGCATAGATGCCCACATCTGCATGCTCTATAAATGTATACACATTCTATTTCATACTGAAGATCAGAATGATAAAATGCCCAACATTTGAAAAGTAACAATGTCCAGAGTTTCAGAACAAGAGGCCAGTGATGCAGCCTTCATCTTCAAGGTATGGAAGCTCTCTGGAGTCATAGGTGTGAGTTCACTGAAAAGTTCAAGAGACTGGAGTCTGATGTCACAGGCAATGGCAGCCACAAGAGACAACTCATGCACGAAAAGTGGAACATGGCCACACTGGCCCACACTGACCCTCACCAATTCACACTGACCCACACTGACCCTCACCAGTTCTCACTGGTCCACACTGACTCACACCAGTTCACACTGGCCTACACTGACTCACAATGACCCACAATGACCCACACTGGTTCACACTGGCCCACACTGACCCATACCAGTTCACACTGGCCCACACTGACCCACATTGACCCACACCACTTCACACTGTCCCACACTGACTCACAATGGCCTACAATTACTCACACTAGTTAGCACTGGATCACACCAGTTCACACTGGCCCACACTGATTCACAATGGCCCACAATGACCCACACTGGTTCACACTGACCCACAATGGCCCACACCAGTTCACATTGACCCACACTGACTCACAATGGCCCACAATGACCCACACCAGTTCACACTGGTCCACACTGACCCACAATGGCCCACACCAGTTCACATTGACCCACACTGACTGGCTGTATCCATTCCCCACTTTTATTCCATCCAGGTCCCAGCCTGTTACATGGCACTTACCCATGTGGAAGTTTCTTCCTGACTTGTTGCCCCAAATATAAATCCACTCTGGATACAGCCAGAGTTAGGGTTTCTATTGCCATGTAGAGACATCATGACCATGGTACCTCTTCTAGGGGAAAACATCTCACTGGGGCTAGCTTATAGTTTCTGAGGTTTTGTCCGTCAACATTATGGCAAGAAGCATGGTGGCATGCAGGCAGACCTGGTGCTGGAAAAGGAACTCAGAGTTCTACATCTACATCTCGCTCTGCAGGTAACAGGAAGTGAACTGCACCACTGGGCAAGGCTTAAGCATATATGAGACCTCAAAACCCAGTGACACACTTCCTCCAACAAGGCCGCATCTCCTAATAGTGCCGCTACGACCAAGCATTCAAACACATGAGTCTATGGGGGCTATACCTGTTCAAACCACCACAGTCACAAGCACACCCAGAGGTGTGCTTCCCCCCCTTAGGTGACTCTCAATCCACTCAAGCTGACAATTGAGATTACCATCACAGCTTCTAAAACCCCTCTTAGTGAAATGGTGTAAAAACTGCACACCATTTGCCTTTTACAAACACACCATTAAGTGGCATTTAGCACACACACAATGTTGAGCAATCATGTCCTCTCCCTAGCCTCTGAAAGGGGGACTTGATGCCTCCTCTCTGCAGGAAATTAGGAGTCCTGGTATTGGAAGTTGGAAGTTACGGGGTCCTCTTCATCCTTGTTTGGGGTCATGGCCACACCTCGCTGATGTAAATTAATATGTGAAAATGTGATCATGCAGCTCCTAGGTTGACCCAGATATATATATTCAGCACCACCACACATCTAACAAATGTGACCTCAGGCCAGGCCTGTGCTAAGAGACACGGCACAAACCTCTTCTTAGGAGGCAGCCTTCAGTGCACATGAGCAATAGGGTTTGGCAGGGTCTGTGCTACGATAAAGGTCTGCGGAGACATGAGAGCAAGCTGGGGAAAGGCAGTGAGTACCACGCTGGCTGTACAGGCATGAGGACCTGAGTTCAGATCCCCAGCACACTCAGACAGCTGGACACAGTGATGTGTGTCTGGCAAGACAGGACAGGTGGAGAGGGAATCCCCACAGGTCACAGGCCAGTCAGCCTAGCGGACAAAGTAACAAGTAAGAGATCCCATCTCAAACAAGGTGGGAGATGAGAACCAATGCTTACAGCTGTCCTCTGACCTCCACATGTGTACCATGCACTCCCATGCGAGCTCACAACACGCACATGCGCGCACACACACACACACACACACACACACACACACACACAAAGATGAGAGAGAGAGGGAGAGAGTGCAGAGGGTACAAAAGATGCCCCCATCACTGATGGTGTTAATTCAGGGCAGTTTGGTAGCTGGGGGTTCTGCAGGCATCCCCCCCCTGTCTCCTTAAGTACCATGGAGTCACTTTACATATAACTATAAAGTGTGCACCTGAGTCTCCCCAACGTGACTAATTAGCTTTTACTCAGTCTTGACCATAATTGGTCCAGGGTCGGACACCCCAGGGAACTGAGACACTTCACAAGGGGACTGTGCCCTCTCAGGTTAACCCGGGACCAAGAACCAACATCTGCCACCCCGCGCTGAGCTCCGAGTCATCAGCATGGCTAATTAGCACTAATTGTAATATCGTTTCTGTCTTGTGGCTAATACATTTAGACTTGCTAATCAAATCAAACCATTCCACCTTGCCTCCTGCCTTCGAATAAACATTTCTGCAGAACGAGAAATAAATAACTCCCAAGCTTTGTTGGCTTCTCTGGAGCTGCCGTCTGCAGGCATGAATGAGGGTGGGGGTAGGGGCCGAGGAAAGGGTCTGTTTGTCTCTGGGACTAAAGGCATGAAAGAAACCGGAGAAAGACCAGGCTTGGTTGTCCAATCAGTCTGAGAAAGAGAGAAGGAAAGTAAGAGAGACCTGGAAGAGAGATGGAGGGAGAGAAGGAAAGAGGAGGGAGGGAGGGAAGAGAGAGTGGGTTGAGGAGCTGGTCTCTCCTGTCCCTTTAACAAACCTTCCCTGTGTCACTCCCAGCGCCCTAGGAGACACTTCTCAAGCAGCCTCCTCAAGGCTGGGAGGCCCTGGCAAACTTCCCTCATCTCACCAAGATGCTATACAGAGACCTGCCTCCGCTTTAGCTCTGAACTTGCCGATGGCAGGCCCTAGGCCTCCAGATCTGGACTTGCCCAGCACCTTATCCAGCGCCTGGCGTCCTGTTAGTGTGCACACACAATCTCTGGAGCCATGAACACACAGTCTTAGGCGAATATTGCAGAGGAGGAAACCAAGAACAAGACACCAGGTGAGTACACAGCGGTCCTGATGGTACAGAGTGGGCCGGGCTCAGACCGAGTCTCCGCCAGGCCTACACCCGTGCTCCTTCTGGAGGGAGGGAGGACTGCCGCCATCCCCGTCATCCCCGGGGCCACACAGAACACTCCTCCAGGGAGCAACGGGAAAAGAGAGCTGATGGCAGCAGTACCTAGGGCACTCCGCTCAAGGACAGGGGGATTGATTCTGAGAATTCTGGGGGAAAAAAGATTGACAAAAGGGTGGACCACAAATGAGATTTAGTGTAAATGCACCGGTTACCATGGCAACCCTGCTGCGGCAATGACTCGCCTCACACACTACCCCACTGCCCAGGCCAGGCTGTGCTGCCCTGGGGACTTCGGGACTCCCACATGGCACCTGGTAAATGCCAACTCCCCGATCACCATTCTAGAGGGAGCAGGAATGTGGCCTTAACCTGGTTCTCACCTGGTTCAGCCAGGTGTGACAGACCACGGTCCCTCTCCACTTTGAGCCTGTGGTTCAGCCCAGAGAGACACCCAACACACACACACACACACACACACACACATCACTCTGAGCAGTGTCTGGCCATCGTCCAATCTCATGGCAAAAGGGAGCAAATGATGGACAACAGGACAGTGAAAAGGAGATGAGAACAAGCTCTGGGCACCAACTGTAGGCACAGGTCACCATCACCTTCCTCCGCAAGCCCTCAACACTGATAATGCTAAACCCATTTTACAGATGAGGAAGCCGAGGCTGGAAAGTTTAATTATATTAAGAGCGTGCAGGGCTGCCAGCCAAGTCTGGACTCACCAAGCCCATGTCTTCCTAACTCCTCCACAGGACCACACAGTTTGGCTTGTCCTGCAAGGCTCCCTCATCCAGCAACTCATGGCTACTTGCCCAGCAACGACCACAGGGTCCATGGACAAACTTAGACAGGGAAAGGCATCCCACATCAGAGGAGGTTGTCGATTGTCATTAACTTCAGGTTTTGTTTCTGGGAATTATTGCTAGCAGGGTTTATAGAAGGCATTGGAAATTGGGGTTTTCATGTGGAGATCACTGCTTGCTTATTAAGTGGCTCATTAGAGGTAAGTTACAGAGTAGCAGGATTTCGTGAGGATGGAGGCTCCTGGGGCTAAGGGGAGAATCCGAGAATGAGACGGCACCCACACTGTGATGGATTGGAGCCAGCAGCACCATGAGACAATGCTCCAGAGGAAAACATCAGTCTGGGTTTGGATGGAAATGTATGCACAGGGAAATGGGGTGAGAATGGTTCTTAATAATCTACAAAGGGAGAGGGATTAGACTTCCCACGCCCAGCAGTGGGCTGCAAAACTAGACAGCACTGGTGGCTGTCAGGGAAATCTGGCCATCCCTAGGCCCTGGGCTCAGGGCACTCACTGGTGCAGGCAGCGGGCTGCAGTGTGAACATGCACACACTGTAAAGGCTCCTTAGTGGAACCTGAGCACAGAATGAGAGAAGAAGCCCCTCTTCAGAGCCAGCGGGCAAGCCTGGAAGAGCACGCACAGGAGTGCATCATGGAGTAGGGAGAGAGCCCTGACAGATAATCTTCTCTCTCTCTCTCCCTCTCTATCTCTCATGTATGTGTCTGTCAGTCTATCTGTCTGTCTGTGCTACTGAGGATTGGACAATGGGGGCCCCACTCATGCTAGACAAGTCTCTATCATCACTAAGCTACTCAGACCTTTTGTGTATAAATCTTTAAACTTTGTTCTTGGATGAAATGTTCTAAAATCTAGCCTAAAATAACCCAACATGGACAAACAGAAACATTCAAACAGCAACCACTTGAGATCAACCTGGAACCACGTTTCCCTCCTGCTATGGAGCCATGGAATAAATCAAGTACAGTTAGGGGGCTGGTACTTGCCACCACACTGGACAACTTCAGTTTAATTCCCACACGGTGGAAAGAGTGAGTCAACTCCCACAAACTGTCCTGTGAGCTCCGCACACAAACCATGGCACACTCACAGACACACAATCGATGCTTTTATACAATGTAATCAAGTATAGCCCAAATTATTATGTGTCTAGCTTTGCCATACAACACCTGTGGCTTTGCCAGAGTCTAGGGATAGAAATGCACCAGCTAAAAGAACACACTGAATTGTACCAACAGAATAAAATTGATCAAAATTCAAGTTTTTAGAAATTTGTCATTCAAATGTCCCAGGCTGTTTAACGAATAAATTACAAAGATAACAGGCATGGGAGTGGTTCAGACCTCAGCAAGAGCACTCGCTGCACAAGCGTGCGGACCTGAGTTCAGATCCCTAGCACTCGTGTAAAAAGCCAGGTATGACCCCGCTCACATACATACACTTGCTACCTCAGTGCTGGGGTCGGGTAGAGACTGGAGGATTGGGAGAGCTCACTGGCCGGAAGGCCTAGCTGAAAAATGAGCCCCTGGTTCAGAGTGAGACACCGACAGCCTCTGGCCTCCAAGATCACATTAATGGCTACATACCCACTACACACAAGTTCATTCATGCATACACATCACATACATGTACATATATTACACACATCACATACGTGAACACACAAAATGAAAAAGAAAGGACAGAGCAGATAAGGGACCTTGGGTTAAGAGAGATCTGAAAACATCCAGTTGTTTAATAGGATCAGACTGAAGTATCAGGTCTAGAAACATACTTTCAGGTGAGAAAACACCTAGAAAGTTCAAGAAAAGCGGTTAATAAAAAAAGACAGGACAATTTCTTCAGAAGTGGCTGGAGGTCATTTTGTGGGAGGGTTTGAGTGTTGCTGACAGAGTCCAGTTCTTGGCATAGGTGGTGTTTCTAGGATGACTCATTAGGCCACACACCGCTTGTATGGTATTCTGCACCTAGGAGTTAGCTTACAATAGAAAGAATATTTTTAACTTGTAAAAAGAAAAATCTAGTGTAGCCCTGAGCTATGATAAAATACTACCATTGGCATGGGCCTTGGAGCTTGTGAAACTATTGCTGTCTCTATTCTACAGGCAGGAAACTGAGGTTCAGGAGGGTTCCACGCCTTGCATACGCGGGGGAGGAACTCCAAGTTCTAGACCTGAGCCAGTGATGGCTGTTCTTGGCTGCCAACTTGACTACATCTGGAATGAACTAAAAACCAAGCAGCTGGGCACACCTGTGAGGGATTTTTTTTCTTAATTAAATCATTAGAAGTAGGAAAATACACTTCTGGTCTGGATCTTTGAGGTGGGAAGATCCACCCTAAATCTGGGCCTCACCTGCTGCCAGCTCTCACTGACAAGTGCATTCTTTCACCGGGAATGAGAGCCTACTTTGTCAGGACTACGGCATGTGCTGAGGACCATCGGAGACACTCAGCTTCATGAACTGAACAACTGTTGGATTCCTGGACCTTCCCTTGGCAGACAGCCATTGTTGCACTAGCTGGACCACAGCCGGTAAGTCATTCTAATACTCTCCCTTTCTATATATAGAGAGACTCATTCTATCAGTCTGTTCCTCTAGAGAACCCTGGCTAACACAGGGCTCCTAATCTGGGAATCTCCTCAGTCATTCCCTAACACTAGTAAACCATGACAGTGTCATACTAATCATCTCTCCATAATTATTATCACCATCATCACTATCATTACCACAACCATCATCTCCCATCACTCATCACCACCACACCATCCTCTCCATCAGTCTCATCACCATTGATATCACCATCATCCCCACCATCAGCATCATCCCCATAGCCATTACCATGATTAGCATCATCACTATTTCCATCAATCATCACCGTCGTCACCACCTCCATTAATCATCTCTATCACCACCAGCATATCATTATCATCTCTATCAGCCATCATCATCACCTCCCATCCATTATGCCATCATCATCACCCCCATCACTACCATCCTCATCCGTCCTCACTTGATCAGAATCACTATCATCTCTTTCATCACAATAATCACTACTGCCAACCTCCCAAGAAGAAGAGGACCAACGAGGTTCAAGAAGCAGGGCCATCTATACCTTTCCACTTTTCCAGTGTAATGGGCAAGGATCTACCCTAACCAGAGTTGGAGTTCTCAAACTTCAGAGGTGTCAAATCTTGTGGGTGCACCTAGTGGTGAATCTGGAGAGACCTCCTTTGGACGGGGAGACACCAGGCACTTACTTGTAGGTAGATAGATGCAGGCAGCCAAGGGTCTGTTGTGATGGAAGGGTGGTGGCAATGCTGAGGGACCTGCGTGAAGCCTTCATCCTGGTCATGGAGAGCATGCCTCAGTGGAAGATCTATGGCCACATGTTCTTAGGAGTGATGGTGGCATTCCCAGCATGCCTTGCACTTGCTTACGAGTACCAACATTTTGTTCCATGATTTATCAACTTAATCGGCAGAGTGGGAGAAATGTTTATCCCGTTGTTTCCTCACGGAGGGCTTTAGTTTTTCAGAAATCACATGAAGATACACCCTATCGCTGATACTTCTGTTTAGAACCTCAGCATTGCCCATGGCCACCAATGGAACTACAGGCATAGGCGGAAGAGGGACAGACAAACTCTCAGCACCCGAGACACCGAGCTGGGATACGCTGTGGCCGTCAGATGACAAGGGATGACAAGGGAGGCACATGTTTGCTCAAGGGCTTACACAGACTGTGGGGCAATCGATGTTCCAGTTCCCTTGTCATTAGCTCAGCGGGGCTTTTATGGGATTTCCCTCTGGAAGCACAGCACGCTTCCCTGCTAGGCGTCAGTCCCGGGGAGGTCAGGAATTGTAAAGCTTTTGCTTCTCCTTGACACAGACACACACAACAGCATTGTCTCCACAAGGGCATCAGAACAGCAATGGCAGTTCCCAAAGTCCTTCCCCTAGCACCAAGGCTGTGCTGCCATTTGGAAGTGCACTTCTTTCCGTCACTGACAGGACACCAAAGCTCCAAGCATGATTTGCCATCCCGAGGCAAAGTTAAGATGCCTCCAGCACCCAGTGTTTAAGCCACTGGCATAAAAGACTTCAGTGAAGCTTCTCTGCTAGTGCTGAGACTCACATTTCCTCACAGAGCTGCTTAGGGCAGGGGCTGTCACTGCCTTTACCAACACAACCACCAGCAGCACCACTACCATGAGCACAACCACTCACATTCTAGTCACTGTTACGCTGCCATGGTTATCACCAGAAAAGCACTGCCATAGTCCCCACCATCCTTGTTATCACCACTATAATCACCACTATGGTCACCAGCATCATCATAGTCATCAGCATCAGCATGGGCACCATCACTACCGTGGTCACCATCACCATCACCATCATGGTCACCATCACCATCATGATCACCATCACCATCACCATCATGGTCACCATCACCATCATGGTCACCATCACCATCATGGTCACCATCACTACCATGGTCACCATTACCATGATGGTCACCATCACTAGCATCATGATCACCACTACCATACAATCCAGTCCAGATGAACCTAGAATTATTTTCATGAGAATATGAGGATCTAGGATCTGGATCTTCATGAACCCAAGTGGGGCCAACATTTTGGATGAAAGTTCAGTGACCCCTCAGGTGACTGGTGCACCTGACAAGTGGCCAACAGTGTGACAGGAGACGTTGCTGAAGAATCCGGGGCCAGACTATGAAAGACCCCACTGCAACCACCTCCTGGGTTTCATTCCCTCTGAACTAGACCCAACTGCCTTCCCATGAAGGCCGAGAGCAGGTGTGTGGGGCTCCAGATGCCCACTGAGCCTCCAGCAGTGCACCCAGGTGAGGGGTCAGGCAAGCATCAGGACCATCTGCCATCGGCAACAGAGTTGGTGAGAGCATCTGGCATGTAAAGGTCAAACTTGGGAATAAACAATGCTGGTGGCAACACAGAGGACAGATGCCGGGAGAAAGAAATATTTAGGGGATAAAGTTGGCGCGATGAAAATACGGGGCTGGTGTGAGAAAGAAGGGTCAGTGGGAACCCAAGGTGACAGCAACAGCAGAGGGTGACTCACAGCCAGACGTGAGCAGAGACCACGCCGCTCCAGAAGCCACGTGAGCCAGGCTCTAACCACCATCACGTGTCCTTCTACCTCCAGCCCTACAAGGCACTTGATCCATTTCAGACTGAGGACACAGAGGCCTCACCAGGTTCAAGAGCAAGCTCAAGGGTTGGAGGATGGAATCTAAGAACTGGTGCCATGGAGAACTGTCAAGGCTCTGGGTGTGAACAAGGAAGCTCCAGGTCCGGATCCCCAAGCACACATGGTCACCATCTCTGTCATTGCCCCAGTCTTCTCCCAATCACAGAAGAAAAGAAACGCCTGAAGATGTATCGGCAGTGTGTCCGCAGAGCCTCTATGGGGTTCCGGTGATATGCAGGGATGTCATCCCCAGACTCTGCTTCTAAATAAGTTTCACAAACTCTGGCCAATATCCTTTGGTGATATTTTGTTTGTGCTTTCACAAATAAAGCTTGCCTGAAGATCAGAGTACGGAGCTAGCCACACTAGTTAGCCATAGAGGCCAGCCGATGGTGGCACACACCTCTAATCCCAGCGCTGTGTGTTCAAGGCCACCCTGGGCTATGTGAGATTTAATCAGTCTAAAAGAGAAACAGAGCCAAGTGGTGGTGGTTCACACCTTTAAGCCCCGCACTAGGGAGGTGCAGGTGGGAAGTGATGTGGCTGGGCAGAGAGAGGAATGTAAGGTGAGAGGAGACAGGAGCTCAGGATTCAGTCTGAGGACTTGTAGAGACAGGATATCCCATTCAGACTGAGGATTTAGTAGAGGTAAAAATTAGTGGCTGACTGATCTGCTTCTCTGACTGTCAGGCAAGCTTTATTTGTGAAAGTACAAATAAACATCACCACAGCTCCTGCCTGGTCATTCCCACCACTTGGCTCCTTCTGTGACAGGGAACTCACACCTCCCCTCCAGTCCTAGATGAGTCTGACCTGAGAGGACCCACCTTTTCCTGAAGTTGGTAGAACCTATTCTTCCATCTTTTATGGGCTATGGACTGATGGTGGGTGGAGAGAGGGAAGCAGGTGGGGGTGGGGAGGCTCACCAGCCCTCAACCTTGGCATTTTACTCACGAAATGAAATGTTCCAATGGGTTAGCACATGGGATGGTGCCCGCCCCCTCAAGATGCTGCTACACAAATGTTACTGTCTTAGTGAATGAGAGGGGTCGGGGGACCCAATCACCCGTCCCTCTGACGGTCAGACAAGTCGGGGAGGAAGAAACAAACCACATAACAGAAGGTCTAAACAAACACCATAGCTACTCTACACCTTGAGCACCACATTCTCAATGTCAGTGTGGACATTCAGTGGAATGTCATGGGACTGTCATTAGACCTCAGTGCACACGGAAGAAGTAAGTCTATGTCCACATGCCCCCAAGGGAAAGACTTGCTAGGAGCTGAGGGACCCAATCAGGAGATACCCACTCCCTGTCAGACAATGATATCAAAGTCATGATTCCCTTGATCACAAACAACACTGAGTCTGATGGGCGGTGACCACGGCTGGCCTCCATCTCCGGAGAGCAACCAAGTAGCACTCAGCTTCTCTCAGGACCTCTGCCCCGCTGAGTGTGTCTGGGAGGAGAAACAAAGTATATCCTGGCACCCCACTTCTGGAACACCATGTCGTGCACAAACGTGTGCACACACACGTGCACAGTCACACCATACACACCCCTCCCCAAAAGGAAATATTTACACACCACATTCTCAGCAGCATCTGTCACAAGTGTCCAAAAGAGGAAGGAAACCCAGTGCCACTGATGACAACCCTAAAGGTCTGTCCCAGAGAAATGATTACTCTGCCTTTAAAAAGAAGGAAATTGCCAGGCACACACCTTTAATCCCAGCACTCAGAAGACAGAGACAAGCGGATCTCTACAAGTTCGAGGCCAGCCTGGTCTGCAGAGTGAGTTCCAGGACAGCTGGAGACAGGGCAACCCTGTCTCGAAAAACCAATGAATAAGCAAACAAATGAGGGCATTCCCGTTCCTGTTTGCACGTGAGCAGGCCTAGATGGCACCTTGCTGAATGAAATAAGCCAATACGTGGTTCTCTATCTGAAGATTCCCAGAGGAGTCAAACTAAGATGTAGAAGGCAGAATGGGAGAGAGGGTGGAAAGTTAGTTAGTGGGGACAGAGTCTCGGCTCTAGCAGATTTTGCAGCTCTGGAGATGAGTCACACAGCAGTGTGAACGGGCTTGGGTCGCTGGACCACATCTAACAGTGGTAAGGTGGTTTTAGATCACTTATACTGCATCGCAATGAACAGCTTCAAGTCTCCGCAGAGTGGGTAATAACGCTTGCAGGAGTCAGACAGAAACTTCTGGAATCTGCTGGTTTTCCTCCTCTCCCTCCCATCCCCGCCATGGGGTGGGCCTTGGGCAGGCTCCCTCTACTTGGAAACTTCATATGTAAAATGGAGAGAATGGTACTACAGACCTGTCCAGGAGGAGCTGAGCACAGTGCCCCAAAGCTGCTGCAAAACACACAAGAGGCCCGAGCCGGTGTGCCTGCCGGATTCCCCTGCACTGTGACTTTCACTGAGTTCTGACGTCGGCTGTCCGGGTAGGTGGTGAACTCAGATGGCTGCATAAGAGATACACGAGCCCCAAGTGGGGTGCAGAAAACTTTAACTGGTGACACCTGACGACGATAGCGGAGGATGGGGACGTTTCAGAGGGAGAGCCAGACCACTGTCTCATCTTCAGCCTCTGGCCTGTCATGAGTCTCTCACAGGGTTGCACAGTGCTTGGGACATGAGACCCCACTGCCAGACGATGTACCCAGCACCCAGTGGTCACTCAAGGTATACTGGTGAATGACTGATTGTCCAAAAGATGTCCATCATGAGTCCAACTCAAGGTACTCAAACTATGGCCCCAGAGGAACAAATGGTTCCTGAAGCCAGGCCACCTCCTGCCAGCGGACCACAGGACAAAGGACAGGTCAGTGGAGGGACTTTGCCTTGTGTGGACCCAGATCAATCATTAGGAAAGCTGTCAGCGTCACACACAGGCCAGACCCAGGGAATGAGTTGGGCACAGAACAAAGCAGTCAGGGATGGGGAGCTTGAGGGAAGCTCAGGCTGAGGCTGGATCTGGGAGGGGACACACCCACGGAGGAACTGGGGAAAGGCACCGTGAGGGTACCCACTGAGCGCTTCTCTCCCAGGCACGGTTTGGGCGGTGTCAGATGCGAAGTCTGAAGGTCCATGAGGAAGCCTCAAAGAGCCATGCCCAGCTCAGCCCCACTCCCTCTCCCTGGCCATTTGTTACCACGACAGAGTAATGAACACAACTCCACGGTCTCTGTGGTCTTCAACATGGCGACTAAGAGCTCCGAGCATGTGGGAGAGCCATGTGCAAAGACCATGGGGTCTCATGAGAAGAGAAAACCCTGATTCGGTGTCACTGCCTGGCCACCTCCACATGCTGCCCTGCAGGAAGCCCCCACCACACGCACAGTGACAAGCAAGGGTGAAGTGGCAAAAAGAACAGAAGGTAATGCAGACAGGAAGGGGCTCAACCTCAGTGTTCTCAGCTCTCAGGTGACAGACCTGGAGTCAGAATGAACGTCCCCAGCCAGGACGGGGCTGTCGGAGCCCAGGCACCGATGACATCAGTAATAGTGTTGGGCCACCTGTCTTAGTCAGGGCTTCTCTTGCTGTGAAGAGACACCCTGACCACAATAACTCTTATAAAGGAAAACATTTAATTAACTGGGGCTGGCTTGCAGTTTCTGAGGTTTCGTCCATTACTACCATGGCGGGAAGTGAGGCAGTGTACAGGCAGACACAGAGCTGGAGAAGGAGCTGAGAGTTCTACATCTTTTTTTTCCCCAATACTTTTAAATGTCATTTATTTATATTTTTATAAATATCAGTGCTCTCCATGTACACCTGCAGGCCAGAAGAGGGTATCAGATCCCATTATAGATGGTTGTGAGGCATCATGTGGATGCTGGGAACTGAACTCAGGATCTCTGGAAGAACAGCCAGTGCTTTTAACCATTGAGTCATCTCCCTAGCCCAAATTTGACATCTCGATCCACAGGCAACAGGAAGTGAACTGTCCCACTGGGCATGGTTTGAGCACATACGAAACCTCGAAGCCTGTCCCACAGTGACACACTTCTTCCAACAAGGTCACACCTCTTAACAGTGCCTCTCCCTATGGGCCAGGCATTCAAACACAGGAGTCTTTGGGGGTCACACCTATTCAAACCACAGCTACCTGAGCTTCCAGCCCCAGGCTCAGAAAAAGGAAGGACACAGTTCCTCACAGCCCTCCTGTCAGACCTGTCCCCAGTTCCTGTCTCACCACTGCTGATGCTGGCAATAGCCTTATCCCATAACCCTGGACACTTGCAGGGACAGGCTTACCAAGAGGCATGTTCACACGGCACGAACTGAACCCTAAGCACGACCACGATGAGTAAATGAGCCCAGCCAGCTCTGTCCCTACCCAGCTCAGCCCGTTTCTGTTCCCGCCAGCTGGGACCTCTGTTGTTCCAATGTGGCAGTCACTGTTCACGGGAAAGCCAAGCTGAGTGACAGTGTGGCAGAGAAGTGGAGGAGCAAGATGGCTCTACGAGGCCTTTCAGCCCTGCCCAGGCTCCTTGCCAGACCCTCTGCCCCGTTGCCAGTTCTCTATGACGGTCCAACTCTTGTGTCTCTCCAAGTTCATCTGCTAAGGAGGCGGTAGGGTTCACCCCAACATTACAGATCCAGAAACTGACTAAAAATCTCAGCCTCTTGGTCAAGCAGGAGGACCAACAACCGGGGTGACCATTTGGTACTGACCCTCACATAAACAGCAATCTGGTTCCCATGCTGGGTTACCTGGGTGCCAGCTCCCCGGCTCCTTATCCAAATATCCAAACCCACTACCAAACAATAGGTTTGGAAAACCAGCATCTTGTCCACAGCCAAGGAAGCTCAGCAGCCTATCCATCTCAGCTCTCCCTGTAAAGAACGGACAGTGACAGAGAAGCCAGGGGGTGGTCAGCGCAAGCCTGGCATCTCCATCTCCTAACAGAGGAGGGCATGCCTCACCTATAACCCCACAGAGGTACCTGGCTGAAATGACACCCATGGTTCATGTCTACCTAGAACCTTGGACTCTGACCTTAACCAGAAACAGGGTTTTGACACCTAGTTCTGTTGAGGTTATTCTAAGACAGAGTGGCTCCCAAACCTATTCTAAGACTGGTGTCCCCATAAGAAGAGGAAGGCAAGGGCACAACCGAACAAATCTGACCACGAATAGGTGTAAGAGCAACAGGCCGAGGCCATAGCTCCATCTGTACGTACTAGCTTGCCTTCCATGCACAAATCCCTGGATCACTCAATCCCCAACACAGAGTCTGAGGCCAGCCTGGGCTACATGAGACCCTGTCTCAAAAACAAAAACACAAACCAAAAGGAGAGAAATGACAGAGACCACCAAAGAGGGAACACAGCCTGTGAAGATGCAGACAGAGCCTAGAGCAAAGTATCCACAAGACAGCGTATACCAGGAACCAAAGTTGGGACAGGTGGGAGGATCCTTCCCTGGGGCCTTTGAAAAAACTTGGTTCCGTAGATTACTTCAGACTTCTGGTGTCCAGAGCCATTAGCTAGAACACTGTTGCTTTAAGTCCCAGGACACACACGGCTGAGGGACAGTTGCAGCTCGGAGGACAGTAACTGGATGAGGTCTCTGAGATCTGGACAACCATAGTCCGGCACCCTAACTAGCCCTTCCTATCCTGGAGACCTCTCTACAGGCTCCATCTATCAGGAACCTCTCTGCCACGACTCCCCATTTGCAGGCGGCTGCTGCGGCTGAAACAGGAATTGCACACATTTCCACTTTCGCGGCCATCTCCAAATAAGTGTGATAGCAAGAACGAAGCGCAGATAAAAATACTCCAGTCCAGGGATCGCTCAGCGAGCATCAGAAAGTCTACAAGGCAGTGTATGTCACTTGCGGGACCCCATCTGGGCATGGGCTGCACACCTTGTAGGCACAGGCCGCTACCCCTCTGTGTGGCAATCCCAGGCTAGAGTCTGGACCTCCAGTAGCAAGTTTATCTTCATTACAGAGTAAACAAACCCTAAAAGAGGCAAACATAGCCTTAGGAAAGCATGGGAGGGGCACACACACATTCTTCTCTTGAGTCACCAGGGCTGGGGCACGAGGGGGGGATAAATTACTACACAAGTCCAGCCGCACTGGGATGTAATAAAATGTGTTGCTAAGATACAAGTACCAAGGAAGTTCATTAAAGGCCGCTTTACCCCTGGCTGCCAGCCTCTTCCTCCTTCCAAGGCGGCTTATTTGGTGCCGTCCCTTGTGTTTATAATTAGATCCACAGTACGAGAGGCCAAGCTGCCCATTCACGTCCACTCAGCAGAATGCAATAATAAAATAACTTAGATATGCTGGCCTGGGCCTCAGTGTTGGGGTAGAGCTGGAAGTCTATTTCACTTAAAGAGCCCCACTCACCGAGCTAAATGGCAAACACCCTTGAGGAACCTCAATAGCCCGCTGGTTAAGCAACCTGTTTGCTGCATGGCCTCCCATACCAGGACAGCGGAACAGTTACACCTGGGAAGCCCAAACACATCACAGTCTCTAAGCACCTCAGAGTCTCGCAGAACCTCAGCGGGTCAGCCCTCACGTTCTCTCAGTAGCCACCATGAGATGCTGGCAGGGGACAAGAGGTGAGAACGGGAAGCCACTTCTAGGCTGTGACTCAGCCCACTGGAGTTATCAAAGGGTTGACCCAGAGGAAGAGCTAGACCTTGTCTGAGAGAACAAGTGGCTGCCTACCCTAGAGAGGCTCTGGATGAGCAGGGAGTATGACAGTTGGTACTCAGGTGTATCCCTTCTGGCCAGGAGTGTTTGTTTGGAAGCCTGCTTCCTCTCCTGCTGAGGTCTATCCTCCCCATCTGAAGTCTGGGAGCTCAGGCTGCCACCAGGCCATTAGAGAACCCTGAAGGCCTTAGCATGTTTGAACCCAGAATCTCCACGTGAGAGAAGCAGCTGGCCTTAGCCTGAATCATGGCCTTTTCTCCTTTAGGATGGAGGGGTGACTAGCATTACAAGTACTCCCACAAGCTCGTCCAGTCTTTGTGTGAGTCTCAGATGTTGTTAACCCTGAGCCCTATAAAGCTGAGCCCAGCAAGCAGGGCCAGGAGCTGATTTAAAGGGGGGAAGGGGGCTGTACAGCAGAGGGACACCCAATCCTTCCCAGCTCTCTTGTCTTCTGGCCACACTGGCCATCTTCATGCAAGAAAGTGAGTTCTCAGCCCAGAGAGTGTGGGGCGAGTCTCCTACCCACCCTACTGCAGCTGCCTTGGCGCCGATGTCACCTTCTTCATGAGAACCTCTGGCCACCCTACTTAAAGGGCCCACCCACATCATGTACCCCATATTCCTGACTTGGCTAGAGTACCTGCCACCCCCTAATCACAGTATTTCGCTTACTGTGTTTGACCATCACCCGCTTGAGGCTGGCAGTACCACCTGTCCGTGTCCTGTCACCATGCTGACCCAGCACTGCCCTACACAAGCTAAATGTCACAGTGTGTTCAGGAGCCACGGCAACTGCAGCCTTCCCCCACGAGTGTGTGCCCCTGGAGAGCACCCACACTCACAAAGGTTAGGGGCACCCCAGAGAATACGCAAAAAGGGCTTAAGAACCGTGTCACCCAGGTGTCCTTTCAGGCCCCTGTGCTCAGCACTCTGGGTCACACGAGTCCCAGTCTTACCTTTAAGAAACCAGATTCGGGTGGCCCTCCGCACACCTTTCAAAGTTTCCATACCCGCCATCTTGCCTGCAGCGACAACAGCCTCGCGCCACGACCACACCACTGGCTAGCATGTTCCTTTTCTTTCTTAGCCAGTGCAGACTCCTTCGAGGGGGAGAGGGGTCTGAGAGGTCTTTCTGTAGGGGAGAGTCAGATGGGCCGGCATACACTCTAGGTGGCCTCTGGAGCCCTCCCCACAGATGACCAGAGAGCCTGCTGCACATCAAGAGCCTCCGCTGCCAAGGAAGGGACCTCAGAACGAGCAACACACTTCCAAGCAGAGCACTTTCTCCCACGGATGGTGAACGAAACAGACTGAGCCCATGATTCTGTTTCCCGAAGAGACAAAGGCATCAGACAGAGAACCTACTCCATCACAGGGTGAACCTCGTGGCCAGGAGCTCTAATGAGGCATCGAGGGATTACCAAAGTTATCATCAGCGCCATCTCACTGAAAAGAAAAAATCCAGACCTAATTGAAATCAACTGTAGAGTTCTGACAGCAGGTGCTTTGAGAGGCGAAAATATCAAAGCAAACTCTCTGGATGAACTGAAAAGGATGCCACCGTCAGCAGTCACCATCGTCAACTCCTCCCAGGGGTGAGGAGTGCAGGACACCTCCCGCAGGAAAGGCTACAGCACACTTATACAGCGGCTGGTGATTCTGGGTCCACTCAGGAGGAACCCGAGTCCAACCAAGAATCTCGGAGCTACCGGTAATATCACTCACGAGAAGTTTTCCTTGACTTTGGGGTTCGATGAAACTTTCCCAACCACTGTCTCACTTCCTCCGGATGGCCTGGTGAGGGAAGGGTCCCATCCCTGCCCTCATTACAGCAGGCACACGAATGCAAAGAGACAAAATGGCTTAGCCATGGTGCAGGCCCCGGGACCCGAGGATCTGGGGAGAGAGACAAGGTCCTGAGCATCATGTCATCCCCAGTGACGCAGACCATGTCCCAAAGGGACGAACAGAATGGGCAGTTCCATTCTCCATGCTTGTTATCTGACCTTAGGAAAGTTCCCTTCTCTTGTCTGATCAGCAGAGGGGGTTGGCCAGCCCCGCCTGACCCAAAGCCTAGAGCACCCTGAGAATCAGGTAGGGAGGTACTCACTGAGAGCTTGTGTGACAGCCTCTTTGGGCACAGGCAGTACCGCAAGGCCATGTGCATGTATTTGCGGTGTTTCCAGTTTCTCTGCCAGGGCAAATTCACCTCCTTGGAGCCGTCCCTCAATCCGAGAGCGCTCACTGCTTCCTCAGCTGCCGAGGACTAAGTGTCTTGAGTCCAAACCTCACTGGGCCTCAAGGAGCAGGTAGACACACCTACCTTCCTGGCTGTATGAGAATGTTCATCTGCAGAAACCACATAGAAGTCTTCCACATCCCCAGGCCTATGCAGGAGCCCTTCACACACCAGAGGGATTGATTAACAGGAGCGTTTCCAACAGAAGCCCATAAAGCTCTGCCAACAGCGAGAACCAAGTTCAGAGACAGGAAGACTATGTGCTATGTCAGAGAAAGAGATTTATCTACATCGTGTGTGTGTCTGCATGTGTGTCTGTATGTGCGCATGCTTCTGTCTGTCTATATGTACGTATGTATGCATGTGTGTCTGCCTGTATGTATGTATGCGTGTGTGTGTGTGTGTGTGTGTGTGTGTCTGTGAGCATATACCCTACAGAACACAACAGATGAACATGCCCCCAGGATTCACACTGATAGGGCCCCTAAGGCAGGATGGGTAACTAAGAGAAGATGACTTTTAAAGTATTCAGATCTGTTCTTCTACCTTCCCAACAAGCACAAGCTGCTTTCATGGCAAACACTTCTTGTAGAATTCTTAGTGAGCATGGCATTTGCCCCTTTGGTTCCAGCACCTGGGGATGTGGTGGGGGTGGGTGGGGTGGGGTGGGGTGGAGTGAGTGGGGTGGGGTGGAGTGAGTGGGGTGGGGTGGGGTGGGAGAGTATTGAGAGCTTGAGGTCAGCCAGGGCTATACAGTTAGATCTATAAAGATAAAAAATGGGAATTCCCCTTTATCCCTGAAATGCTACTTCAGAGCATGAGAAAGGCAATTATTTCCTGATCACAAAGACACATGGGGTTAGAGAGCTGGCTCAGCAATGAGGAGTGCTTGCTTCTCTTTCTGAGGACCTGGGTTCACAGAGACACCCAAGTTCCCTGTCTCCAGCTTCAGGGGATCCAATGTCCTCTTCTGACCTCAATAGGCACCTGCACCCCCCCCCCTCTCTCTCTCTCTCTCACACACATACACACACACACACAAGCACACACACACATATGGGGAGGGGGGCAGAGACACAGAGGCACAAGAACTGGCTCAACAGTTAAGAGTATCTGCTGCTCTTCCAAAGGACCTGGGCTCAGATTTCAGTGGCCATGCTGGGCAGCTCACAACCACCTGCAACTTCCCTCCTCTCTGGGTTGAACTGCCAGGAAGCCTATCAGCATCCCTACCTCCTACTTGCAAGTTTTACTCAGGGTGCCAGCGCCACCTTGTCATAGCTGAGTCCAGAGGGCACAGGCCCCCTCCTCCAGGTTGCCTGTCTTCAGACTCACAGCAGGACCTTACAGCACCTTCCAGAAGTTTCTCGAAACTCAGTCGTCCACACCCACTTAGTCAGGTCTCCAGGGGGTTCATGGCACTCTTCTCTAGGACCCCTCATTTCTGTGATGTACTCTTAAAATCCACTGTTCACTCCTGGAACCGTCAGATCATTACTGCTAATCCCCCTGAGAACAAATATAGCGGAGTGCTCCTTCCCCATGGAGTGCTCCTTCCCCATGGAGCTTACAGCCTAACAAAGAAAAGCACACCAAGCAAAGATAGTAGACACTCAGTCCTCCTCAAAGGCGGGATGTGCTTGGGGTATAGGGAAGTTACTAAGAACCAACCAAAATGCCCTGTGCCAAGTTCAGAGAGCTGTAGGAGGTCGGACAACCCCCGGCAGACAAGGAACAGCAGGGGGCACCCTAGGGTTCCATTAAGGAGAGATAGCCTCCCAAAGAACGTTGTGAGGCACAGCTCACAGCTCAAGTTATGTAAGCCACTATGATGACAAGCACAGCAGGAGGAGCTGGAGAGATGCCTGCTAAAAGGTAGGGCACACTCATATGCCCATCAACAGGTGAACGGTTAAGCAAGTGTGCTGCATCCACTCACGGGTTATTCAAACATCAGGGGAATGAGGAAGCAATATGGTTTCCAACACGGAGGCAGGGGAAAGGAGCCAAGCACAATAACACACAAAGCAGGCATAGTTACAGCTACTACGTTCATACGAAGATCCAAAACAGGCAACTCTCAGGCGGAAAGCAGGTGAGAAGTGAGGGGCACTGGGCCAGGGAGAAGGTGGTGCCTAGCATCCGGGCGATGAAAATGCTCTCAATCGGATGCTAGCAATGGCACGGGGCCTGCGATGTAGGAAAAACATCCAACTCCCTGTGGGTGACTAGGAGGTGGGAATTGTGTCTCCACAACACAGAGTGGAAAGGACTTCTGAAATCTTCCAGGAGAGGACAGCACTGAGCAGGTCCAGGGTAGTGGAGAGAGAAGAAAGCCTTCCAATGGAGGGCTCCGGTGGAAGTATGGGTCCAAGCATACACGGGGCCTGCTGCCCAGTCCCAAGCACTTGCCTGCATATGAAACATGAGGCCTTTCTCACGGGTGCCTTCCCTTTAACGTAAAACCATCCTGTTTTAAAACAGATCGGCATTCTTGCTTGGGAAGAAGACCGACGTATGCCTTTCTAGAGTGAAAAGCTCAGAAAACAAAACCGCCTTTCAGTCGACGGACTCGGGGTGGGTGCTCTCAGAACAAACTAGAACACACACTCAGGGGTCGGGCTCTCTGGTGTCTGCCCTAGAGAGTGAATCATGCCGAAGACGTGATTCGGGACCCGTGAGCTCCTGATACATAATCCCTTTCAAGAAGACAGATTTTTATTGCCCCACTTGAAGACAGCCCCTTGGAATCCGAGGCCGTAAAATCGATAGATCCGGCGGTGCCCCAGACTCCAAGTTCACCTCCAGGATCTCTCTGACTAGGCCACAGCAGCTCCACGGGCAGTTCAGACAGAGCCCTCCTAACTCTGCTCATGGTGGATTGCAGGATGACAGGTCGGGTGAGGCCCCTATGAGCCTCAAAAGGCTGTGCAAAGAACTCCAAAGGAGGGGAAGAGACCCCATATTTATGACATGCCTGATATTTAGACAAAGTGTTTCTTGTGCCTGACAATGAAGATTAAATGCTACTGCATCTCAGCACATGCTGCAAATTCTCAGAGTGGAACCATGGGGGAAGTTAGCAGAGGTTTCACACAGCAGGTCTGAAGTCTGCCCTCCCCCAGACCCAAGACCTACATGGCAGTTGTTCTTTGGGGTCACCCCCTCCCTTCTTCTGGAGGGGGGGCATGTATTCCCTTTGCAAAAACATAAGGAACATAGTAGGTACTGGTACTTAACCCAAGACCCCCAGTGATGGGAAGAAAACTACACAAAATGTCTCACCCTTCCTTTGACCAAGCCACTTCAAGAAGTCCTTTTAATATGCCTCTATTACTCAAAGTAAATGAAAGGCAAAAACAGAAGATCTCAGCACCAAGGGCACTCTTGGGGAATTGCAGGTGAGACATTGTCAGACATTACCCTACTGCTACCCTTCCTCCTACTCTAATGGAGGAAGGTAACCGACCAATCCCTTCCTCTTACTATATAGTTCATCACCTGACTAAGAACTTTTAATCGAAACATAACCTTTTTATTTCATATTCCAAGGGGCGGCACAGGAAAACCATCTCTGGAAAGGTTAACACTTTCTCCCAAGTAACTTTACAAAGAGATTGTACTTTGAATTCTCATTGAATTAAAATATGCATTATACTACACCTGACTTACAAAATAATTTCACCCTCACTCCTGTACTGCAGCCTCTATTGGGCAAGTTTTGTGGTGTCCAGGCCCAGCAGGTTCACAACTCTGACTGGATTTTGGAGTCCCCTCTGACCTTGTAAATCAACCGGCCCCCAGCCAAACTGTCAATCACCACCAAAGTCCCCGAGGGGACAGCAGAGAACGTTAAAACCACCAGCTCATCACAGAGGTGAACTCAGAGCCCGCTGCAGCCAGCATGGGAGAGACAGGCAACTCTATTAGCATGCTGCACCCGGCCTCGGCCCCCTCCTCTCCCTCTTTTATGAGCCCTTGTTATATAAAGGCCACAAAGAGAAACAGAAAAGCAGACTTGCAGTCACAAACACAAGTTCCGATGGTCGGGCCATACCCTGGCTGCCTACCAGACGTTATTTTTAGGCATCTAAACGAGAAACATTTTTAAAAGGCCAGAGAACAAAAGTTTTCTGGCTTCCTTTCTTTCTTTTAAAGCACTCACACAAAAAAGATGGAGGCTCTGTTCGTTTGCAGGCAGTACTCCCGAATTCAAATTTAAAGGCAAAGACGTCCTGGGGGTGGAAGGATTGGTTCCCTCGCCCAGCGGCAACCTCTATCTTCAAACAGGATTTTCAAAGATTTCCTTTGTAGCCTTATCTAAATTCCAGCATGCAGGATAATAAATAGCTACTCATTTACTATCATAAAAATTTAAACAGCCCCTGAAATAGTTGCCACAATACAGAGGAAACGATCGCGGGGAATCTCGAAAAGACCCACTTCAGATAGTGAAACTACTGCCTCGAAGCGCCCACATAAAGAGACATTGTTGCGGAGAGAGGCGCCTAGCACTGGCTTTCCCTTTTAAATCTTCTACTCCGAGCCCAAGACTCCACAACTTCATCTTTTACCCAGGCTATCACACTGTTCCGGGTTTGTTGTTAAGATTTTTTTTCCAAGTATGTGGTTTGATTCTACACAGTGATTAAACATCTTTGTGCTCTGCGAGGAAGGGTCTTCTAACCCCTCCCCCTCCAAAAATGGCATCGAAGCAATCAAAATGGTAATGCCGGGCCTGGGTCCCCTCCCCCCGCGAACTCCCCGACTTCGCCGGGGCCGCGCACAGGCCCCCCTCCGGCGGGAATGGAAGCTTCCACTCGCGGACGGGGGCGCGCAGCCGAGGGGTGCAGGGGCCGGTTCCGACAGAAAGGGGCAAAAGCCTGACTCCCCGGCCTACAGGTCCAGCAGGGCGCCCCCTTCCATCACTTTGCAACTTTAAAGACTCGGCTTGGAGCACAGGCCTGCGAGTCAATCCGTATTCCCGGGGGACTAAGAGAGGCCGGCCGCTGGAGAGGGGGGACCCTCAAGGGCTTGGGGAGGGGGCCGGCCGGGCAAGGGTCCCCGGGCTGCCCTTGTCCGGGGCGGGCAGCGGCATTCCGAAGGAAGCGAGAGCAATGCCAGGGTGACGGCGGCGGGAGGGAGAAGGGAGGGGCGCGCCCCCGCCTGCTGCCTCGGAGACCCGTGTGCACCATTGGCTGTACCGCTCAAAGTTCTCGGCCGGCGGCGCGCAGGGGGCGAGGGCGCGCGCGGAGGGGGAGGGGCGCGGGGGCGCGCGGCCGGCCGGGCTCCGGCGGCGGCATCTGTTCGTGGTGCTGAAACCTGGAGCGCTGAGCTCAGCGCAACTAACTCACAATGGACAACTTTTCCTTGCCGAGGGGGCGGCGGGCGCACACCCCCCATGGCTGGAGCTCCTGGCGGGTCTCCATATCCCCTTTTAGGCATAGACAACCAAGTTGAGGTAGAACTGGGGGAGTCCTGGGGGTGCCTTTCTTTTGTTCCCCGGGAGCTGGCCTCAGGTTCCAAGAATAAAAAGTGAGGCCGGCGGGATGGCAAGGCAGGGAGGGGGCCGGCCAGGAGAGGGATCACCGGACCAGGCCAGCGGTGCCACACGTAAATGGCTTCCAAGGAGTTTGGGGTGCAGGCCCAAATTGTCATCCCCTTGCGTCCCCCTCCCACCGCAGCAGGGATCGGGGGAAGCCAAGGCAGGGGAATGTCCACGTTCCCAAAACATGTCCACCGCTCAAGATGGACGCCGGGCAGCCGGCGCCTTGGAGGTACGGCGCGGATCTTTGGGCGGCCTCCGGAGCCTCACGCTCCCCTCAACCGCCACCAACCAGCTCTTTCTATCAAGAAAGGGAGGGCAGCAACTTTGAGGAATGCAGCCAGACCCCCACGGGAGTCGGTGTGTGCGGCGCCCGCACGGACACTTTTTAGGGTACTGCCAAAGTGCCCGGCGACCCTCCCTGGGCCCCGGTCCTCGGTGGAGGTCAGGCCCCCTCCTTACTTGTTTGTCGCTGAGCGCTGCGATCCGTGGCTGCCTTTCGTGGAGCTGCTTCTTGAGGTCGCCGTTCTACGGAGACACAGAGGAGTAGGCTCAGCCTGGCCGCCCGGGGATGGGGGGTGGCAGGTGAGCCCCGATCCTCGTACCCCCACCACCCAATGCCAAGCGGGCCAGGTCAGCCGCAACGCGCCCCAAGTTTCTGGGGCCGCGTCCCGCACACGGACGACCGTGCAATGTCGTGCGGAGCCGCTTACCTGTGGCTGCCGCCTCATTGGGGCAGCTCCCGGGGCGGGGCGGGGGCCGAGGCCACCCGGCGGCGCGCCCCGAGCCGTGCAAGTTTGCAGGCCGGGGTGCGGGTGCGAGTGAGTGTGAGAGTGTGTGCCGGGGGAGGGGGGACGAACAAAGAGCCAAGTAAACACGGCGAGTCCGTGTCGAGCAAAGCTCATAAATATTCAAGTCGCGTCCTAATCTCCCCAACACACACACACACACACACATACACGCGCACGCCGCAATACCGTTCGGGCACCGGCCGCCACGGCGCCGCTCGCCTGAGTCAAAACGCCAAAACTACTTTTGCTAACAGCCGATGCCGGGTTGGGCCCGGCTCAGGAGGTTGGGAGCGGGCCTGTCCATGCACTCTGTTCCCAAGAGAGCTCTAGGAGGGTCCCCTTTCTCGGTGCCCGAGTTGTACAAACCGGGCGGCGACAGAGAAGACGCCGGGCTGGGGTCCCACGCGTCCTGGACCTGCAAATAGAGCAGGATCGCCCAGAAGCTACGCGAACAAGGAGATCCAAGGGACATGGCCCCGAGACATGCTCCAGGCTCCCAAGCACCTCTGTGACCAAGAGTTAAGATACAGAACTCTGGTCTCTCCAGCCTCTACTTCTTAGGTCACAACTCCTCTCCCGTCCAAGTCCCCGGACCACCTACCTGGTGGCGCGCGAGTTCCACCGCGAGCGCCTCGGACCGGCTTTGCAGCTCCATCGCCACAACTTGGGCAGCACTTTGCGCTCACTTTGGCCCAGGCTCGCGGGAAGTTGTGCTGCTCAGCGAGGACTAGACCGGGAGAGCTCGGATCCGACGCCCAGGCACTGGGGGGGGACACTAGTCCCCCCCTGCAGCGCCGACAGGAAAGGGGGCTGACGAGGGGAAAGAAAGGCGAGCTGGCGCCCAACTCTTCCGGCTGCCGCTAAGTTGCGCCGGCTGCCCGGGCTGCCTGCGCCTCCCGGCGCATGGCTCCCCGGCGCCGGGAGCCCCGCGCAGCCCCCCAGCGCGCGCCCTGCCGCCGCCCGCTCCAGCTGACCGCTGGCAGGGACTATATTTCCTCCGGCGCGCGCGCCTGGATCTCGCTGGGGCCGCGGCAAAGTTGTGCCTCGGCACGATGCTAATTCGGCAGTGCCCGGATGGAGCGGGCCGGGGCGGCAGGGGGCGGTGCCGGGAACCCGCCGCCGGCCGGCCCCGCCCCGTCCGCGCGTGCGCACAGCGTGCGACCCGGCGCCCGAGCCCCGGGAACAAAAGTGGCGGCTGAGTGGAGCGCAAAGTCGCAGCTGTCAAAGCGGGGCGCCCGCGCTATCTCCTCGGTTTGCAGCCAAGAGCCCGGAGAACCGGGAATACTCTCGCGGTCCCACTCTGGGGGCGACACTTCCCGCCGCAAGCTGAGAAGCCACCGAACTGCTTCTCACATCTTCTTCCTCCTCCGCTTCCCCTCCTCTCCTCGCTCTCCGGTTTCATTGAAATCACCCCCGTCCTCTCCCGCCTGCGCGCCCAGCGCTGCGACTCAAGATACTAAATTAGTCCTGTCGTTAGAATCCCCGCACTTGATGGCCTCCGTGGTGTTTAAACACTATGAAAACTGATCTCTTGACTATCCCTTTAATGATTTTTTTACACTCACAATTAAACTCTCAACAGATGTCACTAGACTTATTTTTTTCAGACAGTTGTTAAAAATCGTAAACACGCTGGGTCAGTGTGACATAAGACGGTCATAACTACAGCTGCGGAGATGGTATTTCAGAACTCCCAGTTCCAGAGCTGGGGTCAACGTCTCAGAGTCGAGATTACGGCGGTGGAGTTTCCTGTCCTCATCAATTACTGTCGGGGCGGGGGGGGGGGGGTGCTTTGTGCCCTGCTGGGCGCTAGCACTCTAGCATGTTGCAAAGAGCAGGGAGAAAGGGGGCCTCCGTGTCAGAGTAAATGTGAATTGATAGCGACTCATAACTGACTCTTTCCATGGGTCACCAGGAAGCAAGGGAAAAAAAGGAGGTAGAAATCAAATAAACAAAAACAAAAATAAAACCCAGGCTCACACCTCACACAATCAAAAATGCCCCTTCAGTGGGTGCTAACACTCTACACATTCCCTTTACCCCTCAGCAGAAATCAGTTCCTCTCTCTCTCTCTCTCTCTCTCTCTCTCTCTCTCTCTCTCACACACACACACACACACACACACACACACACACCAGAGCACCAGTGTTGCTAGGGCCATATGCAGCATGGGTCACAGATGACTAAGATGAGATCAGACTAGTTCCTCCCACTTCTGGGTCAGACCCAGTTCAAGACAAGGTCTCCTGCTCCAGAGAGGAGCTGTATTGGTGCCTTTTCTGTTGCTGCGATGAAACACTGTGCCAAAGGCCATTTCTAGAGCTGTGAATGTGTCGGGCTTACTTGCCCAGAGGGATAAGGGTCCATCATGGCAGAGGAGAGGTGACAGAAACAGAAGCTGAGGGCTTACCTCTCCAACCACAAGCAGGAAACAGAGAGAATGACCGGGGAATGTCCAGTTGAACCCGTCTGCTCCTGGTGACATTCTTCCTCCAGTAGGGCCACACTTCTAAACCTACCCAAAGAGCACCACCGACTTGGGATCACGTATCCAAACATCTGAGCCTATAGGGGACATTATTACTCAAACCACCACAGGAGCCATGCCGGATCCGGAACCAAGGTCCACTCCATGACTGTGGAAGGGACGGTTGTTTGTAGATGAGCTGCCATACCCTGGCGTGCGACTCTGGTCGCCAGTGGTCATCCCAGGACTTAAAGAGCACGGTCGCACACAAACTTTCAGGCTTCTAGCGTCTGAAACATGCACTGAACATTCACTGAGCTGAGCCTAGAACCCCTAACAGCAGTTCCAGACCCTGCTCCCCTCCCAGGCCCACCCCATCTCAAGGCCCCCTATTGCACACACTCCTGGTCTTCCTGTGAATAGCAGGGAATGCATCCGGTTACCATCTTTAGTTCCTGGTCCAGAGCTTCTATGATTCTTGACCTTTCCTGAGAAGAGTGAATGAATTCTGTCATTCATTAGGATCCCCCTTAGTCTCAGCTGAGCCTGCCCTGAGGGTGTGGCTGGCAGTGAGGGTAGACAGCCTCGGGATCAGGCCAGGAACCAAGGCAGGAAGGAGTCCTGCTATCCAGTCAAGCTCTGGAGCCGGCTCACAGTGGCTGACCAGCTCTGCTTAGGGCATGAGGAAGGTGATACGGAGACCCTGAGGGCTGGGACAAGGTAAAAGGAGAAGCTGAGGACAGACAAGGAGTAGCTATCACACCGTGCTAGCCCAGGCTGGCCAGGCTTTCTCACCACACCGCACTCAGTAGCTTGTTGTACTTCTACAGACACGATGAACTCCAGGCCCAGCCACGATATTGCAAAGGATTAATTCCTTTATTTTTGCAGCAGAATAAACTCCATTGGGCATAACTACATTTCTTCATCCCTTCATGGCTAATTTTAAGACTTGGGTGGGCAGGAATCTCTGTACTGGTTGAGTTGGATTCCTTCGGGTAAATAACTGGGAGTGGTATCCTGGGTTGCCTGGTTCTTCTGTTCTTGAAGAACCTCCATGCTGGTTTCCACAGGAAAATGACACAATGTTAGGACACAGGATTCAGAAACCAGAGACTCTGCTTCCGTGTTCCCAAGGACTTCTGGGAACTCTCCAGTGGCTAATGGCTCTTCCCAGTCAGCTGCCCAACAACATTTCAGAAGAGTAGATCTGTGGGGAGACCCTGCAAGGCCTAGCCTTTGCTGCCATGTGGGGTGAGCGCTCGTGGCTGATGGGGCCCCTGATGGTGTCCCAACCACACCGCTGAGAGGGGATCTTCTGTGATGTCACAAAATATCTCCCTCTCCCTCTTCTCTTCTTTGTTTCCATCTTCCTTTTCATCTTCGTCATCTTCTTTGTGTGTGTGTGTGGGGGGGGGGGGACAGTTCCCGCCCGCACGGAACTTGCTATGCAACAGAGGATAATCTCGAACTCCTTCCGAGCGTCGGCCCTCGTGCAGTGGTTCTCAGCCTTCCTCGCGCTGTGGCCCTTTGACACAGTCCTCATGTTGTGGTGATCCCCATGCTCCAACCATGAAATCATTTCCGTTACTTCTTCATAACTGTAATGTTGCTACTGCTGTGAATTGTTTGCCAAATATTTGTGTTTTCCCACAGCCTTAGGTGACTCCCATGAAAGGAGTGGAGAGCCACAGGTTGAGAGTCACTGGACTGGAGGAATGTCCCACCTCGCCTGGTTCATGCGGTATGGGGGATTGAACCCGGGGCTTTGTGCTAGACAAGTGCTCCACCAACTGAGCTGTCTCCCTGCAGAGTCCTCTCCTGGTGCACCCATTCTATCATCTAAGACTCACGGTTTTGGATGGGCAGATTAGACGTGTAATTTCCTGTTTTAATAAAAGCCAACTTTTGTGCATTGCTGACTGTGAGCCAGATTCATCTGCCCATGAATGTGTTTAACCCTTACTATCTTCCCCATTTACAGATGGGCAGACTGAGACCTCACAGTCATGTCTGTACATGGCAGAGCTTGGCTCAGCCCCATCCTTTGAGCAAAGTGGAGCTGATGTGTTGTCCTGCCGCTGTAGAACGACCTCAGAGATGGAGCTTGACCTCTGTGCCGTGTTGTTTAAACCTCATTTCCTGTGACAGTGTAAGGACGAGGGAACTGGGGCCCAGATATGGTAATGAGGGCCTCGCCCAGCAGTGGCAGGTTGGTGGCAGAACAAGTAAGCAAGCTGTGGCTGCTGTCTCTGCCTTGCCCTGATGCTGCGTAAAGGAGTACGAGAGGTGGAGGAACCCACCGGAGCTTGCCACCAACACTTCCTGCTCCTAGCCGGTGACTGCATGAGGGGGCACAGGCAGAGAGATGAAGACCAGAACCGGGGAGGTGGTAGCCAAGAATGGGACTAAGATTTCGAGAGAGCATTTAAGGAAAGAACCGGCAAGGACTTGGTAGAGTATGTAACGTGGTGGAAGGCTTGTCACAGACCTAGAGATGATAATGCTCCACCCCATTTACAGATGGAGCAACTAAGGCCACCCAGCCATGTGTTAGGCTGTATCTACCTGAATCCAGATTAGACACCGAAGCACATGCTCTTTGAATTCATGTGGTTCATGAGCAGAAGAAGGTAACCCCCAGGGGTGAGGGGCAGCGGGAGGGAGAGAGAGCTGCTTTCCCAGACCCAGCACAGGGGAAGTGATCACAGGTCAGAGGCCAGAGGAGCCTGGCTGGTATAGGAATGTGGGGAATTTCTGATATGAGGTGCAGCTATTACTACCTCACACAAACATCCTTCTCTCAAAGATGGCTGGCTTCTCAGTTTCTTTGGAGCAGAGAAAGCCCCAGTGGGGGAGGCATCCATGCCTCTGAATAACTGATCACCTTCAGAGACAGCAGCTGGGATTGGAGATCCGGCAGGTGCTGGAGGTTCCTTGCTTCTTTTCATGAGTCTGGGTTTCTTCCTGGGTTCAAGGGGAAAAAACAAACAGTGTAGGCTGAGGAGATAAAGGGAGAAAATGGTTAAGGAGCACAAGGTGAGGTACAGCCTTCACACCCCAGGGTCCCTTAGTAGGAGCCATGAAGCAGAAGACCCCCACCCTGCGCCACCTGAGGATGCTCTGTCCCTGGGGTTTTATTATTAGCAGACCACCCTAATTAGTCCTTTCACACCTACGTCATCATAGATCCCAAGTCAGCTGCTCAGCTCGCTTTGCGAATGAGTCAATGTGTGGCATGGAGACGTGGGCCGCCCTCTAAAAGGAAAGGGACGTTTGTGGGAACATGTTGAGTCCCCACCCTCTCCCATCTTTGCACCTTGAAGCTGGCAGAGCAGGAAGAGTGGAGCCCGTTTGGGTTTTCCTTCCCACACTTGCCTTTAAAAAAAAGTGTGTGTGTGTGCGTGTGTGTGTGTGCATATGTGTGTGTATGCGCATGTGTGTGTGCACGTGTGTGTATGTGTGTGTGCGTGTATGTGTGTGCACACGTATGTGTGCGTGCTTATGTGAGTATGTGTTTGTGTGCGTGTGTGTTCACATGCATGCACAGCATGTTCATGGATATCAGAAGACAACTCTGGGGAGTCTGTCCTCTACTTTTACCTAGTGGGTCCCAGGACAGTCTTGACAGGCTTGACCTTTACCACCCACAGAGCCATCTCCACAGCCCTTAGTGACATTTTAACTTCTGGTCAATAGTAAACCTAGCCCTGCACCCCTTTTGCAGAGGAACAGTGAGATGCTTTCTCTCTGGTCCAGCCCTGAGCTGATTGGCAGTCCACCCTTCATGGAGTCATCCACAGTGGTCCTGGGGAAACCACTGGGAAAGACAGGAGGCGGACTGACTTTTATTCCAGCATCATCCCTTAGGTCTCCCCGCATCTTCTGGAGTATCCCTATCCCCAGTCTGATGAGGACAGACAGTCGTCAGCCTTCACCGCACAGGACACTGTCCAGAGATAAAGAGGGACAGAGTAATATCCGCTGGCCTCCCCCTCCATCATTTAATGAGCATTCCATCCACCTAGAGGACAGAGAACACCATTACCATTCTGCATCTAGAGAAACTGAGGCTTGGGGTAGATGGGCCACCTGTTGTCACTTGGCTGGTGAGTTTCAGCAAGGATTTAGCCTCGGTGATGTTGGCTTTAACTGGGATACTGCTGTTTCAATTGACAGTGGGAGACCAGGACCACCGAACACACTGAAGATGCAAGGCACAGCGAACTTGGTGACTGTACTGGCTGGATTTATGTCAACTTGACACAAGTTCCAGTCATCAGAGAGGAAGGAACCTCAGTTGAGGAGATGCCTCCATCAGCTCCAGCTGTCAGGCATTTTCTCAATCAGTGATTCATGGGGGGAAACCCAGCCCACTGTGAGTGGTGCCATCCCTGGATTGGTTGTCTCGATTCTATAAGAAAGCAGACTGAACAAGCCAGGGGAAGCAAGTCAGCAAGTAGCACGCCACAATGGTCTCTGCATCAGCTCCTGCCTCCAGGTTCCAGCCCTGCTTGAATTCCTGTTCTGACTTCCTTCAATGGTGGGCTGTGATCTGAAAGTGTAAACCAAATAAACTCTTTCCTCCCCAGCTTGTCTTTTTGGTTATGGTGTTTCATTGAAACATTAAAACCCTAGCCAAGATAGTGGGATGGAAAAAGTGTGCAGTTATGGTGTGGGAGAATTGTCTGTATTCTGTCAATCATATTTTAATAAAACGCTGATTGGCCAGGCAGGCAGTATAGGCGGGAAAGCCAGACAGGAAGTAGGGGTGGAGCAAAGAGACTGGGAGTATTCTGGAAGCAAAAGCTCCCTCTGCCATTCCTGTGCAAACCACCGAAGAGGCAGCATGTAACTTGCCCAGCTGAGAAAGGTACTGAGCCATGTGCTAATGTAGATAAGGATAATGGGGTAACATAAGTTATAAGAGCTAATAAGTAGCCTGACCTAATGGGCCAATCAGCTTTATAACTTATAGAGATCTCTGTGTGATTGATTTTCTCTTTGAGGCAAGCCGGTTGTGGGGTACCGGGCGGGACAGATACCCCAACAAGCCGGCCCCTCGTGTTACACAGTTAGGCTGTGATAGAGTATGACTAGACGTGGGGGAACACGGTGGCTTAGCTTGCATTTAAGCCAGATGTGAATATTGAGCTATAGTAGAGTAAAAGAGTCTAGGGAGGAGGTGACCCTAGCTAGGAGGTAATCCCAAACTAAGAGGTGACTCCAGCTTAGAGGTGACCCCAGAAAGTATCCAAAGAGTGTGGGAAGCATGCGGAGAAGACAGAAAGGGTTTGCTGTGGTATTTTGTAGACTGTGAAGGGGCATGTCCCTATGCAGGACAGACAGGAAGGGCAGCGGAGTTTGTGACCAGCCTTCCTTTGTGCTATCCTGCCTCCTTTCCTGCACCGAGTTCTGAGTCCACTCAAAAGTGACCATCTGTCAAG
Organism: Myodes glareolus; assembly: GCF_982192425.1. Classification (NCBI taxonomy): domain Eukaryota; kingdom Metazoa; phylum Chordata; class Mammalia; order Rodentia; family Cricetidae; genus Myodes; species Myodes glareolus. The sequence goes on from NC_142044.1 coordinate 47,130,515, forward strand.
CATGCTGGTGTGTAGCTGTAACTCCAGCTTCAGCAGACTAAATTAGGAGGGTTCCTGCAAGTTCAAGGCCAGCTTGGGCTGTATCTCAAGACCCTGTCTCAAAGCAAAAAGCAGAAACGAAAGTCACACATCCTCAGCAAGCTTCAGCGCATGGCTTGATCTAGAAATAAAGTCATTCAGATGAATAAGTTTCAACCAATTCTTCCCAGGTCAGATAGTCCCATAGGGCACAGAGACATAGGGAGAGCATTGTATGATAGCAGCTGTGGGGAAAGCCAAGAACCTGGGCAAGGTCAGAACTGAGAGAGAGGCTTGGTTTAAGCCCCAAACATTTCACATGGAGCACAGCTCTGCCTGCACACCCACTTTGGACTTTAGGCTTCCAGATACTGTATTTTTTTACTAAGGCGCCCAGTTTGTAGCAGGGGACTGTGAGCTCAGCCTGAGGAAGCCCGACGGCTCCTTTCTCTTCCTCAGTCAGTACTCTTGTCTCCTTCTCTGAGGTGTGGGGTCAAAGCCCCCAATTTCTCTACTTAAGGGACAGTTTGAGGTAATTTTGCCACTGTCTGGGCCACAAACCTAGGCCTTCATTACACCTGGGCTTTCATCACTCTAGAAAGGGTGAGCTGCACATTCCTTCTGGTCACAGGGGTAGGAGGTACCGCCTTCAAACTCAAAGCTCTTGTTCTCGAATCCTGGCACATCTACAGCTGCCTGTGCTTGCAGGCACAGAAAGTTGGTTCAAATGTTCATTCATAGGCATAGACCTTTTTCCAGTAGTTCATTGAAAACTCTCAAAGATGTTTTTTGACAGGGTTTTTCCTGCATAATAGCCCTGGCTGTCCGGAACTCACTCTGTACTTCAGGCTGGCCTTGAACTCACAGAGATCCACCTGCCTCTGCCTCCTGAGTGCTGGGATTAAAGGCATGTGCCACCACCACTCAACTTCAAAGACTTTTTTTTATTAAAAAAAAGGGTTCCTTTTTGTCTGTATCAATTTTAATCAGCCACATACAGAAGCAAGGGAACAAAACCAGGTCTGGCTTCCTGTTTCTTGTCCTCTCCTTCCCCTCTTACTGTTTGTGCATACAGATCCAAGCTAAAGAGCATTCACCAGGCTCTTATTGGGTGACCACCACACATCAGGCAACACTCAAGATACTTATCACCACCATCAATATCATCACCATCACCACCACCACTACCATCACCATCATCATCATCACCATCACCACCATCACAACATCACCACCATTACCACCATCATCATCATCACCACCACCACCATCATCGTCGTCACTGCCATCACCACCACCACCACCACCATCATCATCACCAGCATCAACAACAACATTTCTGTCTAACATTTGCTGAATGAGAATATAATAGATGTCACACATCATGTGTGGGGTCCCCTTTTCCCTTGAAGCCCATTGGCTATCAGTCCATGAGGACAAAGGGGCAGAAGCAGTGACAGAGAGCTTTGTACAACCTGTGAACATGGTGGAAATAACCTTCCAGGAGACAGTTTCAGTGAGGCAGCTCAACTTTATTAAGGGATAGGGACTATATGGAATTGGGGATGGTAGCTGGGGAATCGCCTAATTTGCATTAAGTGGCACACTCCTTTCATATAACTGAACTAGTAGCAGCATGGCCCTGTTGAAATAGCTAGAGCATGCCACCTAATTAGCATATGGGCATCCAGGGAAGAGTGTTGGCAGGGAACTGTGTCAAGAGTCACACTAGAGATACGTCAGGCATCTGGGCCTAGGCCTAGTGACATTCTCCAGATATGGTCAAGGAGAGAACAGGAAGCCCTCCCCCAGTGGGAAGGAGTCCTACATGTTGTCAAGTTCAGAGAGAGCTGCCAGGTCATGGCAGACTGCCACCTTTGACCAGCAGAGTCTCCAACAATCATCCACCACATTGTCTTTTTTTTTTCATCTTTCTTAAAGCACACTACAATAGGTATCTTAGTTGGGTTTCTTCTGGTCTAATAAAACATCATGCCTAAAAGCAACTCGGGGGTAGGGAGAGGATTTATTTGGCTTACACTTCCACATCACTGTTCATCATCAATGGAAAGCAGGACAGGAACTCAAATATGGCAGGAACCTGGAAGCAGGAGCTGATGCAGAGGCCGTGGAGAGGTGCTGCTTACTGGCTTGCTCCCCATGGGTTGTTCGACCTGCTTTCAGGAAGAACCTGGACAATCAGCCCAGGGTGGTACCACCCACAGTGGGCTGGGCTCTCCCACATTTGGTCACTGATTTTAAAAATGTTCAACAGGCTAGCCTACAGTTCAATCTTATGGAGGCATTGTTCAAATTTAGGTTCCCTCCTCTCAGAGACTATAATGTATGTTGTTGCCATAAAACTAGCCAGCACAGTAGGTATCTGTAACATGAGGGCTGGCTTGTTGGGATTTCCGTCCCGCCTGGTACCCCAACAGCCGGCAAATCCCAAAGAGAAATTACACACAGGACTCCATAAGGTTATAAACTGATTGGCCCATCAGATCAGGCTCCTTATTAGTCCTTGTAACTTATATTAACCCATTATTCTCATCTATGTTAGCCATAATGGCTCCGTACCTTTCTCTGCTGGGCAAGTTACATGCTGTCTCTTCGGTGGTCTGTACAGGAATGGCTGAGAGAGAGCTTCTGCTTCCAGAATACTCCCAGTCTCTTTGCTCCACCCCTACTTCCTGTCTGGCTTTCCCACCTATACTGCCTGCCTGGCCAATCAGCGTTTTATTAAAATATGATTGACAGAATACAGATAATTCTCCCGCACCAGGTATCGTTAACCCCTAATATACACGAGAACAATGGATGCTGGCTATGTATCTAGGAGACCTCAGTCAGTAAAGGGTGGGTCCCCTTCCTGTGTAACTTGGAACTCTCAGTTCCAAGTAGAAGAGTGTTCTACTACCCATGATCAAACTGAGCTGAGTTGGCCAAGATGCCCAGCCAGCACTTGCCAAAGGCTGCCTGCCGAGGCTTGGGGACACTATACTAGACTGAGTGACTGAAATTGGGGCTTGTTTCATCTCCCTCTAGAGAGAACATATGTAAAAGTCTTCCAGCCACTATGTGTCGGTCACTGATGAGAATAGCAGTTAAGGAGTTATGAGTTATTAATATAAGTTATAATAATAAAAGGAAGATCATTGTAATTATGAGAGGTGCCATCAATGAATGCTAATTGCAATAATGAGTTCTGATTTATTGGGGGAAGAAGGAATGGCTCAGAGTGGGTACATCAGAAAGGCGTGTGGTTGCTGCGTGTTCTAGTTCCCGTTCTGTTCCTGTGACTAATGCTCTGACCAAAAGTGACTTGGCGAGGAAAGGGTTTATTTGGCTTACACTTCCGGGTCACAGTTCATCACTGTGGGAAGTTGGGGCAGGAGCTCACACAGAAACCACAGAGGAGCACTGCTTAGTGGCTCACTCACTCAGTAACATTCTTATACAGCCCAGGCCCATCTTCCTGGGGATGGCGCTGCCCAGGGTAAACTGGGCCCTCCCATGCCAATCATCAGTCAAGACTATGTTTCACAGACAGCACCACAAGCCAATCTGATGGACACAGTCCTTCAGCCGAGGTTCCCTCTTCCCAGGTGACTCTAAGTTCTGACAAGTGGACATCAAAAACTAACCAAGACACTAAAAGTACGTGAGGAAAAGGGGGAACTGAGAGTTCAAAATACCTGCCCGAGTCCAGGTCAGAGAAATGCTGTAAACACTGCCTCCCCAGGAATATGTTCCTGAGGCAGCATACGTCAGCACTCCTAAAACTACAAGATGTCCTGAGCCTTAGGACTGAGGGATGTGGTGAACATGGAATGGATAAGCCGCTGCTGGCACAGCAGGATGAGCTGATTGTATTCAATACCTTGATTAAATAGATGGAAGGCAAGCACTCCAAGGCACAGTTCAGGTTGATGTGGCAAATACCTTGGCAACACAACCAGTTACTATTGGGCAGCACCATGACTGCTCACAGGCACACACTTACGACCAGAAATACAGTGGTTGACACATCAACCATCACCATGTGGCAGCAGTATGTTGACAATGACCGTGTCACTAGCGGATGGGATATTCTAGGTTCCATGGTAATCTTAGGCATTGTTCACAGCGTCGGTAATACACAGTTGCCTGAGGCATGGTTATATATTCCCTGCATGCCTCTTGGCTCAGGTAGGGACTCAACTTTGGGTTAAGTAAAGCTGCTAAAACCCAGCAAACCGTGTGAGATGGCGGTTTGTCATGCCCTTTCTAATGTGGGCTGTGCACTAGGAAAGATTCAGGTGGCGAAACACGAATTCAGGTGTCTCCATACCGTAGAACATGAAGGGGTGGCCACTGCTCACAGCCTCTCAAAGGCTGAAAGACGAGACCTAATAAGAACCAAGGAGCAGTGTTTGAACATGTGCAGTGCTGAGCAGCTCTTGATTGTGAAGCAATTGGTCCACATCCCCATGAGCCTCCCCTGAGACAACTAAGAACTTTGGTCTGCAGGATCTGCCCCGCAAATCAAACACTTTCTCTTAAGAGTTTCATTGGTCATGGTGTTGGAAATCTCTGCTCTGGTTTCACTCCTCCCATTCCAGACCCCACCCTTCAGAAAGCCCACCAAAGTTAGCTCCTCCCCAGAGCTGATTCTTGATCACAAGATCACACCTACAGGGTATTTAAGACCTGGTCACCAGACCTGCCACGTGTCCTCTTTCTCCTGCCTTCCTGAGAGTCATACGGGAGTTACTTCGCTCTGCTTCACTCTGCTGTTGATTAAATCTGGATTTATTAATTCGGTCTGATTTGGCTTGTTGCATTGGCAGAGGATACCCAGTAACCAGGGATCCAATACTTACAACCTGGTGTTTTGTCATGTCAATAGAAAAACAGCTAAGACAGGCAGACAGGCAGACAGACAGACAGACACACACACACAATAAATTAATAAAATCATAATAAATAAATGTTAAAAGCAATAAGGGGGTGACATAATTGGAGGAAGACACCCAATACACATGCACACATATACAGAGGAAGGCATGGATGAGGGGGACTCTTATAGATGGAATTGTATTTTTTTGTTTGCTTTGAGATAGGGTTTCTATGTGTATCCATAGCTGTCCTAGAACTTGCTCTGTAGACCAGGCTGGTCTCAAACTCAGGGATCTATCCGCCTCTGCCTCCCAAGTACTGGAATTAGAGGTATGCACCACCACCCAGCCTGGAATTGTATCTTTTAAGACGAACATGAGAAGGAGACTTTAGGGACCAGGGTGGAATTTTATGCTGTCCGTTGTCAACCTGAGTGTCAAGTTGACAAGGGGTAGACTTGTGACTGACTGCCAATTTTGTCAGCTTGACTGGCGTCTGTTTAAAGTGTTTCCAGAGAGGTTTAGCTGAAGAGGGAAGATCCAGCCTAAATTTGGACAGCATCATTCTGTGGACTGGAGTCCCAGGAGGAATGAAAAGCAAACCAGAAACAGCTTTCATCTGCCTGTGCTTCCTGACTGTGGATACAATGTGAGCAACCACCCCACACTCCATCTGCCCTGCCTTCCCCCACCTGGATGGATCCATCCTTTGAATCCTTGAACTAAAAGAAACCCTTCTCCACCAAGCTGATTTTGCCACACACTTGTTCAGCAATGTAAACGTAACTAATACAGAGAGCTAGGCCCTGGTATTTCACTAGGCTGAAGTCTCGGAGTTGGGAGAGACATCCAAAGTCACATGGCCCATTCTCTCCCTTTATGGATGAGAAAGAAGGACTCAGAGAACTTAGAATGTCCATCTGGCCATGAGTAGTAGGAGGGTTTTGACCTCCGCCTGTTCTTTTCTCCACCGAGAGAGCAATGTTCAACCACCACCTTCTGCTCCTGAGGCAGACATGAGCAATGTCATCATTCTCTTATTGGCTGAGCTCAAACTTCTTTTGAAAAAAATATCCGCAGAGGTTTCCAAACAGCCACTGCTATCTTGTCAACACAGACTGCACTCGGTCACCTCACTTCATTCACGCGCCACCCGTGAAGCCTGTGTGGTTTGGCACATCAGACTTCAGGAGGAAACTAGTCCTTGCACCAATGGACAGGAAGGCCAATTCTGTGGTAACAACGCCCCTCTTTGGCAGTTTCCCCAGATACAGGCTTTTACAATGTTTGGACTTTTCTATGTACCGTAAGACTGGTCACAGGAACTAACCCGACAGCTGTCATTGCTCTTGTCTCATGGGTACATGTGTGTTTCCTGGGAAAAGTTACACGTCTAAATGTTGTCTACTGTTCTGATGTTAGCCCCAACCACTGTATTACTTCACCCTCACACAGGAAAGCAGAAGTGGAAAGCCTCAACCCTCAAAGATCTACCTCTGGAGTCTCCCTGCTCCTGGGATTTCTCTTCCCACCCTAGTAACACATTTCTTTAAAGCTGTACCCCCAGTGATAGACAACAGTGACTGATTGTTCAAGTCAACCAGGGAGTGTCAGAGTGCTGTGGGGTCTCTGTCCCAACCCAGTGAGTAAAGCCCAGGGTTATTGTGACCAGAGAGGCCTTGTGTGCTCTTGAGTACAGTGATTCCTCGCCCTCCCCGTTGTTAAAATTTCTTCCCAGGGAGAGAAATGAGCAGGGTCTATTTCTTCTCCTCTGGTCTTTTCTACAAGCCAAGGCAAGCCTGTGAACATGACTGTATATGGGAAAAGGTGAAGATAAGGCTCTGAAGAGGAGAGCATGCTGGTTTACCCGGATGAGTCTCAAGTCCAACATCAGTGGAGAAGCCTCAAGGAGACTTATTAATTATGAATGCTCAGCCCTAACCTCGTTAGTTAGTTGTCTAACTCTTTTAAATTAATTTAACATTTTCATATTCATCATTCATGTTGAGCCCTTTTTCCCCTTATTTTTCAAGACAGAGTTTTGCTGTAGCTTTGCAGTCTGTTCTGTCTTATAGACCCGGCTGACCTCAAACTCACAGAGATCCGCCTGTCTCTGCCTCCTGGGTTCTGGGAATAAAGGCATATGCCACCACTTTTTCTTTTTTAACCTTTCTTCCATTCTGCATGTCCTTCTTTCCTGCTTCCTCTGTGTCTGGCTGACTGGCCCCTGGTGTCTCCCTGTATTCTCTTTTTCTTTCTTCCCCAAGCCTAAATTCCTCCTCCTTACTTAATCTCCCTGCCCAGAAGTCCCACCTCTATCTCCTCCTTCTCTATTGGTCCTTCAGCTTTTTATCAGACCAATCAGGTGCCTTAGGCAGGCAAGGTAAAACAACAACACATCTTGAGATAATAAAACAAGCCCACAATTAAATGCTTTCAGAGAGAGACCCACTCTGCAGACGGAGAAGGAAGCAGAGGGAGAGGATGCTCCTGCAGAGACGCAGGGAAAGCAAGCTACCGCAACTTTCTTGGCTGCTTTGCTGCAGGAGCACTAAGCCTTGGTGTGTGGTGTGTGCCCTGTAGGGAAGTTCAGGACCCCCCTCCCATCCCCCTCACCCCAAGGCTCAGGGATGAAGTGCGAGACAGCGGGAAAAGGCTCACTGTTCTGCACAAGGGAGAGAGGAAAGAGCCGTAGGCAATTGTTAGGTAGTAGAAGATGATTTTTAGGCATGTGGGACGGGCCCAAACACCAGTGATGGCCCCGGACAGGGGACCCTGGGCTCCAGGGTGTTGCTGGGGTGTAGCCTCTTCTGTAGTGGGGAACCTTCCTGGTTAATGGGGTCTCAGGGTTAGGACAGAGACAAAGCGGGCCCATCTTTGTGGAGCTGGTCCCTGGGTTCACAGGGAATTCTGTAGACGGCCCCTCCTCCACCCCGCTTCAGAAGGGAAAGAGACCCTGAGAGGTGCCCATGTATCCAGGTGCCTCTTGGTATCCTAAAGAAGTCATCTGGAGGGATGTCCCCAGGGAAACTCAGACAAGAAAAGGCTAACACTGAGGGAGACACGGGTCTGTTGGATGTATCACGTGTCATCCCGGAAGCTGAGGGAAAGGTGGTATTTATAGGACTGAGCGATAAACTGGTTTTTATACCAGAGAAAAACACACAGATCGGAATGAGCGCCTCCGAAACGGGCCCGCTTATGGTTTTCCAAAAATAACACTAGGAAGCGGAGACCCAGATCTCCTGAGAGGAAAACTGGCTTGCCTGCGCAAAGCAGTCAGCGTGGTGGTCCTCTTGCTTCACACAGATGGGATCTGTGCATCGGTGAGGTCATTTTAAGGAAGTCGTACTTACTGACTGGTGGTGCACACCTTTAGTTCCAGCAGTCAGGAGGCAGAGGCGGGTGGGTTCGAGGCCAGCCTGGTCTACATGAAGGCAGGTGAGTTTCAGGCCAGCTTGGACGAGCAAGCCAAGAAGCCATGCTTTTCCAAATCTAAGGTGATTTTTTTTTTATTTGTTTGTTTCTTCAGTGTTTGGGTTTTGTTGCTGAACCCAGAGCCTAGTGTGTGCTAGACAAACTCTACCACTGAACTACACCCCCAGCTTCTGTATTACTTATTTGCTGACAGTGTCTTTGCTAAGTTACTCAGACTCATAATGAGTTCACTCTGTAACCCAGCCTGGTCTTGAACCTGTAATCTTCCCGCCTCAACCTCCTGAGTAGCTGGGAATTTTCAGGCTTGTGCCCCTAGACCTGGCTTTGAGGGGGTGTTCTATTGGACTATTTAATGCAGGAAAGTCAGGGGTAAGGGAAGGGACAATGGTAGAGAGGGAAGAGGTAAATATGGCTGACGTGGTGCTGCATGTGAACGGACAGGTGGAGGATGGGGAAGGGAAGGAGTCTCCTGGCTATCTGGGTGTTGAGATGTGCAGCAGATGTGGAATCCTCAGTGGTCTACCCTGTGGCCCTCCACACCCTCTGCCCTCTGCTCCCCCACCCTCCACCCTCTGCCCTCTGCCCCCGGCCCTCCTCCCTCCGCCCTCTGCCCTCCGCCCCCGGCCCTCTGCCCTCTGCTCCCCCACCCTCCACCCTCTACCCTCCGCCCTCCGCCCTCTGCTTCCCACCCTCCACTCATCGCCCTCTGCCCTCTGCCCTCTGCCCTCTGCCCTGTGGGAGGAGCAGCTCCCATTCTTGCTTCAGCAGCGGCAGGTCTTTGAACTTCACCAGGGCTTTTTTCCCTGTGAGAACAACCCAGGATTGTGGCAGAGGAAAAGGGACCAAAGGACACGGGTCTGAGCCCGGGACCCAGATCTAAGCTCTAAGATGTCCTGAAAACCTAAGCACATTCTGTACCTTTGTGGGTGCACTGTCCTTGCGATGCAGATGACAGAGGTGGGTGACGACAGCTACTGGGTGACAGAGCTGCAGGAAGGGATTGGTGAACTGTTTGTTTCTTCTCTGCCTGAAGTGGTGTCCATTCCCAAAGAAGAACCAGGACCCCTCTGCTACCACCATCACCTTAAGGGTGAATTTCAACACTTACAAGGGGAAAAAGGATAACAGAGCCAAGGGGTCCTTCCTTCCCACCCCAGTTCCTGCACACGATCATGATCTCCTTAAACTTTTACTGTATCACAGAAAAATCTGCATATTAGGGTTCCCTGTTGAGGGAGGCTACTCAATCGTTTCCCTCAACGATTCACTCAAAACTATATTAATTACAACACTGCTTGGTCTGTCAGTTTATGCATATTTCTAGATAACTCTTACATCTTAAATTAACCCATTTCTATTATTTTGCATTTTACCACGAGGATCATGGTTTACTGACAAGGTTCTGAAGCATCTGTCTCCTCTGGTGGCTATATGGCATCTCACTGACTCTGTCTTCTTTCTCCCAGCATTCAGTTTAGTTTTCCCACCTAGCTCTATTCTGCCCTGTCATAGGCCCAAGCAGTTCTTTATCAACCAATGGCATTCACAGCATACAGAGGGGAATCCCACATCAGTTCCCCTTGCATTTTTTGTTATTGTTGATTTGTTTGGGGGTTGAGGCTTTTTTTTAAGATTTTATTTTATTTATTATGTACACTGTGTTCAGCCTCCATGTATGCCTGAGGCCAGATCTCATTACAGATGGTTGTGAGCCACCATGTGGTTGCTGGGATTTGAACTCAGGACCTCTGTAAGAGCTGTCAGTGCTCTTAACCGCTGAGCCATCTCTCCAGCCCCCGGGGTTGAGGTTTTTAAACAGAGCCGTACTCTATAGCCCAAGCTGAGTTTGAACTTGTAAGCCTTCTGAGCACCATTTATGGGTGTGTACCAATGTGCTCAGCTGTTGGATCTGCCTTGTGTGACTATGAACACATGTGAGTACAGGTACATGCCTAGGCTTATTCGACAAGCTGTCAAAATCCAGCTCTTTGCCACCCTGGGTCCAGAGTCTGGGTTCTTTGCTGGGTGTCTGCCCCAAGTAACTCTCAGCCCTAGGGGTTCTCACCACCAAGAGGCACCTGAGATCCTCAATGTTGGTTTAGAGTACATCCTGTATAACAGGGTCAAACCAACCATGAGATGCACATCTACCACCTTTACGCAATGACATAGCCCAGGAGCACCAGCATGTTCCTGCAGTGAGAAGCATGTCATCAAGGGGCAGTGCATACCCAGGGTATCACCCAGGACTGTCTACTGTCTTCTTGTATGTCCTTCTATCATACAGATTCTCAAGTGTCCTCTCCTGAGCCACTGTCCCAAGTCTGGTCTGATAGGGAAAAACACTGTGACTATCGCAGAGATGGCTCTGTGTGTCCCCTCAGTGAGGATGGTTCCCAGGGAGACAGCAGATTTCTGCTGGGTCAGGTAACTACATGAGAGGCGCAGTGTGCGGGTCTCGCAGCAGCTCACTGGATATGATGTTCCTGCCACAGTAGGAGGTACGTAGCTTCATTTTTGTCAACAGCACACAAGTTACAGTCACCAGGAAAGGAGTGTGTGTGTGTTGTGTTGAGTGTGGTGTGTGTCTGTGTGTGGTGTGATGTGTACGGTTTGGGGTGTGCATTTGTGTGTGTGGCACGTGTGTGAGGAGTGTGTATGTGTGTGGTATGAGGTATGTATGTGGTGTGTGCATGCTGTATGTGTATTGTGATGGGGGCTCTGTAACACAATCTTCCAGTTCAGGAATTTCAGGACTCTGCTTCTGGCCTGTGGCCCAGGTAGAACAGCAGGTTCCTCAGCCCACCTTCCCACCCCACTCGTGAAAGCATTTTTAAATACCATGCATGCTCTGTACTCTAAAGACACTGACGTATTTAGGCAGAAGTCATGAATCACGGTAGAGTTCTATAAATAACACCCTACTGTTGACAGACCAGTCCTACACCCCAATCTCACTGCCAGATTCTGGCTCTGGCACCTGTTGCCTTCTGCACTGGCCCTCCATCTACTTGGCATACCTGTAGTCCTGTCCCCAAGGGCTTGGATGGGCAGTGTCCACAAAGGAGCCACAAGCATCATAGCTGACCAGGATGAACATTGTGATGTTCAGTGAGAGACCCTGCCAAATAAATAAATAAGAATAAAAATAAACTAAAACGAGATGAAGAACCCTAGAAGACAGTGCCTGAAGATGACCCCCGGTCTGCATATGCACACACAAACCCCCAAGTGTGTCTGCTCTAATACATGATAGTCGTTCTGTCTGTGTTCCTGCTTTGGTTTATGCCATAGACTGGATTTGTCCATCCCAGGAGTTCCATGTCAACAGATCATGGAACCATCTGGTTTCCAGGCAACGTGATTCCTGGGACATCCATCTATATCCTGAGTATATTTAGGCCTTTTCTTAGTTGCTTCAAGACATGGCTGCTTAGGCCTAAAGTTCTAGAAGCCTGTGGCTCTATGACTTATGGATATCAGTGTCTAAGCACCTACACACTCTTCTCTTTGCTGACAGGAGCCATCTGTCTGGAGGGATCCCAGACCTTCAGAACCCAAGTGTACCCACTGAACTCAACCCTCCAGAGGAGCCTGCATACAAGAATAGTATAGTCACTACTGTAGAGATACTTGCTCTTGAGAGTCATTTCTATTCACCCCTATAGAGGAGGCAGCAACACAAGAAAAAAAGTTCTGTCCAAGTTCAGCATGGCGATGAAAGGACTTTATTGACACAAGCATCAGTGAAGGGTGTTTACAAGAGCCTGGGTGACATGTGCAGCTGCGGTCCTCCAAGATTCCTCTCAGTGTGGGACTCCCAAAGCTACTCCCTGGAACTCCCTGCCCAGTATGCAGGCAGCCAGACCACTGGAGACAGTTCTTGTCAGTTTTTTACTGTCAGGGAGGGACCTGGTGAGCTTAGTGAGTTTCCTTGGTCAATGCACATTTCCTGTGAGTTTCCAGAGCCTTCCTCTCCCCTCAGGAGGAACTGTTTCAGCAAAGAGGGACAGCTGAGAGATAATCTTCTATCAGCAGATGGATTCCAAAGCCAGAGGAGTTTTTGCAGATTATGAGGACGTGGGAATTTCTTGCTTCCCATTCATTGGACAAGACCCAGACAAAGACAGGTCATGAAAGTGTCCTGGCTAGTTTAATGTCTACTTGACATACGCTAGCATCACTGAAGGAGAGCAAGCCTCAGTTGAGAAAGTTCTCCATAAGTTAAAGCTGTAGACAAGTCTGTAGGGTATTTTCTTAAGTAATGATTGATGGAGGAGGGCCCAGTCCATGGTGGGTGGTGTCATCCCTGGGCTGGTGGTCCTGGGTTCTATTAGAAAGCAGGCTGAGCAAGCCGTGTGGAGCAAGCCAGTAAGCAACACTCCTCCATGGCCTCTGCATCAGCTTCTGCCACCAGGTTCCTGTCCTGCTTGAGATCCTGTTTTGATTTTCTCCAATGAACAACAGTGGCATGCCAAAGAGTAAGCGAAATAAACCCCACCTCCCCAATTTGTTTTGATCATAGTGTTTCATCACAGCAATAGTAACCCTAACTACAACAGAAAGTCCGCAGATGCTGTCCAGTCAGCTGACACAAAATTTCTCATTCACCCTGAAATGCAGCAGCCTGGGCTGCCATGGTCTCCCCTCTATCAACAAGGAACAGAAGTGTGGTGGATTTTGATGTAGCCTACTACATCACCACGACTAACTGACATGTCACTGGGGTGACAGCAATGTTTGTCATCCTAGCCTAGAGGAACTGGTTAGGCTTCTGACATGGAAACCCATACTGGCACCCACTTGTTGGTAGGTGTTATATAGCAATTCCCTCCGAGATAACACTGTCCATCTTGGAGAGAAGCTCCTTGAGACACAGGATATTCTAAATGGAGGTGAAACACTCCATCCTGCAAGGAAGCTCCTAAAGTTCGGGGAACAACTCGGAAGCTTCAGGAAGTCCATGAAACGAATTGGACTCACTAGGACCCTCCCTCCCCAAGTCTATATCGCAGTAAGGACTACTGAGAGGGCTCAGCCAATTCCAGACACTCCCCAACCTGTTGAGCCTCCTGGTGTTTGTGCAGTGTGTTCTAGGTTCCCATCTTTAGTGAGCTGTTGCCATGCTGAGGTGGCCTTTGGCACTGTTAAATGCCTTTGAATCACTTCTGTTCCCGTACGTAAGCCCTAAAGAACTCATTGATTCACCAGGCTGGAGTCTGGTGAGTAAAGTCTCAGGAAGAGTGTCACGTCAACAGTGGGCAAGCAGTCCCAAGCCACACCACTTTCAGGGGAAGCCTCCTCTCCCACCACAGACAGACAGCTGCGGCTTCATGTTGCTCACAGGCTGCATCGCCTGGGCCAATGTTTCTCTTTCTTGGAAAGTTTGGTAGGTGGGTGGTGACATTTTCGGCTGCTATTTTCATGCATCACTCTTAGTCACTGCGGGCAACTGGAAGCCAGTAGACAGCCCTCCCATCATCCAGGGCTGGCTCCTCCCCACTCTCCTACCTTCAGGAGAAAGTGACAAGACTCAGTTAGGAGCCCCACAAAGACAGAACCATGACATCTTCCAGATGAAAGAAAGATAAACATAGTCTTCGTGATGGAGCTGAATCCAGGGTGACACCTGGCCTTTTAGAAGATCTGATATAGAATCTATCTCTCGGAATCATCTAGAACATTCTTAAGACTATCAAGTATGGGGTCTTATTCAAAACAGATGCTCAGAGACCATGTCCTAAGGTCTGTGTCCATTAACTAATAAGGGCCCCTCAGGCACTAATCCACTCATCTGGCACTGATTTCATAACCTCGAACTTCTCACATGTGGAAGATTAAAAGCAATCAAATCCATCCCAGGACTGGAGAGGTGGCTCGGTGGTTAAGAATGTTTCCTGTTCTCCCAGGGGAGTTCAGTTCAGTTCCCAGCACTCAGATTAGGCAATTCATAACCACCTGTAACTCTTAACTCTGAGGGCCCCAGTGACATGCCAGTTAGCAGGTAAGCTACATCGAAATCCACCACACTTCTGTTCCTTGTTGATGGAGGGGAAACCATGGCAGCCCAGGCTGCTGCATTTCCAGGTGAATGAGAAATTTTGTCTGATGGCTCCTTCTGGACTCTGAGGGCAACTGCACTGATATGTGCATGCCCACACATAGACCTACGTACATTGATGCAGAAATAAAAATCATAAAGATAAATATGTAAAAACAACATCTCCCTAACATCCCCATTAGCACACCTTTTGTAGAGTTATTAAAGAATTTCAAGGCAGGGTCCTGATGAACCCAGAGGTCCCAGGCCTTCAGAATCTTCCACCTGACTAGCTGTCCATCAAATCAGAATTTACTTTCTGAAGAAGTGTCCTACTTCACTTGGCACTGAGCAAACCAAACATTTCCACAAATACTACTTCCATTTTAGGAGCCATCTTAGTTGCTTTCCTATTGTTGTGATAAGAAAAATACTACCATCAAGATAACTTTTTAAAAATTATTTATTTATTATGTATACAATATTCTGTCTGTGTGTACGTCTGCAGGCCAGAAGAGGGCACCAGATCTCATTACAGATGGTTGTAAGCCACCATGTGGTTGCTGGGAATTGAACTCAGAACCTTTGGAAGAGCAGGCAATGCTCTTAACCACTGAGCCATCTCTCCAGCCCCCTACCATCAAGATAACTTACAAAGTAAAGCATTTATTTCCTTATGATTTCAGAGGATTGGAGTCCTTGATGGTGGAGCAAATACATGGTAGATTGTAGGAACAAATGAGAGTTCATATCTTAGTTCATCAGCACAAGGTGGAGTGAGCACACTGGGAATGGCTTTGTTTTGGATACCTCAAAGCCAACCCCCAGTGAAACACATCCTCCACAAGGCCACACCTCCAAATAGTCCTTCCCAAACAGTTCCACCAACTGTGGACCAAGTATTCAAACACGTGAGTATATGGGGGAGAGGGGACACTGGATATGTCAGTGGTTCTCAACCTGTGGGTTGCAACCTCTTTGTGGGTCATGTATCATATGTCCTGCATATCATATATTTACATTATGATTCATAACCGTATCAAAATTAGTTCTGAAATAACAAGGAAATAATTTTATAGTTGGGGGGTGCACCACAAGGTGAGGAACTGTATTAGAAGGTTGTGGTATCAGGAAGGTTGAGAGCCACTGAGATAGACTGTGAAGACACGATGAGAACAGAAGGATGGACCAAAGAGGCACTGGCAAGTAGGATGGGCTAGGACACCATGGGGACAGGAAGATGGGCCACAGAGACACTGTAGAAGGAAGGAGTTTTCATGGGAAACAAGGCCTAACCAACCTGCAGGTAGACATAGGCTTTGGGCAGTTGACTAAGTGTGGTGTCCCCACTCTTCTGAGAGGCAACAGGAAGCAACCTGGAGTTCGTCCACCAGGCATACAGTAGGAAAGGTGTCTGTGAAGAGGATGGCAGAGCTCTGAGTCCCTGAGGATTTTCTTACTCTGGTTAGAAGTTCGGCCATATGTCCCCAGGATGACTTTCCGTTGTTCTCAATCCCTCCTCTGTATGGAGTCCTCTCCTTCCCATATATCTTAAACTTATGACACTGTTTTATCTAGTTCTAGCTGGCTGGATGTGATTGGTGCACCTTTAATTCCAGCCCCTGGGAGACAAAGGCAGTCAGATCTCTGGAGTTCCAGGCAAGCTGGTCTAAATAGGGAATTCCAGGTCAGCCAGTACTCCATTCTGAAACCCTGTGTAAAAACAAAAACAAAAAATAAAACGAAAACCAAACTGAAACTAAACACTTGATCCCAGTTGACCACAGCACTCAACTGCGGCTTAATTTATTCCAACTCAAATGAGCGAGTCTTGACCGTCTTCACGCACCCCTTCACTGAGGACAGAGCCAGTGAAGCTGTCCAAGGCACCTCTGGACTATCTGAATGTCGACAGAGGTGGGAGGAGCCTAGCCCCAGGATCCCCTCTTTCCACATTCTCCATGCCTTGTCTGACTTGGTCATTCCCAGAGCTCTTCTCTGGTTCCCCAGAACCTGACTCAAGTCAATTCAAGCCGCAAACAGGAAATGAGGCCCATCTGAGGCAGAATCCCAACCCTTGACCTCAAGGATCTCACTTCTCCAGGACACAGATGGGTGAGTCTAAGGGAGTGCTCAGCAGGCGGCACCTAGAACTCAAGAGCTGGCATTTCTGTGGAACCTACAGGGTTCCCATCAACTGAGGGTACAGAGTGATGCTGATTTGGTAACACATCCTTCGATGTTCCACAGCAGTGCCAGCTCTGTCCTAAGCTCTGCCAGGCTCCAGGACTGCCACTTGCTCGGCTGTGCAGCATTTGCCAAGCCCAGAAGAGTCCCCAGTAAGAACAAGGTCAAGGTGCTACAAACAGAACTTGTCCAGAGCTGGCTTTTGTCTGTGCCTTGTGTTGCCTGAATCCGTGTCACCTCTGCTGCTTTTAGGGTGGGTCTCACTCTGAATCTAGGTTATATCACTGCTGCTTTAGCTTTAAAAGCATAGAAAATGAGGGTTTGGAGGCCAGAAGCATGGCTTGGTAAATAAGCCACTTGTTTCCAAGTCTGAGGACCCGAGTTTAATTAATGGGACTCACATGGTAAAATGAGAGAAACAGCTCCCTACAGGTGACCCTATAAGCTCAAGTGCCCCCAACTAAACAACTAAACAACTAAAACATGCAGCTATAGTTTTAGATTGATTTATTTTATGTGTTTTGCCTGCATTTATGTCTGCATACAATGTGTGTGTCTGTTACCTTCAGAGGTCAAAAGAGGGCATTGAATTCCCTGGATCTGGAATTACATCCAACTGTGACCCACCATGCCTCTGTAATTCTTTTGAGTTGTGTGTGTGTGTGTGTGTGTGTGTGTGTGTGTGTGTACAGATGCACATGTGTGTGTGTGCACATGTACACACATCTGTATGGAGGCTAGAGGATATCTGCAGACATTATTTCTCAAGAGAGCACCCCCATCTTTTGCTGTTGTTTCTCTTCTTTGTTTGTTTGGTTTTTCTGGGTTTCTTTAATATTTATTTATTCATTTAGTTATTATGTATACAATATTCTGTCTGTGTGTATGTCTGCAGGCCAGAAGAGGGCACCAGACCTCATTACAGATGGTTGTGAGCCACCATGTGGTTGCCGGGAATTGAGCTCAGGACCTTTGGAAGAGCAGGCAATGCTCTTACCCTCTGAGCCATCTCTCCAGCCCCTCTCTGTTTGTTTTTTGAGACAGGGTCTCTCACTGACCTGAATTCACCCAGTAGGTCAGGCTGGCTGTCCAGTGAATCCCAAGGATCTGCCTGTCTCTACCTCCTCGGTGCTGGGATCACAAGTGAGACTTTAACACTTGGGCCTTGTTAACGCAGGTTCTAGGGATCGAACTTGGGTCCCGGTACTTACCAAGCACAGTACTTTACTAGCTGAGCCACCTCCCCAACACTGCCTCTATCATCCTTAGCTGTAGGACCAGAAGGTCCGGTCATCCTGCTCACCTCCATCTGGGTTGCCGTAAGCACCCCCTTTTCTCCACCTTTCTCTTTGCACAGGGATATTGCTGCCCCTCCCATTGAGGACAATCTGTTTACCACCCCTCCCTCGGACATGGGCAAGGCCACCTGACTGCATAAGCGACTGTGTTAGTTCCAAGCCTGTGGATGCTCTGACACTCCCATGGGAATCAGCTGTGATGGATGTCATATTCAGTCTAAGACTCAGAGAAGTTAAGGGGCCTGTTTAAAGTGACAGAGGAGAGGAGCCAGTATGAGATGGCCTAGTTCTCCCAAGCCCAAAGTAGAGGTATGAAGGACAAGAAAAGATGCTCATAGCTATGGGTGCACTGCAGCTGCTCAGAAACATTCAAGGAATCCAGCCAAGATGGAAAAAAAAATACCCAGGAGAGCCTCTGAGTCCCAAGGAATTGGGATGCTGCTGTGAGCCGTTGAGGTATGGAGATGCTGTTGGCGACAGCTGATGGAGCATGAATGATGGAGCTGATGGAGCCTCAATGTGGTACTCTTCCAAAAGATGGTCAGTGTCAGCCTGGACCAAGGAACAACAGGCAGAGGGTCTGCTGTTGGAGTCATACCGGGGTCCTGTCAGTGAACATGAAATGTGCTTTTTCCTGGATGACTCTCTGGTCCTCACGGGACTCTTTACACTCAGAGACAGAGAAGCCACAGTCTGAGCTGTGGACCCCGTGAATGGCTCAGCCACAAGGATGCCAGGTTAATGTTCCAAAAGACCTTTTCTCCTGCACTATTTTTTATACCTACCGACAACTGTATAGAAGACTTTGTTATTGGCGACTGCAGTATTGTCTGTTGACATGTATAAATGCATTTAAGATCTCCCTGGCCTGGAATGTGGTTCAGCAGCAGAGCCCTGGCCTAGTGTGAAACTTTATGAAGCTCTGGGTTCAATCCTACCCCCTGCCCCCACTTATGTAGCGAGCACAACCTATGAGCTATCTCTACAGAGCTCATTGTTTCCTGTCTGGGCTGTATGTTGAGCAGATAATATTTAGTATATAAAGAATTAAATAAGCCTGACCTTAAAATTATTTTCCTTTGCTAATGCTGCTACCAAACAATTTAAAGTTACCTGCATGACCATCTCACCCTTCACCAATTTCTTCTGTGACATTTACACATGGAGTCTGAGTGGGATATCCTCATTCTCTTTGTAGTCTTGGTTTCTGTTTTAACTGTACCAGAGACAAAGAATATATTCAATAGGATATCAGATTTTATAAAGCTTCATTTTAGAAATAAATGAGAAACTCATTGAGACTCATTTTGTGGACCAGTATATTGTCGACTTTAAAAAAAATACTCCTATACTTCCTCTTTTGAAAGAATTGCTTTATTTTTTGTGTAAGAGTGCCTGTATGCATGGTCTGTGTACCCTGTGCATGTGGTACCTGTGGAGGTCACGTGTGGGCGTCAGTCCCTCTGGAACTGGAATTGCTGATGGTTGTGAGCTGCTGTGTGCGTGCTGGGAATCGAACCTGGGCTTTCTAGAATAGTCTGCGCTCTCAATCACTAAGACGTCATCTCTCTAGCTCCCACATTTTCTTTTTCTTTCTTTCTTTCCTTCCTTCCTTCCTTCCTTCCTTCCTTCCTTCCTTCCTTTCGTTGGTGTTGTTGCTGTTTGTTTGCCACAGAGTCAGATGGTCCCTCTCATAGACTATGCTGTCCTTTGTGCTCCATGAGAAAGCCGTCCACAGTGTCCTTCCGCAGCAGCAAAGCCATCTTCCAGAGAGGGAGGCAGTGAAAGATGGAGGGGACGGCCTGCCACTCCCAGCCTGCCGCTCCCAGCCTGCCGCTCCCGGTCTGCCTCTAGGGAGGCAGCAGGATGGTTGGGCAGAAAGCAATGAGTAGAGAACTCTGTTAGACAGAGTTAAACAGAGTTAGACAGAGCTGAGGCAAATGCTGGAGAGACTTCAGGACAGTGAGTTTCATTCCCTGGGCCCCAGTGTCCACATCTGGGAAACTGAGGCTAACTGCCTTGAGGGTATAAAGCCACAGTGCTCATGCGTGGAATCACAGGCAAAATACAGACGATTCAGTAAAGTCTAATCACAGGGAAACAGAAAATGGGTTGGTCTGTTTACGTCTCAAATATCCCAGGGGATACACACGTGCAAAAAAAAATATTCACTGTGTGTAAGAAATTCAAATGTAAATAAACATCCTGTGTGTCTCGGTGTGTATGTGTAAGCAGGGGTGTGTGTGTGTCTGTGTGTGTATTTAGATGCCAGAAGACAACCTCTGGTTTTCATTCCTCACGTGGGCAAACATCTTGGTTTTCAAAGCTGGGCTTCTCACTAGCCTGAAACTCAGTGCTGTAGCTAGGCGAGCTGGCCAGAGAGCCCCAAGGCTCCTCCTGTCTCTGCCTCCCTGGTGCTGAGACTACAAGCAGGAGCCGTCACACCTGGCTTTTTCACATGAGTTGTGAAGAGTGAACTCGAACCCTCATGTTTGTAAGCCCTTGGCCAGCCAGGCCCTCTCCCCAGCCCTCCCTGGGTCCTTTCTAATGAGTACACCAGCTGTACTGAATAGAACCTGATGTGGCCTCTTGAAGGCTCCCATCTCTAGACACAGTCACACTGGAGGTCAGAGCTTCGAGGTGCATTTTAAACCTAGTTTATTTTTTATGTGTTTGTATATACATCTTTGTGTATATGTGCATGTGTATGTAAGTACCCAAGAGAGTTGGGAGAGGGCATCAAATTCAGATCCCCTGGAGGAGGACTCACAGGAGTTTGTGAGCCATCTGGTGTGGGTGCTGGAAACGGACCTTGGTTCCTTCATCTGCAAGAGTTGCCAGTGCTCTTAACTGCTGAGCCACCTCTCCAGCCCCTTCAACATGGATTTTGGAGGGACACAGTTCCATCAAAAACTTGTAAAAACAGTAATATTGTGTGCAATATATATGCTGCTATATTTTTTTAAACTGAAAGAAAGTAGCTGGATTTGGTACCCCATACCTACAATCCATGTACTTGGGAGATGGAAGCAGGAAGGTTGCCTTGAGTTCGAGGCCAATTTGGGTTACACATTGAGTTCCAGCCCAGCCAGAACTACAAAGCGAGATCCTATTTCAAAACAGACCGAGACTGGAGTGATGGCTCAGCGGTTAAGTTCCTCTTCCAAAGGGCAAAGGTTTGATTCCTAGAACCTACACTGCGGCTCACAACCAGCTCTAATCCCAGGGAATCAGACACCTGTGGCTCACACCCATCTCTAGTTCCAGGGGCCCAGACACCTTATTCTTGCTTCCACAGGCACCAGGCATGCATGTGGGGTATGGATATTATGCAGACAAAACACCCATAGGTATAAAATAAAAATAAACATAAACAAAGCCCACAGAAAGCACATTATCTGCTGTGCAAAGTCCTCATCTAAGAAGCTCCATTGAGAAACGGGCTTGCCTGGGAAGGCGCGATCAGCCCACTGCTGCGAACGCAGCGTGTTTGCCAGCTGCTGGACGACGGCCAACATTAGCTCCTCTTACTGTAACTGGATTAGCTCCATTAAAAGTGTTTTTAAAAATTAATCATAGAAATCTATTTGTACCCAGGGCACTGCAGTCTCATGGGCACAGGATTCTCATATGTTAATATAATCAGCGTCTATTAGATTCTGTGACACTAAGGGGAACAAATCGCCTTAGATTTTCCCTTTAGATCTTCACACACTTCCTTCCAGGTACTTGACCGTCCTGTGAGGCCTTCCTACACACTAACCTGCAGACCTCCGTGGAAAGGCAGACTTCTGTTCTTCCTATTGATCAGGTAGAGGGGTGGGCGTGTTTCTCCCAGCCATGCTGCTAAGGCAGCCCCACTGTGGCAGGTAGAGACATAGCTTCCAGCTGAGGAAACGCCTACAGAGCTAAAGCAGCTCCACTGGGCTCCCACCAGGTCATGCTGAGCAGACATGAAGAGGAAAGGAATCTGTCCCCGCCTCTCATAAATCCCAAGTCCGCTAGAGGAGACAGCTCAGGGGTAAATGCTTCAACTTGGAAGGACACCTTGTTGGCCTGTCATGGAGCTATGAGGAAGGGAGATGAACCAGACGGTGGTGGCACACAACTTTAATCCCAGCACTGGGGAGGCAGAGGCAGGTGGATCCCTGTGAGTTAGGGGCCAGCCTGGTCTACAAGAGCTAGTTCCAGGACAACCAGAGCTGTAACACAGAGAAAGCCTGTCTTAAAAAAAAGGGAGGGGGAGATGGTCCAACTATGAAGAAGGCACATGTCCACAAGAGAACATACACACACAAAATGTTGTTCTAAAAAATTTAAATTACAAGGAAAAATGTGAAAGTTAATCCCACAAATTATAATTATCGAAGGTGAGGCTGGACGAATGGCTCACAGTCACGGGTGACAGGATTCTCTACTTCAGATACTGCCCGTGTGATGGCTAATCTTGACTCTCAGCTTGACTGGATTGAAAGACATCTAGATTAGTAAAGTTGAGCACTGGCTGTGTCTGGGAGGGCATGTCTGACCTAATCCCCAGGTTAATCCATCAGTGGGTTCAAAGACCTGAGTGGACTGTGGGGCGGTGGCAGAGCTGTGGAAGGTGGCGGAAGTGGGTCTCTGGAGAGGGTGAGGGGTGCCCAGGAAGGCTATAACTCACCTCTAGCCTCTTCCTGCTGATCCTCTTTGCTTCCTGGCTGCCACAAGGTGAGCCAAGGTGAGCAGCCCTGCGTCTCCAAATATTCCCACCTCCACAGATTCTGCCACACCTCCCGGACAAAGCAACAGGGCCAAGGGGCCATTCCCTGAAAGCTTTGAAGCAGGGAGCCACACTAAGTCTTCCCTCCTTTGAAACTGCTTTTCTCGGGCATTTGGTATGTACCGCTCTCCCTACCACAGGGGACTGGTTCACGGCTAGACACCTGGGAGCGAGGAAAGGGCACCTCCTCGAATACGGGCGCACGCACGTTACTTCAGCATTATTTCTACCAGCCTCGGGCTGGAAGCAACCCAAGAGTCCATCCACAGGCAAATGAGTGAGGAAAGGATGGTGTTGGAACACCAGAACAATGGATGAATCGGATGGAATGACGGATACACGTGGTCATGATGCTGAGAGCACACGGGGGCTGGCAGAAAACAGCCTGGAGCTGAGGGGCTGAGAGGAGTGGGAGGAGGGGGACCCCAAAGGGGGCTTCGGAAATCAGGAAGTCGAGGTGTTCTGTTGCAGTAGGGAGTAGGCTCACAAGCTGAGGCACCAGGCTGGACAATGTGAATGGCTGCCATATGCTGCACATGCCACACCCCAGTAAAGTAATCCTCAGACCACAGGGGCCCGATGCAGCCTCACACCTCCAATTCCAGCATGGAAGAAAGGCATGGAGGTTGAGAGTTCGAGGACAGCCTCTGCCACACCTCAAGATGCTGTCTCGGGAAAATATAGACATTTAAAATGAAAGGGAAAATAAAAACAGATTTTTTTTTCAGGTGGTGTGTGTGTATGTGTACACGCGTGCTCAGATGTGTACATGTGCACATCTTCCTGTACCTAGATGCCGGAGTTAACACGCTGGCTGTCTTGGCCAATCGCTCTCCATCCTGTGTGTTGAGTTAGGGCCTCTTTTGTGAAACCGGAGCTCGCGGGTTCTGCTGGTCCAGCCAGGTATCCTGTCTCCACTTCCCAAGTGCTGGGATTCCAGGTGGCCCACCACACCTGCCCAGCATTCGTGTAGGTTCTGGGGATCTGAACCCGCTCATTCTCATGCTTGCTTGGCAAGTACTTTACCCGCTGAGCCATCTGCTCGGCCCAAAGCAATAGTTTAAAAAAAAAAAACTTAATTGAGGTGCAATAATATATTTTAAAAGTGCATATTTGGTATCTCTAATTGGATGTTTTCATGAGGAAAGAATTCCCTGGGGATGGGCCTGACAGATGGCAGGCGAGGGGGGCATTTTTTTCAGAAGTTGGGGGCAGTAGAGTCTGTAGGAGACTCAGTGTTCTGTGTGAGGGGGGCTTGCTCTGTTAGAATGGGGTGGAGGAATGCCCCTGGGAAGACCAGCGAGATCAGGAGAGATTATCTTTCCTGTGCTGTGAGAAGTTAGGGGCTGGATGCTTGTGTCACCCCTAAAATCTTGTTGAGACTCTAATCCCCAATGTAACCACACTTGGCGGTAGGGTTCTTTCAGGGATATTTGCAATTAAATGAGATCATGAGGGTGGAGTCCTTGTAAAATAGGCTTAGTGTCCTCTCCAGAAGTCTGGAGTACTTGTGAGGCCAGAAGGGTACAGTCTGCAAGCTGAGAAGAGATACCTCCCAGGAGCCCCACCCTGTGATACCCCAACCTTTGTGATTTTTCAGGGAGGGAAATGGAAGTGGGAAGGACCTCAATGGCTTGTTGACGGGCCTGGGATTTAAATGAAAGGTTTTACGGCAACGTCCCCAAAGTTGACACACCCAGAACCATTTCTGCTCTTAGCCAAACTGCAGAGGTTTGTCTACTAAAGGCATTTGAATCTATTGCCAAGTTGGAAGGTCATATGACCCAAGACAGGGACACGGAAAAGCCACCCCACTCCACCTGGCCTGAGTATCCTTCTCTAACCCAGAAGAGAAGAAAGACAGCTTAGGCCAAATCCAAACCGCTCTCCAGCGCCATCTGGTGGTCCGGAGGCATGCAGTTCAGGGTTTTGGGTTTGGCAATGGTCTGGAGGTGGCAGGAAGGAAGTCCTCAAAGAGAGTCTCCACAGAGGCAGGCTATAGGGCCTCTTTTGTCCCCATGGAGTTGGGTCTTGGGGACAGTAGGAATTTACATGAACATTGAGCATCTCACTGAGAAAAAGAAGGTAAGCCTGTGTGTGCATAGCAACACTACTTACAGTAGCCAAAATGTGGATTCTAGCTTAGACAAACTCCAGCAAGATGTGGAGCATCTGTGGCCGACCATCCAAGGGAATAAACTTGTCCTTAAATAGGAAGGGGATTCTGACACATCCTATGTAGACCCTGAGTCAGGTCACACAGGGACAAATACTGTGTAATCTCACTTGTATAAAACAGACAGATCTGGGGATATGGTTTAGTGGTAGAACATTTGCCTAGCATGGGTGAGGCCCTGGGTTCAATCCCTAGCACAGCAAAAAAAAATGGGGGGGAATTTTTTTTTTAAACTGATAATCACATAAAGTAAAACTGAGGTTTGCCAGGGAGGAAGAAATAGGAAATGATGATTCTAGCAAGAGGGAGAAGAGGTGAGGCCAGAGGGGGAGGCTTTCTGGCAGACTGACATCTGGCATAGGACCTTGGACATCAGGGGCCCTAGTCAGCTCCCACAGAGGCTGCTGAAAACAGCCAAGCTGAGCCCCGCCTCTAGAATACACCAAGAGACGATGTTGCTTGGGGCAGCCCTCACCAGATCCCGCATCACACACACATTTTCCACTTGCGGTCTCGATAACCATAGGATAAACAAACCCCTCTTCTTCATAAGTTAGCCTACTTCAGGTGTTTCATTACAGTCCTGGAAACCGACTGACCCCACGTGCAATCCAGAGGCCAAGAACAATCACAAAGTCCCAGTCTCCTCTGGATGGAAACACAGAGCCCAGACTGTCTACTGAGAAGGTTTGAACCCTAACAAACTGACCCAGACCACAGCACTGAACAGAGTGCCTGAGCTGTGATCTAAAAGTTCAATTTCCACAAAAAAAAGGAGGAGGAGGAGGAGGAGGAGGGAGAGGAGGGAGAAGAGGAGGAGGGAGGAAGAAAAGAAAAGAGGTATTCTTGAGGAAATAGCCGATGAAGAAATAGAAATCTTGTGCAAGAGAAACGTGAAATGCTTTATCACAGGAGACAGCCAGGAAACTGTTGGTTGGTGGCTGAATCATGTTGAAAGGACTCAGAAGATGATAACATGGTTTCCTCACTTCCTGGGGGTGTCCGATTCGAACTTTGACTAAGGGGAATCATGGCAGTGGATTGAGACCTGCAGAATATCTTACACCCATGAACTCACCGTGGTTAAAGGAAAGTGTGTTATCACCTGTAGGACTCTTGAACGGGGCCTCGTTTGTTACCACGAGACAAAGTAAGTGAGGGAGAGAATGGGGCATTTCCTACACAGACGTTACCACCGGGTACCTAAACAGGATGAAGGGAGGAATTTTTTTATTACATATTTTAATTTTTATGTTTAACTATGTTATGTGCACATGAGAAATGAGAAGAGGGTATTGGATCCCCTGGAGCTGGAGTTACATGCAGGAGTTGTCAATCACGCAGTGTGCATGCTGGGAATTGCACTCTGTCCAGAGGGTGAATGCTCCTAGCCACTGAGCCAGCTCCCAGTCCCAAGAGCTCCATCTCTTAATAGGAGCATGGTACTCACCAAAAGAGTGATCAGATATTGTCATATTGTAACACCAATGACTCGCAGATCTTGGCATCAGTCAGTTCCTGCCGTTATCACCAAAAGAGACCCAGACATTATGAACCCTCCAGTGGAAAATTAGCACGGACCCTCCAACAATAAGAAGTGTGGTGGCTAATACTCGTAATCCCAGCTCTGAGGAAACTGAGAAACATGTGTCCCAGAAAAACTTGGGCTACAGAGAACATTTTTACCTCTTAAGCATGTGAGATGACTCGGTGGGTTAAGGCATTTGTCACCAAGCCTGGTGACCTGAGTTCAGTCCCCAGGATCCAATGGAAGGAGGGAGCCAACTTCCATAAGTTGTCTTCTGACCTCCACGCATGTACTGTATGACACACCTTTCCCCTGTATGCACAAATTAATAAAATAAAATATAATACATTTTTAAGGATTCTGCCTTCCCAAAAAAAATGCAAAACAATTTTGTGCCCAGCGTCCTGCCAGAGGCACTGAAGGGAAAAAGAGTCATGGCGAGGACTCGCAGGGAACAGCGGGGAGATTTGCAGAAGAGCCCTTGAGAGGCGCATCTAGAAGTGCCAGGCAGGTTAGTGGCCCTAGCTCCCTGCAAAAGGGAAAAAATAAAATAGAAAGGAAACTTGTAGATTAAAGACTCATTTCTATCTAGGCAAGTGTTAACTGTATGTCCTTGCTTGCTTTGGTGATAAAACAGTTTTTAAAAATTTCAATTCTACTTTCTGCTCTCTTCCTGAGACAAATGGGCCTCACTGGTTCCTTCTTATGCAACTGTGACCCAGCATCTGAGAGGACGGGGGGAAGGAGGGAAGATCTCTCTTGTCGCACATATTCAGAGGGTTTGGTCCTGCCTCTCGGTCCTACGCACTTGGGCAGAGCATGGTGGTGGTAGGAACGTGTGGAGGAGGCTGTTTACCTCATGGCGGGCAAGAAGCAGAACAGAGTAGCAACAGGAAGGGGCTGGGGCGAGATCCAGTAGCCACACACACAGCCCCATGACCCACCTTCTCTAACCAGTGCCACTACCTTCAATAGTCTATTTGGAAAGTTTAGAAATGTTCCTTTTCTTTTTTTTTTTATTGAGGCAGGATCTCAACCTCACAATGACCGCACTCATGCAGATTAGGCTGAGACCCTTCAGCAACAGCTTCGCCCCAGCCTCCCGAGTCGTTAGACTTACAGATTTGCATCTCCACACCCGGCCTTACTTTTCTTTTTAATCGGGTATCGATGTGGGTGCCTGTGTGTGAGTGCTGGTGACTACAGAGGCCAGAAGATGGCACTGGATCCCCTGGAGCTGGAGTTTCAGGCAGTTTTAAGCAGCCTGCCGTGGGTGCTAGGAACTGTCCTCGGGTCTTCTGCAGTATCAGTCTGCACTAGTAACCGCCGAGCCATCTTTCCAGCTTTTTCAACTTTTGACCCGATCAGTACATCAAGCCATGAGGTAGGCCAGAGCTCCCTTGATCCATTCAAATCCCTACCCCAACACACTAGGGTGTTCCTAATCTCCTAGACATCTCTCAAGCTAATCAAATTGACAATCAGAAGTATGTGCAGGCTTCATACTGGTCTTGGAGAGTTCAGATGAAGGTGGTTTACGGGGCCATCTAGACTCTCAGGTCTGTTGTGGGCAAGTGTGCTGAGGTCAAGAGCTCTTTTCCTCTCTTAGGAAACTCCTGCCATAGCAGTGTGAGCCTCTCACCGAGATTCAAGAACCCACTGTGTGCCAGGCTCTGCACATGAACTTCCTCCTGCAGCCCAACAAAAGACGGAGATCAAGGCCTCACCTCTCTCTTCCCAAGTCCTGTGATGTGTAGAATTGTTATCTGTGTAGATAACTATGTAGTGTCCCAGTCAGACACTTTGGAGCACTCTGGGTGCTAATGGATGTTGTGTTTTCTGCATCTGTTAGTGTTCTATCACTGATCAAACACGATGATCAAGGCAACTTACGGAAGGGTTTACTTGACTTCTGAGATGAGAGGGTTCCGGTCCATCATGGCAGGGAAGCATGGCAGCCAGCGCAGAAGCTGAGGGTTTACACTGTAGATTCTAAGTAGGAAGCAGGAAGAGAGAGAATTGGGAATGACATGTAGCTTTTGAAACCTCACAGCCCACCCTCAGTGAGATCCTTCCTCCAGCTAGACAACACCTATTAAATTTATTCAAACAGTACCACAAACCAAGTTTCTGCTACCCTTTAAGAACTCTGGCTGATCGCCCCAGCCAGCTAACCCAGGACCAGGCTCTGCTTTAGCCCTGCTGGTCCCCCAACTCCCACTCCAGGCTCTGGGGGGACGAGCCCTTGTAACTTGCCAATTCAAAGCTCCCATTGTGACCCTCAACACACCCTTCCAGACATCCTCCTGCCTTGGAAATATGTCTCGATCCTCTTCCTCCTGACCAGGCAGTTTCACATTTCTGGTGACTCTACCAAAGTCTTGGACGAGGCTGAAATGTTCCCATGAAGCGGATGAGAATCAAAGAAGGGCCTGCCATTGTGCAATAAAAATCATGTTGCCATCTGCTCGGTGGGGTCACTGCCAGGTGTCGAGTGTGAACTGAGCACTTACTCTAAATGTGTGGGGGACAAGGGCTGGCTCTTAGCTTTGAGACACGGGGAAGTTATCAGTAGAATTGGGAGCTGAGAGTCCCAGTGGGGATACAAGTGCAAAGCCAGTTGCTATGACCCCTGAAGAGTCCCCTAGACTGTTGGGTAAGTAGCTGGACTCTCAAGGCCTGTGATCTGGGTCTGGACCCTTGTTCTGCTTCTGACCAGGTTCATAGACAAGGAGAGTCACTTAACATCTCCTGCCTCAGTTCCCTCATTTACAGAATGGATCTTACATTAGGGGGCTTCCCTCGGCACCCCGTTGAACTACACTGGTTAACGTTTAGGATTTAGAAAGGGTTTCATAGCAGGTGGTCCATGACCCACAACCTGCGCCCAGCACATGTTGGCTGTCATAGTGGCAAGGGTTGTCACTGTTACTGGTAAGGAAGAGGGACAGGGAGAAGTATTGTCCACCAAGCAGAACTGTGGAGCTAACCTTTGGCTGTGTGCTGGATGGCATTCACAGCACAGTGCGCACTGACCTGACCTGCTTTCCTGGGGCATTACAAAGAGCTTGCTGAGAGTGGGGTCTGGACGCCAGCCACACAGAAGGCCATCAGCAGAGTCGTGGAAAAGGGCTCGGTGATATTTACAAGCCCATTACGTGCAGAAATGTTTAAGGGCTGGAGTTCCACTAAACTGCCTGCCAATTTTCATCCTGCTGGGCTTGTGCAAGGCTGAGCCCTCCCCTTCTCACCTCCGCTCCCTCCCTTCCCAAGCCATGGACAGACTGCCAAGGTCTTAATGACTCTGGAGTGCTATTATGAGCTACGAGGTGAAAAAGAGGATTTTCTTTACAAAATGATGTATGTGCTTTTCACCACTGACGGTGACAGCGGTTAAGAATCATCTCGGTCACCGTGTGCGTTAAACTTATCCAAGTATGGACTTACATGGTAGAAGCAAACAGCCTCCCAGGACCACTCTGCCCCCCGGAGTAAATTCTGAGCGCTTTCAAATACACAGGTTGAGTACAGAGCAGAGCCATTGCCTGGGGCCCACCAGCTTCTCTCTGGGAGGTGTGGGATTCAGACACTGTCTTCCCTCTTTCTTTGACAGCTCAGAAAAAGAGACACGAGAGGGTGGCCAGCCCAGAAGGCATGCACTCTGCCTCTCCTACTGCATCATACGAACGTACAGGGCCAATAAAGCTGGGCATTAGCGGAGCCAATCCTGGACCTCGATGCTATTGGTGCAGCCATAGGGTTATGATCGTCTAGAAAAGTGGTTGGGGGTTACAGTTTGACGGCATTTTAGGATCCACCTGGCTCCTTGCCCTGTCAACTCCCTGTCCCCTGTGTGGAAGTCCCCAGGGCCATTGTCACAGAGCCACACTCAGCTGCAGAGGCTGGCTTGTCTTGTCTTGAGGCAGACACTTTAGTGGGGCCCCTCTTCAGTTTTCCCAATCATGGTCACTGGGACATCGACTCAGGTAGTTATAAAGCTGTGCAGACGGTGTGAGCCGAGCCAGGGATGAAGGAAGAAAGACGTCAGCTGCTGGGGTGGCTGGTGAGAGGCACAGCGCATGCCTGCTAGAGGGCCTCAGCAGAGACTCTCCTCGGTTTTTTTGCATTTCTTGGGTTTTCGACAATAAGCTTGCAAACACACACACACACACACCAAAACAAAACAAAACAATAACAACAACAAAAAGCCCACCTGATCTTAAGAAGCAAATTCTGAGGCTGCACCAACCTCCTACTGCAGTAAGAAGACTCGGGTCTCAGCACAGCATAAGCTGCCCATATCAAGATGGAGACATATGATGAGCGTAGTGGTGCGCACCTTTAATCCTAGCACTGGGAGGCAGAGGCAGGCAGATCTCTAAGTTGGAGGCCAGCCTGGTCTACAGAGCGAGTTCCAGGCCAGTCAGGGCTACATGGGGACATAAAAGAACCTAAGATTTTTATCTCTCTCTTTTTAAATGTATTTATTTAGAGATAATTTCCAGAAGTTGGCCCTCTCTTTTCAGCATGTGGGTCCCAGGAATCAAACACTTGGCTGCAAGTACCAAACCCCAAGCATTTTATTAAAAAGTGCCTGGGTGGGGCCTCAGAAGAAGAGGGAAGAGGGGAGGGAAGAGTCCTCTCAGTAAAGTGCTTGCCTTATAAACATGAGTTCTATCCTAGGGATCTGTATTTAAAAAAAGAAGAAGAAAAAGCAAGAGTCAGAGTCAGGTGTAGTGCCAGTGCTGGGAGGTGGAGTCAGGGACATCCCTGGGGCTCTGTGGCCAGGCAGCCTCACCTACTTGATGAGTTCCACATCAGCTAGACCCTGTCCTCTGTGGGCAAAAGAAGACGTGAGGGTGTTCTCTGACCTCCACATGGACTTGCACACGTGCACATGGACCCTCCCGCATAGTTGCACCCCACATACAAACATGCACACACAAAAGCATGTGGGAGAAAGAACACAGCTGAGAATCAGAGAGTCCTTGGGTTCCTTTCCCATGAGCAGGAGCCAAAGCCGCTTGCTGATGCTTAATCTCATAAATCCTTACCTGCGTGCAAATGCTGGCCCAGCCTCCAGCAACCCACACCTTCCGTTTCCCTGCCCAGGTCCCTTCTCTTTCCATCGGCCACAGTCATTTGTCCTGTCTCCTGCTCTGTCCAGTTCTGTTTGGATGTCCCTATTCCTCCCAGGTCTAGTTGGGCTCAGGTGCAGCTAAGCTAGAGAAGGCACAAAAAGTCTGAAGTGGGTGGCACTAAAGATTATAGGGTATTGGGGTGGCTACTTTTGTGGGTACCTGGGGAGAGCCCATCTGAGGATGAAGCCAGCAGGTGAAAATTGAGCAGAGAGATGAAGAGGAGGCTATCCCGGGGCTGTCACCAAAGCCTGAGCCCCATGTCCGTCCTGCTGACCCTTTGCAAGCCTTTCAGACCTCCTTTCTGCCTGAAGGAACGTGAGGAACACGGGGAGCCATAAACAGGCTTATGACTTGTAATCCTAGGGTCCACATGGAACTGAATATTTAAGTCAACACGTTAAAGTCTGGATTTCATCTAAAACAGTTCCCCTGGGAACAATACAGACAATCTGGTGACAGGCAGCCTGTGCCCTTCACAGTTCAGACAGGGACCTGCCAGGAAACGGTCCCCCAACTTCCCATTTCTCTCCCCACTGACACCTGTGACAGTCTGCTGGCATTCAGCTTGAGGTCTCAGCCCATCTTCTGGGGCTCTCACCTCACTGGGTAGTTTGTAGAGAGGCTTGCAAGCCTGTGCTAAGATGAAGACAGGGGAGCAGCTTCTGCTTTAGAGGCCGTGCTCTGGACACAAGAGTTACGTCCTTGCAGTCACAAGAGCTATGCTCTCCTAAACAATCCCCTCTTTGTTGAACTACACCTCCCAACACCATTGCATTGCGGCTCAAGCTTCCAGTACATGAACTTGGGGGCACATCCACACCATAGCAACATATGCTATAACACTCCCCCACATATATTCACTCATACACACACACATTCACAGACACATACATGTGCCTACACACATACGCACACCCATATACACAGAGACACAAATATACACAGATGCATGTATACACAATGCACATGTTCACAGACACACACATGCACATGCCTACACACATACACACAGGGACACAAACACATGCAGACACATGTATACAAACACAGACATACACATATGTACACACGAACATATACATACACAAATATACACACATGAGCATGCATACATATACATACAAGACACATATACACATACACACAAATATACACACACATACAGCCACCCTTCTTAGTTTTACCTGAAGGTCTCTTATGAATCTGAACTATGAATTTTAACAAAAAAAGTTTAAAATTTTTTTGAGACAGGGTTTCTCTGTGCTGCCCTAACTGTCCTGAAACTCTCTTTGTAGACCAAGCTAGCCTCAAACTCAGAGATCTGCCTTCCTCTGTCTCCCAAGTGCTAGGATTAAAAGTGTGCCACCACCACCTGGCATGGGTTTTAACAAATCTTTAGATCTTTTTTTCGCCATAAGGATCTCTAAAATTCAATGACCGGATCGTTCAGCAACTAAGTTTTTCTGCCACCCTGCTCTATAATTCTTTATGTCCTGCTACAGAGTCGGCTGCCCTGGGAAGGGCACAGCCTTGTTGAGGCTCTCTGAGGGTGCAAGCTGAGGAGGCTGCCAGCAGTCAGTCTCCCTGCAGCCTCTTATTCGTCTCTCATGGAGACTGTCACTACGAACTGTTGAAATGTAGCCACCGGCATGGCATGAAGTCCACAGATCTCAGAACGATGTGGGCTGGCCAGTCACGAACCACAGACAGTGCTTCCAAGCTTTAATGGCATGGTCCGCTTCTGCCTCAGTACCCTCAGGCAGGTGCTGGCGTGGTATGTCTTGGGGGGAAGAGAACAATGAGGTCTTGGCCCCCTTTTCCTCAAAGGCCATCAGGCACTCCCCTGACAAACCCCTTCCTCATGGCTCTACCCCTACCAGCCCCAGGGAACTGAACTGGCAACACACCTTGCTTTCCTCAGAAGTGATTAGAGCAAACCTACTCTCTGGGGGAAGGTGATGAGGAGAGGAGAAGACAGACTAAGTATCTCAGGCTCGTCCCTGGAGATGTAATTAGTCTATCTCGGCAATCGCTCATTTTTAACTCTGTCATAATTTTCGTCAGCAGGTTAAGCTGCTGAGAGAAAAGTATCAGCTATTAATTAGTATGCAGATTCATCAAGGAATATGAAACAGGAAGGAATTGGTTTGGGAGTTAAAGGTATAGATTATTCCAAGCTGCCTCCCAACCCAGGGTCTGGTGGCTGGACTTGAAGGAGGGTCAGTCTGCCGTCCTCTCAGGCCCGGTGACAGCAAGACACACTGGTCACAGGATAGTGAAGGGTCAGCCTCCTGAGTTACAGTATTGCCGGCTTGGCCACAGGTCTTGAGATCTGTTACTGAGGTGGACACCCTGTCCTATCCAGGTCCTGTTCCCTTCTAGCTTTGTTAAATGCATACTAATATTTAACTTGTTATTTAAATTTTTCTTTATAAATGTATCATATTTGGAGAGAGAAAGAGCAGGCTGGGCCGCAAACACTTCCATCCACTAAGCCATCTTTCCAGACCTAAACAATATTTTTGGTGAGAATATAAACTTCAGGGTAAAATCCACAGCCACCCCAACCCAATCCAAAGTCGATTTTTTTTCTTTTCTTTCCTTTTCTTTTCTTTTCTTTTCTTTTCTTTTTCCTTCTTCTTCTTCTTCTTCTTCTTCTTCTTCTTCTTCTTCTTCTTCTTCCTCTTCCTCTTCCTCTTCCTCTTCCTCTTCCTCTTCCTCTTCCTCTTCCTCTTCTTCTTCTTCTTCTTCTTCTTCTTCTTCTTCTTCTTCTTTTGAGAGGGGTTTCTTTGTGTAACCCTGGTTGTCCTAGAACTCCCTTTGTAGACCAGGCTGGCTCTGGCCACCTCTGCCTCCCAAGTGCTGGGAGACTCTGTCAGACTCTGAACTCCTATTCCAATGCTTACTAAAGCGTCTTTCGAACTTTGAGAGGCACACACTTCATGGCCAGTGAGTGGGAAACTGTGTGTGGTAAATTCCAGAGCAGAAGGAGGCTGTGGGGTAAAGAAGAACCAGAGGGTGGAGATCTCCCCTTGGAGACAACCTCGGGGCACTGGGACCCTGGGACCCTTCAGCGGCTCTCCGAGTGTGGTGGAGGCAAGGAAACGGTCTTCGACATCTCGTTCTTCACTAATCTACTTGGACTCTCCTGAAACTTACTGTTTTGCCTCCCAGTGCTCAGCAAGTCCTTCATGATGAGTTTTATGTCACGGGGTCACCTAGGATCAGCTAGGGGAGAGATGCCAGTCTTCACCAGGCAGTGTTTTGGGGATCGGGTGTTCAGTTAGCACTGAGCCTCTACCATGAACAACACAAGGAGTTAACTCCTGTGTGGAGGGGGACGGACTGAACAGTGACAAGGAGAACAGACAGG
Source organism: Myodes glareolus (assembly GCF_982192425.1). Taxonomy (NCBI): domain Eukaryota; kingdom Metazoa; phylum Chordata; class Mammalia; order Rodentia; family Cricetidae; genus Myodes; species Myodes glareolus. The sequence goes on from NC_142044.1 coordinate 47,165,353, forward strand.
CAGAAGAATAAAGGTCAAACCCTGCTGACTGAAACTTGGGGTAGGGATGGCAACAGCATTAGCTAACAAGTAATTACAGTACAGTGGGGAACAATGGGAGGAAGGGCTGAGACAGGAGGATTCCAGACACTTGTTGGCTAGTCAGCCTAGCCAAAAGGGCAAACTTTGGGTCACCCGGAGATGCTTTGTTTTTAAATAAGGTGAAGAATGATGTAATAAGACACTTAATGTTGATCTCTGACCACATGTACATACACATAATGAACACATACATGTACGCGTGCACATGTGCATGCAGGCAAAAAACTGTGCGGCTACACATAGAAAGGCAGTGGGAAAATTCATAAAAGCCAGAAACTATACTAGAGGCTTCCAAGGTCCGGAAAAAGAAGGGCCATTGTCTAATGGGTAATGATTTCTGCTAGAAATCACCAGAAAGTTCTAGAAAAGGACAGTGGTGAGGACAGCATTGCCACCGTGAATGTATTTAATGTCCCTGAATTGTTCACTTAGCCTTGAGTACTTAAACATGGCATCAGGACAGGACTGCCAGCTCATTCCACAAGACCAGTGATCACTCTGAAACAAAAACAAGAAGAAGGCAACACAAGAAAACAACCCCTCTGCATCTCTTCTGAATGCCTTGCTGCAGACCTCAGCAAAATGCTAGCAGACTGTCCAGAAACCCATAGGGAGGCATTTGCACCGTGACCAAGTGGATTTGTCCTGGAATCCACAAGGATTCTTATCCTGGGGATGGAAATCTGGCTTAACATCCAAAAATCAATTATGATGTGCCACAGTAATAGGATCAAGGACAAACCCCCCAAGACCATCACAGCAAGAAAAGGCATTTGGCAACTCTCACAGCCTTTCACAAAAACGCTTGGCAAACAGGAGATGGGAGGGGATGCCCTCAACTGGAGAGAGATGCTCTGTGGAAAGCTGGTTACACCTCACTTCCTAACAGGAGGCTGAACCTCTCCCTCTCAGGTCAGGAATAGGACGAGAGTGTCCGCCCACACCACTGACACTCAGTATGTCACTGGAGGACTCAACCACAGTGATGAGACAATGCTAAGAGACATGGAGCACCCAGATGATACAGAGGGCTCGAGCCCATGCGCAGAAAATGGTAAGAGACTGGCAGCCATGGGGGAACAGGGAGCAGATTCAGCAGAGTTCTAGACTTCCAGGTCAGGATCAAGTTCAACTGCATTGCTCCAGTGAGGTTGTAAAACTGGGATAAAGGAGAGGATTCTGGTGATGACAGCTTCAGTAAGGATAGATGTTTAGGACAAGACTGAGCAGCAGTAAGGAGCTGGGCACTAAAAACTACAAATGTTTTTCATAAAAAATTAAAAACCAAAGTCATGCCTGGTGATGGATTTCTTTATCCTATTACTGTAGCATGTCATAATTGATTTTTGAATGCTAAGCCAGATTTCCACTCCCAGGATAAGAATCCTTGTGGATTCCAGGACAAATCCACCTTGTCATGGTGAAAATACCTTCTTCCTATCAGTTTATGTATAGTCTGCTAGCATTTGAAAGGCAGAGGAAGGTGGATCTCTGAGTTTGAGGCCAGCCTGTTCTACATAGCAAATTCCAGATCAGACAGAACTACAAAATAAGACTGTCTCAAAAAGAGAGAAAGAAAAAAAGGAAGGAAGGAAGACAAGCAAACAAAAAACCCAAACAGATAAAAAGTTATCCATGTTGGAGAATTTATTGTTTGGTGCTGTGGAATAATTCTTCTGTACACTGTGTGAATGTATATCACTATGATTGGTTTAATAAACAAGCTGTCTGGCCAATAGCTGAACAGAATAAAGTTAGGCGGGAAAACCAAACTGAGAATGATGGGATGAGGAAAGGCAGAGTCAGAGGAGTGTCCAAATAGATGGATAACGACTCAGACATACAAAATGGGATAGAGGTAAAAGTCACAATCACATAGATTAACAGATATGTGTTAAGTTGTAAGAGCTAGTTAGTCACAAGCCAGAGCTATTGGCCGAGATTTATAATTTATATTAAGTCTTTGTATTGTGTTGGTTATTTGGGAGCAGTCAAAACTCCACCTACAAATGGTGCCCAACATATGGCATAGATCTACATAAGACCTGATAAGTTTTAAAAAGGTTCTAAACACACAAAAATGGTGCTGGCCACAGCACAGAGACTCATCTCCTGGCAGGTGCCAGGATACCATGAGCTAAGCTGCATGGCAGCTCCCACAGTCTCTCACCCAGGTGGTGATACAGAGAAGCTTATTGATTCTATTGCTGGGCCACAGAAGAGAAGTCAGCAATACAGGTTGTTCCTTGGTCTCTGTGGGGAACTAAACTCCTTGGATGTTCCCTTGAGTTGGTCTTCTGTATTATTGACCTTCATGTTGTAAAATATTAACTATGTAAAGATATGTTACATTTGTTTATGCTGCATTTGTTTAACAAAGTAAGGATGTGGGTTTATGTAAAACTGAGTTGCATTTGTTTCACCTTGCCTGCCTAAGGCGCCTGATTGGTCTAATAAAGAGCTGAACGGCCAATAGCTAGGCAAAGAAAGATAGGTAGGGTTGATGGGCAGAGACAAATAGGAGGAGAAGTTTAGGCTGAGGAAGAATGTGGAGAAGGGAGGAGAGAACAAGGGAGATGCCCGGGAGAAGAAGCCAGGCAGCCTCCAGCCAGCAGACAGGAGAAGCAGCGAAAGTACAATATATATAAAGTAGGAAATTAAAAAGCCTCAAGGCAAGAGGTAGATAAAGAGAAACAGGTTAATTTAAGTTAAAAGTGCTAACCAGAAATGAGCCTAAGCTAGCATGAACATTCATAATAATAAGTCTCCCTGTCATGATTTGGGAGCTGGTTGGTGGCCTCAAAGGAAAAGCCTGGTACACCTTCATATCCAGAACCCACCAACCATAGATAGAAAATATGTGTAGATTCAGAGAACTGGCTGTACTTCACCTATAAAGAAGCTTTGGGTAAGCTAGAACACAGGTAGGTGTCACCTTAAGACCAGTGTCTAAAATCCTAGCTCTGTCCCTCTTCATTAAAGCCAATTCCCTTGGGAAATCTGGACTGCTGGAACAATGCTCAATTGGGCACTTCTGAGCTGCTTTAGATACACAAACAAGCACCCATCAAGTGGGTCACGGAGGTCCTGTGCTCCGGGATCTTTATTTCCTCAAACGCTCTCTCCTGAATCCAGTCTCCCTGGGGCACCCAGTCTGGGGCTGGCTTTCGGCTGGATTCAGCGGAACCCATCTCTAACAGGAGATATTTCCTGGTAAACCATAGTCCACCCGGGGACACTTCAGGGACATTCTGTTTCTAAGTTTGGATGGAGCTCCTCTATCTTTGGTTCACAGAATAAAAACCTTCCTTCCTTAGATCATCACCATTACAGGGCTTTAATGGGTTAAAATAAGGTTATATAAATCCTTTTCAAAAAGGATTTGTCTTTATTTTATGTGTGTTTTTTTTTTTTATGTGCACCACACCTGCAATGCCTGTGGAGGCCAGCAAAGGGCATTGGATCCCCACTGGAACTGGGGTTACAACTGGTTGTGAGTCCTCATGTGGGTGTTGAGACCTGAAGTCACTCTTGGGAAGAGCAGCCAGCACTCTTAACCTCTGAGACATCTCTCAGCCCCACGTACGTAGGTTTTCAACGTACGCTAATGAGAACAGTCGTGAGATGCTTGTGTAAAAACGACTTTAACAAAACCATGAATTCTCGCCAACAGACATTCCAGGGCCGCAGACTTCCTACCATCATAGCAATGAACACAATTAGTTTTGGTATAAATTGTGAATGTACCCACCTCCTGGAAGAACCCTAGAAACGCCAAGGAATTGAAAGATCAATGACGGATCCTAGTCTGATGTGTAGTGACATTCAAGGGCAGACAGCAGCGCTCCGTTTCTCTCTGGGAATGTTTCCATGTGGTAGAATGGAGTACTGCTCTCAGAAGAGGTAAAGATGCAGATGGCAGATGAATGTGCCAGATTTGGCATGTGTCACCTTTTAGGTAGATGACAAAATGACCTCTTAGCTCTTCTTCCCTCATCGCTGGTCTTGGGATTCTGGAGGCATTGCCCAGCGTGTCCTATGCCTGTTCCATAGGAAAAAGCTTAGGTGTACCCCGACCTTCGAGATAAAGGACACTAAGTTACTCAAGATTTACTCTAGAAATCTAAAATAATGATATAATTATTGCTTGCAGGGAAAAACAAGGAATTTCTATAAATGTGAGATCCCCAAACACTCTGGGTTAGGCATTTCTCTATTGCTCGGATAAAACATGATGACCAAGGCAACTTATAGAAGGAAGCGTTTATTTGGATTTACAGTTCCCGAGGGGTAAGTGTCCATCACCATCATGGGAGGGAAGTATGACAGCTGGAAGGCATGGCAACTGGAGCAACGAGCTAAGAGCCCACATCTTAAACGGCAAGGAACCTCCAAAGCTAGTGACATACTTCTTCTAGCAAGGCCACACCTCCTAAATTTGCCCAGACAGTACCACTAACAGGAGACTAAGTGTTCAAATGCCTGAGTGTTTGGGGGACATCTCATTCAAACCACCACACGGCAAAATCCAATCAAGACATCCAGGCCATGCTGTGCTGGCAAATGTTTAACAAGTGACCCTCTCAATAAAGTCTCAGTTTGCGATGTTTGCCAATTACTGTGGTGTAAACACGCCCATGATTACCAATTCCAACCAAGAGCTTGGTGTAATTACGTGAAGAGTGGAAGAGAGAGGTGAGCAGCCAGTTATATCAAGAGAGCACACTCTAGTCTTAGGGGGACATGGGCCAAGGATGTGACTTGTAACCATAAAAGTGTAAATCAAGCGTCAATCACGTTTTGTCCTATTTGAAGGAATGCCGAGCAGACTAAAGGAATGGCGACCATAGGAAACAGAAGAGGAAAGAACAAAGAGCTGAACTGGCCGTGCCTCTCTGGGCAACTTTCCAGGAAGAGGGAGCCCCACCTGGGGACACAAACTGCACCTCTCAGAGACACAGCCCATGCCCGTGGCGGTTGCATGAAAAACGGAACTCTGCTGGTACAGTTGAAGTCCCTGATCACCAGACAACTTTCTGATTAGAACTTGCTTTCTCCTGAAGAGTCATGGATGTCCAGGGGAGAGAAGCCAGGTCCTATGAGCCAACAGTTCACTCAACAGTCCGTTTCCTGTTCACCTTTAACTAATGACAGCCATTTGCAACCCACTCTTTGATCATGCTGTGATCACTTTTGGGGAAGTACATTCCAGGGTTCTCCACTATCTTGAGACTGTAGGCTCTGAGCGGCTCCTCCCTCTGCCTCCAGTGTCCACCCCTGCCCCCTGCTCCCCCCACCCCTGCATCCATGCAGATCAGTGGATACCTGGAGGGGAAGCAAAGGCAACGCCTTGGCTATGTGGTCAGCCATCAGTGCCTCCTAACAGGTGTTTTTCCTCCCCCACCAACTTTTGTGACTGTTCTAAGGAGGTGGATCTGATACAAGGTGCCTCTGAAAATACCTTTCCCCACACCAAAGATGTTTTTTAATGCCATGGTCTAGTTCAAATGACAGCCCTGTATGGTTTTTTTTTTTTCTACACAGAAAGAATTGCTTCTGCAAAACCAGTTACCCAGTCTTCCTTCCTCCCCTGTGACAGGGAGGAAAAGTAAAATGGGTGTGCAGAGGCTGCTTCAAATCTCCGGATGTGTTCTATTAACAGGCAAGGAGAGCAGGAGAGAGGTCGAGGAAACCTCGCGATGGGACCTACCTTCAAAGTTAAAGTCTAATCGTGGAGCAACCTCTGCCCTCCTGACATTTAAACTGTTCAAAATTGGACTCTGCTCTGTGCCAGTGTTGCCACCTGCCGTAGGCCATAGTGCTTGCTGGGAGCCAGAGGGACACTAATTAGCCTTAATACCACACATCTGGGCAACTTCAGCCTGCAAACTCCAGAGCGGGCAGACGGACTGACAGCTGGGCATTGGAAGCACAGCCAAGAAGTAGCTTCAGAGAAGACCATTGTTGAATCATCAGGATAAAACAGCCTTGCCCGTGCCCTCACCACCAGCTCTGCTGATGTGGTGACTGTCCTGTGTATGAAGGTCTCTGTGGTCCTGGACGGGAACACAAAGACAGGACAGCATCCTAATTCTGGGGACCCTTAAGAGACAGTGTATAAGAACTTGTTTTTAAACATCCTGGCACACTTGGCAATCAAGCATTCATCTCTGTTAAAATCCTGGGTCCTGACAAAGGCGATATGCAGCAGTAAATGACCTCCCCCCTCCCAATGAAAGAGCTCTTGGATCACATTCATCTATCTGGCTTGTGTTGGTATTTTACACTTGGACTTTCGAGTTCCTCTTTCTTTTGGAGAAAAGGTCTAATGTTTCCCAGACTGGACACAGACTCTCTGTGGAGCTCAAAGATGACCCTGAATGTCTCATCCTCCTGCTCCTACTTCCCAGGTGGTGGTACATCACAGGCAAGTGCCACCTGCCTGATGTATGTGATGCTGGGGGCGGGGGTGTCGAACTCAGGACTTCATGCCTAGCAGCAAGCTCTCTTTGAACTGAGCTACATCCCCATCCCGGCTTTGAAACTCAACTGTCTTTTATACCTTAATGAGGATGGTGTGAAAACACCTGGAGACAGTGACCTCTCTCTACCTCTAATTCTCTCCATGATCCTGTGGTCCATTGTTTGTGGGACTTCTGATTTCCTTCATCTTCGTGGTGTTGCACATACCACACGTAAGAGAACCTCTCCTCATTTCAATGGGAGCCCTTGCTGCAGACAGAAGGCCCTAAGTGAAGGCTGCCTGTGCTTTCCTGCAGGAAGATGCAGGGAAGTTCCAGTGGCTCCTGGGATACCTTCCCCACCAACAGTATCCCATGTTATGTGCAGACCAAGGGAAGGAAACTGTTCCGGAAAGTAAGCAGACATGAGGGTAACAGCATCCTGTGGCCACTGCCACCCTTCCCTCACAGTGTTCTCCAGTTGCTCTTCTATAATTTTTAATATTAACCACCACGGGCATGTGTGCTTGCGTGAACGGTAAACCTCTGGAGGTCAAAGGGCAAGTCACTGGAATCAGTTCTATCCTCCTGCCACATGAAAGTGAACTCAAGTCATCAGGTTTGGCAGCGAGTGCTTCATTCACTGTCCCGTCCGTACACACTCGTTTTTTGAGACAGGGTCTCTTATTGAACCTGGAACTTGTTTGCCTAGACAGGGCTGGACAGTGAGCTGCAGGAACCTGACTGCCTTTCACTAGGGAAACAGACATGCCCGGCTTCTGTGTGAGTGCTGGAAATTAGAACTCAGGTCCTCACGCTTGTGGGGCCAGCAGTCTACCGACGGAGCCATCTCCCTGGCCCTCTTAGACGCTTCAAGAACGCTTTTACTGAATTTGATCTTTAACCATGCCATGCGCATATAAAGTGCATTCCGATTGCTCACCCTTCCCCGTCGTCATCCACCCCCATCCCTGCTCTCTACAAGTCCTTCCCATAGGCGTGTCTTCCCATAGGCACGTCTTGTATGAGCGCTCGGTAACTAGGATCACTATGTGTGCTTAGAACCATGACAGCTGAAGACAGTAATTGCCACCCCGCAGAATCCATCAGTAGCCAAAAATTCAACAGGGAGGCCCAAGAGCCCTACCCCAATCCGTAATTGACGGCTGAGAGGCCCAGTCTTGTGCAAGCCTACAGTAGTCCTTCACAGCTCCTGGAAGTCATGTTCAGCAGACAGCATTTCACTGCCCCCTCCTTGGTCTCCGGCTCCTACATTCTTTCCGTCCCCTCTTCCACAACGACCCTCAAGTCTTAGAGGGGGTGGTATAAATGCCATGGCTAGGACTGAGCACTCAATCCAACGCTTTTGCAGCCATGTGTCTCTGCCCTCATCATCACTCGCTGCAAAAAGAAGCTTTTCTTAGACTTGGAGTAGCATTTGTCTGGGGTATAAACATAAGCATCTAGAAGGCAGCTTAACACCATGGCAATTTAGCTAGACTACAGTTATATGTTTGCTCCTAAGGCCTAAGACCTCCTCAACTATGGTGTCTACAACATGAATTCCTTCTTGAGGAGCATTGCCTTAATTAAGAGTGGGGTTAACCCCATAACAACCACCTATTATTGCACCAGTGGGGACATCTTGCCTGGAAACTTTGTACCGTGGTTTGTAGGGCTCACCTCTGGGTAAAGTGGCTGATGCTTTTTCTACCCCAACCCCACCCACCGAAGCCTGTGTAGCACCTTCTGGTACCATGACAGCTAGCTAGCAGTGCAAGATGCTTTTAAAATAAAGCTAAAGTCATTTTTGTCACATCCAGACAGAGCTTTCTGAATTAGTAATAAAGCTTATAAGAAACCTTACAGGAGACCTCGCGCTATACCCCAACCTGCTCTTTCTCCTCCCTCCCCACATCCCGCAAGCTGACCTATGGTGATGCCCTACAACCTGCCCTGTTAGAACACTCTGCGTTGAGTTTTGTTATTTCCTTAGCTTAGAATTCCATTCTGCCCCCGTGTTTCCACCAAACAAACTAATGAATGCTTCAAAGTCCGTCCTACATAGCCACTCGTTGATTTATTCATAGCTTATAGGAGGGCTCGGCAATGATTTAGATGGAGCCTAGTGGGATGGGGGAACATGATGGCAGAGGTGATGAGAAAGTTCTGCTACTGTATTAGTCAGGGTTGATGGAAACAGAACCAATGTGGGTGCTAGCAGCCACTTGTGGTCTAGTGGGCAGGGTTCTGGAAAGCAAGGGGTGGAAATGGGAGTGACATTATTATCTACTAACATTAGTGACTTGAAAAATTTTTGCTTCCTGTTCCTGCTGGCCTAGAGGTCTTTGTCCCAGAAGCAAGATGCTTGGATGCTTCTACTGGGAATCACAACATTTCCATTGAGCCAGCAGCTAACATGTCTGGCATGTAGACCAGGATGGTCTTGAAATCACAGAGATCCACCCGTCTCTGCCTTCCAAGTGCTGCGATTAAAGTTGTGTGCCACCATACCCAGCCATCTTTAGTTTAAGAAGCCTCCATGCTGATTTCCACAGTGATTACCCCAATTTACACCCCACACACACTTCAGGTGAATACATTTTCTTCCTTCCCCACATTCTTCCATTTGTCTTCTTGATGTTATTCTGACCTGTGTGAGATAGACAATGTAGCTGTAATGGACATTTCTTTGATAGTGAAGGATGTTGAACACCATTCAAAATACTTATTGACCATGTGTATTTCTTCATTTCAAAATTGTGTGACTAGTTCATTGACCTCTTTGTTTATTGGGAGAGTTGGATTTTAGTGTTTAACTCTGGCAGTTCTTATATAATCTAGCTAATCAACCCCATCTCAAAAACAAACCTTTTTGAGATATATCATTTGTGGTGGTTTGGATGGAGTTTGTCCCTCCAAAGATGCCAGAAGATGCTCCTCAGTGTGGTGCTCAAGTGGTAGATCTTTCTGTTAAATGTTTCTTTTATTTCTGGGTGTGTGGCCGTGCTGGTGTCTGCGTATGTGCACATTTACTTGAGGAAGCTAGAAGCATTGGCTCCGCTGGAATTGGAATTACAGGGTGCTGGAAACAGAATTCAGATCCTCTGCAAGAGCAGTATGCTCTCTTAACCACTGAGCTGCCCCTCCAACCCCAGTAGTAGATCAAGATGTGGAATCCAGTTCGTTTTATTTTGAGGTATGAATGTTTTCAATCCTTTTCCGCTGAAAAAGAGGTTTTAGGGTTTGTTTGTTTATTTATTTGTTTTGTTTTGTTTTGTTTTTGGAGACAGAGTTGCTCTGTGTAACAACCCACCCTGGCTGTCCTGAAACTTGCTCTGTAGACCAGCCTGGCCTCGAACTCACAGAAATCCTCGTGCCTCTGCCTTCTGAGTACTGGGATTAAAGATGTGTGCCACCACACCCAGTTTAAGAGGTTTGTTTCTGAGGCAGGGTCTCACTATGTAACCTAGACTGACCTGGTACTTGGGTCGTACTGCTTCAATCTCCTGTTCTGAGAACACAGAACATGCTGCCATGTACAAGAGAGTTTAGGTCTTTAGTGAAATGCTCTCTAGTGTTTTTGTTTTGTTCAATAAAAACTTAGATCTTTGGAGGCTGCCTTCTTTCTCATGACACCTGTGAATTAGTTCCCAGATAGGGCTGTCACAAGAACAGAAGCCCAAGCCTACTCTGGCTTCCTGGATGGCCATGTGATCTCTCCCTTACACACATTCCTGCCATTGTGATGCCATTCATCATGCCTTTCCAGCATCAAGCAGATGGCTACACTACATTCTCCAACCTCCTTAACTGTTAGTAACACAAGCATCTTCCCTTCATAGTTACTCAGTAGCTGGTATGTTATAATAGTTAAGTAGAAAGTCATACAATTAATATTCTCAAATTATAATTTCTGAACAGGTAATGCATATGATCCACATTAATCTGCCCAAGTCATTAGGATGGTTTGGAAGAGTTTCCAAAATGTGGATATATACAATCTGACATTTTCCTAGCTAGGCATTTCTTTTTATATCTTCTCAGAAGAAGTAATATAAAAAAGGAAATGTTTGGATTTTGTACCTGAATGTTCTGTTTTTGTTTTTGTATTTTTTAAGACAGGGAATCTATAGCCTTGACTAAGCTGCAATTGACTCTGTAGATTGGCCTCAAATTCACAGAGACCCACCTGCCTCTGCTTCCCAAGTGTAGGAATTAAAGGTGTGAGCCATCATACCCATTCTTACTGAATGTTAGTAAATGTACTGACTAGAAACAGCCCCCTTAGATGTCCAGTATAGGAGTTACTTTTTAAGATCCTCAGTGTCAACAGGGAATTGGTTTTAGGAGTGCCCACATTTGAGGATCTCTGCAAATACCAAGGCCAGTGGAGTAACAATCCCTTGAGGTAAGAAGGAAGCCTGATCCAATCCAATTCAGCAGTCCATGATGGTTCAAACTTCTAAGGAAGTTTATTTGGGGTATATTTACATACAGTATAATTTTGGGGAAATTAACAAAATTCCATGTAATAATAAAGCTTCTGGCATAATTACATTGAGAAAGCAAATTTTAATTCTTTTCAAAGTACTTTCCATGAAGATGGGTTCCATAGATAGATTACAAGTGTTATCTTAAGAACCTGGGGGAGTGATATAGACATGAATAATTTGCATTGGTATGGACCTTGGTTTATTGATACAAATTTAAGGTCAATTTTGTTATGTGTTGGCACAGCTTAAGTTTTAGATAGAGCAGGCAAGCAGAAAGTACTGTATATACCATAGTAATGGCACAGCTTAAGTTTTAGGTAGGGCAGGCAAGCAGGAAGTACTGTATATACCATAGTAATGGCACAGCTTAAGTTTTAGATAGGGCAGGCAAGCAGAAAGTACTGTATATACCATAGTAATGGCACAGCTTAAGTTTTAGATAGGGCAGGCAAGCAGAAAGTACTGTATATACCATAGTAATGGCACAGCTTAAGTTTTAGATAGGGCAGGCAAGCAGAAAGTACTGTATATACCATAGTAATGGCACAGCTTAAGTTTTAAGAAGCGCTTACCATTTTAAAAAGCGCTCCTGGACCGGGCAGTGGTGGCACATGCCTTTAATCCCAGCACTTGGAAGGCAGAGGCAGGCAGATCTCTGTGAGTTCGAGGCCAGCCTGGTCTACAAGAGCTAGTTCCAGGACAGGCTCCAAAACTACAGAGAAACCCTGTCTTAAAAAACCAAAAAAAAAAAGCACTCCTGGACAGTAAAGAATTACAGATATGCAATAAAAGATTATAGAGAGTCATAAAAGTTAATGCTTAAAAAAAGGGTAAAGTCTTTAAAGAGACAGAGTACAAATAATCATAGATTTAAAGGACTAAAGAAAAATAAGCCACGTAAAAATGGAAAATTTACAGAGTCTGGATTATGTATATTATTGTGTTATCTTTGAAATTTTTGAGTGTGAATGAGCTAAGTACAGAGACACATTTCATTGTATGGGCTGCTAAGCTAAACCAGCATGTGTATTATAAAGGTATCATGACTTCCAAATTTGGGTCTAAGAATATGTTGCTTTGGAAAAGAGGTTCTTCTCTTGTTTCCACAGAGGATGAGAACCTGTGATTTGCTTCCATACTGGTGTGGTTTGATGGAACAAGACCCCCCCCAAAGGTCGCCGTGAACACCCCCAAAATTACTATGCCCAACAACCAGCAGGAAGCAGTATGGAATAAACTATGCCCATATTCCCAAATATTGTCTATAAGTGTTTGTTTACATTTAAAGGGGATAAGATATAGTTATTAATAATTAGCATTGGTATAGATCTTGGTTTATTGATACAAATTTAAGGTCAATCTTGTTATATGTATATTTCTGCTCTCAATTAAGCTGTTGTGATTGTGTAGTTCATTTAAAAAATGCAATGTATAATTAAGAAATATAGGTTAATATATCATCATCTATAATAGTCAAACTTGTAGTCATGTTAGTTAGATTTTCTAGATGTATAGAGACATATTTCAGTTAGAGAGGTATTCTTCAAATCTTTCAGAGACCGTCAGAATATGGCATTTTAAATGTTTAAGAACTTAAGACTTTTCATGACAGTGAGACACATCTGCTCCTGGCAGCACCAGTTACTTCAGGAGGAAGATGGGCATCGATAAGGCTCCTTATGGAGCTTGCTAGTCATTTGGGCAAGAAACTGCTCTTGCCTGGACTGCTTAACTGGACATACAGGACTCACAGAGAAATGACTGCTGAACTTGCCTAAAGGTGAGACAATCCTTCAGGATTCCTGCTACATGATAGAGTCTGCCAGACATTCTGCAGGACACAGAAAAAAATAACTGACAAACTGCCAATATAGGCAGACATTTCTTTGAAATCTCTTTGAAATTTCCTGCTTCATGGGAAAGTCTGCTGGATACTATGGGCCTGTAGGCTGAAGATGGATGCCCCAACAGTACAGATGTTGGGTAACTGTCCAGGCAGCGAAATGTCTCTGTCAATTCTAGAATTTTGGAAGTTGTTTGCAATGCACTTCTTGTTTACTTAGGTAATATATCTCTTTGTAGTCTTTGATGGAATTGAAGAATAGATAGTAATAATATAGTTTTCCTTAGTTATGATGAAAAATAAAAGATATACCTGTAATTCTTGCTTGATACCTGTTTTGTTATATGTAATTTTACTATGTTAAATCAAAACCTTCCTTTTTTATTTAAACAGAAAAGGGGAGGTAATGTGCGATTTTCCTCTGTATGCTGTGATTACCATTAATGAATAAAGAAAACTGGCTTGGCCTGTTGATAGGACAGAATTTAGGTAGGCAGGGAAAACTAAGCTGAATGCTGGGAGAAAGAAGGGTGGAGTCAGAGAGAAGCCATGGAGCCACCGCCAGAGTCAGAAATGCCGAAACTTTGCCAGTAAGCCACTGTCACATGGTGATACACAGATTAATAGAAATGGGCTAAATTGCAGTGATTTAATTAATACAGTTTCTGTGTGATTATTTCGGTTCTGAGAGGCCAGGACAAACAAGTGGCGTCCTCCTCCAACAGGGGAGGATCTGGTGTCATCTCTGGTCATACAGTTAGCACAAGGTCACTAGGCTACTAGATACTTCCTGTTTATGAGGGTCTGCGAAAACCAAATGTAGCCTGGCTATACAAATAGCATAAATGTCACCTAGGCTATTAATCACCTCCATTCCCAGCCTTCAAGGTGGAAAACAGATTATACTTCTCTTCCTTTGAAGAGACAACCCTGTATGTTAACATTTCAGGTTTTCCTAATGCTTATGCGTGAGTGCAAGGACCTTTACGCCCACACCTGCAGCTATACAGTCTTAAGATGTATTGCCTCTCTTTTTCTAATTTTAGATTTATTATTTTGGGGTATGAATATTTTGAATTCCCAGAGAAGACTGTTCAGACATGAATTTAAGCCAACAGAAAGTCTTTATTAGCTGACCATTGACTACACTGTGTGTTCAGGATCCCACTGTAGCCCTGACTCTTGCTCAGGGTGAGTTTTAAAGCACAAAAACCATATATTGGGTTGGTGTACTTCAGTTAAGCAAGAATTGAACTCAGGTCCTCTAAAAGAACAAGTGCTTTCAAACACTGAGCCATCTCTCCAGCCTGTTTAAGGCTCTTATATGAAGTGGCACAGTATTCACATATGTATTTTACTTACAGGTTTATTGGAGAAAAGGACCTCATTTGATAGTTCAACATGGCCTTGAACTTGCAATCCTGTCCCAGTTCCCAGATTATCAACAGCTGAATTTCACTGTTTCCTAAAACTACTACATAAGACTGTCCATAACCTAGAATGCAGGCAGGGTTCACACTGACATCTAATGCCAATGAATCTGGCTTCCAGCCGGGCTTTTGTTCATCAAAACTGAGTAGTGGAATTACAGGTTTGGGCTACTACCTCTAATTTACTTATGGCTTTTGTTTTGTATTGGGGCTTGGACATAGGGCCTCACAAGTAAATCAAGTGCTTTAACTTTGAGCTATATCCCCAGCCCTTTTTGGTTAATTTTGTTGTTCTTGTGATTTTGAGACACATATGTATTTTACTTACAGGTTTATCTTTTGGAGAAAAGGACCTTACCTGACAGTTCAACATGGCCTTGAACTTGCAATCCTGTCCCAGTTCCCAGATTATCTACAGCTGGATTTCTTTTTGTGTAGCTCTGGCTGTCCTAGCACTAGGTAGACCAGGCTAGCCTGGAACTCACAGAGATCTGCCTACCTCTTAGTCTTCACATGCTGAGATTAAAAGGGTGCACCATCATGTATTACAGAAGAAAGAGGGTTTCTTTTATTTCTCAGGCTGGACTGGGTTGATCCTCTTGCCTTAGCCTTCCGAAAACTGTGATTTGGGTTGGAAGTCAACATGACTGGACTGGTTTCAGATACTTTAGAGTATTTGAGTTAGCAAATACAATGTTAATGACATAGTTGAAATGTGTAGGGAATGACAAGAAAAATTCTGCACATGTTCAACACAATTTTTCAGAATATGCTTAATTTGCGGTCAATTGATTCCAGAGCCCATGTACGTATTGAGTGCAATCACTTTGTTTCTTTCTGTGGCTTTGTGTTTGAATTGAGAGTTTTCCATATGCTAGGCAAGTATTCTACCACTGTGCCAACTATTCTCTGTTGGTATGAGGCCGCTTGTTTGCTTCTGGCTGCTCAGCCCCTAATTAATCACACAGAAACTACATTATTTAAATCACTGCTTGACCCATTAGCTCTAGCTTCTTATGGGCTAACTCTTACATATTAATTTAACCCATTTCTATTAATCTGTATATGGCCACACGTCTGTGGCTTACAGAGCAAAGTTCCAGTGGGGCTTCCACCCTTCTTTCTCCCAGCATTCAGTTTAGTCGTGTCTGTCCATGTCGTCGTCCCCTGCCCCCTAAGTTTGGCCCTAACAATAGGTCAAGGTAGTTTCTTTATTTACCAATGGTATTCACAGCATACAGAGGGGAATCCTGCATCAATTCTCCTTTCCCTGTCCTTGTCAAGGGGTTGACAGATGAAATAGTCTGAAACTAAGAGACTTGATTTCTGCTTGGAACTCTTTTCCTCCTCTCCTAAAAGTTAGGAACTGTTGCTCTAGACATGCTTATTTTTCTGAAAATAGTTTCTAGATGGTTAATGATGGGTCTAATGACAACAGTGTCTTCTGGTTGACAGTCTCTTTAAACCTTAATCAGAAGAATTCGACCACCCGGGATCCCTTTGTGCAATCGAAGTGCAGTCAGCTAAAAGCACAAAAACAGGAGTCCTAATCCAGGACGCAGGTGTTGGTCCTGAAGCCGAAGCATCCCCGGGGAACTTCATCTCCTGTGGGCCCCAACTGGTCCTGCAGCTTTAGGGACATGTGACTTCAACTCCACAGCTCCCAAGGAGGCAATCGGAGGATGTCTATCAGGTGACAGCAACGGGGGCAGGCGACCCGTGAGAACCTGTCCCTTGTGAATCTCCAGTCCCACGCAGCAACTTTCAGCTTCCACGCCGCGCGCTGAGACCCCGCAGGGACATCCGCGGGAGAAGCGCGCTGCTCATGTCTCCTGTTTCCCCCGATCCCGCCGCCTCGGCCGCCCAGCACAGCACCAGAGGCGTCCAGCAGAGCCACTGGCTGACCGCACTAGTCCTCCCGCCCGCGCCTTGCCCGCGATTGGCGCGCGGACTGCCTCAAACCGGGATGGCGGCCGACACGTGACCAACGTGTCTCACCCGCGCCGCTGGAGGCGCCGGCTCTGCCCCCCCGCCCTCCCCCAGCCCGCGGTCCCAGCGCCCATGCGCGAAACTCACGCTCCTCCCAGCAGCCGTTTCCAAGGTGGGAGGGTTGCAGTACGCGCGAGCCACGTGACACGCCGCGGCCCTTAGGAAGCCGTGCTGGAGGCTGGGACCCCGATGCGCTTGCGCAGTAGTTGGGCGAGGGCGTTTCTTGCCTCTTTTTTTTTAATTTTTTTTTCCCTTTTCGAATTGGTTCCGACGGGTATTTTCGAGTTACAAAATGGCGGCTCCGAGCGCTCTCTTCAGCTTTCAGTAGCGGCTTTCAGGCTGAGCGGATGTCTCTTCCCCTCATTGTCGGACTCAAAGACGCACAGCTCCCAGGCCTGCTGACCACGAAGTCCTCGGGGGCGCTCAAGGCCCCAGAAACTCCCAGCGGCCGCGACCGCCGCCTCGGCCCCACTCGTCGCGGCGCCCGGCACCTAGCGCGATCTGTGGCGGCCGCCCAAGAGGTGAGTCCCGGGCAGGCCGGGAGGGCGGGGCGGCGGTGGCCTTTGGCGACGCGGCCTGCTGTTTGTGAAGCCGGGCCTGCCCCGCGACCTGCGGGGTCCTCCTGGCCAGAGGAGGGCTCGGCGGGGCTCGGGGCTCGGGCCTCGGCCAGGGCGGCGGCGGCGGCAGCAGGTCTGCCCTGACCCACCCCTGGCCTGCCTTCCTCACACGTCTTCGTCCGCCCGCCCCCGGCTGGCACGGGTGGCATCGCAGCGTTCCCAAGCCGTTGGTCACTCGCGTTCGTGCAGAGCCGGTTTTCAGGTTAGGGCTTCCCGGGCGGTTTCAATGACCTCGCTGTCGCGGATAGCCCACGTGAAGTTCCCTCTTTGAGCTCAGGACTGTACCCGGTGCACACGCTCTCTGCAGGAAGCGATCGCTTACGAATAATGCGTTTCTCCGAGTAACTACAGCGCTTCCGATCTAGAAAGCATTTCATAACTTGGTGCCGTTTTACCCTCAAACGCGGACATTTGGCAAACTCTTCCTGGCTGCTAGTGTAACTCATTTGTTACGGGAATTAGATTTCCCCGGTATTACAGTGGTCGAGGGTTGGACCAGTATGGACTTGAGTTTTGTCCTCAGCACTCCAAAAGAAAAAAAAGAAAAGCCTTAATAATAGCTATAATAGCTGGCAAGTAAGTCTCTAGCGCCAGGCCGTGTTCCAAGCACTTCGCAAAGATTTCTTTTCAAAAGAGGAAAATGAATTCTTTGGAGGAATAAGTAGATATTTGGTATCTAGGGTTTTAAAGGCAAGGTTTTGCTATGTGTAACTCCTGTGCTGTCCTTGAACTTGTGTGACCGGCTCCAGGCTCTCTCATCCTGCCTCAACCTCCCCATTGCCATCACCCTGGTTGGTGAAATGTATTTTAAAAGCTTAATCTATAGTTCGAGTTACTTTGTTTTCCCACACTATAGCTTTGGGTTTGGGAGTGAAAAGAGTGTTTTATTTTTAATCAAGCATGTTTATTTAATATTTACAAAGCACTTGCTGTGTTCCAGGCACCATTCTAAGCTATGCTTTTGATCTTACTTAGTTTTTGTAGCACTCCTTTCGTCCCACCAAACTCAGTCTGCCCTGGATCTTGTAGTGCCACTGGTATCTTGTCTTCTCGGGTGTGTAATGCCTCAGATCACTGGTGCAGCAGCAGTTATCCATGATGGCCTTAGCGTCAAGAATTTGTTTTATTATGGCAGTTACTTTTTAGTTTCAAGCATGAGTTAGACGCTCAAGTTTTACTTAGTATTTTATTTGCGGTTTCCACCATCCCTTTTGTCCGCATCATGAAACAGTGACTCTTAACTAGTCCACTGCCCGCCTCTTCTGCCCTCTGGTGTTGATGTTAGGTAATGACTAGAAAATCTCCCGGTGGATCCGGAGACCTTACCTGTGAAGAATTCTATGAAGAATGTTATTTCTGATAAGGCCAACTTTGCAGTTGGGGTTGGGGGGCGTAAAAGAAGAGGGTTCCCAGTTACTGGTGTTATCACAGCTCATGCTGTGTATTTTAGAATCTTCAATTTTAAAATCATTCGTTCTGTAATCAGAAAAAAAAAGTGCCTATAAGAGAAATGTAAAAGATTGGGATGTATTAAAAGCCAGAGCCCTCCCTGCACATCAGATTGTGGAGGGCTTTGGAAATCTCTGATTTGAAACGAATTCTGTAGTTGCTAATCTTCTGCTGTGGAGCATTAGATGATGGGTAAGATAGGATCTAGTGTCTATTCTAGGATGCCCACTGTGGTGGGTTGCTGTGCTGAGGGCAGGGGAATGGAGAAAATGTCAGAAAGAGTCCTGGCAGATATTGCCAGCCTGGACAGGTGCCCTGCTGCTGGTGCTGCTGATGAGACTTGGAGAATCCACACAATGCTTAGATCAAAGCCCTCAGTCAGATCTGATGGGGCTTAACTTTTTTTTCCTTTTATTTGGTGTGTGTGTGTACACAGTACCTGTGAAGGCTAGAAGAGGGCACTGGATCCCCCACAGCCTGTGAGCTGCTGGACATGGGTGCTAGAATAAAGCTCAGGTCCTCTGCAAGAGTATTTTGTTCTCTGAACTGCTGAGCTCTCTCTACAGCCTCTGCTGTTGCTATTGAAACTCACAGAGATCGACCTACCTCTACCTTCTAATCCCTGGCTATTACTGTCATCATCATTATTATCATTATTAAAGATTTATTATTTGGGTGAGTGCTTACTCAGCTGTGGTATCCAGAAGAGTTAGGTACCCCTGGAATTGGAGTTATAGGTACTTGTGAGCTTCTGGTGGGTACTGGGAATCAAACACTTGTCCTCTGCAATACCGGTGCATTCCCTTACCTGCCAAACCATCTCTCCAACCCTGAGGGTGTATTTTTGAAGCATGTTATTTTCTGAGATGCTAACACATCCTTAGCTATAAGATTTTGAATTTGTGAGTAATGTCTTACCTTTTCACAATATGTAATTCAGAGCAATTAAATGTTAATTGGAAGACATTTATATCAATTGTAGCCTTAAGAAAATTACTCATTGGCTGGAGAGGTGGCTCAGAGGTTAAGATCACTGTCTGCTCTTCCAGAGGTCCTGAGTTCAATTCCCAGCAACCACATGGTGGCTCACAACTACTTGTAAGGAGATATGGTGCCCTCTTTTGGCATACAGACAGAATACTGTGTACATAATAAATCTATAAAAAAAAAAAGAAAAGAAAATTATTCATGTTGCTAAAGTATTTCCAGTACATAAATCCTTAATCCAAGAATAAACTTATGGATCATCTTTAAATTTTAAATATTAAAAATGTTTTGTTTATGACAAAAATATTTACATTGACTTAAGGACTTTACTGTGTGTATAATATACTGCGTAAATATTGTAGATTTTGAAAGATCAATAGATGTTTCATTTACTCTTTCTGAATGGAGTTGGCTTCCTGTTCAGAAAGAGCATCAGTGTTCCTCAGGTGTCTTTGCCTGCCTCTTCAAATAGAGATTGAATACATGCCACCAGAGTCCTACAGTCTGATGTAAAGCTCTCGCTGAAGCCGTTTTCACTGACATCAGGAGCGTGCTTACCACATTCAGTGCTGGACTAGATTTTTAAAATTACTTGTAATAAAAAATTAATTAAAAAAGTAAAATTATCTTCTCTGAACTCCATATTTTCCTTAATTTCCTACTATATTTCCTTCCCTTTGAGCAAAGTCCTCTAAGTAAAGCTCATTTGCTTAAAGCCATTTAACTGCTTTTTCTTACTTTTCTCTATTTTGTAATGTTATTACAAAATAAATGAAGACAAAATTATTTGTAAGACCTGTCTTCGTGCAGAAAAGCAAACATCTTACTTCTTTTTTCTGTAATCTAGGTTCACAAAAATGGCCAAAAGAATTGCCGAGAAGGAATTAACAGATAGGAATTGGGATCAAGAAGACGAAGCTGAAGAGGTACAGAGTGGTTGGTTCCCTTAGTGGTTTCTTGCTGTCTGCGTTTAAGCTCATGTTGCATTCCCCGTGAAGAATGTGGTAGAATTTTAAAGCCTTTAGGAATACACAGCAGGAGAGGTGATGCTTCCTCATGAGCTGTATGAATTTGCTGTAGAAACTTGTTCTTCATATGTGACTATGCTTTTCTCCTAGTGTGTGCTCCTGATGAGTGTGGAGAAGTATCTTCCTGCAGAAATCAGACATTTGCAGCATCCTTTGCTGTGGTTTAGTGTGTTTCAGTCATGGAATTAGCAGTCTCAGTTCTCGCCTCAGTCTGCTCTCTCCACGGACCCCCTTGCTCCAGTGCTTCTCATGCCCTCTGTTTGCTGTTCAGATCCTAGTTTGCGCCCCAGCTGCACTGACTGGACTAGAATTTATTTTTTATTTTATTTTTTAAATATTTATTTATTATGTATACAATATTCTTTCTGCGTGTATGCCTGCGAGCCAGAAGAGGGCACCAGACCTCATTACAGGTGGTTGTGAGCCACCATGTGGTTGCCGGGAATTGAACTCAGGACCTTTGGAAGAGCAGGCAGTGCTCTTAACCACTGAGCCATCTCTCCAGCCCCTGGACTAGAATTTATATCAGTGTTGTAGTTTCTTTGCCAGCAAAATTAAAGTTGTCTTCTGTGAGGAAATCTTTGCATTTTTAGGTTTCTTGTGCAAGTTAATATTCGTAGGCCAGTTCTCTAAGAAAATCGGTAGCAAAGCTAACTCCAGCTCTATAGCACACACACAGCTAGGTGGTAAGGGGAAAAGGAACGGAGAATAAAAAGTGTTTTGCAGCTTTATTCATGGGGGCCTTCCTTTTTGTTTTTTGTTTTTTGTTTAGGGAAAGCAAACCACTGGGAAGTTAATATTTTTCAGGACCTTTAACTGACTTGATCTTTAATCAAGTCATTGGTCTTAAGCACAGCCTTTGGGTGGAACAAGCTCTACACTGCCATATAATTGTTTGTTTTGACACTAAAGTGTCTAATAGTGAACTCAACAGGATCTACTGAATGAGTATGGAAATCAATTAGATTAATTGGGCAGATGTAGCCAAATGGTCTTTGTTCTGGGTATGGAGATCCTTTTTAATGTTGACACAACCGAAATACCTGTAGATAAGGGTACTTTTGTTTTTGTGATAGTCTCACTTTGTAATTCATGCTGACCTGAACTGTCTGTCAGTCCTGCTGCCTCAGCCTGCTATGTGTAGGAGCTAATTGATTGGAGCTGACACACCTAGCTGGATGAGAATTTTGTACAGGAACTATTTAGTTCTACCCTATAGGTGAGAATCGATGAGATAAAACCCTCAGCACATTCATCACACTGTGAAGAGCTCTGGTTGGCTAGGGTCATTGTGACTAGGTATCTGGCCTTTTAGACAGAGAGCAAGGTGGGCAGGACCAGGACTGTTCTCCAAAACAGTGAGCAAAGGCTGTAGCTCAGTAGTAGAGCTTAGCACGTGCAGGATCCTATTCTCTAAAGAAAAATGTGGATGCTACTTGTGTCAGCTTTTGTTTTGGTTTGGTTTTTTGTTGTTTGGGGTTTTTCTTTTTTTCATGGCAGGGTTTCTCTGTGTAACAGCTCTGACTGTCCTGGAACTTGGCTTTGTAAACCAGGCTGGCCTCGAACTCAGAGATCTACCTGCCTCTGCCTCCCAAGTGCTGGGATTAAAGAAGTGTGCTGGAGACAAACCCTGCCTACTCCCACTCTCTTCCTTTCTGCCATTTCTCTGAGGAGACATCTTTCTGTCTGTCTCCATCTCTCTCAGTCTCTCTGTCTCTTTCTCATTCTCCCCTTCCCATTTCCTTTTTCTCAATAAACTTCACACTCAAAAAATAAAATAAAGGAGTGTATTATCACTGCCCTGTTTTTGAAAATGTAGTAGTAAGGTTCAGGCTCCTGGTTTCAGAATGGACTTCACTGTCTACCAATCAGGAGCTTTTGGGTGGTAGCTCTTACATCTTGTTGATAGGAAATTTTGCTGTAACCTTATTAGTGCACCCCCCTTTTTTAAGGACTATATGTCTAAGATATGTGAGGAAGCCAGCCATGACCATTAGTGCACCAGACATGCAGTGGTGTTCATCTTTTCAGAAATCACATTCCTATCTCTGGGTTGGAACTCGAAGTCTGGATTTGTAGATTGTGAAAGATTCATAACACCTGACTAGAATTAAAGTCTACAGAAATCTGTAGATATTAGATGTGAGCTATTTCTTAATGTGTTAGCAGTCAACTCTTTTAGATCATCAATACCACATAAATGTGTCTGTTCTGGCATTTATATTTAGCTTTTAATTGTCTTTTGGACTTACTTTTCTACTGTCTAATTTGTCTATTCTTGCAGGTGGGAACATTCTCAGTGGCCAGTGAGGAAGTCTTGAAGAATAGATCCATTAAGAAGGCAAAGCGTAGGAACGTTGGATTTGAAGTGAGTGCTTCTTGAAGCTTTGGTGTCTTGCTAACTTAATCAAGAAGATGAACCACAGACTTGTCCATAGGAGGCATTCTCTCAGTTGAGGTTCCTTTTTCCAGATGACTCTAGCTTGTGTCAATTGACAAAAACCAACCAGAACATGGACTGTCTAGGAAATGAAGAAGGTTTAGCTGTGTGTGTGTGTGTCTGTCTGGGTTGAATTTCATAAGGAATGTAAATTTCACAGCATCTCTGCTGACTGAACAGCTAGCCAAGGGAAAAGCTTGCTAAAAACAGGAGTAAGGAAACAGGAAGGAAAAGACAGATACTGCGCTGGGTTGCTTAACCAGTAAAAAGGCTGGAGTCTGCAGTGTGGTCCCCTCAGATTTCTGTAGGCTAAGAACAGCTTGGGAACCCAAAATTCTTGAGAAATTAGGTAAACAGTAAAATATTTTTAATTAATCTAATTTTGTGTTTCTAAAACTTCTTTAGGCGAATGCTCTTTGAAAAGATGCATGAGGTTTAATTGTATTGGGAATATTTCCAGTTATTTTGGAGCTCAGTGGCAGGTACATGAATATATAATGTTTGAATATATACAGTGCCTTTAAATACAGATCTAGCGATTGCGACCATCTCTCCTGGCTGTTTTAGGAAGGCAACTGTGACATGTTTGTCCTTAGAGGCACTGTCTTTCCCTCTCTCCTGTCTGGGCTGTGTTAGTAGCTTCTCTTAGGTGCAGTACCACCACTTCTGAGCTCTGTGCTCTTTCTGAGATACTGTTGTCACTTATTTGAGGGTGGGAGGTCTACCTGTCTAAAATGTGCTTTCTTTATATTTCAGTCTGATAGTGGAGGAGCCTTTAAAGGTTTTAAAGGTTTGGTTGTGCCTTCTGGAGGAGGAGGAGGAGGAGGGTTTTCTGGATTTGGTAGTAGTGCTGGAGGGAAGCCTCTGGAAGGACTGACTAATGGAAACAGCACAGCCGGTGCCACACCCTTCTCCAGCTCAAAGGCAGCAGCAGTGGAGCCCAAGGCAGCCTTTGGTAAGTAGATCTTGAACTCCGTTCTCTTCCACCCTTCTGAATACTGGGATACTGTAGGTGTGTGCTACCAGACCTAGCTGGGGAAATGTTTCTAGTGCTGTGTCTTCAGACAGCAGTAAAAGGATGAGACTCGGGGAGATGCATGAAGCAAGTAGACCAGCAGAACACATCTTTGCACCGGGACACAGCAATTCTGTTCTCAACTCCCCAGTTATTCACTGTGTGACTTCAGTTTAAGTTCCTAACCTCAGTCTCAGAATTGATTAGCAAGAAGGAAGCACTTTTGTAGACTTGCAGTTTGCCTTCCTAGTTCATGCACACCAAAGACTTTCTTTGTACTTCCTACCATGAATGCCATTGGAAACTGGGGTGACACTGTTTTTGGTCACAGTTTCCCAATCTAGTTAAAGTAGTCCCACACTAGCTCAGAATTGAGTATAATAAAAGGTTCTTTATTTAGGGGTAGACTCACAGATCAACAGCACTCTGTATGAGCAGGAAACAGGAACCGAATCCAGCAGCTGAAAAAGAGAGAGGGAGCAAGTGACTGCGCTTTCCATCTGCATTTATAGTACAAGAGACCATGCCTAAGTGGGCTGGTACCTTAAAGGCTATCAACTGAAGGAATTCCTACAGCATCTCCCCCTTTTGTCTAAATAAGAGAGTTCTAAGCCTAATACAAAACTATATACAATAAGAACAAATATCAATTATAAAAATTAGAATTACATCCAGCATAAACAATATCAAGCAAGAAATATATGCTAAATGTTTCAATAATTATCCTATCCTAAGGAGTCTAAGCCTTATATTAGAAATGGGTTGGCTAAGTTATGAGAGGAAAATAACTACAACTATCTACAGCCCCATCAAAGGCCTGAGAAGAGAGATAATATTATTTGAGTAGACAGGAAGTGCAAATCAAGCAACTTCCAAATTGTGCAATAAATGACAGCAACAACTGGCTACCTGGGCAATCACCCCAAGTCTCATTGGTGCAACCAACTTTGACTAAGGCCTAGAGTAACTGATAGACCATTTTCAGAGGGAAAATTTTCAAAACCATCTTACCCTGTCTTGGCAAGGTTTGGCAGTCTTTTTTTTTTTTTTTTTTTTTTTTTTTAATGTATCCTGCTTGTCTTGTCCAGACACTGTGCATTTTGTCAATGGTCAAGGCATGGGCAATTCTTTGCCTAAAGGCCAGTTTTGTCCAGAAGAAAATAAGTATCTTCAGTGCTCAACATTCTCTTGGGAATAGATTGGTGCTGCCAGGAGCAGTCGTGTCTCACATCATCAGAACCCTAAGTTATTTAAATGCCATATTCTACAGTTCTTTGAAGTGATTGAAGATTACCTATCTATGCAGAATACAGTCTCTATGTATCTAAAGAGCCTGATTAGACTTACTGTAAGTATGACAAACATGGATGACTATTGACCTATGAATCTTAATGTGCTTTTCTTGGTTAATGAATAAAGAAACTGCCTTGGCCTGTTGATAGAACTTAGGTAGGTAGGGAAGAAGAACTGAATGTGGGGAGAAAGAAAGAG
This sequence comes from Myodes glareolus, assembly GCF_982192425.1. Taxonomy (NCBI): domain Eukaryota; kingdom Metazoa; phylum Chordata; class Mammalia; order Rodentia; family Cricetidae; genus Myodes; species Myodes glareolus. The sequence goes on from NC_142044.1 coordinate 47,190,680, forward strand.
TCAGGGAGAGGCCATGCTGCCATAATTTAGCCAGTTAGCCACTGCCATGTGGCGATACACAGATTAATAGAAATGAGTTAAACTAAGATGTAAGAGTTAGTTAATAAGAAGTTAGAGCTAATGGGCCAAGCTGTGATTTAATTAATATAGTTTCTGTGTGATTATTTCGGTTCTGGGCTGCTGGGATGAACAAGCAGTCCATTCTCCTTGCAATAAGAATATCTTTAAAGAACTTTAAACTCTTTATTTATCTCTTATTTATTTATTTATCTCTTTAAATAAGAATCTTTAAACAACTTTACAGCAAATGAGGACAATGACTTCAAAATGTAAACAATATATAAGTATCTTGATCAGGGGTAGAAATGTATAGTACAATATGATAAATATATCCTAAAATTATATCAATATACAGAATGTCTTAAGCAGAGGTAAAAATATGCATGCATACAATTTGATAAAATAACTTTGCATAGGTATACAAATACTGTAAACAGAAACAGGAGCATATTCAGTATAACATAATTTGAACTTAAAACAATATACAAGAATCTATACCAATGAAAATTGTCTATAAATAATAGCTCACAAATATTCTCTATTACTCACTATTATTATTAGTGTGAGTAAGCTCACACTAATCTACCTATTATCCCATCCAATTCTCCCCACTTTTTTTTCCCAAAAAGATCTCTACATAATTTCCACCCCAAACCCCAATCAACCCCTAATTGATGTCTCTAACCCTGAAGACAAACTTTGTTGGGAGAGGGGACGTTGTCTTCTAGAATTACTTTAGCTGTCATGGGGGCGATGGTCTTTCTATCGGATCCTGTAAAACTAAAATGATGGTTAAGTTTCAAGTTTGCTGTCTGGTATAATTGCAAATAGTCTCTGAGTAATCAATAAGATTTCTCTCAAGTTCTTATTTGAAGTTCTGGACAGAATGTAAGAAGGTGCACATTTCAGCTAACCGAGTTGGAATCATTTTAAGCAGCTCATACCTAAAACTGATCTTAAAGTAGCACTATCAGCATCGTGACATCATTTCAGCCAGGTGGAATGGTTGTGGGGACCCATCTTCTTCCTGGAAACTTCAAAGATTACTGCAGGAAAATTTATTGTTCGTTGTAGAAAATTTAAATATTCATATCGACATACATTCAATGAAAGGTATGATAGAGACAAAAATATTTATGAGGAAAAGTAAAATCATTCCTAAATTCTTCTTTCTGTCCCATACCAGATGGCTCCTGATATGAGACAGAAACTGAATTTTTCTTTTAACAACATGCTTGGATTTAGAGAAGGATAGCCATTGTCCAACTTCAAAGCCAGCTTTGATTTTTAAGTAGATATACATACATGTTCAGGTAATGAAATTTTACCTGCAGATGATATGTCATCGTAAGTCAGATTTCTCTTCTCTTGGTGATCCTTTCTGGATAGTTATCTTTTCTCTTTTAGGCATCTAGATATCTAAGGTCTCTTGATATTTTGAAGATGAGTATTTTCCTGCAAAGACAAGAACAGAACTTTACCCCAACCCTTATGAGGTTTTCTTGCCACCTGTATGATTGTCACCTCTGTGGATTGAGCTGTCATTTCTCTTTCTCAAGAGGTTTCTCTTTTTCAGACCAAGTCTTTATTAATTTTTATGGTATCCATAGCTTTTCTTCTCCTGTGGAAATAAGAGAGAATACTGAATACCCAGTCCTGTTTTGGATGAGCTAGTCAGCAACTTCTGGGACTCATATAGAGAACTGGCTCTAAAAGTAGATGCTGCTTGGTGTTTGTTGGTTTGAGATGGGTCTTTAGCTCAGCTACAGAAACTCATGCTGACCTTTAGCTGGGTAGTGAGAATGACTTTGAACTCTGGATTCTCCTGCAGGCATGAACCACCCAATAGCCTGTTTAGTCCTTACTAAGCAGAATGAACTAAGTGCCTTAGTAACCATTAGATATCCAGTTCCTTATGAACACAAGCTTGGTGAAAAGTAACAGGGAAAGCAGAATCTGATAGTAGCCGTACAAAAACATAGTTGTAGCTGAGCCTGGTGGCACACTCCTGTTGTCCCTGCTCAAGAAGCCGAAGCAGAGTGGTGAGTTCCAGCTTGCCTGGGTCTACATAGCAAGACTCTTGAAACACAGTAAAAACATGTAACCCCTAGGTGGTTTAATCAGACTGCTTTTAAAGTGTTTGAACTTTAACTTCTTACAGGTTCTTTTGCTGTGAATGGTCCTACTACCTTGGTTGATAAGAAGATTTCAAGTCCCAAATGTAATAGCAGCAATCAGCTGTCCTCTGGCCCTGCTCCCAGTACAGCCTGCACTGGGAATGCCTATCACAAGCAGTTGGCTGGCTTGAACTGCTCTGTCCGGGACTGGATAGTGAAGCACGTGAATACCAACCCACTTTGTGACCTGACACCCATTTTTAAGGACTATGAGAGATACTTGGCAACGATTGAAAAGCAACTTGAGAATGGAGGCGGCAGCAGTTCCGAGAGCCAAACTGATAGGGCAGCGACTGGAATGCAGCCCCCCTCTCTTTTTAGTTCAGCAAAATTACAGCAAGAGTCACCATTTTCATTTCGTGGCAACAAAGCAGAGGACACATCTGAAAAGGTGGAGTTTACAGCAGAAAAGAAATCAGACGTAGCACAAGGAGCAACAAGTGCCTCGTTTAATTTTGGCAAGAAAATTGAGAGCTCAGTTTTGGGCTCCTTAAGCTCTGGCTCCCTGACTGGGTTTTCATTCTCCCCTGGAAACTCTAGTTTATCTGCCCAAAGTAAAGCTGCCTCTTCACCGTTTTCTGCTAAAACATCAGAGAGTCAAACAGGAGGCAGCAGCAGTGAATGCAGAGGTAAGTACAAAGCCACTGGTTCATGTCTGTGCAGCTCTAATGAGAACGTCGCAGGTGCTCCATTTCCTGTGTGTGTCACAGTTGCTTCATCTTTATCCTTAAGGTAGAGCAAGGCCTGTTTTATAGGGTGTTCAAAGCTCCCAAGGGGGTGGAGGTGTGGTTCTGTGGGAGGAGCATGGTGTGTTCCTGCAGCATAGCCTCTGTCTTCATGAGGTGGGCGGGGCTCCAGGTGCGTAGTGAAGGGCCATGAACAGATGGCTCCAGGGGAGACTGAAGTTCTAATGTGCTAACTGGAAAGCGCTGGGCAAGTGGTGTTGTATATAGAAGAAGCAGATTAAAAATGGTTTGAAAAATTGACATTGTACTGAAAAAGCTCAACATGAATGCCCATTGGAGTTGACTGTATTTAGGAATTTGACTGTAAATGAGATTCTCCAGCCAGACCTGCTAAATTAATTAATGTTGGGCCAGACCTGCTAAAAGGGAGGGTCACTTAACCCCAAAGGAAGGCTCTGCTGTTGTGAATCACACTTAGTGTCTTTGGGCCTTTTGTACCCAATGTGTCAGGTCTTGGCAGTGGGCACGGTTGCAGGGTTTCTTCTGAGATATTGGTACCCACAGTGCTTGTGTTTGTTCTTCATAACACAGGACCAGTTAGTTCCATTCAGTAAAGCTTTCTAAAATGATAGGTGTGCTTAGTATGTGCACTGAGCAGTGTGTTGGGCACTAGCCATTCCTAGGCAGTAGATACTTGCATTGTGACTAGTGATGCTGAGGGATTAGATTTCTAATTTTCAGGGGCGGGGATTTTGTCTTTGTTTTTCTTTATGTAGCTCTGGCTGTCCTAGAGCTTGCTAAGGTAGACCAAGCTGCCCTTGAACTCACAGAGATCTTCCAGCTTCTATCTTCCAAGTGCTGTTATTAAAGTTGTGAGCCACCACCACAGCCAGCAAGTTTCTAATTTTTGATAGAACTAGTTCAGTGTTTTAAATAGTTAAATGTCCCTCTGTGTGAATGAGAATCATCCACTAGGACATATCTGTGGGAGGGGAGATGACAACAACAACGTGGGTGACCCGAGGCCACAGCAAAAGTAAAACGAGAAAAACAATTGCATGAAGCCTAAAAGCCTCTGGACATCCAAGAACACAGTCGGCAGTGAAGATGCCCGTGGAGCAAAGGGGACATCTCGAAGCTGAGCAGCTGATGACCCTGATGTCTAAACTATAAAAATGTGGGGCTGTTAAGAGCTCTCCTTGCTATTCCATAGGACCCATAGAACCCAAGTTTAGTTTCTAGCTGCAGAATTCTTCTGACTTCTACAGTGCACATACACTCACATACGCGTAAATCATAAATACAAGGATGCAAGGAAATCAGTACAAGGAAACAAATAGTAAAAATAATTGTGAGGACGACATAATAGGGTAGCCTACTTTCCATGGCAACAGAACAAAGCCAGCGTTCCCCTCAGGTATGGATGTGGCCTTCCCTCCAGAAGGCTGCATCCTCTGGGTGACAGTTCTGCTGGGGTGCCTGAGCTTTGGGTAAAGTCAAACCTAGGGCTTTGGTCCCAGCCCCTTGACTTCCTCTGCTCTTGGAGTAGCCCTACCACTGAGTCCTCAAGGGTGCATGGTAATGTGCTGTTCTCCAGGGGAGTGGTACGTTTGACTGCACCACTGTGCTGTCCAGCCTGGGCCAGCCCCAGTGCTCCTTGTGTGAACTCCTCTTTAGTATATGCGCAGGCCCTCAGGGTAGATGGTCCAATAAGCACCACCTCCCCTTTTTTTTTCCAACGAGATTTATTTATTATGCCAGAAGAGGGCACTAGATCTCATTACAGATGGTTGTGAGCCACATGGTTGCTGGGAATTAAACTCAGAACCTCTGGAAGATCAGCCAGTGCTCTTAACCTCTGAACCGTATCTCCAGCCCCAAGTGACCCCCTTTTATTTCTCCTCTGCCTCTAAATAAGAGGAGAGTGTCTCCCCATCATAGGCAGCTGTATCATGCCCTCATCCTGCACATTGCACCATCAGACAGTGTTGCCATCTTGTGGTTACCACATCTTAACATCAGAAAGACTTGGAATTCGTTGAAACTTCCCCAGTCCTGGGAGGCTCAGCTGAGTAATCATTTTGAAGCTTGCCAGGAGACAGATCCTCGTGTACCTTAGTTCTCATGCTGGACCTTAGTTCAGTCTTAGGATCCAAGTCCTCAGTATTGCTTTAGTCTGGCAGGTTTTACACGGCTGCCTTTCTTTTGAGGGTGTCCTTCCTGTTTGTGTGTCAGCAGTGTCTCAGTACCCCTTGTGGCTGAAGCTTTATTGAAAGAATGTGCCCTTCCTGCTTCTCAGTGAGCCAGGTTCCTGTAGTACAAGACCCTTGAGCTCTGTGGCAGTTTAGTCAAAGCTTTGCAGCAGTTTTTCTGACAAGCCTGACCTGTAAAACAATCCTTTTTGCCCTTTTGGCCATTGCTGATGGCTGGTTATCCCTGAGCACAGTGTGGCTCTGGACGCAAGAATATTGCAAGGATGGTGTTGGGTACTCTTTTTAGGTTACATTCTCCACTGGGCAACCTGAGTATGTATAATTTTATACTTAAGTGTGTTTTGGTGAATGTCATAAGCAAGAATAGTTTTTATTCTAGAGTTTCCTACAAATTCGATGTTATTTTATAATAGAGAACTATCTTACCATTAAATATTATTAAGTCTGGTGAAATGGCTCAGCAGGTAAAGGTTTTTGCCTCCAGGCCTGATGACCTGAGTTTTATTTCAGGAAGCATCATGGTAGAAGGAAAGAACCAAACCCTACAAGTTGTCCTCTGACTGCCACAAGGTACACACAAACTAAATAAATAAATTTAAAATTTCACAAAATAAAATCCAGCTGGCACCTCTTCCCCTAAAACAGTAAGGTGTTCACAGTCTTATTTACCAGCTTCCGTGAATATTCCTGGATGATGTTCAGGATGGGGGGAACAAGCGTCGCTGACTAAGTTGTTTCTGTGCCAGGTGGCGATGAAGAAGAGGATGATGAGCCGCCCAAGGTGGTGGTGACTGAAGTGAAGGAGGATGATGCTTTCTACTCCAAAAAGTGAGTGGACTGTGTGCTGGGGGCTGCCCTCCAGCCACACTCTGAGCTGCAATAGGGAAGAATGATTGGCCTGTTTGGTTATTTTTGTTGTTTTTTTTTTTTTTCAAGGCAAGAGTTTTTCTGTGTAGTCCTGGTTGTCCTGGAACTCACTCTGGCCTCCAATTTATAGAGATCAGTCTGCCTTTTCCTCCCAAGTGCTGAGATTAAAGGCGTGTGCCTCTACAGGATGGCTTAATTTTGTCTTTTTGTTGTTTCTGTTTGCTTTGAGTTGAGGGGTCTAAATTAGCAGCCTTGGCTGACCTTGAACTCACCGACCCACCTGCCTCTACTTTCAGAGGGCTGGCCCCTTTTTCTTAATAACCTAAGTGTCTGCATTTAACATACAGGCTAGGAAAACAGCGTACTACTTTATCCATAGCTTATCCCAGATTTTCTCAGTATCTTAGGGGATCAAAAATGGAAGGTCAGAAGAGAATTTGAAAAAATAAAAAGGGAAAGCAGGGTGGGAGAGAAGTAGGACAGACTGCTATGTCTGTGCCTGTCCTTAAAGGGCCAGTGCCCATGGGAGGGGGGCAGAGAAGTTGCTCAGCTGAGAAAGGCGGCCTCAGGTATTAAAAGGGTTTGGAGGGGACTGTTTTTGTTGGGCCCTAGCAGAGTTTGTGTAGCATGCCCAAGATCCTGGATTCCATGCCCGCACTACAAAGAAAGGTCTGTGTATGGGGTAAATTGTAGAATAACTGTCTGGTTTTTTAAACCCAGATACCATCAGTCTGGTAAAGAAGGGTTTATTCTCATCTTAGCCACTGCAGTTGGCTCTCAGGAGGGTAAGCAGTGGTTATCAGCAAACTAACTTATTGACTATCTGATCATAGCTGTTGTTTTCCCACAGGTGTAAACTATTTTACAAGAAAGACAATGAATTTAAAGAGAAGGGAGTGGGCACCTTGCATTTAAAACCCACGGCCAGTCAGAAGACTCAGCTCTTGGTGCGGGCAGACACCAACCTAGGTGGGTGCAGAACCGTCACAGTTCCTGTAGAGAGTTTTGCCTTGACTCTGGTTCTTTGGATTTTGAAGCTCAATAGTGATTGGTTTGTTTTGTCTTATGAAAGTGGTCATGAGGTCAGATTTATCTTCTGGTTACTAATATGGATGTGGTTTTGACTGTCAGGAACATTGTGTACACAGTATAGGTGTATTGTTAAAAGCTATAGTAGAAAAGTACCACAAAGGGTTTCATTTCCATATGTTGGAGTGTGGCAGAGGAGTGGCGTGTATGTGGGATGGTTTGGTGAGTACAAAGGAGAAGTACACAGGTTTCAGTTTAATGGGGTCTTTGTGGGAGGAAGGGTTTGTAGGTAAAGGCCCAAGGCTGTTAGGTCTCATTCCTCAGTCAGTTTCTACCTTTATTTTTGGGACAGGATCTCACTAAACCTGAAGCTCACTGATCTTGGCTTGGCCGGCTGGCCAGTGAGTTTCAGGGATCTACCTGTGTTTGTGCCACAGCCCTCATTCCTACCCCCCAACCCCTTCTCTAAGCTAGGATTACAAGAATGTGCTGCTCTCCCCAGCTTTTAGCATGTGTTCTGAGAATTGGAACTCGTCCTTGTGTTACGTGCTTAGCAATGGGGCCTTCTCTCCAGCCCTAGGGAATCTTTCTAGAACAAGAATGTCCCCTTTACTCCACTCCAGCTGATCCTTGCAACAATCCTTTAGAAGAATAGCTGTGATAGCAGTGGGCCTGTGATGTGTGGTCAGTAGTGGGAGATTGCTAGGCAGCACCAAAAGACTCCTAGGGATCTCTCTCTTAGGACTTGGCCATAATGTCACTCTTGCCTAGTGAGCAGTGCTGGTGAGAAGCACTGTATCTTTGCTGACCACTCATCCAAAGTCCCATGAAATGATGAAGATCTGGGCAAGCCAGTGATGCTCTGAACAAGGCTCCTGCCTGGGATGTGGAATGTGCCTGTCAACCCCAGCTCCCCTACTGCTTGTCACACCCCAGCATATAGGAAATGAAAGCCTTTATGGCTGTAACTTTTAACACATTGAGAAGTTGTTTCATGCTACGGACCGGCTCAGGGGAGCCACTCAGACCGTGAGGGAATCAGGGCGAAGGACGGAAGATTTCAGGATACGGCGGAGGAATTTGACAGACAGCCACTCTCAATGTATTTTGAAAATGCTGCTGCGTTTTACTTATTCAGTGTGAGGTTTTTATATTATTACAAAGAACTTGGCAAAGGCATACATCATCAGATCGTAAAAAAAAGCATAGAATAGTTTACAAAAAGAATCTTTGAAAATGTTTTGACTTGGGCACAAGGACTTTCGCCCAGTCTGTACCAGGCGGCTGGCAGGGCTAAGTGACCTTGTGCTCAGAATATCTTGGGGTGTGAGAGGAGAAGGCCACTATCTTCCTGGGAAAACTTTCTGCTAGGAAATTTTAGACATGATCTCAAACTTGTCTGAATCTGGTTTCATACCATAAATCTCAGCTTTCTTCCCTCCCCGACTCTCAGGGTCAGATGTTGTAATTAGCCTAGGTTTATTCTGGCCATAATGAAGGCTGCATAGGCCTCCTGCACGTAATTCTCAGGCAAACATCTAGTGTTGCTGCAGCTGTTTTCCTGCAGAAGGCTTCTAAGGTTTCTCCTGATAAGAGCAACTCCTTTTGCTCCACATCATTAAGGAATTATTTTAACGATGACTTCCCTATTTCCAGAACTGGCTATTTCTTTAAAGGCTTTAATGAATAGGGGTGCAAAACTCAAAAATGTCCTCAGCAGTCTTGTTTGTATCCGCAACTGCCTGGAATAGTCTGATCTGTTAGCAATATGCAAGGATCACAAAGAACACACAGACAAGGGAAAAGACAGACATATAGCACCAAGTACAGTCAGGTCGAGTCAGTACAAATGGCAACTCAGGTAGCATTACACCACAACTGGTTGCCAAGGGACAGCCCAGGACTCAACTCCGAGAAGCGCGGATCCTGATCCTTCCAGCAATATTTGCCCATCCAGTCAGCATTTCTGCTACACTGGCGAGACAGCCGTGGATGTAGCAGTTTCAGTGTTGAATCTTTAGCCTCTGAAAGAATCCTACAGTATTGATACATTTGTTTTTATATGTTGTCTTGATAAATATTTTCTTTTGTTTATTCAAAGGCAACATACTGCTGAATGTTCTGATTCCACCCAATATGCCATGCACCCGAACAGGGAAAAACAATGTCCTGATCGTCTGTGTCCCCAACCCCCCACTTGATGAGAAGCAACCCACAGTCCCAGTCACCATGCTGATTCGGGTGAAGACGAGTGAGGATGCAGATGAACTACACAAGATTTTACTGCAGAAGAAGGATGCCTGAGCACTGAGGCCAACTAAGGGATGTTGCCACATTGCTGCTTCTCCTCTGCCCCCAAACTTAGTCACATTCTTTCTTCTTCTTACTGTGACATTCTGAGAACTTCTAGGTAACGGGAAACTTCTGTGAGGAAGATTAAGGCTAATAAAACCTGGGTGTGTCAGCTCTTTTTCCTTCCTGAAAACTAAGCAAAATACATTCAAGCGAAAAATTTGGGAAGATTTTTTTAATGTTGGTTCATTGAGTAAACTAACGGAAGTGATTCTTAATGGACTGCAGTCAGGGTACCAGTTAGCGCTCCAAAGGCTCCTCCTGCAGGCAGCTGTGGGCTCTGCTCTCCTGACTGCCCAGGAGACTCATGGCAGTGTCCCATAGCACCCCAGACGACACCCACCTCCTGTGGGCTTATCTGACCCGTGATGAGGACTCCTGCCAAACACCACGCCACCACACTGTGACCGTGCTGAACTGTGGGTAAGGTGTCTCTGTCATCAGCCTGTGGGCAGGTGATGGCCTCTGACCTGGGGCTGCTTGGCTGTTCTAGGAGCTGCCTTTTCATGGAAAGGACATGAGTGGCTCGTCGGGACCTGACAGTGTAGACTGGGTTTTGTCGTTTTTATCTGGGAGGTGCTCTTACTTTACCCCTCAGTGAACGTGGAAGGGGATGTCAGGAATAATGGATTTTAAAAGCACAAATTTGGTGACTTTTTAAATATCATTTCTATACCACAAACAAGCCTTTATTTTAAAAGAAAAAAGTTGAAAAAGGATGTGTGCTCATGGCCGTTTTTGCCCTGGTGAGCCCCATGGGCACAGTCTGAATGGAGTCCTCTCAGGAACCATGCACTCACAAGAAGCAAGAGTATGGGAGTGGGGAAATTGCCTGTTTGGCCTACAGCTTCAGACCGCAGCGTGTTACTTAGCATCTGAAAAACTCTTTTTTTTTTTTCTTAATTTTTTTTTTAAGGATGAGGGATTGAGTGTATCCATTTGGAATAGAGCCATGGTTCTGCACGGGCCATTCATGTCACTTCAGAGCAGTGAAGGTTACTAATATTTGTATTCTCTGAAGACCAGACATCAGTTAAATGCAATATTTGTTGCCTACCTGGTAATCCCAGTGCCGGAAAAGCCAAGGCAGGAAGATGTTTGAGTTCACAGCAGCCTGAGCTACATAGTAAACCCCCCCCCCCCCCACATCCTTCAAAAAAAAAGAGACTGAATGACTAAAGTTCCACTCTTATTCCTCATGAAACCATTCATCACTAGGACCAGATCTTTTCTGAAGACTCAGGGTCAGTGCCCAGGGTGCCAGAGTGCTCAGCTAGTCAATACACGGGTGCTCTGACCTGGGCAAAGTCATAAAACATGACAGCACAGTTGCTTTCTCAAAACTGCACTGCCACAAGTGAGAATGAAACCCACTTAACTTTTATTTCTGTAGCCATGGCTAACCTTGAACTCAGAGATCCACCTGCCTCTGCCTGGGGGCAAGGTAGGGCTTATCACTCACGCCTCTGTGCTCAACAGGTGGCTTGCTTGTGCTTTGTGGGGTGTGGACCTGGGAAGGTGCTGTGCATTTATTTGCCATTTAGCACTGAGAATTGGTTTCTAGCAAGCAATTTGCTACTTCTGTTATCACTAGCCTTGCTCTGTTCACATTGGGTTTGCCCAGCTTTCCAAAGATGAAATGAGAGGACTGCATTTCAGACAGTACCGTGTAGCGACATGCCCATGGGGCTAACCGGTGTCAGACTCTCAGGCACTTTCAGGAACTTGTCTCTTCGTGGTGGTGATGCTCTATGAGCATCTGCCCAAGCCTTGAATATTTACCAAAAGAATATAAGCAAAAAAGGTTGCGACTGGATTGCCTTCTAAGCTCCCTAGTCCATTTTAATTGTTAATTAGTAAGTGTGGCTTTCCTTTTCCTAACATTCCCAGCAAGATTTGCTGCTAAGATTATCACTTTTGGAAGCGAGAATTACAGGGGAGAGGTGGTATGACCGGAACTCAGTGTGTCTTGTCTTTATGCTTTAGGAGCTCGCTCAGCACTCTGCACTTAACCCAAGTGTGAGTCACTATGAAGTCTGTCATAGGAGGCCCCTGGAGGGCTCTCTGTTCTCCCTCCACTGTGTTAGTCGCTGGTTCCATGACTTAAATTTCATTGATGTTTTAATATGTTAGAAATTTGCCTATTGTGTGTTTAATGTGAACTGAGGTTTTTATCTCTAGTTTGAAAATTTTCCTGAGGAAGTGTGTGTTCTCTGTGGTGAGGCTGCAGATGCCGAGCCTGGGCCTTCCCACACTGTATCTCACACTTTCACACATTCCCAGTAAGCAAAGTTTCAGTCCTGCGCGGTCTTCATAGAGCCACACCGTACAGACCGTGGCTGTGTCAGCAACAGGTCTGACTGCTGAAGGGCTGATTTCTGTTCTACAGATTCAATTCTAAATCCTATTTTTTACATGCTGCGTGCCAAAAATAATACCTGCTGTGGTGTAGGGGAAAATTCCACCTTGTTGTCAGGGTTCTCCCTGACAGCCTCCTCTACCTTTCGAAGGTTAAGGAGTCTGTTCTTGCCAGTTTGTTCATTATGTTACTGCTATTTCTGAAGACGAGAAATGGCCCCCTTGAGGCTACAGACTACCTGCTCAGACCAGTCTTATTCCGGAAGTGGGATTTTAAGGAAATGACCTGTTCTGTTACTTGTAGGTGAAGTTGGGAGCTCTTCAAGGCATCTTCTAGCCCCACGCTCTGCACAAGGCCACCATGTGCTCTCCAGAAGCAATTGCAAAACTGAGGACTGTCCTCTATGCAGACAGATTTGTAAAGGGGATATAAGACTTCTTAACAATCACATAGAATAATCTGCTTTTTACCTGAAAAAGGAAATTGTTTTCTAAAGCTAAAATACTTGAATTGTCAGACAGTATAATCTCAGTGTGTGTGAGCTTTTGAATGGGCCTGTGAGGAAGTGTAACAATCCATGAAATGTGAATAAATGGAAAGTTAAAAACTGGGCGTTTGACAGTTTTGTTTCTGTGGTACTCTTGTCAGATCAGCGGAAGAAGCTCATGGTGGTAGTGTACAGAAACGTCTCTGAAGTGGGGGCTGGCTAAGGGGAGGCTGAGCAGCCTGCATTGAATTACAGCCTTGTGCTGGGCAGTGTCCAGCCTCAGACTAGAGCTGAGGGAGGGCAACCTTCTACAGAAGTAACACTGAATTCTAATCCATTCGGTGCTGTTAGACCTGTATTCAGATTCTGAAGTTTCCTAAGGAACACAACAATGTCTAAGTTACAAGGTGTTTCCTGGTTGAAAAAAAAGAAAAAGGTAATGGACAGTTGTCCTCAGGGTGCTGAGCTGAGATTCCTAAGTGACAGGTGCTTCCTGAAGGATAAGATTATGCCTGAGCCATTGGGGAGACTGGCTGATCTGGTGTGGGCTCCCACAGACTTTCTAGAACTGACAGCTTTGGGGGCTACCATCCTAAACCCTCTGAACCAGACCTCAGGCTAAGTCTGTATTTGATATCGTTAGTGGTTTGTATAATCCCACAACTAGTGCCAGCCACCGTGTGTGAACAGAGGGCTGGCACACAGCTGTGCTTGACCTCCACTGGCTGGCATTCCAGGTATGGCCATGAAATACCCATGAGCACATCCTAGGAGGAAATGGCAGTGAGCACCAGCATTCCCAGAACTACATGTCCTTGTCTAATACCATTGTCAGGGACCCTGAAGGGACGAGTGTACTAGGTTTACCTTCCCTTTGAAAAGCCTCAGGCTCTGGGTTTTGTGACAAGCTGGGTGACATGGCTTGCTGAGGGGTCAGGTCTATATGGCCCTTTCCAGTGTACCCGTTGAATCACTCAACTTAAGTGGTTTCTGGAATTGGCTTAAGTCTGGAGTAAAATTGTTTATTCAAAATATAATCAAAGCTCACCAGAAACAGTGGTTATTTCAAACTGAGCAACCTAATTGCTTTATTAAAGTCAAATTCCAAAATGAAAGAGCCATCCACATAAAGGAGAGAAGAGTCTTGACAGCCCGCTGGCTTACATGAGGCTGTAGGAGGCAGGTGAGTGACAGTGTGAGAACAGGGCCTTTTCCTTCACTGCCCATCCCCCGAAGCACGCTTCCCCTTCCTCAAGTTTCCCAGCTTTCTGTCACTTTTAACAAGCACAAAGTCCGGTGTCTCCAGGTGACATGGGTATATACAATGAACTACAAGGAGTGCACTATTTTACATTGCCTTTTTTCCCCCCATACGTTCTGCAAGGTTTTCCTTTTCAGGGAGAATTTTCTTCCAACCTAGGGCTGACAGGTGCTCCTAAAAGGTATGGGTCAGGATAAAAGACCTGAGACTGCAGAACTGCCTCCCCACCGCATCTGGGAGCTGGAATGCTGGCCCTGCAGCCAGCCTCCTGGGCAGAGACCTGAGGGAGGCTACCCAGGGGTTGATGTGGATAGCAAGGAGTCGTGACTTACCTGCTAAGCCAACGCCTCCTTCCCACCACCTTGAAGTTGGAGATACCAGTTCAGAAAATTCTGGTCTTGTGTTTCTAGGGTAGTGGCCAGTTGCTTACTATGTCCTGTCAGAACCCCGTCCTCCACTGCAGTTCCCAACTCCGATGTATATAGTATATTAGGCCTAATTCCTTGTGCCATAAAGAAGCCATTTGGCATGTTTCCTATGCATGAAATGTAGCTGTGATATTTTCAACCTGTGATGATTGCAGGTGCCTGCTCAGCAGCCCTCTGTCAGAGGTGCTGGGCAACAGGGACAGTATGGTCCCTGCCGGGATCTTTCCTAAACTCCCTAGGTTCCCAACTTCTATTCCAGCTGTCTTCCCACTAATAGAAGGGTTTTTAATGGGATTTCTTAGAAAAGCTTGGGAAGTTTCAGTCCAAACACTGCCAGGATGTATTTTCATGGGAGCACAGAATTGAGCCCAAAAGGCATCATGTGATCAGCTTTGGAAACGCCTGCACCTCTGGCCAGGATGGTCACTGTCCCCCTCACAGGATCTTCACAGACCAGCAGCCAGCAGGACAGCCAGTGCATGGAGTGGCCCGTCAACCCCAGCTGGAACCATTTCAGAACAGTATCTTCTGGCAAAGCTTGCAGCAAATCAAGGTCATTCCTTTGACTTGCTATAGTGTCTGTCTTAACCTGAAATGTATATTAAAAGAAACATACAGGTCGGGGGCATTTCTAAGAAAATATTTTAAATGTCTCTAAATGCAAAGCAATGCCTCAAAGAACCATGAAGTCATAAAGCAAAGTCAACAGCCGCCACAAAGCCTACTTTGAGAGCCTTGAAGGGCTTTCTGTTGGATGAGGATCCATGGGAAAGCTGCTCACAGTCCCCACACTAACACATTCATATACTCATGGCTTTGCTGAATTAATTTTTCAATTATTCATATGATAATTTTGGAAGAGGGAAATTTACTATTTGCATCTAAGTGTCCTGACCTACAAAGTAAGGGGCTGAAGTCAAAAGAAGCTAAGAAAGGGCCAAGGGGTGCAGTCCAGCTGGTGAGAGTGCCTGCCCAGTGGCACAAAGCCCTAGGTTCCACCAACACCACATAACACCAGGCACAGTGGTGGAAGGCTGTAATCCCAGCACGTGGAGGTGGAGGCCGAAAGCTCATTAGATCAAGGTCATCCTCTGCTAACACAGGAAGTTTGAAACCAGCCTGGGCTACATAGACACTGTCTCAAAACCCAAACAAACCCTACTGGTAGCTAATGGTCTGTCTTAACCTGAAACGTATATTATTAAACGAATCAGGTACAGGTCCGGGGCACTTCTAAGAAAACAGTTTAAATGTCTCTGAAATGCAAGGCAGTGTCTCAACCATGAAATCATAAAGCCTTGGAAATAGAAACCCATAAACACAAAACTGTCAGCAGGCCATGGCTTCCTCCACTTCTGGGGATCCATTTGCTGCAGAACTCAGATCCCCACCCCAGCCACGGGCTGTCAAGTCACTTAGCTTGGTGTGGTGCAAGCAGAGGCCTGGAGGCCCATGTCGGCATCCCATCGATGAAGGCCTTGCGGGTATTGCCGCTCCTCACCTAGAGGGACAGGCATTTTGGATACTTCCAAGAAGGGTCACTGCAGATGCCCCAAAGGCTACTTCTGTTCAAGCTTAAGATCTGTACACTTGGTCTTGAGGCCCATGCAGGTGATGCACCCACCCCAGGGCTAGTGACTTCTGGGACGTATCCCATGGCACTTGGGTGCTCGTGTCTCTTAGAGCCCTTAGTCCTTTTGGGTCCTATATTTATTTTTCAGGGTAGCTACATCCAGAGGTGAGAGTGAGCCTGAACAGAGAAACCGTGTGCTACCCAGATACTTGGATCTTGAAGCTGGACAGACAGCTAGCCTGAAAAATGGACAGGACTAAATCATCAAAACTCAATATATCCAGAGTTTGGGCCAAAACTTAAAACTTATGATGCTGCCAGGAAAAAAAGATATAGTTAGTAGAATAGGCCAACTACACAGTGGCTGGGATGTCTTTTAATGAAAATGTTTTGTTTGAGACAGAGTCTCACTATGTAGCCCTAGCTGTCCAGAACTCGCTAGTAGACCAGGCTGGCCTTGAAGTCATAGAAATCCACTTGCTTCTGCCTTCCAAGTGCTGGGATTAAAGGCGTGCACCACCACACCTGGCTTATTTTATTTTTTTGCTTATGTTTTAAATAATTTTTTGGAGTGGAAATAAGCCTGGGCTGCCTTTGTGGAGGCAGCTGGGATTCCAGCAAGATCCCAGGAGGTAAGGTGGACACTGCCTGAAGAAACAGGGACACCCCTTCCAAAGAGCACAAAGCAAACAGCGCTTTCTTCTTAGTGTCCTAAAGATGGCCTCAGAAGCCAGACTATCAACTCCAGGATTCCAGGGGGGGGGGGGGGGCTTCTGCCATTTGTCACTCTCAAACTTTGAGATGGGGTCTTGCTATGTAGGCTAGACTGGCTGAGAACTCTGTCCTCCCTCAGCCTCAGAATTGAGATTTGCAGACATGTCCTACCATGTCTGGCCCACCAATGTCAGCTATTTGAAAAAGTAAACATCAGACTTCTATCCCAGTTTTCAAGAGCTTCTGAACATGTTTGCAACTCGAAAGTGCCCTTTGGAGAAAGCTGAAGGTTGACCAAATGTCTGGCTGTGTACCCAGGGACAGCCGTGTGGTTCCAGCAGTAGGCTGGGGCTCAGAACAAGCTTGCCTCCTTCCACTGTTCCTCATGGTTCAGCCTCTCTGGGGTGCATTCCTCCTACAAAGGGATGGTAGTACTGAAGCATAGAAATGGGCCTGCGGATATCAGTTATTTCTGTGTGCCGCACAGAGTCAGGTTGCATGCTTTCCTAAGGCCTGGGAAGCACTTGTACTCATAGTTACCCCAGCTTCGAGAAGCCAGCCTTGCCCAAGCCCAGCCAAGAGAGCACAGAAAAGAGAAGCCATGGGATTGCTATGGGTCTAGGGCTGTCCCAGTCTTTCACAGAAGACACACCTGGCTCTGTTTCCCCAAGATAGCAAGTCCAGAGGGTGCAGACCCCAGAATGGCTGGGTCCTCAAGTGGCAGGATGCTATGACCTCCCTAGAAACAAACATGGGACCGGCATTCATACCCCTGCAGAAGAAATGGTTATCCTAGACTGCAGGGCCACACCCATAGACCTGAGGTACTCTGCAATCTAGGGCAGGCTGGGAGTCTGCTTCAATGGTTAGATTAGAACATGACCCCAGGCTCCAGCAGATCAGTGTCTAAACTCATCCACTACTTGTCCCTTTGGAAGGAGTTATTTCAGAGCAGGCAGGAGAGGTAAACTCCCTTGCCGCCTAACACCCACTCCTAAGACCCAGCCTGAGCTATGCAGAATGACATGTGGTCTAGCCCAGACTCAGCCATGCACTTGAACCCTGGAGACTTCAGTGAGGTAGGTGGTATCAGCCCCATTTTACAGGTGGGCAAATTGAGGCAGAATGAGATGCAATAGCTCGCTTTTAATAACAACATACAAAATCTAGAGAAAGCCCCAAAGTAGTCCCCACTCCCAGAGACCAAGGAATGGAGTCGTGCTCCCGTGCCTGCTTTACAGCCCAGAGAAGTCAAGCTCTACATACACAGCTGAGTTCTCCGGAACCTGGGACACTAAACCCAGCGACCACAGGGCCCAGCTTCCAGTTTATTCCAGTTGGGTAGAGGAGGCCTGAGCTAGAGCACACTGCCAGGGGGGCCCTGGGCTGCTGACCTGTGACCATTTGCACTCACCAAGGACAATGTCTGCTCCTCTCTGCTTAGGAAGCCAGGCTGAGGACAAGACCAGCATGCTGACCAAGCACAGGGCAGAGAGGACAGCATCAGCCTGGCTCTGAGCTCCGGCCCCAGGGTGGTTCTACCTAACACCTTCCTGGGAGGATTGCAATCCCAGTCCCCAGCAGACATCCCTCAGCGCAAGTTCCCTCCCTCGTTGCTTCAGAACCAAAATCTGCGTCCCGGGGTCAGAGGTGTGTGTGTTGGTGGTGTTCTTTGGATGGAAGCAAAGGCCGTTCTGGGGGATCGGGTCTGTCTGCCCAGCTGGAGCTTGAGACCCATTCTGAGCTGGGCATGGGGCGAGGTATTCCCAGCCGACAAACAGCTTATGTCCCCTGACTCCCAGCTGGAACCCACTGCAGCAAGTAACTGTGGGGGAGCAAGTGGGGGCTGACTCGCGAGCTGAAGTTTGTCAGTACTGCATTACAAAATCTTCAACTGGCTTTGTGGAGGATGTGTGGACAGTGGCCTGGCACAGAGCCCCAGCAGGGGGACGGGAGTCGAGGTCGGGAGGTCTAAGAACATTCTGGAAACTGGCAGCCCCTCATGCCCTCTATGACCTCTTGGTGTCTCTGGCCCTCTGGGAGCAGAAGACTCTCCAGAGATGGGCTGAGGGGGCCGAGTGCAGGACAGGGTGAGAGCAGAGCCAGCAGAGGAGGACGAGGCACTTCAGTTTGGGCTGGTGTTCATGGAGTCGGCCCTGGCCCCAGGAGTCGAGTGGCCCTGCCTGGCTGTAGCTCCAGCGCTGGCTTGTCACAGAAGACCCCCGTGGTGGTAACAGGTAGGCACTTGGCAGCGTTCCCAGGGCCAGGCGGGGCCGGGGCTCCGTGCAGGCTCCACACACACTAGGTCATCAAGATGGGTTTCTGTCGTACTTCCAGGATGTCTAGGATGACAGGGGGGAGCAGGCAGGGTGAGGACTCTTGGGAGGGAGCCACAGCTGTCCTGTACACCCACCCTTTCTGATCAGACCTCGCAGGCTACAGATACCAACACCACCCTGCACTCCCACGGAGATATCTCCGAGGCAGCACCCACCTACGACCACTCAAAGAGGGACCAGTGTGGACATCAGGGACACGTGGAAGGAAGCCACTGCTATGGGAACTACAGCCCGCTGAAGCTGGGCAGGGAAGCCCTGGAGGGCTCTGCCTTCACATACCTGTTAAGATCCGATGCAGTGGCAAGGTGACGTAGGTCAAGTGTGCATAGAGAAGGAAGTTGCCGTCAGCTCTGTTCAGCTTCAGCCAGGACCCAACCAGGGACCGTCCTGTGCCCGACAGGGATCGAGACCGCAGATTGGTGGCATTGTGCAGGTCAGCTGCAGGGGAGAAGGGCAGGTCAGTATCCCAGTCTGTGCCAGGGAGCGTGGGGGAGGGGTCGCGAGACCTTTGCCCCACTGGACTGACACCACACTCACAGAGGCTCCCCACCAATGTCCACAACTCCGTCTGCCAGGCCTGGAAAGCACTCACGGTTCACCCTGGTAAAATCTTTTCCAGCCACTCACTACAACATGGAACTGACGTGGTACCAGCTCACGAGGGATGCTGGGCATTTCCCCCACCCCTGTTACCTGAACCCCATTTTCCCCAGAACTGATGGAGTGGCCAGTTTACCCACCAAACCCCAGCATTCCTGAAGAGTCCTGTTCCAGGCTGCACAAGTCTGGCAGTGACTGACCACTGGGGAGGGGGTTGTGCACACAGAGCAGATGAGTGGATGGACCAAGGGTTCCAGGGACCTCTGGGCAGAAGGTCATTGGTGGGGCCACAGGGAAGGATCTGTGAGTCAGCGTGACTCACGGGAAATCACGAGAGAGAGGTAACAGAGGAACCCTGAGGGTCACCCAGGACAGAAGGTTCTAGAAGGAGGAGAGTTATCCCAGGAAACAGAAGAGGAAGAGCAAGACAGTCCTTGTGTGCACCCAGTTCAGCGGAAAGTTCCAGAGCCTCTGAATATGAGCTGGGTGAAAACAGGGCTCAGATGCAGACCCCCCAATCTATGCATAGCTTCACCACAGCCCTGGGGCCAGCACTCTACGGCTCTCTAAGCGACACTGGGTGAGGGGTGGGGGCACGGGTGACGGCATGGATGAGTGGACACAGCCAGAGCAGGGACCATTAGCCACCTCCACTGTCGTCCTCTCTGAAAAACTCCTCGCTGTCGTTGGCCGAGTGGGACTTCTTCATCTCCGCGATGCGGTTCCGGGGCACCTTCCTCTTGAGGGACGGAGAGAAGAAGGTGGGCCGGTTGTTTCGCTCCGGGGTGGGCGGGGTGCTAAAGGAGGTCACCTGGAAACAAGGAGCCCAAGTCACAAGTGTAGCAGGAGCAGACGCTGCCATGAGACCCCAAAGCCACCTTGACCAAAGCCAGCCCAAGCAGGGGCTGTAGTTATAGCTGCTGACCCTGACCCTGGCCTGACGGCCATCTGGCCTAGATGAGGGGGACGCTGGGCACTGGGGGCTCGTCACACACACACAGCAGCCAGACCTGCCTAAGGAGGGAGCAGACTGCCACCAACACTGACAAAGGGGCATCGCTTCCACATCTCAACACAAATGCCAGGGGATGGGCTGCGGGCTGTACCATGCTGCAGGGCAGCTCATGATGCCCGTCTCACATACGAGCAGGTAAGGCCCACAAATGGCCACCTTGACCTGCCTAAAGCCACTGGGACTACACCCAGGTCACCCCTTGGGGCCTTCCCTCTTGCACGCAGCCCCTCTCACAAGTGCCAGACCGAGCAGCTCTCTGTCCGGTGTCTCCTCGCCTCCCTTCCAAGCACATTCAGCCCCAGCCACCAACATTCTCCACACTCACTCAGGGGTGAGGTGGGCACAGACAGGCACAAGACACAGATCCCCTGCCCTCAAGGAGCTCACAGTCTGCTGGGGGTGACAGACTCAAGTGACATCCACAGACTGCATGCTGGTCACTGAGACAGAAAGGGAAGCACAGGACATGGAAGGAACAGTGGAAGAAGGGACAGACAGCCTGTGAGATCAGAGTAGGCTTCCTGGAGGAGGTGCTGCGTGAGCTGGGTCTTGAAGGACGAGTAGGAGTTCGCCAGGTGAAGAAGGGGGGGAAGGGCGTTCCAGGCATAGGGAACTTGGCCCATCCCCTCCCTCCTCCCCATGCAAACAAGAATCAGAGCAGCAAGATGAGCTGGGACCCAGACTTCGGGGCCCCATAGGCCTCCCCGTCATAGCTCCGACATCCACCAAAGTCCCGGCGGCTGCTGGGCTCCAGACGGTCCTCCCTCAAGTCAGGGAAGGTTTTAAAAGATAAAAACAAAACAAATACCAGAAACCACAATACACACAATCTGCATTTCTTGTACACTGGTTACAAGTGACCCCTGAGGACAAGAAGACAAGCAACAGTGTGTACATGGGCAGTGGACTTGAGTCCTGTGGCGACCTCACGACTCCTCCCCAGGGGTCCACACCTCCCTGCTATGAAGGGCATGGCTAGGGGCCATCTCATCCCTCATGGCCACTCCCACTTGGTAGTTGGGGTGATCAAGGCTTGGGTGAGTCATCTGTGGGCACCCAGAGTTGCCCAGCTGGGCCCACATCTGCACACCTGCGTGCACACACCTTTCAGCGTCCAAGTGCAACACAGAACTGTGCAGAATCAGAGTCCAAGCTACCTCCATTCCAAAAGATGAGAGGTCTCCTGCCTGAGGCTCAACACTTCACAAAGTCCCAGCATTTTTAGTTTTGTTTGGCTTAGAAAACACACTAATTATAGAAGAGTCCAAAAGAAAAAAATAAGAAGCACCCAGGAACTAATGCAAACAGCAGCCGGTCAGGCACTGTGTGCTCTTGAGAGTCACCTCCCATCAACTGCAGATAGTAACCACTGTGGATGCCACTTGGACCATCACAGGGCCAAGCACCATGTAAGGCATGAGTAATGCCCCTGGAAACCCCAGGCTCAAGAAGCAGGTTCACACCTCACTGCCCAGTGAGAAACAGAGGCATAGGGAAGGAAGGGACTCATCCAAGGTCACATGAGCAGCAGAGCCCAGCACAGAGCCAGCTGGGTCTCTTGGACAAGGGCTGACTCATTCACCCAATGCTCTGAGTGACATCCAAGCACTGATTCCATGGGCAGAGCCTTTCTCGTGCCTGAGCCTGGGAGCTCTATGGCCACTGACATCAGCTCCCCACTTCAAAGGAAGCAAGGTTTGCGGCCCTATGCTGAGCCCTCTGAGCTGTGGCAGGGGCAGCAGCCCAGACAGCATCCTTATGCCTGTCGGGGGATACTGCTAACAGACAGAATACCCTAAGCAAACGACCAGGCCCAGAGTGAACCTTGTGCTTCTGGTTGTCCTTGTGGGACAACCCAGGATTCAGCCCCTCCTCATCCCACTGGCTCACTGCAGAAGGGCTGTGTGGTCATAGCTGACCAGCAGGTCCAGAAGGCAGGCACCAGACCTAGTCCCTAGTCAGTTTTTTTCTCTTCCTGGACCTGGGGACTCAGCCTCGGGCGGAGCAGCTCAGGGAGGCAGAATCAACCTCAGCCTGGGTATAAACCTGCTGGGTGACCTCAAGCAAGGCACCTCCCCTCTTGGAGCCTCAGGTTCCTCATCAGCAGTGTAAGGAGGGGGCTCCCTCACCTGGGAGCTGTGGGGTGAGGGAGCCATGGGTCAGGAGGTCCCTCCCCCAGCATGCAGCCCTTACCCGCTCATGCATGGGCGAAGCTGGGCTTGAGTCTTCTTCAGTCCCACAGGGGGATGTGTCGCCCGTAGACACACGACTGACTGCCATCTCAGCATGGCCCTTGCCCTGAGGCCCCTTCATGCGCACAAACTCCATGTTGTTGTACTTGTAGAAGCCAAATGACATCTTCTGGGCCATGCGGGCCGCCACACTCACCTGTGGTAGGTGGGACCAGTTAGTTTCACAGACCCTCCCTCTTGAGACACAGGAGCCAGTATTACCTTCTCTGAGGCCATCTTGAGGGAGTCTGAGCCACAGGGAAGCCAGGAAGCCCAACAAACAGGCATGTGTTCCAGATCCCTGGCCAAGGCTGTTCTCACTGCCCTGAATGCTCACACTACTGACCAGGGCATTAACCCCAGGCCAGACAGCACCAGCTAGCTGCAGGAGAGTGGCCTGTTCATCTGGACTCCTGTCCCTGCTGAACTACTCAGGGGTCAATTCTGGGAGTGTCCCCAGTACTAGGGTGAATATCCCTTACCAACAGTAAGGGAGAGCCAGCCACTGGCTGGCACCTCACAGGGACATGGGTAGGAGGATAATGTCCCCACTTGCACCTCAGACACAGGTGGACCAACATGAAGCCCATGACAGAAGGGAGAGACTGTGGACCCCAGAGGAGCAGATGCCCGGCTGTGGGGTGGTCTCAGCAATGCAGGTGGTGGTGGGGCATGTGAGGAGAGAAGGGTCAGGACACCACCACCCCCAGGCAGCCCTGCACTCACGCGGTTGTCATACACCTTCTTCAGCGCCTCGTAGCGGATGGACCCCTGAAAGATGACACCCTGGAACGTGTTGGTCTTGTCGCTAGCCACCAGCTCAACACAGACCATCTCTCCTTCCCCCACGGTCATGTCGCTGAACACCTGAGGGCGGGGAGGAAGGGATGGGAGTACCAAACAAACACCACCCACACCATCTCCCAACCCGGCTGCCAGGAGGATTGCTGAAATCACTGAGTCCACCGTCCCCCTCCAATCCTACCTGTACACAGCCACCCGCTGTCCACCGTCCCCACTCCAATCCTTGCCACAGGTAGGAACACACTCCACCCCAAGCTGAGCCACCAGTAAGACCCTTATCTGACTTCCTAATGCTGAGTTAAACTTACAAGGACTCTGGGGACACTTGGGGAACCTCCTTCGTCACAGCCTGGTCCAGCCCACCTTACCCTGAGCTTGGCTGTCCAAGCCTTCCTGGGGGAACACCACCAGAACACAGGCAGTGTGACCACACCCTGTCACATTCCTAATATCTGACGGTTGGGTGTGGGCTTCAAAGCGAGAGACTCTGGGCAAACACGCGTGGTGTGTGAGCCCAGGGAGGCCCCATCACCTTCCTGAGCTTTGTGTATTTTCAGATACCATCAGAGCCCATGGGGACTTTGAAAGGCATGGGACTTCCAAGAAGATCATAGCTGTCTCTGGGCAAGCACAAGCTCGCTCTCTCTCTCTTTCTCTCTCTCTCTCTCTCTCTCTCTCTCCCCCTCCCTCCCCTCCCTCCAACATCAGCCTTGGCAAATGAGCAGGAAGTGGAATGGCAGCTCCCTCCTCCGCTCCTCGCTCCTCCCGGCACTGGTGAGCTAACATGTCTGGAGCACATTTTACCGATCTTGAAACAAAGGCTTGGCCATAGAACTGAAGGCCCGTCCTCTCTGACACCCTGACAGGGTGGAGGCAGTCATTCACAGAGCACCAGAAGATGACTCCTGGTCAGGCAGCACTCACTGGAAGCATCTGTGATATGCACTCAGGCCATCGACCCTGCCACCTCAGGTCACAAAGTCGTGACCCTCACTTTTACAGATGACTAAACCAAGGCCCATATCAGCGAGAATGTACTTCTATGTCAATTGCTGTGAAGGGGGGAGCCCCACTGGCTGTCACCTGACCATCCCCTGCTCCTGCTACCAGTGTCTCCTGGGAGGCTCTGCAGATCCTCAGTCTGACATCCCATCCCATCCCCAAGAGGAGAGGAAGGGGAACATGGCCAGCGGTGAGCACTCACCTCCTCGAAGCTGTCAATCATGAAGAAGATGTTGGGGTAGCTCATCTTGGACTCTTCTCCTTTGCTGTCCATGGGGTGTTTGCTGGGGGACGCAAACACTTGCTGAAAGGAAAGCAGGAGGAAAGGGCTGAGAAGCCGGCCTCAACGGAAAAGCGACCTCAGATACGGCCGGGGGGGGGGGGGGGGGGGAAGGAGAGCACGCTGCTCAGAGCGGGGAAGGCTGGGTGCATACATATGATTGAGACCCCTAGAGCCAACCCCTCACCTCAGGGAAGGGAACATGAAGCAGGGGGTATCTTCCTACAGCAGGCAATGGGTAGCTAGAGAGTATGGACAGCTAGCTAGTGGGAGGTGGGGGCTCACCTGGGATTTCTTCCTGTGAATGTGGATGTCACCTCCATCAGCACGTGTGCACACAGCACAGGTCACCATATAGTCCAGCTAGAAGAGAATGCAGTACATGTGGGGGGGGGCAGGGTTTGCTGTCTCCCAGACCCATGATCAGCCATCACCACCCACCCCATACCTTCTGCAGGATGAGGTTCAGGCAGACACTCTCTTCCCAGTCGATGTCAGGGTCTCCCAGGCCTGGAAGCTTCTTGGAGTCCCTCCGGTACACTTCCACCTCTACCTCAGGCTCAACCTCGGCCTGTAGCACAGGATGGAGTGAGACCCTAGCACCCACCGGGGCCTCCACTCCATGACTGCTGTGCCAGGCAGACGGTAACACACAAAGACCCCCGTGCCTAGTGCCCACCTCCTCTTCCTTTGCAGCCCCGGTTCTCTAATCTGTACCATAGAAAAAGTTGTGATAATTATGACTCGTATTTCCCAAGCTCCCAGTGACATCTACTGGGCTCTCAGTGGGCAGCAGAGGCTAGTCTACATGTTTTACAAATTATTAACCTTTTATCTGCAAGAAAGGAACCATTAATCCCACTGTAACTAATGATGATCAAACAGGCTAGAGATTACATACCACACACTCATCAAAGAGAGAGCAGAGCCCTGTCTACCCCTACTCCAGGCAGAAGAGGCAGAAGACATCAAAAGCAGGTTTGAAAGCAAGCTGTCCTGGTAGGGGTTCCTGAGCCCAGGTTCTAAGTAGGCCCAGGTGGGTTCCTATAGGGTCAGCTCCAAGAGGCAACAGTTACCTCCTGCTGGACAGCTCTGGGGTCACCTGCAGGAGTGCCCCAGGAGTGGGGCTCTTGCCTCCCATGGTCTCTGTGGCTGTGGGAATCACCACATTGTCTGCCTTGTCTCACTCCACTGCCTGCTTGGCTGTTCCATGCTTAGCACCCATCTTGTTTACTGTCCTGCGGGAGAACCCACACAGGCAGGTGCTCAGCACCGCTGGCTCAGCATGGGGTGGGGAATACCTACAGCACAACTGCACTCCTGTGCTAGGTCAGCAGGCTAGCAGAACGGGTAGCTCATGTGTCACTAGAACACACAGGAACCGCTCAGACAGCCACCCACAGGGGGACAGGTGGGTGGTGGGAACAGTCAGCAACAGCGCCAACAACCAAACTGGAAAATTACAGTCGCCTATGTCAACGGGCATGCTCCCAAGTAAAGGGCTGAGAAGCAGCCAGTGGATACACTGCAGCTCCACACATTAGCTCAGGGTGGGGAAAACCACCTGAGTGGCTAAAGTCCAGCTGAGCCTAGGGAGGGAGCTGCTGGAGGCCAAGGTCCCTTGAGCATACTAGTCATGTTGGATTTCTGGATCTTGAAGGCTGGTGACCCTAGCACTCACAGACATACAAGGTCATCAACCCAGACACCCTTGCATGTATGTACACGACAATCAAGAAAAGCTACCAGCTAGATGTGGTGGTACCCACTGTTAATCATAGGTCTCAGCAGGCAGATCTCTGAGTTTGAGACCTGCCTGGCCTATACAGAGTCCCAGGCCAGACAAAGCTACATAGTGACTGACACACACACACACACACATACACACACACACACACACACACACACACATACACACAGCTACCAAAAGAGAAAATATAAGACTGGTTTACATAGACTTCTAGGCCAGACAAAGCTACATAGTGAGATACACAGACACACAGACACACAGACACACACACAAGAAAAGATACCAAAAGAGAAAATATGAGACTGGTCTACATAAAGTTCCAGGCCAGACAAAGCTACATAGTAAGAAACACATGCACGCACACACACATACACACACACACACAGAGCTACCAAAAGAGAAAATATAAGACTGGTTTACATAGAGTTCCAGGTTAGACAAAGCTACACAGTCACACACACACACACACACACACACACACACACACACACACACACACACACACAGAAAAGATACCAAACGAGAAAATATAAGACTGAATACTGTAGGACCAGAGAAACACCCTCGCTGCTCCTGAGTTCTGGTTTCCAAGTAGGTCTGGAGTAATCTCTACCCCAGGATCGCTGAGGATGCCAACAGGAGGCCACCAGCATAGATGAGGACACCAACAGATGCCAGTGCTCATCAGTGCCAAAGACAAAACGGGGAGTGTTTTGTCCAGGGGTGGCATAACAAGACTGTACAAAAAATCTAGGGCACACTGGGGAAGCCAGATCCGAACCCCCACGGTGATCCTGAAGCAGGGTGTGAGAACTCCAGCCCCATGCCCACCCACACTGCAGCTCTGGCTCTGGCTCTGCCCACCCACCCTCCTCAGTTAGGCAGAAAGCCTAGCTGGTTGCCACGACAACCAGCACCAGCAGGCTGGGAAAGGGTGGGAGGCGGTGCAGTGCTTGCCGCAGAACACTCCTAGTGCGCAGGTGCTAGGGTCCACATCTCGGCAGCCCTGGCTTCTACTTCTTGGTATGTTGGGGTTCCCGGGTGTACCCACAGCCAGCCCCTTACAGGTCACACTGCAGACTGCCAGGCTGGAAAAGATGTCCAGTCTGGATGGACTTGAGTCTTGTCTGACCCTAGACTTGGTCCTCCAAACCCTGTGCCAGACACCACCAGTCAGCCCTCCCTGGAACCCATGTAGAGGTACAAGAGGCCAACCAAGCACAAAGAGGATATATGTGGGGGCAGGGGGTTCCCCATTTTCTAACGCCTATGCAAAGCCACCTGAGCAGCAAACTATGGTTACTCTTGGTGTCACTCCAGTGACATATGGTGACTTTCTTTTCCCCTGCACATATCGCTCTGAGGTCAGGTGCTCAGCTGGCACTATAATGTGCATGGCAGCCTTCGTCTACCACGCAGGCGCTGTACCAGCCCTGGGTGTGTCTCCAGTCGGCAGCTGCCCTGCAATCCTGGACACAGATGTCCCCCCTTTTGTGACTGCCACTACACGATGCTGTCTGTCTGCCCGCTGAGGGCTTCTCAAAGGCAGGGGTAGCCAGGGTCACTGCTGTGCTTTTAGGACTGGGGAGCCAGCCTTGGGCTCAGTGTTACTCAGCATGCCTGATAGGTTCAGGCTGCCTCCACTGACCTCAACAGCCACTAAATATCCAAGAGTGTCTCAGTACAACCCCAGGGACCCTCCTGCTGTAGACGTCTCCATCCTGGGCCCAGGGCTGCCTCTCTCAAAGAGTCTTCTTGCTTACTTCTCTTCCACCCAGATGCCATCAACTAATCATCCCGCTTTCCTTTCAACCTGGCCCCTCAACAGCGCACACAGGCCTGACCCCCTCTTCCAGAATCGCCATGCATGGTCCACCCATAAGACAGTGCCTCACATGTGCCTGTCTCAGAGATGACAGGCTGGGGGGAGTGGCTGGAGCCAGAGATGGGGTTCCCAGTCCTGCTGCTCCAAGGACTTTCATCCCAAGGTAAACCTTGAGTGAAAGTAATGCCTATGACCAGGGTGCACTGGTGCTGGGTCACCAGCATGCAGAGGCTCCATAGCACCTGTCCCTTCCTGCCAAGGGCCCCTCTGTGGCCACACCACCCAAACATCCCAGTCTCACATGTAGCCAATGGGAGGCTCGGCCCTTACTGTCTAAGTTCTAAGTCCCTGAGATGTCTGGGTCTGGCCACAACCGTAATACTGATCAAGGGGAGAAAGCCGGACTCGGTCAGTATACCAGACAGGAAGGGCGTAAGGGGTAGGACCGAGGAGCCCAGGGCTGATCCCCTTCACTGGTGCCACTACCAACAGATGCCTGATGGACCTACCAGTCGGGTCTCTGTTTTAGCTCGTCCACAGAGCTTCTCCTGCTTCACCCTCCTGTCACTCCTGGGCCCTAGTCCAGTCCACGATCACACACATCTCCAGATCTACCCTCTCCTGGCTCTTCTAACTCTCTGGTCAGTGGTTCATGAGCTCCTGCAGTCCCCTCCCGCACCAGCCTGGTAAGAAAGTCACCAAAGGCCTCCTTTGCAGCAAGTGCCCAGGTGACCACTCACAGCAAAAGCGTTCTGTAGATGTGCAGCACGTGATAGGAAGGAGCTCCCAGCACTCAAGTGTGGGAGTCACGCCTAAGAAACCACAGAACCTGAGCTGCAGGGCGCAGGGAAGCAGACAGGCTTTCAGTCACAAACCAGGCTCAAACTCTGACCACTATTTATTCTTAAAGGCAGACAAATTATTCCCATGCTTCACATGGGGGCTGCTTAAACTTCTATAGGCCACTAAGAATTCTGAAAAGAGAAGAAAGCATGCAAAATCTGTCTCAAGAACTGCACACTAACATACATTTTTTTTTTCTTTTTTGTTTTTATTAGACAGGGTTTCCCTGTGTCTTCCTAGTTGTTCTGGAACTCACTTTGTAGACCAGGCTGGCCTTGAATTCACAAAGATCCGCCTGCCTCTGCCTCCCAAGAGCTGGCTTAAAGGTGTGTGCCACCACTGCCCAGCCACACTGCTACACTTAGAAGACGAAATGCCCTGGTGAGTTGCTTCTCTCTAAGCCCTGTTTCCTCATCTGTCTATCTGCCCAGTTGTTTGGAGTTTAGAAGACCAAGGACAGCCCTGAGTGATACCCCTAATTTATAGTAAGGACCAAGTCAGAGAAGGACACATTATCACCATCACTACTTCCACCATCACCATCACCATCGTTCACCATCACCATCCCTACTGTCCGCCATCACCATTCCTACCGTCTACCATCACCATCGTCACCACCGTCCACTGTCACCATCACCACCGTCACCATCACCATCACCACCGTCACCACCGTCCACCGTCACCGTCACTACCGTCCACTGTCACCATCACCACCGTCACCATCACCATCACCACCGTCCACCATCACCATCACTACCATCCACTGTCACCGTCACCATCACCACCGTCCACCATCACCACCACTACCATCCAGCTACCGTCCTGTCCACTCTGGGAAGTGCCCCAGACTTGGGGCTCAAAGCCCTGTACCCCGTTTGCTCACTCGCTCTAAGAGGCTGGTCACATCAGCTGGACCCCAAGCCTCAGTTTTCTTTTAACTACAATTACTGCCTTTTGGAGTCAAGGCAAAAACAATTCAACAAACTCAGAAGACGTCTCCTGGATCCCTCCAATGTGCTGGGTACTCAGTGTGATCTTCCCTTCAGCTGCACATGAATGCTGCAGAGAGGAAGGAGACCCTCCAAGATGTTCAGGGCACAGGTGGGGGGAGACTGGGGGTGTCACCCACCTTCCTCCCGTCGACACTGCTCTCACTGCTTGGGTAGGCTCGCTTCCTGCGCACGTAGAAAAGCATGTCGTCCTGCCTGGGGGCCAGTTTCTCCATGAAGTAGGTAGAAAACATCCAGGTCCAGAAGACGATTCGGTCATCCTTGAAGCACCCTACAGGAGGAGGCCAGAGGAGTGAGAAGGGGCCTTCCTGGCCCTGGCTCTGACCTTGGTCAAGCCTGGTCCTTCCCACTTGCATTTCTGGTCAGAGATCTGACAGGGCTGGGATGCTCTGCCCCTTCTCCCTTGGTGCCTGCCACCCTGAGCCACGGGTATCAGAGAGACTGGGGATGCCTCCCTGGAGGTCAAGGACTCCACCCAGCGGCAGCCTGACAGCCAGGGCTGCCGGGCCCTACTGCCTCGCCGATGAATCAGCAGCTTGTGAGGAGAGGAAAAGGGAAATCTAGAAGCTGTGAGGACGTCACTGGCAGGCTGCCTATGCTGCAAGGAGAAAGGCTTTGCTGGGGAAATCTTCACTGCAGACATCCCTAGCCCTCCCCCTCTGGCTGCAGTGGCAATCCCAAGGAGAACCCAACTTAAAGGGACAGCCAGCGCAGCTCAGCTGCAGGCAGGAAGGACCTGAGAGGACGCCAGACTGAGTCCCATTAGACTCCTTCGGATTTTTTTTTTATTACAAAAGGTATTTCCGCATGATGAGTGAAATGTGAAATCCTTTCCTGTACAAGACAGAAGAAACTCGCCCTCCAAATATTGCTATGAAAAATCTGGGTTTCCTCTTGGGCTCTGCCACTTTATTATGTGACAGAGGACAGGTGGCTAAGCTGCTGAGCCACAAGCTCCTTACATGAGGATGAATGGCCAGTGCTGGGTACACAGCACGTCAGCAAATGTGGGCTCTCTCTCCCTAGGTGGATCGTCACCCTGTGCTACTCAACACATTAAACTCCTGAGTTTCTCTCTTTCCCCATTTCCCTCTATCGTAAAGACCTAGTCCTAGTGCCTTGTTTCTGGGAAGGTGAGTAGTACCACACCCTCCACCATCCTCCGAAGCAGTCAGTGGCCAGACCAGGGGCTGATGGCAAGCATAAGGTGCCAGCCACATCACAAAACCAGGACTTCTCCTCCACCCTCTGACAGCAGTGTGTGATCCTCCCATGCCTGTCTGGCCCAACACACAGTGGGAGGGGTCAGGGTCAGCACACCTTGCCAGCATCAAGTGAGGGGGTGGGGCGCAGGCTCACAGGCCCCGGTTGGGGGGAGGGGTGACGGCACCAGGCAATGTCCAACTATGCACACAACATGAGATGAGGCAGAAGCATCTCTGGCCTGACAAGCAGGGGCCTGTGATTCAATCTAACCTGTGTCACAGCCAGGCAACTCACAGGTGTCAGTCACAGAGGAAAGTAC
The DNA here is from genome assembly GCF_982192425.1 of Myodes glareolus. Lineage (NCBI taxonomy): Eukaryota > Metazoa > Chordata > Mammalia > Rodentia > Cricetidae > Myodes > Myodes glareolus. Next base: position 47,222,110 of record NC_142044.1, read on the forward strand.
TGCCCTTTCTCGAAAGGAAAGGTCACTTGTGCTCCCTAATACAAGTCAGCTGTGGGACGCGGCTGCAACTCTGTGACCAAGCACTTGCTGAGCCGTGGCAAGGTCAGGGGTTCTGTCCCCAGGACCACAAAAGGTCACTTGGCGGTGGCTTCTAGGGCATCCAGGCAATTAACAATATTAACAAAACAACGACAATGACCTTGGCTACAAATGCCTTAGGCAAAGAACTGTGTGGCCTGTAACAGTAAACCCTCACTGTCACTCAATGTCCCCAACTCATCTCACAGAGAAGGCTAAAGGAAGTGCCCAGAGCTGCCTGATGGCCACACTAGGGCCTCGGAAAACCCATGCTCACGGATTTGCTGAGGAGCCAATCACGGACACTGGCAGTTCCAGGGCCCAAGAAGCGGAAGGTAGGAGAGCCCTGTTCAGGGCAAGGGTGCGGGGCCACCTAGACCATATACTCCAACACTGGAGCTGGAGCCAGGGTTTTCAGAGGGCAGGGGTTTGGTTCCCACACGAGTCAGCTAACAATCACCTGAAACTCCAGTTTCAGGGGACCCAAACCCTCTTCTGGCCTCTGTGGGTACCTGCACACAATGTGCACAAAACCAGGCACAAACAGACACACATAATTGAAAATAATAAAACATATCTTTAGATCTATCCCTCATGATTCAGGGATCCTTGGGCCTCCTTTTCTGCTAATCTTCACCATGTGGTCATATTGAATAAATGTCCTTTTCCTACTGTTGACAATTGTCTTTTTCTTAACATGGAAACCAGGAAAGTAGACCTCATCTCAAAAACAAACAAACAAACATCAAACATCAAAGGGGTGATTGTTTTAAAAAACACAATGAAATGGAGAAATGGAGAGAAGGCTCAGCAGTTAAAAGCACTGGCTGCTCTTGCAAAGGACCTGGATTCAGTTCCCAGCACCTACATAGAAGCTTACGACCATCTCTGTTAACTCTGCTTTGGGGATCCAGCACCCTCTGTGGAGATCTGGCCTCCTTGGGCACTACACACATATGGGTACACTTACATACTTGCAGGCGGAACACTCATGCATATAAAATAAAAATATGTAAACCTTAAAAAGTAGAACAAAGCAAAACAAAATGTAACAAAACTAAACGCACTGTTTTGTGGTAACGAGAGCAAATTAACAACTTTCAGAAGGGGGGAAGGATTCTGCAACTATTGGCATTTGCCAGTAATTAGGCAAATCACAGTATGTGTACTAAACCAAATGTCTGCTGACTACTTGATTATTAACTTACTTGAAGATCTGGGAATCAAACCAAGGGCCTCACTTGTGCTAAGCAAGCCTTCTAGTCATTCTATTCCTAAGCCACACCCTCAGTCACGCCTCCTTGTAAAGGAGACACAGGAATGTGGGTCACCAGGTAAAAAGGCAAAACTTAGCTGTAGACACACTGACTGCACCACAAACCACAGGGAAACAGGAGCTGCAGGGGATCAGCCACCTTTCCCGGGTAGCTGGTCAGCCTCCCCGCCTGTCTTCCCTTCTCCACAAACCTAAATCTATGGTTTGGTGTCACAAGCCTAGAGAACATCCAGGGGGAGGGAGAGAGTCCTCTTCTCAGGGAGGGAAAGATAGACACAGAGATGTGTTCCATGCCCAGAAGCTGAGAGATTTGACATAGAAATGCTAACCCCTGGGGACACAGAGCAATGCAGGCTTTGAAAGCCTACAACGAGATCCTGGTCCCAGCTGTTTCCCACTTGGACTGCTCCAGTAACCGTTCACCTTCCTAGAAGCTTGGTGAGGTCTGGGGTAAAGGAAGAGCAAGTGAGGAACTTGGATGCAGCTGCCGTGTGTGCTTCTCGGACCAGCCGGATGAAGTAATGGATCAGTTTCCCGGCATCCTTTGGTCCTGTGGCCCAGTAACCGTGAGTGAACACACAAGAGACAACTGAACTCTTGGCCTGATGTTTCTCCCATAATAAGCCCTTCTTTCTTCTTTTCCCCAAGCCTGCCCAGCAAAAAAATCCCCTGGGGGAGCTGCCTGGCTATCACAGACCTTTCTAGTCTCCAGAACCCTATCTGTTCCCACCCTCTAGCCAGGCAGGCTGCAGGTTTACCAACCAGGAGTTCAGTAAGCGCAAGCCCCAGGGCAGCAGACACAGCCTCAAGCTGAGCCACTCACTCGGGCAGCACCACGGACAGCTCTCGGCCGCTGGGCTCTTCCCTCCCAAACTGGAGTCCTGAGGGTCTGTTTTCCTTGCTGGGTGGGAAATCAGTGAAAACTGACCCATGGCTCCAGGGGAACTAGAGGGGCAGGCTAGGAGTGAGCAACTCTGGCCACGCTGGCATCAAGCGATCGATTCACAACCCTGCCTTATGATGACTTCTGTCAGGCATTTTACTTAATGTGAGGTTGACTAATATCAGATGCATTCATATCTAAACAGAACACAGCCCGTGAGCCTGACCTCGTTGACCTTTGTGGGAATTCTGAGATCTGTCTGTGATGCTGGAGACTGGCATTCTGTCAGACAGCTCTGCTGTTTACTGTCTGAGGTCTGAAAAACAAGAGCAGTGTCTGTCACCTTGTTCAGGCCCAGCTGGAGACCTGTTTGTCAGGTGATATGTGACGGTTCTCAGCACTTTGCAATGTCTATCATTCGTCATGAGAGCAGGGATGTGGGGCAGCAACAGACTCTCACATGAATGATTAGGTAAAAACTAACTCTGGCTGTAGGAGAAAATGGAGGTAGTAAACTGTGACTCTCAAGGATGGAGCAGCAAACTTGCTCAGGAAATACCGTTACACAAAAGTGAAATTTAGCTAAAGGAGTGTGCCTCTCCCAGGCAGTTTAGAGACAACCTGGGCTGACAACGCGAATTAAGCCCTGTGCCTCTTACTGGGAAGACCGTAATTCTGCCAGGCAGGCAGGACAACGCTGGTACTGGCCCAGGAAAAGCAGCCTTGGTCTGTCTTGGGATAACTATGGCAGTAAGTATTTCTACATTGTAAATCTCCCTGTTTGTCCTGACAACCAGACCTTGAAGCTCTGTCTCTTGGAGCACGTATAACTGCTCCAAGTATAACTCTGGCCCATGCACCTATGTAGACAAAGATTTCTGCTCAGGGCCAGTTTCCTTTTGTGCATTAGCCAGAATGGGCTATGTGCTTTTATTAAAGAGTTTTCCCTTTATTAAATCTGAGTGCTGGAATGACTTCTCACTGGGAAGGCATATAAATATTATAACACAATAGCCAGCTCCAAATAGGGCTGCCTTTCCTGCCCAGCAACTTCTGATTCTCCTGAACTGACGGTTCCTCCTCCTCGACAGGTGGAAAGGGCACACAGGGGGGCGAGCACCAGACCTGGGCCTCCCAGAACCCTTAACCCTCGTGTTCTCTGCCTCTGCAGCAGCAGGTTCCCCACCTCACTATACACTGTAATGGTGATTCGAGGCGGGTGAGGGAGCAGCAGCTCCACAGTACAGGGCTGAGCAGGGTAATGGTGTCAGTTTGTGCCCCACATTCTGCAGTTTATAAAGCACTTTGGCTCTTACCCTTCAGACCCCCTTGTCAACCTCAGGAGGATAACCTCATCCTGGGTAATAGAATTAAAGGCATGTGCCACCATGCCCAGTTTTTTTTTTGTTTTTGTTTTTTTTTTTTTTTTCCTGAGACAGTGTCTTATGTGGGCCAGGTTGACCTTCACATTGCTATGAATCGAGAACAGGGATGGCCTTGAACTCCCTCTACCTCACAAGTGCAAACATGACAGGCATATACCATCACGCCAGGCTTATGCGGTCCTGGGGACCAAACTTAGGGCTTCGTGCATACTACATAAATACTCTACCAACTGAACCACACTCCCAGCCCTAAACCTGCCTTTTTTTTTTTTTTTCAACATGAGGCCTTGGGAATTGGTGACTCAGTGGCAGACTGGAAAGCTGAGACTCAAACCCAGCACCTCAAAAGAGAACTTGCTTTTTCCATCATCCCACATAGAGACATGGGCAGAGCCAGGATCCTCCTAGCTGATAAGTCATGAGCCTAAGGAGTCCCCGAGGTCATGTGGTGAATGGCCGGCTCCCCCTCACGCTCTGAGCCCCAAAGAACAGCTCTGCCCTTCCTGATACTGTGTGAGTGACCATAGAGGCCAATGTGCTCTGAAGTGCTCAGTGCTTCAAGGAACATGTGGGTAGGACACTTCGTGGGCCGGGTATGCAGGTCCACTTCCCTGCAGAGGACCATCTCTACAGACTCCAGTTATCCTCCCCAGAGATGGTTCTCAAACACTCCCTGAAAAGAAAGGGGACCTGCTATCTGATGAGGCTTGTCATGCCCGGGCCATCTCCCTGCAGAGCTGGAGAAGTCTCTATGGGACCAGTTAGAATTGCCTTGGCCCACGATCCTGCCTTCTGCCTGTCTGGGTAAGGAACCCAACATCTCAGTTTACCCATCAGCAAGATCCCTGCAGTCGCCATGGAGAAGACCACAGGAGGTGGTCAAGGTAAACCCGCTGGTCAAGGGCTGCTATGTTGCCGATTACTGACTCGATACACCCCCGGGAGGGCAATGCTGTTGGCTCACAGGTAACTCCAGCATCTCACACATTACTAGAGCCCATGAAACTTGTACATTCTTTTTATGAGATAGACGACTGACTCCAAGACAACATGCCCAGGCACATATACTCAATAAAACCACACAGGGATCAACATGAAAACCTTAAACGCAGACCTGGTGTGACAGTTAGCAGCCATAATCCCAGCACGTGGGCAGGAGGATCAGAAGTTCAAGGTCATTCTCAGTTACGTGATGAATTCAGGACCAGCAAACACTACATAAAACCCTGACTCAAACCAGCAACAATAGGTCTTCACTGCGGTACTAGACAGGACCCAGAAATTCACTAAGAACATGTTACTGGTTAAGCAAGATTTAATTAGCAGTGCAAGAATAATCTTATATTAGGCTTACCAATGTATTCACGTCTATTTATAGTTCAAGAGAGAGATAAGGCATGATCATAGATGCTGGGAGACCAGTCAAGTTCAACTCCTATTGCTGATGTTAAAAAGTAACATCCTTTTACTTTTCCTTGTGTCCTTGTATCTGGAGAGAGGGCTCCATGGTTAAGAGCACTGGCTGCTCTCGGATGACTCAGGTTCCGTTCCCAGCACCCATATGAAAGCTTACAGCTGACAGCTGGATCCAGGAGATCCAGTGCCCTCCTCTGGCCTCCAGCATCTGCACTCATATGCACATACCCACACAAGGCATGGGCATACACATAATTAAAAATAATAAAAAATCAATCTTTTGAAGTGAGAGAGGTGGACAACAATTGAGGAAAATCCTTACTATCAGTCTCTGGTTCCCACATGACTATACCCCCAAGTACATACACATGCACACTGCCACAGGAACATGTACACATACATGCATAAACACATAAACACACAATATGCACATATATACACATGTACACACATAGCATGCACATACACTCACATGCACACATACATACACGTTTTCAGAAAGTCAGTGTAACTAGAAATACCTAGAAGAGTCACACGGAATTCCAAGCAGATCCAGCAACAAACTATAACACTAACTCCCAGACAGGCACGATGCTGTACACCTGCAATCCCAGCACCTGGGAGGCTGAGGCAGGAGGATCACTACAGTGGGAGGCCAGCCTGGGCAACATGGCAAGTTCAAGGGCTGTAGAGTGAAGCTCTGTCTTAAAGTAAAAAAAAAAAAATAAAACTTTTTTTATTTAAGTGGCTCAGTGATTATGGTGCTTGCTAATTAAGCCTGGGGACTTAAGTTCCATCCCGAGGGACAGAGACCCATGTGGTAGAAGGGGGAGAGAACCGACTCCCACAAGTTCTTCTCTAATCTCCACACATGACATGATGCATATGCCACACATATACACACAAAACATAAATGTAAAACACTTTTGATACATATTTTTGGTTTTTAAGCCTCACCTTTAGTGGTTCAGCCATCTCTCAACCCTCACATGACAGCAGCCCAAACCATGCACTGCCCTGCAGTACTGTAGACATAAAACTGCAGCTGCTGGAGGCCCTCACACAAAAGAAAATGCCAGCAACAGTGTGGAGGGGAGCTGCAGAGCGGCTGCTGTCCTGCGAGCCCTTAGCGGGCATCTGCGTTCTAGGGCTTGAGTTTCCCTCTCCCCTAGACAGGCAGCCAATAGATTAGCTTTGTCTGAGCTTCTCGGGCATGAATCCTAGTTACCCTTAACTGTCAAAAGGTTGACAGCCTATCTTTACATTGAAGATGAAAACCATACTGGGATTTATCATTAGGCTAAATTTAATTTTTCCTTCTTAAATGTCTCTGCTACATACTTTTAACTATTCTTGTGACTTCTTGTCCTTCATTTTGTGGTGTATACAATGTCTTCATCCTTTTTTGGAACTTTTATATCTTTCTTGGCACCCTGAGTTACTTTGGGGTTAGGTTCACTGTCCAAGGTGGCTCCAGTTTTTCTGGATCTCACAGACCCGGCATCTGAATCTCCAGAGACTCCTTTCTCTTTCTGAGTCTTCAAGGTTTCTGCACCAGTCTCACTTATTTTCTCCTCTGCTGCACAGGGCTGGGGGATCTCACTCTGTCCTCCAGATCCTAAGCACGTTCTTTTCCCACTGACTTTGCCCCCAGATGTAGACTTCTTGGCTCCATCATCTGTGTTCTGCAGCTCTGTCTCCTGGGAGCTCTTCATGGTCTCGTTTGGTTTTCATCTTCAACGTAAAGATAAACGGCAATATAATATACTGCCTATGTTTAAGGAAGGAAGCTTTGAGCTTTTGTTATACTCTCTTCAAACTCCAGTGGAGATCATGAAGTGGGTCACCAGGATCTCAGAGCAATAGCAATTTAAAAGTTTGGAGGTGGGCAAACCAAAGTATGGTCCTCTGTCCTGTACAATAAAGCTTTGGAGTTGACAAAAAAAAAAGGTTGACAACCTAGGGTGACCTAAGAAACACTGAGAGTAACAATTAATAAATGGGACCTCCTGAAACTGAAAAGCTTCTATAAAGCAAAGTACATGACCAACAAGACAAAACGGCAGTCTACAGAATGGGAAAAGATCTTCACCAACCCCACATCAGACAGAGGTCTGATCTCCAAAATATACAAAAAACTCAAGAAATTGATCATCAAAAGAACAAATAATCCAATAAAAAATGGAATACAGATCTAAAAAGAGAACTCTCAACAGAGGAATCTAAAATGGCTGAAAGACACTTAAGGGAATGCTCAACACCCTTAGTCATCAGAGAAATGCAAATCAAAACAACTCTGGGATTCCATCTTACACCTGTAAGAATGGCCAAGATCAAAAACACTGATGATAACTTATGCTGGAGAGGTTGTAGAGTAAAGGGAACACTCCTCCATTGCTGGTGGGAATGCAAACTGGTACAGACCCGTTGAATGTCAGTGTGGCGATTTCTCAGAAAATTAGGAAACAACCTTTCTTAAGACCTAGCAATATCACTTTTGGGTATATACACCCAAAGGATGCTCAGTCATACCACAAGGACATGTGACATGTGTTCAACTATGTTCACAGCAGTATTGTTTGTCATAGCCATAACCTGGAAACAACCCCTCAACTGAAGAATGGATAAAGAATATGTGGTACACTTACACAATGGAGTACTACACAGCAGAAAAATAATGATATCTTAAAATTTTCAGGCAAATGGATGGATCTAGAAAACACCATACTGAGTGAGGTAACCCAGACCCAGAAAGACAAATATCCTATGTACTCACTCCAAAGTGGCTTTTAGACATAAAACAAAGAATAACCAGCCTCCAATTCACAACTCCAGAGAACCTAGACAAGAAAGAGGACCCTAAAAGAGACATACATGGATCCAACCTACATGGGAAACAGAAAAATACAAGATCTCCTGAGTAAATTGGGAGTGTGGAGATAATGGGAGAGGGTAGAAGGGAAAGGGGGTGGAAAGGAGGGAAGCAGAGAAAAAAATATATAACTCAATATAAAAACAATAAAAAAGAATTGTCTTATATATTTTGAATTTTGTATCTTAAGTTGATCTACTGAAAAAAATAACCAAAAATAGCTGGACGTGATGCCCACATATGATCCCAACACTCAGGAGACTGAGGCAGGGGAACTGAGAATTGGAGGTCAGCCTTGACTGCTCAGTAAGACCCCCAACTCAGAAAACAAACAAAAGGAACCAAAACAGGGATTCTGAAGATGAACCAGTGAAGTGATTGCCACAAAAGCCTGACGCCGCCCCAGAGCCCAAGTGCATATGGGATCCAGCACAGGGATGAGAGACAGGCTAATCCCCAGGGCTTGCTAGCCAGCCAGCTAGTCTGGCCAGATCAGTGAGCCCAAGACTTAGCAAGAGACTCTTGTCTCAAAAAATGAAGTGGAGGGTAACTGTGGAAGATACCCATTGTCAACCTTAGGCTTCTACACAATACACAATACACACACACACACACACAATAAAAACAAACCAAAGCGCGCGCACACACACACACACACACACACAAATAAAAAGGAACCAAGACATTTTCAGCAGCTATAGTTAGCAAATGCCAGAATGTAATACAACTTAACGGCTAGAAAATCACTTACATCAAGAGAGGGAGACAGAACACAGAAAGTGAACATATGCAAATACTTAGGAGAACATGTTTTGTTTTGCTTTGCTTTTAAATGCCTACAAAGACTGAAAGAACGTATCCAAATGTCCAGAGTGACTCTGGAGCCATGGAGCTGAGGTTCTTTCCTGTTTCCCAGTTTTCTGTCCCAGCTTTAGAAACACATCAAGGCTTCCTGAATGCCAGGCACCACGCTAAGCTTCCCTCCCATCTCACAGTTCCATCAGCGGGTATTTTGTTTCTTGTTTTAAACAGACAAGGATGCTGAGCAAGGAGAGGCTACTCAGGAGCACAGTTAGCCCCAGCTGGACTAAGAACCCAGCACCCACCCAGCACCTATCACTGCTGAGTGTGGAGCATCCCAAGTGCCCACTGATCAGGCCGTTGGCAGATGGAGCCCAGAGCCAAGCAAGGAGTAAGAGCTGGATGCAGGGTACGTGCCCTGGCCCACTGAGGGATGTTCAGCTGGGGGCTCAGTGGAAACTATAAGAAAAAAGACAAAGGAAATACAAGTGATTGGAGCAGCATTCAAGGTCATTGCAGGGAAACCTGGGCCAAGGGAGGACAGGAAAAGCCCAGAAGTCCAGCTTAGCCAGGAACTGGAGCTGGAGGAGCTGACCTCGGGGCACTCTGGCTGCCAGTCAGTGCTTACCCTCCAAGGATAAACCTTTGAACAGTCTGACAAGGGATGGGGCACTGGGAAGGTATCTCTCTACTGTAGCATGTGCATGCTAGCTCCTGGTCTGGACCCAATCACGCCATAGGTTGCATGAACAAGGTCCTCCAGAGAGCACACCTGGCTAGCAGTGGCTTCTACTGGGTTCTGGATGCCTCCCAACAGCAGGGGCCAGGAAGTCAACTTTCTTTGACGAGAGTCCAAAGGGTAACCCTTGGTCCTCTGGGCAGGATGAATAGGCTTCTGTGGCCTCAATAGGCCTTTTATCATCTTGTGCCTGGGTGCTGAGGGCCCTCCTTCCCTGGGACACAAAGCACAAAGCTGTCCTAGGAGGCCAGGCTGCCCTGATGAGGCCCTGGGTGAAGAACTGGCCATTCAGGTCCCATGTGAGCAATCCCAAGGGAAGTGGGGGGTGCAGGTGATGGGGATGGTCAAATCAGGCTAAGCTGGTTGGGTATCTTCTTCAGGAAGACCAGGCTCCCTTACCACATGAGCTACACTCTCCAGACAGCACCCACAAATCTGCCCTGCATTCCCTAAATGCAGCTTTGGCCCAGATCCCTGATCAAATGTGACAGAGGCCACACCTCCCTATGACAGCAGCTCTCTGCTCAGCTCCTGGGGTCCATCTGCACACTCATCTCTACACCAGGGTGCCTCTGACTGGCTATACCTTTCTAGACTTGCTAAGTGCTATCTATACCCTGGGGCTGGATCCCTTTTGAGTGCCCATTCTGATCTGATCTTCCTTCACACGATGGGAAACTGAGGCACAAAGTCTGAGTCACCAGTCATGCATACCACTGCAGCTTTGTGGCAGGATCAGACCACTGCCCACAGACATCTGCCTTCAAGGCCACCCCTTCGGCCCCTTCCTGCCTTGTCACAGTGATTTCTCACTTCCTACCTGTGAGGGTCCCAGCACCTGGCTAGACAGAGGTAGGTGGCCAGCAAATGTGATGTCAAACACAAGAACACATGGTGTATACTCAGAGACACTAAGGCAAATTTACACGCACATACCCCAAAACCACCATCTGCAAGAACACAGTGAAAATCCTCAGAACCCACTTCACAGTAAGGAAACCAGGTGCTGACTTCCCAGCCGCCTAGCAAGGTCATGCACTCTGCAGCCTTCCCCTTGCTAGGGAGCGTGTGAGCTTCCTCTGGGACGGCCTGCAGGATTCCAGGTCCCACAAAGCCATCCTTTATGTTCTCTCTGCAGCAGCAATGCCACAGAACCACCCATGTGACCAGCACAACAATGCCACATCACCACCCACAGCCTGCCTCCAGACTGCTGAGATGTTCCCTGGCACACATCGTCAACTGAGAGGTCTCCAGATGCAAACGCCACCTCTGGGGTCACCACTATGGTGGCCTTCATCTCCACGCGCGGAAAACTAGTTCTATAACACTTCCCAGGGTGCCCTGACCCAAAGGGAACTGTGAGCCTCGTGAGATAACCTCCACCTAGCACCTTCATCTCTCCAGGCTGGAGGCTATTTTCCACAGCCCGGCCACTATTCCCCTCCTCTGATTTCCTTCCACTCATACACTACGGGGCGGGAGTTGAGTCCCAGACCTTAGACACCAGAGCCCACCCTCCCCAGCCACTCCTGATCAGTGCACAGGTCAGCACCCAGGCTAGGAACTTCGGCCTCACTATTCATTTATTTCTTCACCCTACGGTCTGTGCCAGGTGCCAGTCAGGATCCAGGCACCCTAGCTCCATCCATGTAGCTGCACCCTGTCTACACTGGGCCTGGCACCAGCTGGCTGCAGGCTCTGCGGGCCCAAGTGCGATAAGCTTTTCCCATGTGCTCAGATAAAGAACCGGCACACAGAACAGGGCTCAGTGCACCTCTAGGCCTGGGAAGACCCCAAGTGCTAACCAGCCCTGGGTCTTCCCCTGACTTCACAGTCATCTAGACACTCCCTTTGGAGCAAAACAAACCCAAGCACACCTTTCCCATTGCCAGGTGATCCTTTGTGTAGGCTCTTCATCCCTGCTCCACACAGAGCTACTTCCTCCCCCTGGAATGGCCCACTTCACCAATTCTCTTTCAGTTCCCTCCTCTGCTCTCACTTCTGCGACGACACACCCTCTGGAGACCAGGGTCTGGGTGCTTCCTCACGTGCCAATCCAGGACAGGGCCGTCCAGGAAAGAACAGAGCACCAAGGGGCATCCTCTGATACAGCTGGGTCCAAGTGCGAACATGGACAGCCACAGCTTCTAATCCAGGAGATTTAGGTTCCTGCCTACTGCTACTGGGAGTGCCTGAGCAACTGTCTCAGTCCCCCCAAGTCTCACTGGCTCTGTGTGCCAGCAGGGGTGGCACTCCCTACAGAAAGGGAGCAGTGCAGGTCGATGAGAGCTCTGCGCAGAGCATTCTCCTGGGTGTGCGGCTCCCCTGACAGAGCCCTGGGAAAGAGGGTGATCTCAGCTGAGCACAGCTGCAGCGCCAGCTGAGGCTGATTCATCCCACCAGGTTCCCTGCTGGGAGAGGACTCCCAGGAGAGCTGGGGGAGGGGGCAGGAGTACTCTGGAATCCCAGCTCCACCTCCCTGACTGGCAGAATCTGGATCTCCTGAGTCAGCAGCCCTAGCAAGTCAACCAGGGCACTGTCTGAGTCTCCAAATGTGGAATTCCAGCTCTCACAGGATGGAAGACATCAAGGACTGAATAAATGCACCTTTACCTTGTCTTCCTTCGCGACTGTTGTCCCTGAACCCAAGCACACACATGGTCCTACTGATGGCCTTAAGCAATAGCCCTGCTGGCCAACAGTACTTTCCACAGGGGGTGAGGTTTTTAGCAGTCCTTAAGAGCATAACAGGTAAACCGGGCGGCACACACCTTTAATCCCAGCACTTGGGAAGCAGAGGAGGCACATCTCTGTGAGTTCGAGGCCATCTTGATCTACAGAGGAGTTCCAGGACAGATTCTAAGGCTACATAAAGAACTCCTGTCTTGAAAAAGCAAAACCAAACAAAAGAGCATAACAGGATATCCTGAGTGGTGGCGCACACCCTTAATCCCAGCACTGAGGAGGAAGAGACAGCAGGATCTGAGTTTGAGGTCAGCCTGGTCTACAAAGTGTTTCAGGACAGTCAGGGATACAGAGAAACCCTGTCTCAAAAACAAAAACAAAAAAAAAAAAGCAAAAAACAAAAACAAACGAGAGAGAGAGAGAGAGAGAATATATAACAGGCTTTAAGCAGATGTCCCAGAACTTCAGGGGACAGTTGTGACTAGTTCCTCATTCACTTAAGAGGAAACCAAGAGTTGAGGGGAAGGAACTATGCCTTCTATCTCTGAGATGCCCTGAGGCTAGTGTAGTTTACCCCTCATTCCCTGAAGGTAGACACCCAAAGCCCAACCCACCCTTAATTAAAGAAATCTCTTTTCCCACTGTGGCTCTGCTCAGGAGGAAGCCCCCATCTGCTCAGGTCTTGCTCCCTGAGACCTGACACCCTCTCCACTCAAGAGGCCTCTTCCATCAACCCCACACCCGATACAGCTCCACATCCCTCCCTGAGTTCCTGTGGGGGTGACCGTCCACTGAACTGGCCCAAGAAGGTACACAATGAAGCTGACATGGTACTGGAAGGGGCACAGGTGGAGAGGAGCCTGGTGGCAGCACACAAAACAGGGCTCAGTGCACCTCCAGGTCTGGGAAGACCCCAAGTGCTAACCAGCCCTGGGTCTTCCCCTGACTTCACAGCATCTAGGCACTCCCTTTGGAGCAAAACAGGAACAGGAGGAGGGAGTGGAGGCAAGTTCCTACAGTCCCAGGAAAGGGCTCCAGGGGGCCTCGAGCTGACCAATAGGTGGGCAGGAAGACAATTCCAGGCAGAGCAAAGTGAAGGAGTCCTGGACCCCCCTGAGTCATCAAGAGAAGCGGAGAGCACTAAGCATGAAGAGCATCAGGAAGTCATTAAAGGTGTGGCCAGCAGAAGTGACAGACTGGTGGCTGCTGTGGGCCACACAGATGGAGGGTGATGGTTCAGCAACACCACAGAAGCCGGCACTGCCCAGTGAACGTGGGACAAGGAAGGCCATTTCTGGGCTTGTGGCCTAGGACACACTGAGGGTGCTGTGAGAACTCTTCCCATGGAAGAGGAAACACACTTCTACCCCTCCCTTCCACAAAGGTCCCAAGGCAAAGCTAAGGACGATTCCACCAAAGTCCAGCTTGGGGACCAATGAGTTAACCAGGCTTACTTACAAAGTGTAGGTGACCCCAAAGTAAGTGCACCACTGAGAAGTCTCACCCAGCATGGAGGACTTCTCCATGGCTGTGTGGATGGAATCCCCCTCAGTTAGCTTCTGCACTCCACACTCCGCCACTTCCCAAGGCCAAGAGGCCACTGCCCAGACATCGATTCGTCTATCCAACTGCCTTTCTCTGAGACTATTATGTGCTTTGCTTGTTTGCCTGAGACTGAGTTTCAGTCTGTAGCCCAGATTGGCTGCATTACACTTGCGGCAATTCTTCTGCCTCAGTCTCTCAGCTCAACTGTTGAGATTATAAGTGTAAACCACCACACTGCACACCTATCCAAGTCATCCAACTTAGCATGAGACAGAAACAGCTTTATCCCTTCTCAAGGGGACTCCAAGTCACGTGACATACACAAGCCATAAGCATGTACACTTTTCTTGTGTTAACCTGCTTTGATACTGGAATCTCAAGTAATGTTCCCAAGATGGAGGAGACTATTCATTGTCTATATTGTGAGGCCTGGGTGCCTGGGAGTGTCGGGGCAGGTCCCACGATGGCATGAACAGGACACAGGGCAGTGGAAAAGCCACAGGTGTGAAAGCTCAAGCTCTGCCCTCCTGCTCAGGCCTCCCCTTTTCCGGTAAGCTCCATGCTCTCGGCGGCAGGGTGGATCACGGTTCAGCTCTGCACGCTGGCTTCAGAAGCCGTGAGCTGCACAACTCAGAAGACAGTGACAGCTGCACACACAGATGTGCACTGGAGAGGGGATACGGCTCCGTAGGTTGTGCTTAGAGTTCGCAAAGCCTTGGGTTCCATCCTGGCAACACACAGGACTCAATGTGGTGGATCACAGCTGTAATCCTAGCCCTCGGGAAGTAGAGAAGGATCATAAGTTCAAAGTCATCCTCGGCAACATGGTGAGTTTGAGATTATGAGCCTGGGCTACATTATGAGCCTGTCTAAACACAAACAAACAAAAAGACGTGGGCCGGACAGGCAGGAACTGCAAGAAGGTGAGACTCTCTCAAACACAAAGGTCTCTTATGGCTCTTGCTGCAAAGGTACCTATGAAGCAAAGCTTTAGAAAGATCTAGAAGGCACAAGTCCAGCCCAAAGCCACCTCAACCACACTGTCTATCACTGAATTTCTGTGCCATCCACTACAGAAACAACACCTCTGCAGTGAGGAGAGGTGAGGGTGGAGGTGAGAGCCCCTGGTGAAGATTAGGCTTCTCTCTGAGTCTATGGGCAATCCCAGCTGTTGAGGGGAGATAGCTTTAGGGTCTCCTTTCATCCCAAGTGTGGAAAGTATTGTCAATGTTCAAATCCCGCCCAAACACTCGGGTTTCCATAGACAGGAACAGCGCCATCACCCAGGAGAGACCAAGACTACACTCTCCCTTCACCCCCCCCACTTCAGGCGGACACTAGTCATTTGGCAGCAGCATTAAATAGTATTTGAAGGCATCAAGGCCATGTGTGGCTCACACCTGTAATCCCAGTCCTGGGCAGGATGAGGTGGGCGGCTTGCCATGAGATCAAGGGCAGCCGGCTCTCCATATATATCACAACCCTTTCTCATATAAATGAATAAGCCAACTGGGGGTTTGTCTCATCCCTTGCCAGGTGGAAGGCTTTGGAGCTGGGGAGATGGCTCAGCTAGGAAAGTGCTTATTACAAAAAGATCTGAGTGCTTGGATTAAAGGCATGAGCCACTGCCTCCTGGCTTCTGGGCTTCTTCTTCTTTTTTCTGTTAGTTTTTCTACAAAATGTGGAATCTGTTCTTATTTCTCAGGGAGTTACGAGGATGGAAAGAGACACGGCTTACAAGACTGCCCACTTAGCAGCCCCGGCTGGGGTATAAGTGTAACCAGAAGTAGAAGAGAGGGGCAGGTGCTGCTGGGTACTGGTGGGCATGCAGTGTGGGAGGGGGGTCAAGCGGACATGCAGGTGTCATGGGGAGCCAGACAAAGCTGTGATCACAGGCCCAGCTCCCAGGGCTCAACATCCTTAGCTGGGAACAAAGGGCTCTGAGCCCCCAGAAACAGGACAATCCAGAGATCAGAGGCAAAGCTCTCTCAAGTGAACAGACAGACTGAAGACTAACAGATCAACAGGGTGCGCCTGACTGCGAGCCGCATCTGGTGCCACTCCTTCCTCAGCTCCTTGCACACACAATCTCAATACATCTTCCTCAGCTCCTTGCACACACGATCTCAGTACACTCCTTCCTCAGCTCCTTGCACACACGATCTCAGTACATCTTCCTCAGCTCCTTGCACACACGATCTCAGTACACTCCTTCCTCAGCTCCTTGCACACACAATCTCAGTACACTCTTTTCTCAGCTCCCTGCACACACGATCTCTCAATGTGGGCTCCTTCCCAGGTTCCTTGCACGCACTACTACTCCCGACCTCAGTTCCCCTTCCTTTCTGTTTGGCGCCAATGCTTAAAAACTTTCCCTGGGAGTTTGGTGAGCATCTGTCCTCTAGCAATGGCCCTAGCCCAACCCTTGGAGGTCAGACTCTAGGCCAAAAAAGAAACCTATTCATGAAGCTGAGCTAAGTTACTAACAAGATAAAACCAATTAGATAAATTATGTCACAGCCACTCAACTATTGTTGAGCTTTTAATATTTTTAAAGATTTACTTATTTATTATGTATACAGTGTACTGCCTGCATGTATGCCTATAGGGCAGAAGAAGGAATCAGATCTCATTATGGATGGTTGTGAGCCACCATGTGGTGCTGGGAGTTGAACTAATTTCTCTAGCTCCAGGGTTTTTAAATTTAAAATGTTTGATGTTTATACATTTTTAAGACTGGGTCTTATAAGCAGCCCAGGCTAACTCAAAACACACTGTGTAGACTGGATAGGCCTCAAAGTCAAAGTGATCCTCAAGGGTTTAGGGAATACAGTTGCATATCACTGTATCCAGAAAATTTGCTCATCTTTGAAAAATTACTTTAGTCATTCATTCATTAGACAGGGTATCAATCACTATATAGCCCTGGCTGGTCTGAAATTCACAGAGACCAACCTGCCTCTGCCTCCTGAGTGCTGGGATTAAAGGCATGTGCTACCATACCAACAAATTAGCTCTTTTTAATTGGCTTGATTGTTTGGTGACTTGGAGCGTGCTTTTTAGGAAGCGTCCCATGTGCAGTTAGCTTCTCCTCAGTGGACTCCTGGCTCAGCTGATACTCAGGAGCTTTCCCAGCTCAGTGAAGGAGGAGGGAGCCTCTGCATCAGAAGCCCGAGGGTGGGAAATGACTCAGCCAAGCCACAGAGCAGGGCAGCACAGTATTGCCACCCGGGCCCCGCGATGCCGAGAAGGCTGGCTGCAGATGGCCGTGCAGCTGTGACCACGGTCTCTTTAGAGCCCAAAGCCCAGAGTCCTCAGGTGCCCTCGAGAACACGGGGTTTCCACTTCACCAGTGCCTCAACATTGCTCCAGTCCTAGGACCAGCAAAAGGCGGAATCACAGGCCTGAAAATAGGCCCAGGAACTGAAAACAGTGTCGCTACCACCCTGCACAGACACACTTCCTCCACCATGCTGGCCCACAACCAGTTAGCAGCTATCAGATTGAAGGGTCACTGCCATCCCAAGAGAGACTTGCCCAGTGGCTGCTAAGCAGCCTGAACCTCGGAACAAGAAGTTATGTCTTCAGAGGCTTTGCCCTTGGGTCACTAGCCCACCCCCATTCTTAGGACTACCTTCCCATTCTTAGCAATCCTATGGGCAGACATTCCAAAGACGCTCTAACCCCAGACATCGGCTCAGCCTGGGCTGGTTCACCAGAGCGTATGCTGAGCCGTCATACCACAGTTCATTTTCTACCTGCTGCTTTTCTATGTAATTCCAAAGTCTCCACAGAGCCTGTCTCCTTGTTCAAAGTCAGGACACATAGAGGTGGTGCTTGGCTAGGGTCCCATAGTCCTCTTCCCTTCCAGCCATACCTCCCACTGAATCCCCAGCCACCACTTAAACCCAGCTATATCGGCCTAGAAAAATGCCAGGTCGGCTGGGGTTGCACAGGGCCCATCCCAATTCAAAAGGTGATCCCAGGGACTGGGCACACGTGAGAGCAATGCCTCCCTGAAGGCAGCAGCTCCTCCTTCCATCTTTCCTGAACCTTCTCCAGGTTGCCTCTCACTGGCCTCAGCTAGGGTTGGCCAGGCCTCCCAGCTCTGTGACCCCAGGAGAGTCCATCCCCTCTGAAGTGCAGCTTCCTCGCCTTGTGAAAGGGAGTGATGGGAGTGCCAAGCTACAGCGAATGCTACAGGTGTAAGAGCATCTGGCCTATGGACCAGTGTGTGCAGAGTTCTATACGGTAACATCTGCCCAGGCCCAAAGTCACACTGACAAAGCTCCCAGACGCCAGGCCTGAGGAAGTACCAAATTATCAGACTCTAACCCAACCACTGCTCCAACCTCAACTCTCACAGCCCAAACGGCCCAGCATCTCCTCCTCCATCCATCCAGGCCTGTCCAGACTCAGGTCGGCCCAGGGGCCAAAAACATTCACAAACCCCTCGCCTGGGTAGTCCAGTGACTTTAGTTCTTGTGTCTATGACCCTTTCCTTGGTCCATGTCAGCCAAGCAGCTGTATAGGCCAATCTGCCAGACACAAGGACATACTGGCATGCTGAGGGCAGGTCTGGGTGGGGCTCTGCTCTGTGCACAGCCTGACCTCAGGTGCATCTCGCCACTTGTGGTTGAGGGCACAATACCACCCCTCCACACCTGTGTTCCAGGCAGTGCCGTGAGACCTACCGCTTAGGCCCACTTCAGGGATAAACAGAAGGAAAGAACATAAAGCACTCCCCCCACACACACACCTGCAGCACTACAGACAGGGGAGGACCCCTACACCATCTACTGGGCAATGAAGCCCAGAGCCTCCAAAAGTGCTCAGCCAAAACAGAGACAAAGGCGAGCAGCAAGACGTGGGCCCCAGCCCCCCGGAGAACCCACACTGGTTGGTGAAGCAAACTGCCTACTTGAGAAGGACCCTGCCTGTGTTGCCACCCAGGGCCCAGGAGAAGCCCCACCCCTACGAGAAGCAGTGGGCCTCTGGATGGCTGCATCAGATGCGTGGGCACCAAACCACTCAGGGAAACCAGAGCTCTCTGGGAGCCATAAGGAGTTTCCTAGGGGAACATCAAAATCTTGTATGGGCAGCCACAACCTTGGCTGCTTGCAGCAGGGTTTTTACTTAACCTAGCAATCCCCTATGCAGCTCTCTTCTCTCTCCTGAGAGACTGTGTCCTTCAGTGAAGCAACGACCAGCCTCAATCTCTGGCACACAGCAAGTGCTCAAAAAAGATTTTGACTGAGACCATCATAGAAGAGAGTAATAGATAGATAGATAGATAGATAGATAGATATAGATATATGTATATATACATATTTATATTTGTATCTACAAGTTGCCTTTCATCCCAAGAGCCAAGTGACCATCCTTATGCAGGTAGGGCCAGCAACTTCATCCCAGCTCATAAACACACACTGACTCAGACAGGACAAAAGCTGTCCCTGGACACCTTAGAACCACCTCAGGAGGACACCTCAGCCTGAGAGGGTACTGCGTAGCTCTGAGTAACAAGCTTTACGTAAACACCTAATTAATTTGTGTCATTCGGTGATAAAGCGTGTGTTAAGCACTAAGCATGAGGTTCTCGGTTCAATTCCCAACACCAATAAATTTATTAATAGACCCAACAAGTTGTCACAGCGGTAAAGTGAGGATGAGGAGATGGAATCCAAGCTACAAAGCTGAAACACAACAGCCAAACAAAACTGCACTGTGTCCCACAGACTGAGCGGGCAATGACTGCATGCCGGGTGTTGACTCTGACAGAGTTCCGAGTCCCTACCTTCTGAGGGTATGGGCCAAGCATCAGGCCTCTGATCGATAATCTCCACCATCGACTTGACAGGATCTAAAGTCACTTAAAAAACAAGCTTCTGGGCAAGTCTTAGAGGGATTATCTGCATTGGGTTAATCCGTGTGGGGAAAGCCACCTTGAATACGGGCAGACCTAACTCATGGAGTGGGGTCCTGGACGGAATAGAAAGGAGAGTATGAGCTGGGGGCCAGCATTTTGGGTGCCAGCATTTATCCTTCTCCCTCTGCTTTGGGTGCAGACCAGGGACCTCAAGCACCTGCTGCCACGATGAACTCTATCCTTGAATTTTGAGCCAAAACAAACCAGTCCTTCCCTACGTTGGTTCCCTTTTGTTAGGTACTCCGTTACAGGGACCCAATAAGTACCTAGTGCAAGGCTCTAACCTAGCTGGGATGTAAGTCCCTGTCAAGCCTGCCCCTTCCTCTCTGAACATCAGAGTTCTCACGTGAAAAGAGCAGCCTCTTCTAGGAGGCAGAGGCTCAGTTCTCCTTGGCTGTCCACACAGCAGGGAAATGCTCCATTGGTTCCCGACATGTTTACTGAGCTCGTGCTCTGTCTGTGTCCCCAAGTTAGGCCCTCATAAGGACTGGGAAATGCCCTCCTGGCTCTTGGCTGCTGAAGGACAGCCACACAGCTCATTACAATGCCACAGTCGTGCCAAACGTCTAAGACAGAGGGGACAGGGCTGTAGGACTAGGTATGGAGGATGGGTTCCAGGCAACAGCAGGGAGCTGAGACTCCAAGGAGAACTTGCAGTGCACGACGGGCAGATGCGTAGGAACAGCTTCCCATGCAGTCGTCCCATGCAGCACACACAGCCGTCCTGAACCTCAAAGCACCAGTGTCTAAGAACGGGAGAGTGGAGGGAGCGGTAGGTGAGAGAGGACTGAAGGCTGGGGGAGGTGCCGGTCATTGTATGAGCTAACAGGCCCAGCGGGCCTGACTCGGGATGTGGGGAGGCTCTGGGGTCAGACTAGGCAGCGGTCAGCCTGCTGTGCCACTTCCTCCCTGGGTGCCCCTGAACAAGACTCCTTATATTCCTGCTTACCAAAGGCGATACTGTGTCAGGGTTGACCTGACAGGACATGCACAGAGCGCCTGGCATGTGGGGAGTTCCCAGGCCAGGCCAGGTGCTGGGCTTACTGCTCTTAGAGAATGACCCTGCAGGCTGTCCAGGAGTGAGAAGAGACAGAGTGATGACGCCCTCAGGTCAAGAACAAGGGAGGTAGGTGTGTGCAGAGGGGAGTGTGGCGGGGCTCCCTGGAGCTGCAGAGGTCACAGGGCTGATTGAGCTTGCAACAGATGGTCCCCTGGACCCTCCCCAATTCAGACATTCTGTGCCAAGTGACAGCTGGCCGTGACAGGCGGGCACACAGTAGGTGCTCAAATACATGTATACCGAGTCCATCATTAAGGGTGCTCCAATTCAGCTACAAACCATTCTCTGAACACCTTTTGGAAGAAACCACTAAAAGCCACGTTTTCATTCATTCCCATCTCAGAAGACACCCCCAGGTGGCTGTACCTGCCTGACAGGAGAACTCCACTCAAGGTGAGCTGTGTTAGACACTGCAGCCTGAGAAGGCCGGGTGCTAAACAGGCCCTGCTTCAAAAAAGAATGGAAATTCACTTCCTGTCCTCACCAAGACTCCAGGGCGTGGCCTACCAAGGGACCTTGAGTGCCAGCTTTACACTGTCCCTGCTACTCTGTGGCCTTCCCAAGGTGTACTTCCACTTTGTAGCATTAATACAATCTAGAAGGCTGTCACCCCCGCTCTCCTCCCCCCTCCAAAAAAAAAAACTAAGTCAAGCCTACACTGGGAGGGAGATTGGGGTGAGGGGACACTGACAACAGGGAATGAAGTCATTCCTTGCATAAAGAAGGGAGGGGTCTTTTTACAGAGAAAATGACAAGCCAGAGACTATAGTGGAGGGGGCTCCTTTACATGGGTATGGAAAAATGTATCAGTGGATCAGTGATGCATTACCTCGCGCCCAAGATGACCCCACCCACACCTACAGTCCCATGCCCTTTCAAACAATGAGACACCCCCACCCCAGCCAGCAGATGAATGGTTCCTTAGATTAGAATCGAAGAGGCTTCAGCAAGCCCTGATTTCTGTGCCAAGTAGGTGGGGTCAAGGGGCAGAGGCCCAACAGGTCCCTGGTAGAGCTAATGGACAAGAGGGCCTTTGGGTGCAGAAAGACAAAGGCTACAGCAAACAGGAGACACGGCCCTCCATGTGGGCTAGGAATGCGATCAGGGCACACTGCCTTATGAGCTGGACTAAAGACCTCCTGAAATCTCACGCCCACACTCCCCGCAGCAGCAGTGGGCCCCCCAGGTCTTCTTGGAGAAGACAGAGGAGTTGCAGAAACGCGAAGAGGAATGAGGAACTGGGATAGACATCCTGCCGGTCAGAAGGAGACAGAGACGCAAAGACATAGGACTCGGGGTTCTGTTGTAACGAAATGAGACTGAGACTTGGGGTCCCAAGAGATAGAGCGCAGAGCCGTGGGAACGCACGGAGGACAGGCAGCACAGGGGACGCGCGGAGGTGGACACGCGCGGACATTGGCGCGCGCTCCCGGCACTGTCACTCACCCAGGCCGCAGACCTCGCGGCGCAGGTTGAGGCGACCGCGCTCCTCCGCTATGGCGCGCAGCATGTGCTGCAACGAGCGCTCCTCCGCTTCGGCGCCGTCCGCGGGCTCCCGGGAGGCGGCCGGCCCAGCCCGGAGCCCCGCGGGCGCGGACGCCGAGGCACAGGCCCGGCCCGGCGGCCGCGCGGAAGCCATGCCGGGCCCCGGCTCATCGCCCGCGCCGCGCCCGCGGGGGCCCCTGGCACGCCCCGCCGCCCGCGCCCCGCCGCCGCCCGCCGCGAGCACCAGTGAAGCCACAATCCGCTTTTGTGCGCGTCGCCGTCGCCACCGCCGCCGCCGCCGACCTCGGAGCACAGCCCAGCACTGCGAGGCTTCGCTCCGTCGCCGCCCGCGCGCGCCCCCGCCGCCTCCCAGGCCACGCCCCTGATACAGGCACGCCCCCTAGCCCGCCTCCGACGCGCCCCGTATTCTCAAAACCCCGCCCCAATCTCCGGCTAAGGCCGTGAGTTGTCCCTGGTCCTGCCCCCTCTCCTAGCCCCGCCTACTTCCTTGCGGCCAGCTTCAGCCAACTTCGAACGCCCACCGCGGCCTCGCTACAACATGTCGCGTCATGTCAACTCCACACTATTCTCATATCTTTCTTGGCCTCCAGACCTTCCCAGCTGCCCGTGTTCCCTCACCCTGAACCCACTTTCTCCCGGCCCCACCCCACCTCCGACCTCCCTCCAGTAGAGTCACGCCTCTGAGCCTACCCCTCTACACCGCACTGATTTTGCGCTTTGTCACCGCCCTGTGCATTCCCTCCGGTCTCCACAACACCAGCTTTGCTTATTTCTTTCCGAACCTTCCACCGAGGTTCTGCTAGAAACTTGCCTCCCAGAACACAGCGAGAAGTAGCCACCTCCAAAAGGTGGTCGGTCTCCTGGGGGCCACGGTGCAGGTTGGGAAGCCTCAGTTTCCTCGGCAGTACACTGGGGAGGAGGGGGAGCTGGGGAGTTGTTCCCTGTCTTCTTAGCTCCTGTGCTGAGAAGGTATGTGGAGGCCAGAGGTGGATGAGGTCAGCTGACATGTGATTCTGATGAAGGCCAACGTCCAGCTGGACATCCATCCCTAAGCTGAGGGAGGAGGATCCAGGGAAGCAGCCGCCAGAGGCTGTCTTCTGACCTCACCCTGTGGTCCTTTCTCAGTACTGGCGTAAGTGGCCATGTGCTGTGTCCCCAGTGTCAGCTCCTGCAGTCATACAAAGCATTAAGCTCTGCCCCTACTCTACGCCCCATCCGGAGTGCCCTTCTCCCCAATCTCCTATTGTTTTCTTCTTTCCTTTGGGTCCCAGGGTCCTCAAATACACTTACTGAAAACCCCACCTTGCCCAGTTCTCCTGTTGTTCTTCTCCACATAGATGCACGCTTACTCCTCCCGCCATCACATTGCCTAGCTGTAGGAGGCTTTGAGGCCTCACCAGGAACCAAATCACCCAGCACCATTACTTTCTTGAACTTGGCAGGCATCAGATGGTGAGAAAGCAGCATGCACCTGTTGTTTAAGCCGTGGTATTTTACCGCGGCGACACTATGTGTTCTGCAAGCCTGTCTTCTGACAGCTGTATTCCCAGTTCCCTATTAACTCAGGCTACGCCGCGAAGGAGAACGGAGGAGAGAGGCCTGCCAAGGAAGAATGCCTTGGGAGGTATGGCAGTCAAGTGGGTTGGGGCTGGACCATGAGGTGTGGAGACCACTCCAGAGTAGGAAATGGGGAGTTATAACCCACTGTTCAGTCCTCGCCTGGAGATTTGTGTCATTGTCCCCTGACATCCTCAGGGCAGGGCCTGAGTCCGACTCTTTCTAAGGTCCTAGAATGACACGCAGGAGGGACTAGGTAGAAAGGTGTGCATCGAGGAAATTAATGGCCTTTCTCTTCTCTCCCCTGGGCCTGTGACCCCCATCTGCTAATGAGGACACAGCGTGAAGGTTGAGGTGACCAACTATGAGTCTGGAGAGCTAAGATTTGGCTGTTGAGAGTGAAGGGAAGGATATGGCCATCAGCCAGTGTGTGTGAGGTCTCAATAGCTGGCAATGCTACACTTATTTACTTCCACGGAAGCCATGTCACCGTCTTCGCACCCCCACTGCCAGGCCAGGCTCTTGCCTGAAATCCTTGCTGCTTCAACACCATAATCACCTTCAAGGCTCACCTTCCCTGGGAAGCCTTCTGGGGAGTTTGGCCAAAGCACTGTGTCCTTAGCCACTTTGCAATCCCTCTTCCTTGACCCCGCACAGTTGCCTCCAAAGGGCCAACATCAAATCAATTCATTCCAATTTCCCTGGCGTCCATTCCAGGACAGGTGCCAGAATGCATTTGTTGAATAAATACATGAACATTACTTGGGTTTTCTCATCAGTAATATTCGTTGTCCACGTGGGGACTCCTCTGAGCAGCAGGTATAGGATATCTCGCACTGGATGTGGGCCAGTGAGATAACTCTGTGGGTTCATGTGCCTGTCACCAAGCTGACCGTCTCAGTGAGTTCGATGTGCGGGACCCACATGATGGGTGGAGAGAACCAGCTCTGACTAGTTTTCTTCTGACCTCCACATGTGTGTTGTGGTGTACATACCCACACACGCGAATATATACAAAACAAAAGGAATGGGTGGACTATCAGCCTGGGTCAGTAAGACTTAAAGAAACCTGACCGTCAGAAAGACTTAATGATAAATTCCTTGTTAGTCCAATGGGGCTCAGCTGGACTCCTAACCTATATGATATGATATATATCATAATATGATATATAACATAATATAATACTCCTAACTATAATAGTCTAGAACCATAAAATAGTAAATGTGTCTTGGATGTGTTCAATACTAATTTGTTGGGGGCAGAAAAGCAATAAAAATTAAGTTATAAATAACCTGATTTATTTATAAATAATCTGACCAGTCTGTTGTTTTTCTTTAGTTCTGCTCTCCACTTATGGAACACACTGAAGGGACTCCTCCTGCCCTCAACTATGGCTCTTCATTCCATGAAGTTTCTAACTCACTGGAAGAGTGAAGCCAAGGTTAGCACAACTGGAAATCAACCACCAGTCACTATCTTTAATGGGTCAGTTGCTTCATTTTTCATGTTATTGCCGAGATACTGAGATGACATCTGTGCTTCCATTTTTAGCACTACCTGTTTGGGGATAATCTTACTCTAAGATCCTTTGGACTCCTTTCCTCATGTTTTGAGTGACAGGGGCAGGGGGAGGCAGGGGGCGGGCCAGCAACCTGTCAGAGAAGACCCTGGTTCAACTGAGATTTCTATGCCACCAGCTCTCTCCATCAGCCTTGTCTACAGTCTGTACAATGAGGTGAGAGACTGAATCATCCCCATTGCCCTGACCTTACCATCCTGTGGGTCTATGATTGGGTCTCCAAGGGGGGAAAAAACAGCAATCAGTCAATGTTCAGAGTAGGCAGATTATAACCAACCCACCAAGGAACAAGTTCAAGTGTTCTTCTGTTCTCCCCTGTAAATCTGCTAAAGGAAGATTTTCGTTTGCTTGGTGGTAGTGCATACTTCCAGCTTCCTGGCCACACGTTCTCATGACCCAGGATTCTCCCACTTGCTCAGGACCTGTTCCTTGGCTTTGAACTCCTGATCCTCCTGCCTCTGTCTCCCAGCGCTGAGATCTCAGGTGTACACCACCACTAGACAGGGCTCCCCAGCCTCTGTTTCATAATGGAAACTTAAATGCAGCCATCCCCAGGTCTAGACTGCAAGGGCCCCTGTGATAGAACATCATTTTAACTAGGCAATGTCTTAAATTTGGTTATACTGCAGAATATTACTTTAACTGTGTAAAAGTGAGTTACTTTTGCTTACGCTGCATTTGTTTAATGATGTAAAGATGTGTGTTTAGATATGTAAAGATGTGCTGCATCTGCTTCACCCTGCCTGCTAAGGCATCTGATTGGTCTGATAAAAAGCTGAATGGCCAGTAGCTCGGCAGAGAAAGGATCGGCAGGGTTAGCAGGCAAAGAGAATAAATGGGAGAAGAAATATAGGGTCGGAAAGAAGAAGGAAGAAATAAGAGAGGAGAGAATGAGGGGGATGCCACCATAGAGAGAAGCAGTGAAAATAAGAAGGGTAATTATGCAGAAGTGAGAAAGGTCAGAAGCCCTGAGGCAAAAGGTAGATACAGAGAAACAGGTTAAGTTAAAAGAGCTAGCTAGAAATGAGCCTAAGCTAGGCCGAGCATTCAAAACTAAAAAGTCTCTGGGTCGTGATTAGGGAGCTGGTTGGTGGCCCAAATGAAACAGTCCGGTACAGGCCCCTCCCTTTGTCACTGCTGCAAACAAAACAGCCACCTGTACAGTTTCTTTTGACTCCCTTCTCTCTTCTGCTCCTTTTCTAAGGTCATGAGACAAAGAATAGTCTGTGTGGTGTGTGTGGTGTTTATATGCATGTATGTGCATGCTCGTGTGTGTGCACTCATGTGTGTATGTATAACTATGTAGTAGACAGTGTATGTATGTGCATGCACATGTGTGTGCAACCATGTGTGTATGTATGACTATGTAGCAGACAGTGTTTGTTTGCATGTGTGTGCATGCTCGTATGTGTGTGCACTCATGTGTGTATGTATGACTATGTAGCAGATGGAGGTTGATTTCAGGTATCTTATTGCTCTCCATCTTATTTTTTGAAAAATAGGTGAACCCTAGAGCTCACTAATTATGCTAAACCATCTGGCCAGCCAGTCCCAGGGACATCTGCTCAGTGCTAGAATCGAAGGCATGGGCCACTGTGTCCAGTTTTAAAAAGATATGGATTGTTATTATTTTATATATACTTTTTGTCTGCAAGTATGTCTGTGCACCACATGTGTGCCTGATGCATGTGGAGGACCAGAAGAAGTTGTTGGAGCCATGGGAATTGAAGTTACAATGATGAACTGTCATGTGGATGCTGAAAATTGAACCTGGGTTCTCTGGAAGAGCAACCAGGACTCTTAACCACTGAGCCATCTCTCCAGCCCCTAAGTTTAGCTTTTTATGTGTGTGCTGGGATCTGAACTCAGCTCCTCATGCTTGTGTGGCAAGCATTTTGCTGAGCTATCTCCCCAGCCTCCAAAGAATATCATCCAGTGTTATCTAGATTTCTCTCGTTGGCACTCTATTCTTTTAATAGCTCCTACTGAAACTGCCCTGGAGGGGACAAGCTTACAATTATAATTAGATACCCATGACTTGGTAAGAAGGAAGGATTCACAGATTTTAAAAGCAACACCTTATAGACTTGAGATCAGGGAGATTTGGGATAACATTATTTTTGTACTAAGCATTTGAGCCCAGGGGCTAAAACATGCTGACAATTGCTCTTCCACTGAGCTAATTTTCCTTAGCCATTTTGGATATTTTATTTTAAAACTGGATCTTGCTAAGTACCCTAAATGAGCATGGAATGTTCTTGCCTACTCTAGGATTACAGACATGGGCAGACACACATAAATAAAATGTTTTTGTTTGTTTGGTTGGTTTTTGCTTTTTTTGGGTTTATCGAGACAGGGCTTGTCTTCTCTGTGTAACAGCCCAAGTTGTTGCTGTCCTGGAACTCACTATGTAGACCAGGCTGGCCTCAAACTCACAGAGATCCACCTGCCTCCATCTCCCAAGTGCTGGGGTTAAAGGTGTGCACTACCACCCTCAGCTAGAGGGACGTTTTCAAAGCCTAAATCTGCATCCTTCCTATTCTGAAGGTGGGACCAGATACCCTGGGGCCCCCTGCCTCTCCCTACTGTTATTTTGGCGTCTGTACTTGCTTCCATCCTTCCAGCCATGAACTCTTAGTGTTATTTCCTCTGTCTGGAAAGTTCCTTCCCATCAACTTCAGACATCATTTTTTTCCAGGGAAGTGTTGAGAATCTGTGACCCAGTTCCAGGTCTGATTTTCCTTGATCCCTAAAAGCCTATTCCTGCCCAGAAGCCCTGTGTCCTTCCAAGCCGCTCCATCGTTATATTGGAGAAAGAAGTGAACGAGTGGGAGAGGGAGGGGCAGGGGCCGGTAGTTCTTGGGTGTGATGCTGGACCCTTGAGGAAGAACACAGCTGTTTGCCTGACACACAGTAGGCTCTCTATAAATAACGGCGAATCAATCCCAGACCAGTTATGTTTTAAGAGGTTATTTATTTTGGGGGGTAAAACTTACATACACCATAAACCGTCAGGAAGGGAGCCTAGTCGCTGAAGCAGGAGCCGGGAGCAGGAGCCTGGACCAAGCACCGGAACCAAGAGGGCCGAGCCGAGCTCTGTGGCTCTTTTTAAAAGAGAAATATACCACGCCCCAGTGGGCTGGTATTTCAGCAGCTATTGGCTGACGGAGCAGAAGGCGCTCCCACAGCACCGTGGGCTCGTGCTTCAGTGACTATTGGCTGACGCAGCGGAAGATACTCCCACAGCATATAAATGCATGTGAATCCGTGAAAAGTAAGTGAACAGGAGGATTGTAGAGGGCATGGAGGTCCTTGTACCCAAAGATAAGCGCTAGGGAAACCAGGAATGGTAGATATGCAGGCTTGTCTCCTCAATGGAAGGGTTCTGTACCTGTTTTCCAATCAGTAGGCTAGGGATGGATGTTGATAGCCTGGTGCTCTGTGCTATCCATAGGGTCAGGCCACACTTGAATCCCCCAGACTGTTATGCTTATTTCAGACCCTTCCTCCCTAGACCTTTATCTTGAGTATTGTTTCTCAGTCAATAGATCCCATTCCTAGGGGAGATGTCAAACATGTCACATGTACTTTGTAGTTTGGTGACCGTGGTGGTTTGAACGAAAATGGCCTCCACCAAGGGAGCATCACTAGTGAGAGGTGTGGTCTTATTGGAGTAGGCGTGGCCTTGTTGGAGGAAGTGTGTCACTGTGGAGGTGGACTTTGAGGTCTCTTATATGTCATGCGCAGTGAGACGGTCTACTTCCTATTGCTTGTGTATCACTGTGTAGCAGGTACCTATCCAGCACCTTGTCTACCTACGCAACACCATGTCCTGCCATGATGATGGACTGAACTGAACTGTAAGCAAGCCACCACAATTAAATATTTTCTTTTTAAAGGTCATCTCTTACATGGTGTCTTTTCACAACAATAGAAACCCTGAGACAGTGACCTCTTGACCTAGGCCACAGCAGATCCTCCCCTAGGCCCTTAAGCTATAGAACCTATCCTTCTAGAAGAGGTCATGCATACTTTGCAAAGGATTTGATGGAGTCACACCTTCAGCTTTGTTGAAATAATTGTTACCAGGAAACATGCTTCCAAAATTGCCCTGTCCACAAATATACTTATAATAAACAGCTCGAGGTCAGACTTTAGAAGTTTGAAACAACGCCAGCTAATTACTTTGTGTTGAACCAGATTTCCTTCTTGTCTTATGCAAATTGTTACTCTGCTGACTGTGGTGTTTACAGGGACTCCCCTTCTCCCCCCCCCCAACTGGATGAGGCTAAAGCCACTGTCCCAAGGTTGTGAAAACCCCTGCTGACTGTAGGAGTGGCTGCTGTCAGCAGTGATACCTTGTTCTAGGGGGTATGAGCTCCCTGCTGCTGTGGACCACGGTTGGACCTGGCAGAACAGGAGTCAGAAAAGGCACTTTCTGTGTAAGAAGCTATAGTAGGCTTTAGCTAAAGCGACCTTAGCCTCCTCAACTTTCTCTGAGGAGTCCCCAGGTCACAGCTAGAGGGGCCAGGACCAGGGTTGCCGAGCCATGGTCAGGGGCAGTAGAGGAAGATGGCTGTAGATCAAGAACAGCAGAAAAATTAGGGACTTGGGTTCAAATCTTATCCCAACCCATCGTGCACAGTGACTGCCAGCCCCTTCCCTGCCACAGACCTCAGTTTCCCCATGAGTCAAGAAGGAAGTGCACGTTAATGGAGTGTTTCTTCCTTCGAGGTTCTGACAGCCAGGAGGAAGAGGGAAGTGTCCTCCCCAGTTCTGCCAATACCACACCCTCCCCCCAACTTGGAGCATGGCCCAGCCTCAGAGCCTCAGTGTCCTCCACTGCAAGCTGGGATGGAACTGGCTGCTCACATGGGACTCACATGGCCCTATGTAGACTCCATGGCAGGATGCCTGGCAGCCCCTGCATACCTAGACTCTGCTTGATCTCTGTATTCAGAAAAATAATGGTTTCATTGGGTCCTCCCCCACCCACAGCCTGCCTTCTCCTGGCAGGTCCTTGAAGGCTGGATATTGGTGAGACTGAGGAGAGTCGCCCCATCCCAACCTGCAACTGCAGACCGACCGGGACTTCACATGCTCCCGACTGTTCTTATCCTAAGAAAAAGAACACATGCTTATGGAGAGGCCAGAGGGCTGGGTGCTGAGTGAGACCAGGAAGTGGACAGAGCTCTGGGTGATTGGAGGCCCTGGTCCTTTGCGGCTTCCAGTTGTGTTGGTGGCCTCATTGTTCCTGAAGAACAGCTGAAGGTTGCTCTCTGGCCAGTACCAGGCATTTTCAAGGCCTGACCAGACTGGATCCATCTGCCAAGTTTACCCTGGGCTTGGGCAGCAGAGACGGGACCTGATTTCACAAGTTGGGTTCTGCCCATGTCAGTGACTCACCCACTGCTGTGAGGAGGAACCGGAAGCTAATTAAATTCAGGGTTTGAACCCAGCCCTCTTTCTCTTCCCCTCAAATGCAGTCAAACCTGAAGAGCCCTGAGTCCATGCAGGGGAAGGCTGACGTCCTCATGGAGGCTGCAGCCCTGTCTTTTCTGGAATCCCATGAGGAGGAGACCAAGCATTGGGAACCTCCCTTCTCAATTCTGCCGTCAAGACCAAAACCTTGTGCAGGACTGTCCTTTGGGCCCGCTGCCACCTTCAGGAGTTCTGGAGTGTCCAACCCCTCCCCTAACCATCTGTATTTCCTAATTCTTCCCTAATTGCACAGGACTTCAGGGACTTGGGGGAGTTAGGGGAGGGGCTAGAGGCTAAAGGTGGGAGGGGCTCCATTAATTCAGCTGTGGGAAAGTCATCGGTCCTGCTGTGCAGACTGTCATGTGCAGTCTTTCGCCAAGAAGCACCCACAGTCCTGCCAACAACCGTCACCTATGGGTTGTGAGTAAGCCCAATAAACTCACTGATGCTCCATAGTGAACTTTGGTGGAATCGTTGGGACCTGAGGAGGAGGGGTAGGTGCTGGTCACATCTCCTCAGACTGCTTTGATGATTTGAAAGGGTCCCAGGCCAGGAAGTGGCCATCCAGAGCCCTGTGCCTGCCAAGCTTCCCTCTCCAGCCCTGCCTCCATGCTGCCCCCTTCTGTCCACTTGTGGCAGCAGCCTGCACCACAGTCTGAAAACCCAGGTTGAATCCACCAGAGTGAAAGAACTTGAAGCCGCTCCTGTGCGGTCAGAGCCTGTCAACACATCTGAATCTTGGACCCAATCACTAGGGTACTCTCTGGGCAGGGTCTTCCTCACCGAGAAGGAGGTGGCAGCCTCAGGGTGCCGAGGCTGAGTAGGCACAGCCTCTGCGTGGGAGGACAGGTGAAGCCCATACCCCAAAGCCCAGGGTTCAACCCCAGGCATGGTGGTTCATGCCAGCCATCTGAGCTTCCGGAAGGCAGGGGCAAGAGAGATAATTCAGCTGTTAAGGGTTCTTGCTCTTCGATGGTGAAGACCAGAGTTTGGGTCCCACAACCACACGCCAATCTACCTCAAAGGAATAGGCAGAGATATATATGTGGAGGACATCAGGCACCCACTTCTGGCCTTCAAGCGAGCACACATATACAAATGCACACACACACACACGCACACACACGCATACACATATGCACACATGTATACACATACACACATGCATACACTAAACAGGAAATGTAGCATCGAGACTATAGAACTCCTACAGACAGAAAGTAGGGAGACAAGCCATCGTCGAACTGGAGTGCAGCTCAGCGGTAGAGCACATGCCGTGTGTGAGACTCTCGGTTCCATCCTCAGCACCACGAAAAAAGCAGTCTTTTAGTAGCAGATTAGAATGAACTGGGCCCCAAGGCGATAAACGAGAAGCTAGCTTGCGAGAAGAGACTCAGCATCCTTTAACCGGGAGGGAGCCGTGTCCATGACACATGGCTACACCCACTTCACAGCGTTCAGAAGTTAGACAGCGTGACAAGTGTGGGTGGGCGTGTCGTGAGATTTTGGGGACTGAGACAAAATACCCAAGAAAACCGTTTTAAAGGGGTAAAGGTTTGTTTGGGCTCCTGGTTTCCGAGGTGACGGCCCGGCACTCGCTGCTCTGTTGCTTTGGGTCTTAGGCAGAATGTCAGGTGGTGGGTGTGCGTGGCAGAGGCAGCTCACCTCACAGCAACCAGGATTCAAAGAGCAAACAGAAGGGGCTGGGGACGTTCCCTAGGGGAACACCCACAAGGACCTGCAGCCTTCAGCAAGGTCCTACCTACCTCCTAAGGTCACGTTTTTTTCTCGCAGCAGCTGGTCAAATACTGACCCCGCCAATGGATCCACCTATCAGAGCCCTTCCGGTCCAGGCACCCACCTCCCCATCTGTGGACACTGCCGCACTGGGAGCCAAGCCTTTAAAACACAACTATGATGTTTTGACGATTTCCAACCATAGTGGGGGAGCACAGGGTGGGACTGGGGTTCTCAGCACAGCAGCTGGGATGTAAGGGCCCTGAGCACCTGAAGAACAACTCAGGTGGTTTTGTTTTAAGTACTGTGTCTGTTGTTTTGTTTGTTTTTGAGATAGGGTCTCTCCATGTAGCCCTGGCTGGCCTGGAACTCACTTTGTAGACTAGCTTGGCCTCCCCAGTGCTAGGATTAAAGGGGTGCACCACCGAGCCTGGCTTATGTCTCAGGTTCTTAAAAAGTGAGACACATGTCTGACCCATTCTACTTGTAGGTGCACAGAGACAATTGACATGTGCACAGCAGTGTCACTAGTGACAGCTAAAGGAGACAGGCAAATGGGGCCAACCGACTGCAGCTTTGCCGCCTGACAGTGCTAGCCTGCTCAGGCATAAGAAGGGACAAGCCGTCAATACCATGTAACAAAATGAATGAGTCGCCAAACGATTTCGCTGAGTGTAAGAAGCCAGGCTCAGGCCGAAGGAGAGCTTGCTGTGTGGTTCTGTTTACGTGTAATTATGGAAAGGGCAACCTCAGTCTCACCTGTATCCACAGAAGCAGACCTGAAACTGCCGGGGTGGAGATGAGCTGGGAGGAAGGATGGGGAGAGGAAGAGGGATGAAAGTCCAGCGTTGTGGTTTATGCCTGTATCCCCAGCACTCAGACTCTGAGGCAGGAGGATGGCCGTGAGTTTGAGGCCAGTTAGCAGATAACTCACACACACACACACACACACACACGAGTTGTGAGCCACCTGGCATGGGTGCTGGAAACCAAACTCAGGTCTTCTGCAAGAGCAGCCTATGCTCTTAACCACCGAACCATCCCTGCCAGACTTCAGCTTACTCTTAAAACAGTGCTTTTGATTTTTCCCTAGGGAGAGAAGACTGGCTCGCAACGCTATTTCCAGCAGTATAGAGGTCAGTGGCTGAGAAAAGGTCCACCCGGTTCTTTGGAACCCAGGTTCCTGATGGCATCTGTTTCTCAGCTCCACAGTGGTGCCCTGGTTGCAGAGCGAGCAGACGAGATGGAAGAGACAGAGGACTTTGTGCTGGGCTCTGAACTTAGATTCTTATGCTTGCAACAAGGAAGCATTTTGCCCATGAGTCACTTCTCCAGCCCCAAATTAAAATGTCTCTAAGGTTGAGTTGATATAAGGACAACTGGGTCAAAGTCATATGTTCAGGGGTCAGGGAGATAGTTTAGCTGGTAACGGCACTTATCAAACAAACTCTGAGTTCAACCCTGAAACCCACATGAAGGTGGAAAAGGAGAACAGACTCTGCAAACTTGTCTTCTGACTTCTATATGTGTATGGTGATGTGGACATGCATGTGTACACACTCACAATTTAAAAACCTTTTAATTATATGTTAAACCGGTGCCGTGGCACAAGCCTTTACTTCTAGAACTTCTGAAGTGGAGGCAGTTATTGTAAGGTCATTTTTGACTACAAGGCCAGCCTCAGCTACGTAAGACCTTGTCTTAAAAAAAAAAAACAAACAAACTAGAAAACACCTGGGCATGGTGGTGCACCCCTTTAATCCTAGCTCTTTGTGTGTAGAAGCAATGAATCTCTGCGTTTGAGGCTAACCTGGTCTATCTAGTGAGTTCAAGGATAGTCAAGTCCATTATGTAATAAGGACCCTGTCTCAAAACAAAACAAAACAAAACAAAGCAAAAAACAAACCAGAAAACAAAGAATATGCTTGTGATAGTGGGTGTAAATTGTCAGCACAATAGAATCTAGAATGAGCTGGAAGTTGAGCCTCTTGGCATGGCTTTGGGGCATCCATCTCGTGTTAACTGATGTAGGAAAGCCCATTTTAATTGTGGGTTGTCGCATTCTCTGGGCAAGGGATTCTGGGACATATAAAATGGAGACAGCGAGCGGAGCACTAGCATGCATGTGTTCATTCCTGTCTCTGACTGTGGGTGTGGAAGCTCCCACTGCCTTGATTTCCCCATCGTGACGCACTCGTCCCTTGAGCTGTGAGCCCAAATAAACCCTTCCTTAAGTTACGTTTGTCCGGGCATTTTAGCATAGCAGCAAGAAGGAAACTTAAGACAATGATAATTTTTCTATCGCAAAGCTTTCTTTTCCTAGTTCTGATAGAACTTGGACGGACCACCCTGGTGCACACGGTCACCCCTCCGTGGATGCAGAGCCCACGAGCGCCGCCAGAGGGCGCTTGACACCTGCGCTGGGTGCGGGGGACGCAGGGACACGCCGGTCAGGGAATTCCTGCCCAAGGGCCTGCAGTTCCTAGCAAGCCTCCCGCACCCTGCACCCTGCTCTTCTCACCCCACCATAGCACAAGCAATTCCCTCTGCCAGGAACATTGACTTTCCTTGAGGCATCCTGCCTCCAGGAAGTCTTCCAGGTCTGGGGTTGGGGCCTCATTGTTGCACTGGCTGGCATTCAGTGCTATCTTCTTGGGAACAGTGGTCAAAGAGTCACAGGCTGGAAATAAGATTGCGTCACTCACCAGCCTGGAATGGTCCTCAGGGGATTACCTCTGAGAGCCGGAGTGTTTTACAGCACTCTGATCCCCCTTGGTGGAGCCTTGCCTGTCAACCTTCACCTCGTCATGTGCCTACCCCAGGCTGCCTTGACCCGTCCCAGTAAAGGAGCCCTCCGGGCCTGCTCTAGCAGGACCTTGGTGTCAATCCTTGGCCTTGCTTATATTGTTTTTCAGAGGGCCCTTCCTCCTACAGTGGCTCTGCCTGCTGGGATGGAAGGTTCACTTGAGAAACAGGTCCTGTATGTGTGAGCTCAGAGGTGCCTGAAAAGGAACACCAGCACACTAGGTGGCTTTCTGTGGTCTCTGGAAGAGCCTCTCTCTCAAGGTTGGGTTTGAATGTGCTCTAGTTCTCAGCCATAGGTCAGTGGTGGGCTTCTGCTCACACATGCGCCACAGTGAGGCTCAAGTCAAGACAAGAGTGAGATTGGATTCACATTCCAGCTTCAGTTCTCCACGACTGTGTGATGGAGGCAAATGGTAAAAACCTAGCTGGGCCAGGATTCCCAGGGTTTGTGGCCCAGGTAAAGGTTAGATGTAGGCCCAAACCTTTCCCTTGGACCTACAAGCCTTCACCACATGCCCAGGGAGATGGGAGAGGGAGGACAAAGTTGGCATGGACTTTAGACGGCCAAGGACTCTGAGAACTATGGGTAGTAATAACCTAGGTTGTCTTGCCTGTTCCTAGACACACGGGGGTACAGAGAGGGTCTGTCCTCTTATCCTAGAGAGGACCCTGTCCAGGAGTCAGAGTTCAGTTCCTTTCCCTAGGACATAGGTGAGCCAAATGACCATTGGTGACATGATGACCAGATGAACAGGCACAGGGCTGGGCCTCGGGCTTGGCTTCCCACAGTCTTGGATCTAGACTGTGGCCCCTCTGCCCTGAGCCGTAGCTGGTTCTCCCAGACTGCCCCATTCTCTGCCCAAATTTTGAAAGGATTTGTCATTATTTTTACCCACGTACACACACGCATGCATGCATTCACGCATGCGTGAGTATGTGCCCTTAGCACAGGTTCCTATGGAGGCATCAGATTCCGTTGGAGCTGGAGTCACTGGCCGTTGTGAGCCACCAGACTAGGGTACTGGGAACCAAACTTGGATCCTCTGCAAGAGCAGCACGCTGTCTTAACCTGAGTCATCGTTCCAGCTCCCAAATTCTGACAGTGTGAGTGACCCCAAATTCATGAGTTGAAACCTCACCCCAGTGTGACTGTTATTGGGGATGGGACCCCTGGGGAAATCACTAAGGTTAGAGGAGGTCAAAGGGCTGGTGCTCTGATCAGTGCCCCTGTGTGGTAGAGATGAGTAGGAACCTTTTGTTTTGAATGTCCCCTCCTGTCCCAAGCGTGCCACATGTGGATAGGATAAGGAGGTGAGTGGCACTCGCTTAGAATTCCAGCTGCTGGGAGAGCAGAAGAAGCAGCGTGGAAGCTTCAGGGCCAGCCTGGGCCACTTAGTGAGACCCTGTCTTAGAATAAAAAGTAAGAGGGCTGGGGATGAAGCTGGGTGGTAGATCGCTTGCCTAGAAAGTGTGCAATCCAGGGTCCCTGCCCCAGCAGCAGGATTGCGTGGAGTTGGAGTCTACTCTGGGCTACTTAGTGAATCCCACGCCAGTTTGGGCTACTACACACACACAGAGACACACCCACACCACAACCAAAAAAAGTAGAACTGGGTGTGGTGGAACATGCCTTCAACACGCAGGAGGCAGAGTCAGGTGACCTCTGAATTCAGGTCCAGCCTGGTCTACATATTGAGTTTAGGGTCAAGACTACACAGTGAGACCCTGTCTATTTAAAAAAAAAAAAGGAGAAGAAGGAGGACGAGGGGGAGGAGGAGGAGGAAGAAGAGGAGGAGGAGGAAGAAGAAGAAGAAGAAGAAGAAGAAGAAGAAGAAGAAGAAGAAGAAAAAGAAGAAAGAAGAAGAAAGAAGAAAATGAAGAAGAAAGAAAGAAAAGAAAAAGAAAAAAGCAGAAAAAGCAAACTCTTACAGAGTTTTTATAGGGAAATTGAAAAGTTTAGAAATTAAGAAGAAAAAAGAGAAAAGGGTTCTTGTAGCCCAGCCCCCAGAGCTAAGAACTGCCATCTGCAGGTGTTTTATTTCTGAGTCAGTTCCTGCTGGCTGCTGTACCAGACCTTACACGGCTAGTGGTTTAAAATAACCCAACTTGATCCTCTCCCTCTGCAGGTCAGAAGGCGGTAGGTAGGGCTGCTTCCTTGAGGAGCTTCTGGGGGAAGATCCCTGTCTGAGGCATGTCTGTCTCTAGAGAGGGAGTTCCAGTGTACCTCCAAAGTCCTTTTCTATGCACCCTGGATTCTGGGGAGACGTGCGGCTCTGAGGGCTGGGGGTGCTTTTGTTCAGCTTTTCAGAAGTTTTCTTTTCTCTGGTTGCAGCTTGTTTTCCTTACGGTCTGGCTATGGTCCTGCTTGGCTTGAGACTTTTTTTCTTTTACCTAGCTCTGTGCCTCCAGTGGCCTCCAGGCTGGACCCCGAGCCTGCGTTCTTGTGGACTCAGCATCATTGCTGTCTCCTGGGAACTCTGCAAGCAAGGCCTCACCCTATCCCTACCCACCCTTCCCCATCACTAGGCATCCTCGACTCCATTCCATCACCCAGTCTCCCCCGAGTCCCGCACTTCCATCTCTTCCCTAGTTCCCCCTCAGCTCCCTTGCTCTCTCTTTCCTGGGTCCTTTTGTACTCACACTTCTTGGGAGGTTCTCTGAAGAGTTTCTAGTCTGGGGTGAGTGAGATGGCTCAACAGGTAAAGGTGTCTGCTGTCAAGCCGGATGACCTGAGTTCAATCCCTGGGGCCCATAGGTGAGGGGCAAGAACTGCGTCTCAGAGGTTGTCACCTCACTGTCACACTTGGGCTGTGGTGTGTGTGCACCTACGCACACACACACACACACACACACACACATACTCACAATTAGTAGAGTAGTTAAAAAGCATGGAGAATAGAGTTCTGGGCTGCCCTACTTCTTCTGCTTTGCCTTCCATCCTGGACCCTCCATTCAGCAGACTCCTGTTCTAGGTTCCACCTACGCAGGAATGCCATTCAATAGTCCCACTATTTTTTTTTTTGTTTTGATTTTGGTTTTTTCTTTTCTTTTTTCTTTTTTTCTTTTTTTTTTTTTTTTAGATAAGGTTTCTCTGTGCAACAGCCGTGGCTGTCCTGGAACTCGATTTGTGGACCAGCCTGTCCTTGAACTCACAGAGATCCGCCTGCCTCTGCCTCCCAAGTGCTGGTTTTAAAGGTGGCCATCACTGCCCAGCTAACAGTCCTAACGTTTTGTGGTCATCCCAAGCAGTTTGGTGCCAGGACATGAGGCCTGAAGTGGATCCAGATGCCACCAGTATCTCAGAGCTAACCTGCATGACTGGTCACTCTCTCTCCTAAGGGACAGGACACCAGATGTGCTGGTTCCGATGGACACGCACCCCATAAGAAGGCCCAAAGCTGAGAAGGACCCAGAGCTGAAGCAGGGGCCATTATGCTATCCACTCAGGTTGAGTTACACCACCCTCAGGGACCTTCCCATCGAGCCACTAAGGTGACAAACCCAGATGATATCCCAGGAACTTATTCCTCCCCTGTTGTGGCTTTACACATATTTGTGTGATTATGTGATACACGACACCTCCGGTACAGTCTCCCGAGGGCTGGCTCTGTTCAGTAACTGCTAGGATAACAGCACATAGAGGGCACTTCCTACATACTAGCTCAGTGATACTTTTCTTTTTTTTTTAAACGAAACTAACATTATTTGTATTATTTTTAATGATAATCACAACAAAACAGCACTTAAAAATAAATCATGTTATGACTCAAACTAAAAACAATGTCTAAATGTGCTGCCTGCCCTTGGTCAGTGTACACGAATGTGCTCTACCATGAACCGGGCATAAAGACATAGGTGCTCCTTGCTCGCCTGTGAAAGTCTTAGTTAGCGCTTCTTCCAGGTGAACTTCCTTCGGGCACCCTCCTGGCCTGGCTTCTTCCATTCTCTGATCCACGGGTCAGGAGTAAGTAGTCCAGCTGGTCTCATCCACTCTATCTCGTCCTCGGTGACGAAGCCGCACAAAGCGCTGGCCATTGCCAAACGTATGGCTCCCGCGTGCGCTGATCTCCACCCCCCGGAGACTGTGCAGGTTGCATTGTGTTTCTCCAGCCGGTCCAGGAAGTGGAAAGGGAACATGAGCTGTTCTCTGTCCTGTGTGACAGGAAAGTGAAGCAGATAATCAACTCCGTTCACGTGGATCTTCCCACTTCCGTGCTCGGAAACAGTCGCCTGTGCTGTGGCGCTCTTCCTCCCGCCTTCGCTGGCGCTGAAGGCCATGCCTCGCTCCGTGCTGCACGGCTCCATCACCTGCTTCTTTGATTGGATGGCTAGACTTTTGCGGAACCTCTGCACAAATTCTTCCTCGACAGGACCATATGGCAATGTCAATAACTTTTCCAGCAGTCGAATGAACTGCACATAATCTTGACCTGACAGTTTTCCCACTAACATTTCTTCTAGTTCCTCCTTAATCAGCCATCTGCTGCCAATCAGGTCTCTGGACTCCGTTTTCTCTGAAAGTGGACCTCTGTGCGTTTCCAGCTGGAGGACCTTTCCATACACTTCATGCATTAATGAATAGTATGATTGTTCAACAGTGTAGAA
Organism: Myodes glareolus; assembly: GCF_982192425.1. Classification (NCBI taxonomy): domain Eukaryota; kingdom Metazoa; phylum Chordata; class Mammalia; order Rodentia; family Cricetidae; genus Myodes; species Myodes glareolus. The sequence goes on from NC_142044.1 coordinate 47,262,053, forward strand.
GAGAAAATTAAATGAACGGCCATCTTCTCCCCACTGGATTGCTCTTTGTTTTGGAAAAATTTGTTCAGGATGCTTCATTATTGGCCTGGCTTGCTTCTCAAACAAACCACTTGGAAAAAGGTAAGCATTAGCTCTGCCAATATCCTCTTTGGTAAAAGTTTCCGGGTCTTCTCCCGTAACGTTGGCTTCAACGTTATGTTGAAGTCTTCAATCTGCTTTTTAATAAAATTCTCTGTATATGATTCCTCTCTTGAGGCTTGGGCATTCTTCTTTGTTGTTACAACTGTGGTATGTGGTATGTGGTATGTGGTATGTGATATAGCTTTAATAGCTATATCAAAGTCGGTGTGGTGTCTTTAAGCCAGTGTCGTTCAGAGGTGGTCCAGAATTAGTGCTCTTATACAAGAAGCTTCAGAAACTTGCCGCCTTCCACCATGCGAAGATTCAGTGAGAAAGGCACCGCCTAAAATACCCTCATTAGACATAGAATCTCCAGAAACCTTGACTGTGGACTTGCCAGGCCTCGGAACTTACTCTGCTTCAGGAGGCAGCTACCTTGTTCCAAGTGTATTTCAGCAAATTCCTCTATCGCTTCACCCATCCTGTGTGGTCTCGATGAAATCTTCAGACTGAAAGAGAGTGGTTTTGTCTTCTAAACTTATTCTTTGAGGGACTGGAGAGATGGCTCGGGAGTTCAGAGCACCTGTTGCTCCCGCAGAGAACCTGGGCGAGTTTCCCCACACTCACATGGTTTATAGTCATTCATAACTCCAGTTCCAGGGGATCTGCTGGCCTTTTTTTGACTTCCATGGGCACCAGATACACATGTGGTCTGCATACAAACATGCAGACAAAACACTTTAACACATAAACACACACACACACATGCATATGTATGTATTTGAGACAGGGATCTCTCTATGTAGTTTTGGTTGTCCTGGAACTTGCTCTGTAGGCCAGGCTGGCCTCGAACTCTGCAGGAGGCCTGCCTCTGCTTCCTGAGTGCTGGGATAAAAGGCGTGCACCACTACCACCCAACTCTACTTTTCATTTGTTTGTTTTAAATTACTTGTATGGGTATGTGTACATCAGTGCAGGTACCCTCAGGGGCATCAGATCTTCTCTGGCTACAGTTACAGGCAGTTGTGAGCTGCCCTGTATGGGTGCTGGGAACTGAACTCCATTGCTCTGCAAGAAAGGAGTACCATCCTCTAACCTCTGATCAGCCTCTCTAGCCCAACTCCTTCATTTTAATTATGGTTGCTTGCATGAGTATGGGATTATAGGCATGCACCGTCATGCCCCACACATTATCTTATAAATACAGCAGACCTCAAAGGAGACATGATGGTCATTTTAAAATAAGGACATAGTGCAAGAAAGTATGGGGACTTGCCCGGGGTTATTTATACATTCAGATGCCCCGTGCACGAGGACCCTTGTGAACCAGTCTGGGAAGACTTTAAGGGTTATAAGGGCATAGATGGTTGGCTGAGGACAAGGATGTGAACTGGAGAGCTAATTCTACAGCAGGCATAGTGTTCTGATGTCAGGAAGTAACTTCTCAGGGCTGCAACAGAAAGGGTCAAGTCAGAGCTGCTGCCTTGCACCTGACCTGAGGCGGATGGCAAGAGGGTCTGGGAGAAACCAGGGGAGTGAAGGGGCAAACAAAGTTCTAAGTCCACCCACTAAAGTCCTACTGGTTGGTTGGACAGTGTCTTCCCTCTGGGCCTCAGTTTCTCCACCAAACCACTATGGAGACAGTGTATCTAGAGATTCATGGAAACCCCTTGCAGACAACCATGAAGTGACCCAGATGGACAGGGTGGGAGCAATAGTCAAAGCACACAGAGTTCTGGGGACCCCCCCACCCACCCATTTTCTTCTTCCAGCTTGCCTAAGAACTTCTAAAACAGCCTTTGGGAATGGGAGAACACAGAACCAAGCTGCACCCTGGCACCAGATGCAGGCTTTCAAGAGTCTAGGGAGGTCACCAGGTTTGAGATGCAGACTCTCAAGAGTCTAGGGAGGTCACCGGATACCAGATACAGGCTTCAAGAGTCTAGGGCAGTCACTGTGGCATTTAGCCCAGTGAGGCCAGGGTGAGACTCATCGTCAGTCAGACTGTCTCATGGGGTTTCTGCAAGTTGCTCCCTAGAGTCTGCATTCATACTCCTTTTTCCCAAACTATAGCTGTTATTTATGTATATATCACCACAACCTTCAATTCTCTTTTTTAATCTCAAAACAAATTTTAATTATTTTTCAATCAAAGAATTTTTTATACAATATATTCTGAACCCATTTTTCTCCTCTTCCAACTCCTTCTAGCCCCTCTCAACCTCCCCACCCACTCAATTCTATACCCTCTCTCTCTTTAAAAAAACAAAAACCAGAAACGACCACAGAACTCCCACAAAAGCACAAACATCGAAGCTAAAATATACAAGCAAAAGACCAGTAAGACAAAAAAATGCCTAAACGAAGCAAAATGATGCAAAACGCCCACAAAACCACCCCTGAGTTAATTTTGTGTTAGCCAACTACTCCTGGGCACGGGGCCTCCCCGGAAGTGAGATTAATATACTCGGTGACACTCCACTGGAGAAAACTAGGTTTTCCTTTGCTTGGTGGTATCAATTGCACTGAGCATTTTGGTTAGGGGTGAGACCCTGCGTCCAGTTCCCCTTCTCAGTGTGGGTTCACCTCTGCCTGAACCTGTGCCCGCCCTGTGCACTCAGCCATAACCTCCATGAGTTCATAGGTCTATCATTTGCATTCATTCTTTTGGCTCAGACCCACTAGGGTTGGCCCAGGATATGGGGCCTGTGGGAACCTGGTGACAAGATTTAGTGGGAGATAGGGGGACAAGGGAGTGATCAGAAAAGGGTTTCCAGACCTCACAGTTGACAGACAGAGCCAGGTCTGCTGCAGGCTTCATTCCAGTTGTTGACAAACCAGTTTTGTCCTACTAACCCAGAAAAGTTAACCTTTCTGCGGTGCGTGCAGTAGCCAAGCCTGCTGGTCCCCGCCCAAATGCCCTTCTGGATTGTCATGTAGGCTTCTCCAAGGCCCTGGTGAATCTGACCTAACTCAGCTCTCCGTGTCCAGCATGAGATGGGGCAGCAGGCAGGAGAGGAGCATGTTGCCAAAAGTCAGGTTGTCAATCAGTGAATCGACCTGTGTCTGTTGCTCAGGAGAAACTGCCTCCAGGGACTGCCCCAGGCTTGAGACTCAGATCCTGACCCAGATGGACACTGTCAGGAACAGGAAATCCCTGACATCTGACCTCCTCTGTGACTTCAGGTCCTCTCCTGTAGTATGAAGGGGAGCAGTAGGTCTTGGATCCCCCTCCCTGGATCTGTAATCACCCTGGCCTCTCTCAGGTGTCAGATTCCAGTTCCAATCCTGACTCCTCCAGCCAGTCCTGGATCCTCTAGATACCCATCCCCTTATTTGGACCCTACATCTAACGCATTGATGGTGACCTGTTGGTGTAACCTTCAAAACACACTTGCAAACTTTCCTCCCGTCTGCTCCAGAGCCATTCTGCGCCAGTGTCCTTCCAGGGCACCTTGTCTGGAATGACCTAAAATGAACTTGACACCCACAAAGAGCTTTTTTCCCCCATTCTAAGCTATGTATACCAATTTTTAAAGCCTACTTATAACTTGTTATGTGCATTCCGTGTTTGGCCTACATGCATGTCTATGTGAGGGAGTCGGGGGTCAATGGGACTTGAGTGACAGACAGTTGTGAGCTGCCATGTAGGTGCTGGAAATGGAACCCGGGTCCTTTGGAAGGGCAGCCAGTGCTATAACTGCTGAACCACCTCGCCAGCCCCTTTAAAAGCATATTCACTCATCTAGTATTAATAAACTTACATACCCCACAGGACATGGGGTATGTAACAAGCCCCTGTCTCTACCCTCAGCGGGATTTTGCTCTTGGATGTGACTCCCCGACAGGAGCTGCTTGGGTTGTAATGCTCTTAGATGATGCCTACGCTTTCACAGCAGACAACTGAACGTGGGTCCTTTGTAAGAGCTGTACGTGTTGGGTTTTTTGGTTTTGTCTTGGTTTTTTGGTTTTTCAAGACAGTGTTTCTCTGTGGCTTTAGTGCCTGTCCTGGAACTAGCTCTTGTAAACCAGGCTGGCCTTGAACTCACAGAGATCCACCTGCCTCTGCCTCCCAAGTGTTGGGATTAAAGGCATGTACCACCATCGCCCGGTTGAGTTGTATTTATTTTTAAATGCTGAGCTGTCAGGTAGTTTATGAATGTATTATGAAGGTTGAGCCCCAAGAGAGGTGGGATTGTTTAAAGCCATCTGGAAGTGCTCAGAGCAGGGGCAAGATGGGTGACCATCAGAAGCCTGGGACTTTGGGTTTCTTCTCTTGGGTTGTAAGAAACAAACCATTATAGCCATTCTCCACACGAGGTACAGTGAGATTAGAGAAGCAGGAGGCACTGGATCCCTGTCTTCTGTAGCTGGCTCCACGCGTCTAGACGCTATGTAGTCATTCTAGGGTTCAAAGTCTCAGGCAGTGGGCTCTGTAACTGAGCCCATGATAAGAAAAAGCACAAATTTTGAACCCCATCATATGCGTTAGGTAAGGCTTTGTGTGCTGAACCAATAGGATGGGGTCGCTGGGGCGGGAGCAATACTAGACACTCCCTGAAGAACTCAGCCAGTGTAGACTTCAAGCGGGAAGGGAAATGCATCAGGAATATGAGTACCAGTTCTATTCCAAAGGGGCCCACCAGCCATTTTGCCATTTTGATTTCCCTATTATGAGTCTCCACTACACTTATTACAAAGTGAGGACTCCCATTTCCCACAGTGTCTTTCTGCTTTCTTAGAGTGATGGACTCCCACAGCCTCTGTCAGCAGGGTCAGAGACTAACACTGAAAGCCTTGTCCTGTTACACTGCCGGCAGACTCCCTAGCCTGTAAACCCATGAGGCAGGTCTGTCTGGCCTCTTGGAAAAGCAGCTCAGGGGTAAGAATTTCGACCCCACAATCTGCCGACGCTGTACTGGAAAGAGGCCTGCACAGGGCTGGGCTGTTCTTAACCTTTCTCGGCACTGAACTTCCTGATGCTCCCACACTGGTCCCGGAGACCAGGGTTCAGGAAGCAGTTGACTGCATTTTGTACACAAACCCAGATCACGAGTGGAATGAAGTTCAGCCACTTTCAGCCAGTCTCTGGTTGAAAAGGGAAAATTGGACTGAACTTCTGATCCTCCTGTCTCCAACTCCTGACGGATTTACGTCGGGCTGCTACGTAAGCACGCTGTCAGAAGTTTTAAGGCCATCCTCCATTACACACAGAATTTTTTCTGTGTTTTCTATAATCTGAGGCCAGCCTGCTACTTGAGACCTGGGATTTATCAGAAAAAGGAAGAGAAAAGAAAAGAAAAGAAAAGAAAAGGAAAGGAAAGGAAAGAAAAGGCCTCAAAGACCGAGCAAAAGAGAGAGAGAGAGACAGAGAGAGACAGAGAGAGAGAGAGAGGAACAGAGAGAGACAGAGAGAGAGAGAGAGCCAAAGACAGAGGCAGGAAGCAGAAGAGACAGAGTGAGTTTCAGGCTGCATAGTGAAACAGTCTCAAACAAAAAGCACAACAAACCAAGATATTATTAACTTGCAAAAAGCTTTTGAAATGTTTACACATGGCTGTGGCCACTATAGGGGCATGGGAAGTATCAAGGCTGGTTCTTTGTCTCTTGCGATGACTGAGTCATCTTGCCTAGGGGTCTTCGTTAGTCCCCTGTCCTTTGAGATCAGCACCAGTCACCCCCAAGGGAACTGGCCGACATCATTCCTCGTGAATCTCCCAGTCAAGTTCCAAAGCCAGCAGGCTTTAAAGTGGAGACCTGACTACAAACCCGAGGAGGTTTTGCTTTATTTATTTTGCTGAGCATGTTTGGGCCTTTGGGGATTATTATTTAAACATTTCCCCTTAATTGAACAAAGCGGGAGATGAGAAGATATTGTGTTTGTTTTTCTCATAGGAAACAGCAGGGCCTGGAGAAGTCATGAGATTGCAGGCCTGCTCTCTCTCACCAGCGGCTGCGCCAGTGACATCAATCCTGAGGACCCCCAGTAAAAACCCAGGTGCACAAACAATCACAAAGTCAGAAAAGCCAGCCAGTAAAAACTCTTGCAGGAAACCCCGTCCCTGCTCTGGAGCGCCTATTGTTGGGACTTTCTGGCTGCCCAGAATAAATTGTCTACCCAGCGAGTCAGAGCCCAGGGGTGTCCAGCTCCACCCCATTCACAGAGGGGAACCGATTCCTAGAGAGGGGACAGTCCAGAACTCCTCCCAACACCCCCTTTTTCTCATATTGCTGAAAGTGAACCCAGAGTCTCATGCGTGCTAGACAAGTGCTCTGTCCTTGAGCTATGTGCCCAGCCCTTCCCCCACATTTTTACACTGAAAAATGTCAAGCCTGTAGGAATTCTGGGCAGCACAGCAGTGTGCAAACTCATTTCCATTTACAACTGTTGACAAGAAGCACACTTCCTTCATCTGCTCTCTCTTCCGGTCTGACTGGAGACGCTTCACCCTCGCTCCCGCCCCAGCCCTGCCCTCCAGCCTGCCTTGCCTTTCGCACAACCTCATCACCACTATAAAAATTGAACCTCTTTAAAAGAATAAAGAAAAATTATTTTTCCATGCTAGGCTTGGTGACCTTTAATCCCAGCACTCTAGGGGCAGAAGCAGGTGGATCTCTCTGAGTTCCAGGTCAACCTGGTCCACATCACAAGTTTCAGGACAGCCAAAGTTACATAGTGAGATCCTGTCTTAAACTAACTTTCTTTCTTTCTTTCTTTCTTTCTTTCTTTCTTTCTTTCTTTCTTTCTTTCCTTCCTTCCTTCCTTCCTTCCTTCCTTCTTTCTTTCTTTCTTTCTTTCTTTCTTTGGGATAAGAGGTATATATATATTTGTGTGTGTGTGTGTGTGTGTGTGTGTGTGTGTGTGTGTGCCACAGTATTCTCGTGGGAGGCAATTCTCTCCTTTTACTGTTACCAGATTTGGGGACACAGACTGTACCCCAACAAATCAGATTCAATCCTCTGTCAGTGATAAGGCATTTAAAGCTGCCCAATTAACATCAAAAGACAGAAAATGAGATTTATTCAACATGACGGTAGTGGGTAGAGGGACAAAGAGATTCAGGGGTTCCAGGTTTATCTTAGGGCCCTGAAGAGAGATTCAGTGCTATACAGAACTCAGCAGTGTGGGTCAAGTTATGACCCCACACACCACTGACCCATCACTGTCTCTTCTCTAAGGAAGGCTGACAAGTTATGAACGTCTGTCCTGGAGAGAAATGTCCTCTCTGGTCAGCCCAGGCTTTGAGTTTTCTCGCCTCCCTAAGTGAGATTCCTGGTGGGATTCTAGTGTCTTGGGATCCACTGTCCGATAGTCCTACAGTCAAAGTGAAGGACCCTCGCCTCGATTTAGAATATCTGCATCCTGTCGGATGGTGGCAGTGGTACACGCCTTTCGTCACAGCACTCTGAGGCAGGCGGATCTCTGTGAGTTCAAGACCAGCCTGGCCTACAGAGGAAGTTCTAGGACAGCCAGGGCTATATAGAGAAACCCTGTCTCAAAAAAAAATCAGTCAATCAATCAATCAAACAGGAATATCTGCATCCCTGGCAGATAGAGATTCTGGAAATCAAACCCTGGGTTGTCTGGCTTAGCAGCAAGCCCCTTTATCCACTACCCAAGCCATCTCACTGGTCCAGAGATTTAATGTCTGTGCACTATTGTTATTTAATATGCACCACATGCTACTAGTTGCCCTTATTACAGAGATTATAACAGTGTACACTGTGCAGCACTCTGTGTATGCATCAGAGTGTGTGTGGCACCAGGGGCAGAACTCAGGTCTTGTGCCTGTTAGCCAAAGTGCTCTACCACTGAGCTACAGTCTCAGCCTCTGGACCAGGAGACTCAGGCAGCTCAGGCTGGCCTCGAACTTGAGATTCTCCTCTCTTCTAAGTGTGGGGACTACAGGCCCGTGTCACTGTGCCTGGGTAGGTGGCTTGATTTTAGAAGAATAAGCCGGAAGTTTGCTAAATGCAAACTCTGTAGGTGCTATGTGCCCTTAGTCCCCTTGAGCTCGCCTCAGTTCTCAGTCTCTGTTTGACTTTGTCTTTTCTCTCTCATGATGCTGACATTTGTAAAGCAGTGTGGCCGGTTGTTTGGCAGACAGGCCTCGGTTTGTGTCTGTTTGCTTCTTGCCGAGTAGACCCAGGTGAAACTTGGGGGGCAGGATACTGCATAGGTGCCTTTGCGTCCTCACTGCTGTTAGTCCAGGAAGCATGTGCTATCTGTCTGTTCAGTGATGCCTGGCTAGGACATTGCATTAAGCTAGTATCTCTAGATCTCTGTACAGAATCTGTATTGACTCAAGGACTTGTATTTTATCAGATGGGCTAAATGCAAAAAAAATTACCACCTTTGTTTATTTTGTGCTCAAAGTTCCTCAGATTGGGTGATGGGTGCCTCTTCAAGCCTGTCTAGACTGGCTCCTTTGACATGTGTTCACCATTCTTTAGCAGATTTCAAAAGTCCAGCTTCTCCTGCCTTGCCCATCCCGGCCTGGAGTCAGCCCTTCTCCAGGGTCCAGGAGACCTTTGGCCAGGAAGTAGATTTTAGAATGTAATGTAAGCATTTTACCTTTGCTGGGGTGTGGGAGGGTAGGAGTGGGAAAACAGCTAGGCTCTTTAAGTGGTCAGAAAAGGTAAAAACAAAACAAAACCACCAACATTTTGATTAATTTGTGTGTGTATGTGTGTTGTAAACATGTGCATGTGTGTTTTCATGTGCATGTGTGTTTGTGTGTGCATGTGTGTTTGGGTATATGTGCTTGCATGTGCATGTATGCTTGCGTGCATGTGTGTGTGTTTGTGTGTGCTTGTGTGCTTGCATGTGGGTTTAGTTGTATGTTTGCATGTGCATGTATGTTTGTGTGTGCGTGTGTGTTGGGTATATGTGTTTGCATGTGCACGTATGCTTGTGTGCATGTGTGTGTGTTTGTGTGTGCTTGTGTGCTCGCATGTGAGTTTATTTGTATGTTTGCATGTGCATATATGTTTGTGTGTGCATGTGTGTTTTTGTGTGCTTGTGTGTTTGCATGTGCAGGCCAAAGGTCAGCATCAGGTGTCTTCCTCTATATACTATATATTTTTTTGAGATAGTCTCTCACTGAACATCGGGCTCATCTTGACAAGACTAGGTAGTCAGAGAATCCCAGGGCTCCTCCTGTCTCTGTCTCCTTAGCACTGGAATTCTAGCTGTGCCACTGTGCCTGGTTTCTCACATGGGTGCCGGGGATTTGAACTTGGGTCCTCATGCAAGTCAAGCACTTTACCAGCAGGCCCATATTCCTTGTCCTATCTTGCTCTGTAGTGTTCTTTCTCTATCCCAAAGCTTCCTCATTCTCTAGCAAGCACAACTTCAGTGCTAGGGTACCACAGAATTTGCCCTCCCCTCCCCACCACCAACAAGTGACCAGCAAGGTCCTGGGTTCTAGCTCAGGAATTGTATCCTTAGAGGTTTTCCAAAGAAGGGCCTGAGATAGTTGCTTGCACCTTTGCTCAGATCCAGATTCCACACAGATGAGCATATTATCCATTCCACACTTTATTAATTTACTGGTTCTGCACCCATGCTTTTTGGTCTGTATGCCTTAAATATAAAACTGATTTAAGATGCACTTGGAGGTGTGCACAGATTCCTGACACTGGAGGGAACTGGTTAATTTAGGTGAAGACCCCATCCTTTCTCTCTTCTTTTTCCAAGTGCTGATCATTTATCTGTTCCTCTTAAAGACTTACATTGGCTGGACTCAGAAATAGAAGCTGTCGGCGAGGACAGCCCACGTCTCTTGGCAATCTGTTCCTGGTGTTTTTCTTTGATTTCCTTCATTCTCTTGGCCAAAAGTTTAGCACATTCTGCAGCCTCTTCCTTGTTTTCCTTAGTGTGTTGTTACATTGGTGTTTGTGTTTCAGGATATGTGGGTAACAAGATGCCAGTCTGGGTGCTTTGGTGCTGAGTCTCTTAGGTTTAAGGGCTTCCTGACAACATGTTAGTGGACACCATCTTCTCTAGAGAGACCACTGTTGGCAGATTATTGCCAGCTCTTTTGGGCCCCAACAGTAGAAGCACTGTAGTGTCTCTCTCTCTCTCTCTCTCTCTCTCTCTCTCTCTCTCTCTCTCTCTCTCTCTCTTTTACAGGAACATTCGGATCTGACAACAGTGGCTGGGAAGACTGTTCAACTTCATCTTAACAGACCCATCAGCAGAAGAGGCGTCAAGAAAAAGAATGGGGTTTCTTCTCTCCCTCCTCCTTCAGTTCTGCTGGGGGAGGGGGGACGATTCAGGGTCCTACTTGGCCTAACCAAGCATCTACCACTGAGCTGCACTCCAGTCCACCATCACTATTGTCGGTTGATTCTCAGGAAGCAATGAGGGGTTAAAGGCTCTATTCCGTTCCTTGTCCTGGTCCCACCAGTTCCTGGCCCTTCTCAGCCTCTCTGGACCTCTGTCTTGCACGGTCTGAGAACAGAAAAGCCCATCATGCAGGACTTCATTTTTCCACGAGTGATAATTTCACCAGCATCTGGCACATAGTATGAGCTCATGCTTGTCGGAATTAGTGTCTCTATAGTGTAGAAACTGAGATTCGGAAAATGAGGATGTCTCGGACGGCATTGTGAAAGCATCAGCTCAGCTTCAGCACGCAGTAGAAGCTTTGGGGAAGGGGCAGAGATGGTCAGGAGCTGTGGTTGAAGGTGCCCAAAACAGCACTGGAGGGAGGAGCCCAGGGCTGGGCTGTATGCAAATACTACACAGAGAGGCTTCGAGTTGGCCCGCTCGAGAGGGGCGGGGCGTGCCGTTGCTGGTGGCAGGTGCTCAGGGTTGCGCAGGGCAAGAAGTGCGCTCTGCAGGTTGAAGCGCTGTTCGCTGACGCTCATCTCGGGCGATGCTCCTGCTCTGGGCCCTGCTGGCCCTCGGATGCCTGCAGTGTGGCTGGAGTAAGCGGGGGATGAGAACACCGGGACGTGTCCAGGGAGGGCCGAGAGGAGCGGAGACGCGGAGTGGCACTAGGAAACTCATTTAGGGGGTCTAGGATTCCAGCAATAGAGACACAGGTATTAGCAGCTGTATAAGAGAAACAGCCAACATTTATGTGTTTCCTTTGATGGCAATCCCAGCACCCTTCTGTGGGCCAGCCTCCACCCTCTGAGGGGTGTTGCCGGAGAACACCATACAGGGACTGCAGAGAACAGACCCAGTCCTGTGGATACCCAACGGACTTGGGGAGAATGGACCAGTCCCTGGAGTGGTAGGGATGGTCCATATTGGGATAGCGTTAGACGAGTCTGCAGGGGCTGAAGCTGAGAGTAGACATGGAAGAGCCCTGAACTTTTGGACCTGTCTGTTTCCTGAGAGACTGGACCACTGGGGAGTTGCCAAGGGTCCTAGAGGAAGGAAAATGGATGTGGTTAGAGTAAAGGGTTCAAGTGAAGAGTGAGCAGGGAGGAGGGGGAAAGGCTCTGGGACAGAGAGAGACCTTACAGAGTCAGATAGAGGGCAGCTGGGGTGGGTAGGGATGTGGGGTAGGATGTGCAGAGTGGGCACAGCAGCACTGAATATCTCCAAGAGAAGTTTGTGAATTGGCCCATTGGGAAGGCCAAGCTCAGGGCAAGACATGCAGTAAGTGCTCAGATACTTCTGTGCCCAAGGATGTGCCCAGAGGTCAGCTCCAACCCTCATTGCCTTCGCCAGCTGTGAACCTCCAGCCCCAACTGGCCAGCGTGACCTTTGCCACCAACAACCCCACCCTCACCACCGTGGCCTTGGAGAAACCTCTGTGCATGTTCGATAGCTCGGAGCCACTCAGCGGTACTTATAACGTTTACCTCTATGCCATGGTCGACTCAGGTAAGGAATCTGTTTCCCTCTCAAAGGGTCCTTGACAGTCCACAGGGAGGAGGAGGGAGCTGGGTGATGGGACATTGCACGCCTGGGGAGGTCTAGGACCCCTTTGCTCATCATTGCCCATGCACACACTGACACCACTGGGGCTGTGCCCCAGACCTGAACTTGTGCTGGCATCCAGGCTGGTGGGGGAGACATCAGATTCTGAGTACCTGCCTAGCACCTGCTGCCCCGTCCACTTTAGAGTCGATGTCTGCAAGCAGCATGCAGGGCATTATGGTAGAGCAGAGGATCAAGGCAAGAGTGTTGGGGGTCCTTCTCTGGGGTTCCTACAATTGCATTGTGATCTCACTGACTTTTAAACCTAGGTCGTTTCAGGGTTTTCCCCAGGATTGCTCATCGTGACCCAGCCCACAGCCCTTCAATGCAAGCTTCTGGGTTTGGGAACCATGTACCCACTAACAGCCTCCCGAGGTTTCCCAGTATTCCATCCTGTGAACATGTCTCTAAAGCTACCTTTAAGTGTCCAATCTATAGGCATCTGGGGTAATTTTCTGCCATTTCGCAGAAGTTCAGAGGCCAGATATACCAAGTGATCGGTCCAAGTCACCCATATAGTAAAGAAGAAATGTGAGATCCAATTCGAGTCTGGCCACATGCACCTTGGCATTACCCCACCCCTTCCCATTCTACAGGGGAAAGAATCCAGGGCTGCCAGCTGCAGGTAGCAGATGTCTGTTGAGCTGGGGGTTACAGGGCATTGCAAGACAGAGCAAGTGAGAGATGAACCCACCACCTCACAGTGAAGCGCTCCTGTACTCACTGAGTTTGCGCACATGCCAATCATCCTAGTGCTTGGAGTCAACCTGGGCAGACTTGAGCTTGGGAGTGTGTGCTGGGTGACTGAGCGGTTGCCGCTGAGTTGTAGTGGTCGGGGTCCTGACTCCCAGCACTGCCTCTGCAGCCAGCTCCAGGAATGTGTCTGTACAGAGCAACACTGGAACTCCACTGAGCACCACCTCCCAGCAAACCCAGGGCGGGAGGTCAGGCCCCTACAGAGCTGTGGCCTTTGACCTGACCCCTTGTGGTGACTTGCCCAGCCTGGATGCTGTTGGAGATGTGACCCGGACCTCGGAGATTCTGAATGCATACCTAGTCAGGGTGGGCGACAACGGGACCTGCCTTTGGGACCCCAACTTCCAGGGGCTCTGCAACCCACCCCTGTTGGCAGCTACTGAGTACAGGTGGGTGTTAGCGGCTGCAGGAGAACAGGAGACCCAAGGGGGGGGACAAAATGGGGGAAGTCATACTACTCAAGGACCAGGTGTCCTGACCCCACCCATAGCTGTCTTCTGGAAGTCTTCCTGTGTGTCCCCCATGGTTCTCCTCTCTCCTGTTTCCAGTGGCTGAGCACAAAGGATAGATGAAAGTCAAAGTCACTCTTAATCCGTCTTCCTCCAGGTTCAAATATGTCCTGGTCAACATGTCCACAGGCTTGGTACAGGACGAGACTCTATGGTCGGATCCCATCCGCACCAACCGGCGTAAGTGCGTGCTGGTGGTGGCAAGTCAGTCCTGGGATACTCCTTAAGGAACCCCAGCAATGCAGGGCTAGGGATTGATCGAAAGGAGAGTTGACTGCCCCTGGGGAAAGTCCCCCAAACAACTGGCCACTGTGCTGTTGAATACAATGCTTCTTGAGATGTTTTCATCGGAACCAACCCTTCCCTCTTCCATGCTTGAGATTGGTCCAGGCTGGGTGTATTAAAGTCAGGGTCACCTCTCTGGATTCAGAGATGGGTGGCCCTGTGAGAACTCACAATAGCAAGCATCTGTGACAACGCAGGATGGCCCAAAGACTGGAGATTAGGTGGAAGAACTCAGGAAGAACCACATCTTTCCTTACTCAGAATCTTTGAACCCCTGAGGCAGGCAGCAGGAGCCAGAAAACTGCAGAACAACCGAAGTCATGCTTGCACCCCCTCTAGTCCCACTGGGGTTCTCAGTAGGGAGCGCAGGGTCACATGGACTTACGTCAAGGGAACATCCATGCTTTGCAGAGATAGACCTCATCTGATCATGACTGTGGGACCCCAGTGCAGAAACTTTCTGCTTCCTACTTCTGTCCCAGCAGTATGAGGGCCACTTGAGGCAGGTTCCAGAAGGTCGCCTGAGCTCACACACTAGTGAGGGACATGAAGATGTGAGGGATCTTGACGGGTGGATGAGTGTGTGAATGTACCTGGCTGTGGGTATGACTGAACTACGCGTAAGTTCAAGTGTGTTGTGTCTGCCTGTGGGGTACGTGGTGGGCAGCACACATCTATGAGTGTGTAATGGGTGTAGTGTGTTTAAGGTCTAGCCCATTTGCTGTATGTTGTATGTGGGTATCTGAGGCATGTCTGTGCTGCTGGGTGATCCTACCTATGCTCCCTCCCTGTCACGCCTCCTGTGACATTCCCATTTATTGTGGTCTTGCAGAAATAGCCTTGAGATCCTTGGAGCTGAGTCCTGGCTCTAAGCCTGGTCTCTGTCCCTCACACAGTGGACACCTCCACCTCCTTGTCTAGCTAGTGTCGTGTGATTCCTCTAGGAACGCCTGGAGCCAGTCCTAAGGGTTAGCCTCCAGGTTTCAGTGTTTGTGAGACTACCTAGACCTAGGGTACCAAAGTGGAGTGCGAACTCAGTCAGGTCCCCAGGGATCTATGTAAACAGTGCCACAAGTCACTTGCGCACTGTAGGACCTGCCCGTTGTTCCCAAGGGTAACACTGACCAAAAAGATCGAAAGCCACAACCCCTCTGAACACTTTGCTCAACTTTATTTTGTTTCGAATAAGTATGCTGTCCATGACACCAGAAGTCTTAAGTTAGTATATATCTAACCTTCTGCAAACAGAGTGAGTGACCAGGAACATGCAGACTACGGAAGTGGATGAGGGGCAGGCAGGCTCTGGGTATGTAGGTCACCCTGGAATTCAGGCAGCCAGAGCAGGGGATTCCTGGACCCGGAATCTGTACCGGGTCTGGGGAGTAAGTGGCTTGTGGTCCTCTGCAGCTATCCCGTACTCAGTCATCGACACGTGGCCGGGCCGGCGGAGCGGAGGCATGATTGTCATCACTTCCATTCTGGGCTCCCTACCTTTCTTCCTGCTCGTGGGCTTTGCTGGAGCCATTGTCCTCAGCTTTGTGTGAGTACCACCAGCTGAGAGGGCTGGAGCCTGGAGACAGAGCAACACCCTCCCCAGGAAAGATTCAGCACTGGGTCCTTTGAGACCGGGCAGGGAGTGGAAGCCAGGGGCTGCCTGCCATGGTCCGGGAGAAAGCAAACAGAGCCCTGGGATTTCAAGGTCAGGCCATTTACCAGGGTTGAAGGAAGGGCTCAGGTGCAACCCAGGTTGTGGACAGTGGGCCCGTTTATACCTCAGCTCTTGGACTGGGAGTGTAGCTCAGTGGAGCACTTGCCTAGAATATGGGAGGCTCTGGGTTCAATCCCAACATCCCCCACAAAAGACAGGCTTTAGCTGTGATGGAGTTTTGGGACCTCAGGAAGACACACAGGCCCTTGGTTTCCCCATCTGGAAAATTAAGGTGACAATAATATGTACAATAGAGGGTAAAGGTCACCTGGAATTAGCTCCGTGAAGCCCTCAGAGCAGTGCTTAAGAGTTGTTATTTAATTCGCCCATTCAGGTGGGGAAACTGAGGCCTGGTAGTGGGGAGGATATCTCAAGGTCAGATCCTGGGCCTAGAACCTGAGTCTCCGACTGCAGAAGCCTGGGAGGGTGGAGCAGGGCATGAATCAGCTCCCCACCACACACACACACACACACACACACACTGCCACTCAGTGAATCTGCAGTATGCTCACTGGGGAATCCGGAAGCATTAGGAAAGGGCTTGCAACAGCAGCAGCAGGCTGCTTTTCTGGAGGAGAGTTCAGCAAGAGCAAGCTCCTTGCACAGGAGCGGATCCCAATCCCACACAGTGTGCTGTCCAGCCCAGCCACAGCAAGTCTGGAGAACTCAGAGGGATTCCGGAGACTGGTAGGGGTTCTAGTGAGGGTGGGGAAGCAGATGGGAAAGCTTGTCTGAAATTGACTGGGTCCCAGAAAATAGCCAGCCTAGAATGGGCTCAAGAGAAGGGCAGTGAAATCCAATTGTCCCCTGGCATTTAAGTTAAAGCACCTATGATAAATGACAGCAGCCAACAAAAGTCGCTGTCTAGCTAGCAGCTGGACCGCCTTTCTCTCCCTGCTTCATCTCCTAAGCCTCTTTCTCCTTATGATCCTCCTTCAGAATCAGAGCATCTGCCCCCTCCTCCAGGCAGCCTCCCCCGTGAACTTGTCCACCCTGTGTGATCATTGTTGACTGTAATCTGTCCCCTTGACGATCAGGGCACTTTTAAGGCCTGGAACAACGGCCTCCGATTCTCGAGCTCACAGGCATGAAGCTATCCTCATAATTTCAAGAAGGGTGACACTTCCCTTATTCCCGTGGCCTTACACAAAACAGGGGCTACAAAAATACTGTTTGCTGAGATTACATCCTCAAAGGCAATGTATTAAGTTAAAGGCCTCGAGCAGCTGCAGGGGTCCAGGTTTGCGCTGCTCCCCTAACCCTGGCTATCTCTCTTTCTCTGCCAGGGACATGGGCAGCTCTGATGGGGAAACAACACATGACTCACAGATCACCCAGGAGGCTGTCCCCAAGACCCTGGGGACCTCTGAGCCTTCCTACGCGTCTGTGAATCGTGGCCCACCCCTAGACAGAGCCGAGGTGTTCACCAGCAAGCTCCAAGACTGAAACGAGTCCCTGTCCCAGGTGACCTCCTCTTAACCTGGTTTTGCTGTCTGCAATGATGGTGTTTATGCTCTTACTAGGCCAAGATGAAACAAAACTTGTTGGTCCAACTTCATGAAAATCCGTAATAAAATATTCAGTGACAATATCTAGAATGAAAGAAAGCACGGGATAGATACATGAGTAACATCGTACTGGGGATTGGACACTGGGTTTCAGGAGATGGGGACATTGTTGTCAAATTATGGTGCTGAGGGCACATGAGTTACTCAGCTCTCAACCCCGAGTCTCACCATCTTCCCCATCTGTTAATGAGATGCTGGATCTGGGCTCTTATGGGGCCAGTTTGACCTGGCTTCCTAAACTGCTTTCCCCGAGGGCATCATCATAGCCTCTGTTCTGTACCTTCTGGAAAATGGTCTCTGCTTTCAGTTTAGAGTGAGTGAGTTTATTAAGGAGATAGCAAACCCAAGTAAAAGATTAAATAGAAAGAAGTAGGTAGAGAGGGATTAATAGATAGACAGATGACAGATAGAAGGTAGATACATTGTAGGTGATGAATAGAGAGTTAGATGGATGGATGGATAGATAGATAGATAGACAGACAGACAGACAGACAGACAGATAGACAGACAGACAGACAGATAGATAGACAGATAGACAGATAGATAGACAGATAGATAGATAGACAGACAGACAGACAGATAGATAGATAGACAGATAGATAGACAGATAGATGGATGGATGATAGGTAGATAGACGAGTGATAGGTAGATAGAAAATAAAACGTTATCAAGTCAGGTGCTCAGTAACCCAGCAGGAACCCATTAGAGAAGCCCATTTAAGCAGCCAGCTGGGGTTTCCCATGGAGAGTTCTGGGCAGAGGGGAGGACCCCTTCAGGTGAGGCCTCCAAGTAAAAGAACAAATAGCAAGAGAGCAAGATGATGTCATCAAATTGGGCCCTCTCAATATCGAGCAGGAACTGACTGGGGAAGTTGAGGCAGTCAGCTGGAGCTCCCAACTGGCTCTTCTCTCCAAGGCTGAGCTGCCAGACTCCCTTTCCCACTGCAGCCATTTTTATACCTCGGGATAAGCAGACGTAACCCTGGCGGCGTTGGTTTATGTCCTAGTCCTGCATCCTTTCTGTCACAGTTAGAGGGGCAGCGCAGCCCCAGACAAGGGGCCTTGGAGGATTCTCCAGACAATCTCACTGGACTCTGAAGTAGGAAGGGGGTGACAGTCAACTTGCAGAGTGCAAACAGTGAGTACAAATAGCACGTGACAACCGAACAGTGTAATGTAATTGCGGGATCTCGGACCAGCAGGAAGACCAGGAGCCAGTGAATTAGACTGTCACAGAGCAAGCCCAAGAGGCTGCAGGATATACAGGGAGCAGGGAGGGCACTGGGTCCGCTTGTGCTCATGCGTGCATGGAAAGGAACTGTCCCTGTCCCAGGTCTGGGTTCAAGAGACTCATTTCTCTTTTCTGAGTCTCATACCAAGATGCTTCCCCTTTTGGGGTGTGCAAAACACGTCCCAGCCTACTTCTCATCACTGGAAGAGGAGCTCAGGGGCTGTTTACAGTAGAAAAGTTACAGCTGAAGGAAGGTCATGTGTACACACACACACACACACACACACACACACACACACACTAGTGAATAGGCTCTTCACTGCAGAAGAATACAAGGCACTGCAGGACGATACAAGTCTGTGCCCCTCACCTCACTCATAGTTAAAGTCTTGACTCTCAGTGGGTAATATTAGGGTGGGGCCTTTGAAACTTTTGCTGTTGAAAGGTGGGGTCCTCACCGCTGGGATCCATGTCCTCACAAAAGAGCCCAGAGCTGGTGTGGTGGCGCTCAGGAGGAAGAGGCAGGAAAATCAGGAGTTCAATATCGTCTTGGGTAACACAGTGAGGCTGAGGATGACCTTGGCTATACAGGAGACCTACTGAGAAAAAAGTGGTGTTGGGGGTGGGGTGGGGGAAGGTAAGCACCAGCCCTGAAAGCTCCTGCCACAAAGGGGTTTAAGGATCGAGTCTCAAAACACCCAGGCCAAGTGGGCATCTTGATCTCAGTCTCCCAAATCATAAAAAGTAGATTTTTGTCACTCACCAGCTACCCTGTGTGTAGTAGCTTATTACAAACATCCTGCACAGGCTTGTGATGGTGTGGACCCAGACCGAGCCCCTGGAGGATAGGAAGGCATCAGGTTCATTTCTGTGTTCCCACCCCAGCACAGTGCAAGGGGAGAAAGGAGTCTGGCAACCGCAGCCCATGGTTCACTATTCATTGAACACTGGACACCTGCAGGAATGACTTCAGAGACAACACTTTGCCCGAGTTTGACACCCTCAAGGTCAGCAAGAGGGTGTGGCTAATGGCTAAGAGATTGAGATAAAGGAGGTTATTGTGCTAGAGGCCTTGAGGCCTTGCACTGTGACGTGGGGCTTTTATTCTGAGTGTGATAGCAGACCGTGGAGTAGTTTCAGGAGGAAACAAGCTTGCCAAAGTCCACTTGGCTGTCCTGTGGTGGAAGAATGGTGCACCACTGAGCTTTCTGTTGCGATGACGAAATACCTGAGGGCGTCAACTGAAAAGAAGAAATGTTTACTTTGGCTCTGCAGAAGTCTTAGCCCGTGGCTGCCTCACTCCCACGTGATGAGGCAGAATATCATGATGGAGAGGGCCATGTGGAGTGAAGACACTACCTCATGGTGACGGAAAAGGATCGGGTGGGGGAGGGTGGGGGAGGAAGGAGGAGAGAGACTGACACCAGGGACAGATGTCGTTCCAAAGAGCACACCCCAAAGATCTCCTTTCATCCATATCTCACTTCCAATACTGAGTCCCTGGAGCCCATCATAGTATGGACACATCAACGGATCAGTCCATCAGGTCTGCACCCCATGAGCCAGTGCCGACTCAAAGGGCTGCCTCTGTTTGAGGATCAAGAGTTAACAATAAGCCTTCAGGGGACATTTCTAGATTCAAACTGTTGTTGTTTAATGTTGACATGTTCCCTGGCAGGCTTGCAGAGCAACTGCTAGTCCGACAAGAACAGCTGTGGGTCCCTGCAAGATCTCCAGGGTGGCAGGCTGATCCTGCCATGTGACCCGGAGAGCAGGTGGGTGGGTGTGGCGGATAATAGTAAATAGACGTAAGGCTAAACATAAAGGTAAACATTTATTACTTAAAGAAGAGGGAGACAGAGAGACATGAAAACAGACATAGAGACACACAAAAGACACACATGCACACGCAGAGAGGGACAGAAGAGGGGTTAAGATGGCGACCAGGAGGTCAGAAGTGGCTGGGAGTGGGCGTGGCTTGCCCTTAAAGGGACCAGACCCAAAGGAATAACACAAACCATAGTGGAAGTTTTGGGATGGGGAGACTCCTGAGACAAGCGTAGACTCTGCAGTAACCCAGGCAGGAGGTATGAACAGCCAGCCCAGTGGGGAAGGGAGCAGATGGGAGCCAGGTGGGGGTGTAACTCTGATGCAGGCTGAAGAACATGCTAATGGACTGACCATGAGGCGGCAGGAAAAGGGCCGGGACTCGTGAATTCAGGAGTACTGGGGTTGTGATAATGCCATCTCAAGGTGGGTCAGGGGAACTGAGCAAGTTCAGTGTGGACTGCTTAGGCCATATCGGCAGAGCCAGCAGGAGTAATGGATATGGGAGCCCAGCACCCAGGGGAGGAAAGGGTGACAGGTACATATCGGCCATTATCTGAGTGAGGAAGAGGGACCATGGCCCCCAGATATCCCTCAGCCTTTACTGCGGAAGGATTTAACTTATGCCTCAGTGCCCCTGGGGACAAGTTCCAGCACGCCCATGCATACCAAGGTGCACTAAGGTGCAAATCCCTGTGTGCACACATTTGCACACATAACTTGCACATGCCCTCCCATATCCTGTGTTATTAATTCTCTTGGCAGCTCTGGGAGGGAGCCCAGGACCTTGCACGTGCTAGACAAGCATTCTACCTCTGAGTCCCTCCTTATACTTTAAATTGCTGGTAGAGTACTTAATGCCTAAGACAAGGTTATGTTTATTTGCCGTCGGACAGGGTCTCGCTGTGTTTCCCAGGCTGGGCTCAAACTCTTGGGCGCAAAGGATCGTCTGCTCTCAGCCTCCTGAACAGCTGAGCAGCGGGTGGGAAGCAGTGCGCCCAGCTTCTGTCTTGCACAGAGGCTGTCTTAACAGTTGTGTTGTTCAGAGAACAGCAAGGGAAAAGCCTGTACTTCCTTAGCCACAGTTCTAGTAGCTATGCACATATGAGCAGGAGCACCTGTCTAAGCATGCACAGACGGAGGCTGGAAGTCAATGTCACGTGTCTTTATCACTCTGCACCTTATATTAAAAGCTGTCCTTTTACATTTCTTTATTTTGTGACAGGGGATGAGCAGGTGTCTGGAGGTCATAGAGCAACTGTCAGGAACCATTTCTCCCCTTCCATCACATGGGCTTCAGGGATGATACCCTAGGCTCTGAGATGGCAGCAAGAATCTCTGCCTGATGACTCGCTTGCAGCCCTCTCCACTTTAGTGTTACTGTTATTGGGGGTCTTCTATTTTCCTTCTTCTTCTTCTTCCTCCTCCTCTTCTTCCTCCTCCTCTTCCTCCTCCTCCTCCTCCTCCTCCTCCTCCTCCTCCTCTTCTTCTTCTTCTTCTTCTTCTCCTTCTCCTTCTCCTTCTCCTTCTCCTTCTCCTTCTCCTTCTCCTTCTCCTTCTCCTTCTTCTTCTTCTTCTTCTTCTTCTTCTTCTTAACTTTTTATTTAGTGATTTTTGAGTAGGGCTTCTCTGGATAGCTCTGGTCATCCTGTAAATTACTTTGTAGACCAGGATTGCCTTATCCTCAGACATCTGCTGCCTTCTGCCTCCCGAAGCTACTGTTAAAGGTGTGAGTCACCACATTCAGCTCGGCTTTTTTCCTTTCCTTCTTTTTTTAAAAAATTATTTAATTCAATGTACATTGTGGAGGGTGTCAGGTCCCTTGGAACTGGAGTTACAGACAGTTGTGAACTGTCACATGGGTGCTTGGAATTGACCCAGGTCCTCAGGAAGAACAGACAGGGCTCTTAACCGCTGAACCGTTTCTCCTGCTCTTCTTTGTCCTTTTTGAGACAGGATCTCACTGTGTGACCCTGGCTGGCCCTGAGACTCATTCTGTAGACCAGGCTGGCCTCAAACTCACAGCAATCCACCTGCCTCTGCCTCTGCCTCCTGAGTGCTGGGGTTAACAGCGTCACATCTGGCCTCCACCCGAGTCTGGAGTTACAGGTGTGCACAGCCACACCTCGCTTTTGCAAGTGAGTTGGGGATCTGAACTCAGGTCCTCATGATGGTACAATCAGCACTTTACCCACCAAGCCATCTCTCCAGCTCTCCCTGAATCTAATCCACATTTGGTTGATCCAAGGACGAAGAATCCAGATGTGAAGAGCCAGCAGTGTACAGGCAGCCGTCAGGCTGGCCCTCGAGGTGCTGGGGGCTAGTTCTGAGGTGGTTTAAGAATCTTTCACGGTTGTGGTTTTTTTTTTTTTTTTTTTTTTTACTTATTTTTTCCCCGTATTCTAGAAAAGCAAGCCACTTCAGAGTCACGTGTGCAGCTCCTCTTTCATCCATCGGAAGAGCAACCCTGTCCTCTCAACAGGAAATAAGCCCTTGCATTTTATGGGCACTCCAGGGCACTCCCTGGTGACCTGCCTCCCTGGCAGACTGCCACACAAGCCTCATGGACTGGGATTCCCCACCATACTTGGCAGAAAGCTGCCGCTGTCCTGAGAGAGGGACAGGCAGAGGTGGGACCCACTGCTCCAAAGCCCTGAACTTCATCTTCCTGGAAGCTGTGGTGACAGCCTTGTCCCAGCAGGTGTCCCACGTGGCATGGGTTAGCCACCTGTCCTCAGGAATGCAGGGGTTGTGGGGACAACAGCTCTCATCTTTCCCTTGCTGACAAACTCTCTTTGGTCCACCTTCCCCCACCCGATGGGATCATTTACCTTGTCTTGAGAATCAAGCCTGCACAGCAGCATGTACCAAAGATTTTCTGATACCCAGAGCAAAGATAGAACTGGCGGACACCTCTCAAGTCAGGGCCGGAGATACAGTGAAGGTGACCCTGATGTAATTGGGCCCAAAGAATGAGTGAGGACGCAAGAGAAAGATTGGAAAGCTAGTCCCAACCGCAGTGGCTCACTGTAGGCCCTGCCGTTCTTTTCTTCCCTGAACACTAGAACCTCTAAATCATCAGGGTGACCCCTCTTCCCATCACATTTGAAAACAGAATAACCCCTGTGCATGGGTCTGTCTTGAGGGAGGAGGTCGCCATGTGTCAACAGTAGCATAAAAAGAGTTAAATCTGGGCTGGAGAGATGGCTCAGAGGTTAAGAGCACTGCCTGATCTTCCAAAGGTCCTGAGTTCAATTCCCAGCAACCACATGGTGGCTCACAACCATCTGTAATGAGGTCTGGTGCCCTCTTCTGGCCTGCAGACATACACACAGACAGAATACTGTATACATAATAAATAATTTTTTTTTTAAAAAAAGAGCTAAATCTTCCAAGTACGGAAAAAAAGAGCTAAATCTGGATTTGAGAGGCTCTGTAGACTTATAACCAGTTCTCTCCAGGCCCTGACTGTTGGAGCAGAGTGGGCTCCACTGGTGGGGAGAAGTGGAATTGTGGCATGTGGCTCCTAGATTTTGTGGGCATAGACGGGGAGGGAGGCTTGCTTATGTTTGTTTGAGACAGGGTACCAAAGCAGATCAGAAGAGTGCATTGGATCTCGTGAAACTATAATTACTGGATGGTACATGTGGGTCCTAGGAATAGAACCCAGGTCCTCTGTAAAATCAGAAAGTGCTCTTAACCACTGAACCATCTCTCTAGCCCTAAAAAGGAAATACCATTGACTGTGACATAATTGTAGATTCACGGGAAGTTGGAAGAAATATACAAGAATGTCACACTCAAATCCCCCCACCATGTTAGTATCTTATGAAATTTCACCATAATTATATCAAACGAATGGAATCCATGATGGCACTAGGCAGAGGGCTAACTCGGACCCTACCAGCTTTCCTAGAACTCACGTGTGTGTGTGGTCCCATGCACTCCTATCCCATCTGAATATATATATATCATTCTATTACCACAATCAAGATGGCAAACTGCTCCTCACCAAGTCCCCTTGCATTTGTTACTTTTTCATTGCTGTCCCCAAACACCCGACACAAACAACTTAAAGCTGGAAAGATGTATTTGTGTCACAGTTTCAGAGCTTTCGGTCCACTGTCTCTGATTCTGCTGATTCTGGGTATGTGATGAAGGAAAATATCATGGGCATAGGAGCACGTGGAAGAGGCTGTGCATCGCATGCGGACAGGAGCAGAGAGTAAGGAAGAGGGTGTCAGGGAAAGATATAGCCCCCAAAGACATGGCCCAGGAAACTACATCCTTCACTGAGGCCCAGCCCCTCCCTTCACTCCTTCCCAGGAGAACAACCAATCATCTTATGAATCTAGCAAGGGAGTCAACCCTTTGATTACGTTAGAGCCTTTATAATCTAATCATTTCTGCAAACACCCCCAGAGACACCAAGAGCTGTGCTTTAAATCTTCTAGATGGTTTTCAGTCAAGTTTATTTCTCAGTAGAGTTAAAGTTGGCAATCAAGGTTCACCAGCATGGGCTGGAGAGATGGTTAAGTGGTTATGAGCACTGGCTGCTCTTCCAGAGGGCCCAGGTTGGATTCAGCGCACACACGGTGACTCACAACTCTCTGAAACTCAAGCTCCAGGGGATCTGAGGCTCTCTTCTAGCTTCTGAAGGCACCAGGCATGCACACAGTATGCATACACACATGCAGGTAAAATACTTATGCACATGAAATATTTCTAAAAGTTGGAGTTGTATCAGGGGTATCACAAAGTGTGTAACCCTCCATACAGCACAGTTCCTTGGATTCCCACTCCATCACTCACTGCAAAACCTTTTGATTACCAGGAAGTGGTCATAGAGTAAATGAGGCTGGTTAGTTTACCCATTCACCCAGGGAAGGGCATTGGGACTATTTCTGGTTTGGGCTGTTTTAATTCCAGCTGCAAGGCATATGTATATACAGGCCTCTCTACACATGAGAAGCTTCACTTCTTTAGGTTAAATAAATCCAAGGGTACAACTGCCGGTTTGCAGGGTGATGCTTGCTTATTTTATTTTTATTTTTATTTTTATGTTTTTTTTTCAAGACAAGGTTTTTCTGTGGCTTTGGTGCCTGTCTTGGAACTAGCTCTTGTAGACCAGGCTGGCCTTGAACTCACAGAAATCTGCTTGCCTCTACATCCTGAGTGCTGGGATTAAAGGCGTGCACCACCATCACCTGGCTTGCTTATTTTATTGTTTTAATTTCTTAGCCTTTAATTTTTTTCTATGTGTGTGGGTGTTTTGCCTGAATGTATGTGTGTGTATCATCCATGTGTGCTTGGAGTGAAGAGTGATGGGTCCCTTGAAAATGAACAATTATGAGTGCTGGAAATTCAGCCCAGGTTCTCTGGAAGAGCAGAGCAGTCAGTGCTCTTAAGCACTGAGCCATCTTCCCAGCACACCACCTGCCCCGCCCCCCCCCAAAAACTTGCCCTTGCCTTTTTTTGATGATAGGTCTCACTGTGTTGCCCTGGTTGGCCTGGAATTCAGTGTGTTGGCTTATGGAGATACACCTGCCTCTGCCTCTGCCTCCTAGTGCTGGAGTTAAAAGAGTTCGTCACCATGGCCAGCCAAACACCTTTTCTTTCCAAGAGACCTATCTCTGGTAGTCCTTATGTTGATGAAAAGCAAAGGACGCTAATAGAACTGAACCACCCCATTTCTCCACAGCCTCACCAGCACTGGATGTGGTGACTCTTTTCCCTTTGACCTTGTGGTGGGTGAACAGTGGCTGAGGCTCTTCCCATTCCCTCCAGAAGTGAGAGTAGATTCCAGTTCCTCCACACCTCCCAGGACCGCCTCTATCAGTCTTTAATGTTGAATATTCTAATATGTAACTGAACCTCGGAGCGGTTTTGATTTGCATTTCCCTCATGAATAATAACACCGAGCCTTTTTCCAGGTGCTCATCTGCCATTCACAAGTCTTCTTTGGAGAAGCATGTGTTTCAATATTTGCTCAATTAACTTTTTAAAGTCTTTCATTGCTGGGGGTTGCTCATGAGCTTTCATATGCTAAGTGAGCTTCGCCTTCCGTTTTTGTTTCAATTTGCTTTTACACATGTGTTCTGTCAGATTTTTACAAATTGGACTGTTTACCTCCTTGTTGAACTGTGAATTCTTTATATATTTGAAACCAGGTCCTTGGTCAGATGTACATTGTCTGAGTTTCTTGTAGTCAAAGTCTTTCCCTTACATGACTAATATTTTCTCCAGGGTCTTATAGGCCCTGCCACCAATATTGGCAGTCATTTCGCCTGGCTAAATAGCCCCACAAGGGCAAGGATGGTCTTCCTATTGTGTCCTAGCAGAATGGGCACATGAGAACTTATTCAATGCCCAGCTGTCCCCCACTATTTCATGGCTGTTGGAGGTGCAGGAGACCCGGGAAGGAGGGCCTCAGAGCAGCCTGTTTCAAATTTTCAGGCCAGCAGTAAGGAGGCCTAGAGTCTGGGGCTTAGATGGAGTACAGGTAAGATGCAAGGTGAGGCAGGCATAGCCAATAGGGGGGAAAGTGGGCCAGAGAGGCTCTGTCAGGATGCTCTGATCTCTTCTACCAGCAAAATCATCTTGCAGAGGCTACATAGTCCTTCCTGCCCAAAGTCAGGGGATCCTGACAACTTCAGTAGGAAACTGACTTGGGTGTATGTAAGATAGAGGGGAGGGTCCAAAGCACTTTGTTGGTTCCTTTGTCTTTAGTGTTTTCAGCTTGCATGCATGATGACACATACCTGTGCATGGCTATAGTGCTTGGTATGTATCTATATAGAATGTGGTACTAGGACCCAGGATTTGTGTCTGCCTGGCTTGTATGGATGCAGGGTCTAAGTGATAGAGGCCTTCCAATGCTATAATAAAGCAACAACTTCATCTCTGGGAGTGGCAGGCACTGTCATGTGTGGTACCTCATGCCCTTCCTGTTCACCCTGTCAGGTCTCACTGAATCCAATTGTTCTCTCCTTTCTGGCTGTGCCAAGCTCTCTCTATAGCAAACCAGAGTGTAGCAATTTCCAAGCAGTTTGGCTAGTTCCTTTAAGTCCTCGTGTGTGCATGTGTGTGTGAGTGTATGCATTCATATGTATTGGCATGGGCACACGTACGTTCATGGCATGAGTGTGGGGATCAGAGGACAAACTTCTGTGTGGATTGCGGCCTTCCATCTTGTTTGTAACAGGGTCTTTTTTATGTTCAGTTTCGGGACCAGGCTAGTGCTGGCCTTTGAGCTTCTGGAAGTCCTCATGTGTAACATGATGGCTGGCTTGCGCCATCTGTAACATGAGGGGCCGGCTTGTTGGTGTATCTGTCCCACCCAGCACCCCACAACCAGCATACCCCAAAGAAAATCACAGAGTCCACATTAGGTTATAAACTGATTGTCCCATTTGCTCAGTCTTCTTGTTAACTCTTATAGTTTATATTAACCCATTATTCTGATCTATGTTAGCCATATGGCTTGGTACCTTTTTCAGCTGTCAGCTCACATGTTGCTTCTTCGGTGATCTGGGCAGGAATGGTGGAGGGAGCTCCCTGCTTCCCAGAATTCTCCTGTTTTCATTGCATCACCTCTACTTCCTGTCTGGTTTTTCCACCTATACTTCCTGCCTGGCCAATCAGCATTTATTTAAAATATGATTGGCAGATTACAGACAATTCTCCTACACCATTTCCCCCTCTTTTTTTTTATAACAAAGGAAAATATCCATAGTCCATTTTTTGGGAATGTGGGCATAGTTTTCCAGGCTACTTCCTGCTGATTGGGGGCGCTGATAATCTTATAGGGACCTAAAGAAAATTTAGAGTTATAATCATGTACTGACTGGAGTATCCTGTGAATTTCAATCATCTCAGGCAGCAGTCTTGAATCATTTCTGGATGAGCCCAGACATCCCAGGCCATTTGTTCCTACTGGAGATTTTTAGGTGGTCTTCCTTGGTCAAACTGGATTTTTCTTAACTCAGAATGAATCCACAGCCTCTCATTTCCTGTGGAAACAAAAAAAAAAACTCTTCTCCAAAGTAGCATACCTTTTGACTCAATTTTGAAGCCAAGGTATTTTCAAAATATCTATCTTGGATTAATTCAGCAGCATTTATAAGCAAATATCTTTTAGCAGCTGGTGCTCCTTCCTCAGCTTTCAAATAATTTAAAGAGAGCATAATAGCATTCAGTATCAAGATCCTCTGTGTATTTTCCATCTTTGTGTGGTTTTATTTTAACCTCTATTTCTTTTACTTTTACTTTTTGAGAGATGTTCTCTGTGTATCTTTGTCCTGGAATAACTCTGTAGACCAGGCTGTCCTTGAATTCACAGAGATCCATCTGTCTCTGCCTCCCCTCTGTCTCTGCCTCCCCTCTGTCTCTGCCTCCCCTCTGTCTCTGCCTCCCCGGTGCTGAGATTAAAGGCGTGTGCTACCACACCTTGAAGTCACAGAGGTCAATCTACCTCTGCCCCTTAAAGTCACAGAGGTCAATCTACCTCTGCCTCCCAGGCATTGGGATTGAAGGTGTGTAGCACCACACCCAACTACTCTCTTTCTTTCTTTTTAACTTTAAGAACTTTAACTTTTAGCCTACAGATATTTTTAACACACTGTAAACCATTTAGAGGTTTTCTTTGTCTTTGAATCTCTCTTTACTGTATATCTCTCTTTTTCTGACCACATGAGTCTTTAATTTACTAAGCAATATCAGTAGGACTAAAGCCATGACTTTGACGGCTAGATCCAGCCCATTCCTTAGCTTTCCAGCCTCATGGCAGAGGTACCGCTGGAGCCATTTTTATTGCCACAACTCTGTGGCATTTCAAGGTCCCTGCCAGCAAGCAAGCTGCAGCATTCTGCTCACAGACCACATTCAGCTGGACTGCCTGCCTGAAAGAGTCAGAGTTTGCCCTGGCAGGACAGCCCAGAAAGTCAGCATTTTAAAACAGCACAGCTTTTTTCCTGCTACGGCTGAAAACCGAAAAGCATGCATTCAGCTTTTCATCAACACCGTTTAAGTGTTTTGTGGCAGGGTTTTGCAGCTAAAGCTGAGTCAGGAAGCATCTCTTGGATGAGAGTGCTTGCTTGCCTCTAGTAAGCAGAGCAGACCCAGGAAATTGCTGCTACCAAGAAAACATGCTTTATTCTATTCTTTCCCAAGTTTTCTCAGGATTTTTGTGGATGCAGTTATCCACGTGGGCGCCATATGTAACATGAGGGGCCAGCTTGTTGGGGTTTCTGTCCCGCCCGGTACCCCACAGCCGGCAAGCCCCAAAGAAAATCACACACAGGACTCCATAAGATTATAAACTGATTGGCCTATTAGCTCAGTCTTCTTATCGACTAATTCTTACATCTTATGGTAACCCATAAAATTCTTGTCTGTGTTAGCCATGTGGCTCAGTACCTTTTCCAACTGTCAGCTCACATGTTGCTTCAATTTGGATCTAAGGTTATGATACTTTGGAAAAGTTCTTTTGTTTTCACAGAAGATGAGACCCTGTGGATTGCTTCTATCCCAATATGGTATGATAGACCCCGTCCTCCTGAAAGGTTGCTATGAACACCCTTAAGAAATTACTTTGCTCAACTGCAGACTGAGATGAATCTAGCACACAGTTTATACTATGAAAGACCTGATTAACAGCGCCCCTATACAACAGAAAGAAGTTTGGAGAGAAATAACTACGTCCATGTTCCCAAATATTGTTTATGAATGTTCTTTTACATTTAAAGGGGGATATGATATAGATATGAATAATTTGCTTTGGTATGGATTTTAAGGTCAATTTTGTTATATGTATATATATTTCTGATCTTGATTGAGGTATTGTGATTGTGTAGTTCATTTCAAAATGCAATGTATAATTAAAAATATAGGTTGTCAATGGATAATCATCGATAATAGTCAAGCTTATAGTAATGTTAGTTTGATTTTCTAGATGTGCATAGATATATTTCAGATAGGCATTCTTCATATCTTTCAAAGACTACAGAACATGGTATTTAATGTTTTAATAACTTAGGGCTTTTCATGACAATGAGACACATCTGCTCCTGGCAGCACCAATCTACTTCAAGAGGAAGATGGGCATCAGATAGGCTCCTTATGGAGTTGGTTAGCCATTTGGGCAAGAAACTGCTCTTGCCTGGACTGTTGTATAAACTGGACACAGAGAACCCGCAGAGAGAGAACTGCTGAACTTGCCTAAAGGTGAGATGATCTTTTGGGGTTCCTGATTCATGAAAGAGTCTGAGAGACATTCTGCAGGACACAGCAGATAGTGACTGAACTGCCTTTGAAATTTCCTGCTTCATGGAAATGTCTCTGGATACTATGGGCCTGTAGGGTGAAGATGGATGCCCCAACGGTACAGAGGAACTTTAGGTGACTGTCCAGACAGCAAGATGTCTCTGTCATTTCTACAGTTTTGGAAGTTGCTTACTTCTTGTTTACTTAGGTAATATTATATCCTTCTGGAGTCTTTGATGGAGTTGGAGAATAGTTAGTTATAGTTATAGTTTTCTATTATTATGATAAAGATAAAATAGATATAAATATTGTAACTGTAATTGTTACTCTATAACTGTTTTGTTATATGTAATTTTACTATGTTAAAATGAAAGCCTTTCTTTTTTGTTTAAATAGAAAAAGGGGAAATGATGTAGGTTGGCCTTCTGTCTATGTGTTATTTTCATTGGTTAATAAAGACACTACCTTTGCCCTTTGATAGGACAGAAAATTAGGTAGGCAGAGTAAACAGAGCAGAATGCTGGAAAGAGGGCAATGAGGCAGACGCCATGGATAGAGCCAGCCACCACCAGGTCAGACATGCTGAATCTTTCCCGGTAAGCCACCACCTTGTGGTGCTACACAGATTATTAGAAATGGGTTAATCAAGATGTGAGAGTTAGCCAGTAACTAACCCTCTAGAGATAATGGGCCAGGCAGTGTTTAAATGAATACAATTTGTGTGTTGTTATTTCCGGGGCTAAGCTAGCCATGTGGGAGCCGGGTGGGATGAAAAGCAGGCCTGCCCGCAGCTCCTCAATACACTCATGTCGTTGCCTGTCATCTCCTTGTAGCATGTGCAATCATGCCTGGCTTTTACATGGGTTCTGGGGATTCAGACTCAGGTCCTCATGCTTACATGGCAAGTAATTTACCTACACAGAGTCATCTCCCCAGTCCTGATTCTGTTTGTTTGTTCGAATCTGTAAACACAGAGTAACAATCCTTACCTCCAAGAGTTGCCCTGAGAGTGGAGATGTACCTTAGGGGAGCTCAGCGCATGTAATGTGCTTAGTCCTCTCGCAGACTTCCACAAGCACATGCATTCCGAACATGCTGCGTCTCCCGGGGTCGTCCCTGCTGCATGCCTCAAAGGCCACCTTTGTTATAACCAAGAAATGGGTCTGGTCTGCCGAACCCAGGCCATGAGACTCATTTTGTGCACACACCTATTCATGAATTTGTTCAACACACCTGAATGATGCATGCTAGCAACACACTGGCCAAGCACCACACTGGTCCCTGACAAGAGCTCTGTTATCTACTCAGAATGAACACAGTGGCCAGGGAGGGGTTAAAGCAGCTTCCTGAGATTTCTCCCTGTAAATCAGCATGTTCCTAGAACCGCCTGACTGCGGAGGGGTGCTCAGCGATCTCTCCTGGATAAGGGAAGAAGGGAATCATTGTTCCTAAGGTGTCCCTTCCGTGAGTCTTGTCCTTGTAAAGCTTCTTGGATGGGCTGAGAATTCCAGTCTGTGTCTCCCAAGGGGTTGCCCTTGGATGGGGAGTTGAGGTTACTTGGTCTTTATCACACGGGATCTTGGAGGACATTCAGTCTCTGTGTGTACTGTAGGTCCAAAATCTACAGCTTTTGGCCCATGGTCTCCTTGAACAAGCTTCTCCCTGGGACCCAGAAGCTCCTTTAGTGTCACAAGTCTAGGATTTGGGACCTGGCATAGGGACAGGAACGTGTGAAATAAATTGCACCACACTTCAATTGTACAGTCTAGGGGCAGGAAGCCTGGGCGTTGGGATTCAATGCATGACTGGTAATGCCAATACAACCTCTCTGGGCCCTCACCTCTTCTGTGGTTAATTGCAGTAAATGTGGTGCCATTCACCGGGTTGTTCTGAGGACAAAGGAACATTCAAAGACTCAGGTAGGTGCCCAGTACTGAATGGGAAACCACTGTTCTGGGCTCTGGCTCCACAAATTTCATGCTGAAAGTCGTTAAGACCAGCGCCTGTCACAAATGCAGTTTCCTTATGGGTTGGAGGAATGCTAATAGCAAACTCAGGTAGAAAAAAGGAGGCAGAGAGAGAGGAAATCCTAAAAACTTGCCTGGGTAGGGCAGATCTGGTAAGGCGGGGAGGAGGAATGGGTTTTGGACTGACCTAGTCTTATTTAGAGAAAGGAGAGGTGAAACCAGGTTTTAAGGTTCCTCAGGTTGAGTGCTCCAGCGCAGAGACCACCCACGTGTGCCCCCTCGACTGTCCAGGGCAGGTCCACTGATTGACAGACGCGGAACCTGGGCACATGTGCTCAGAAGTCCCTGGACCCGAGCCTAAGCTGGACGTGTCCAAGATAGACCGCGGGGTACACCGGGAGGGCCAGGTGCCAGGCCTGGCACGAGGTGGGAGAGACCGTCACTGCGGGAAAGCAAATTGAGCCCGGTAGGGGCACAGGCGATGCAGCCTGTGGCTTGAGGTGCAAGGAGCGCGCCCGAGTGCCGGGCTGGACGCCGCTACCGAGGAGTGGTTCTGACCGAGTTCGACGACCTTCGCGTTTTCACAGGGCCGTTCAGGCACGCAGACAGGAAAACTGAGGACGGAAAGCAGTGTAGGAGAGCCCAACTATGAACTCGTCAGTCGTTTACTCCTGGCTCCCACTGTACACCACTGCTCAGACAGCCGGGTTGCAGACTCTCTGGGGGCGGGGCGTAACATGACCCCGCCCCTCCAGGCGGGGCTTCCCGTTGCCGCGGGGCCGTTGATTTCAGGGCGGAACGTTTGCGCGGGAAGTGCGCGCGCGCGGGGGAAGGCATTGAAGGGACGCTGCGGGTTCGGCTCGGCAGGCTCCGCGTGGTGCGCGCGCAGCGCCATCCGGCGCACCGCCCGGCGGCTCCACCCAGCCCGAGGGGCGCGGCCTGGGTGGGAGGCGGCAAGAGCGCGAGCTACTCTTGGCTACTCGGCTGTGCGGCAGGTGAGGCGGCGGGTCGGGGCGGGATGCCAGCACTCTGTGTCTCCCCAGCCCTCAGGACCCGCCCTGAGCGCTCGGGACCCCAGTTCCCTCTGATGTCCTGGGGACCCCTACCTCCAGCATCCCCTCGGACTGCCCGGATCCGTGGCCACCTATAGACTGGACCACCTTTTAATCCTGGGACCCCCCAGACCCTCCAGATTTCCCCTAGATTCATCACACAGAGGACCTCGGCGTCTTCAAGGCCTGAGACCCTGCCACCTTCTGCTCCACATGCCCAACCGAGTCCTTTCTGGCCCCGCCCCCAAACCTCCTCGGGTCTCCCCGGCCAGTGGACTCCCCAACCTTTCTTGGGTGGAGGCCTTCAGAGCCATCTCTCCCCAGCGTCCTTCCTCGGATCTCCTGCCTCCCGCTCTCTAACTTGAGGTTCACAGAGCCTTGCAGCTTCTCCTAGAATGTCGTTGAGGTTTGTGATTTGTTAACAGGAATAAAAGTAGCAACATGCGACAGGTCAGCGGAGGGCCATGTATAACCAAAGAAGAGGTGAGATGTGCTCCCCCTGCGGTGGAGGCCAGTGTGGGACTGCGCTTTAACTCGTGAGACCCATAGGGTAGAGAGGCATCGCTGGGAGTGAAGGAGTTGGGGCGGTGAAGGCTCTTTTAGGTTGTGTCCTTAGTGCGTGGTAGTTTCTGTTACCACACACAGCCCACCAAAACTAGTCCAAGAGAACAAGGCTTAATTATGGTGGCTTAGCTGCTAGGAAGATGGCAACCTGAAGGACCTTCCTGGAATCTTGATTTAGGGGCGGCTTCCATAGGAAATGCAAGTCTGTGGCTGTCTTCCCCGAGGTGGAGGTTTGGGGCTAAATGGTACACGTGTTATCCTTTTCAGTCCTGGAACTCTCTAGAACAAAGATTACCATTTCCTCAGGCTATTGTCATTGATCAACAGGTCTGGACTTGCGAAACAGTGGACAGTCTGGTGCCCTGAAGCACTGCTACAAAAAAAGAACCTACTTAATCTGATGCTTGTGAAAGACAAGGGTCAGACCTTGTTAAAGAGGGAGTGGGTGCCTTATGTGATCCAGTGTGCTTGGCACTGGAGGCAGAGGGCACAGCCCCAGCTGGTAAGGCTGGGAAGTGGGGATGGTTGCCTAAGCTGTGTGGTAGGTGCAATGACCTTAAAGGCAGCCGAGGTGGGATTCTTTTTTTTTTTTTTTTTTTGGTTTTTCAAGACAAGGTTTCTTTGTAGCTTTGAAGCCTGTCCTGGAACTAGCTCTTGTAGACCAGACTAGCCTCGAACTCGTAGAGATCCGCTTGCCTCTGCCTCCCGAGTGCTGGGATTAAAGGCGTGCGCCACCACCGCCCGGCCTGGGGTGGGATTCTTGAGAATAGACTATGGTGAAGGGAAGGGATGTGAGAAGTGAAAGAGAAGCAGACTCTCAGAGGCTGAGAAGTTGTTGAGGGTCACTTCGGACAAAGTGACAGAAGGGATGAAAAGTCAGAGAGATAGGCCCAGCACACCCGATTTTAGAGCCTTGAGGAGTCGGGGGCAGAGCTTCATCCTTGAACTGATGATAAAGAGAAAGGAGGAAGCCATAGCCTCCTTCTCTTGGGCTTTCTTCAATGACTGCTTCTGCCATTACTTAGAGTAGACACGGATCTAGCCGTAGAAGGAAGGAAGGATGAAGGCAGTGAGGGAAGTGTTCTTAGTTGAGACCATGATGGAAGAGATAGCAAGAGGGCCTGAGCCAGAACCTGGCATTGAGCTTCCTGTGCTGGGTGGTTTAGGGGAACAGGAAGCCCATTAAAGGGCTTATGGAGGAGTAAAGTAGCTTGTATGTTTTTGTTTTTGGTGTGTGTGTGTGTATGCGCGCGCGCACGCGTGCGTGTGTAGCAGGGTGGAGGGCAGGGGACAGCACATACATCTGTGTGCATGTGGAGGCCAGATGACAATCTTGGGCGTCGTTCTTTGGTAGCTGCCGCCCGTGTTATTTGGAGGCAGGGTCTCTCACTGGCCTAGAATTTATCAATTAGGCGAGGCTGGCTGGTTGAGGAGCTCCAAGGACCTGCCAGTCTCTACCGTCCCAGCAGTGGATCACTAGTGTACACCAGCACAGGAGACGCTTTTTAAAAAGTTGTGGTGAGGATCAAACTCAGGCCTTATGTTTACAGGCCCAATGACTGACTGATGGAGCCATCTCCCTAGTGCTGGCTTACATATTTTCCCAATGGTCACTTTTGTTGTTGCAGAGACTTGCTTGTAGGAAGCCAGACAGACCCAGGTGGTGTGGTTCAAAAGCTCTTTAGGACTTAACTAAGCTTCTGAAAACCCGGGCTCAGGACCGGGGCACTGGCGTGGGGACTTCTTAGGTGAGATTCGATCTGTTTGCTCTTAGGTCATAGTCACCGTCGTGCCTCTCCAGGGTGACTGTCTGCTACCCGCATAGGAGACATGGTTCCAGCGGGGACGAGGGCATGATTCTTAGAGGTCAGCTGGGGACTCTTGAAGGAAATGGAAAGGTGCTAAAGGGTATGCATGTGGATGTGTCAGCGTTGTCCTCCGTGGGACTGGAGGGGCTGAAGCTGCAAAATCAGTGTCCAGATGAGCGCTTTAAGGCAGGGGCACAGTGTAGACTGTGGGTTTAGAGATCATGAAGAACAGTGGACTAAGCCTGGACTTGGGAGACGGAGAGGGAACTGGAAATAACCCGGTGCAGGGGGATTTTCTATGGCCACCACGGCACTCTGTGGTAGAGTAATCGGACACCAGCCACAAATGCCTGGCAGTCACTTAGAGTATGCCTACAATGACAGGACTGGATTTTAATGGATTGACGCGTGCCTGTAAATTGCTCTAGTGTTGTCCCATGGAATGCCTCTGGCTACCTGGGAGGTGCACACACTTCCTCTTTCACGTGTCCAGGAACTGACTTAGGGCTGTGTAGGCTATAGGCAGCACAGCACACCTATATTGACTGTGGCTTTCTGTGTTACTTTCCTTTCTGCGTAGCCTGAAGCCTGGAGCCTTCTGCCTGGAAAAGTGGCCACACCTCTTCTCCTTTAGCCTTCCTTATCAGTTCTGCTAAGGTTACTGCTGTGTGATAGCACTGTCTATGCTAGCTGGTTGGCTGTGTGTCTGTTCCTCCCAACTTCCCTGATGCCAGGTTTCTGGGGAATGACTGAAGGCCAGCAAGCTAAACAGAGCAGCCAACCCGGGGGCCAAGGTATGGGAATGAACATGACAGGGAGTCTTGGGGTTGCAGGGGTGCAGACAGTGCCTGGGATAGTCATAGGAGTCTGGGGTGCCAACCAGGAGCGAGTTATTGCTGTCCTCAATGCCTGGGGAGATGTTGACCAAATTATTAGAGGCTCAGCTTTCACCTCAGAAAAATGAGGGCATTTGGCATTATATAAACTGTAAGATCCCTCCAGCTCTAAAATTCTGTGATTTTTAAGTTGCTTCTGCATCTTCTGGGTTGGGGGGGGGTCATTCGGGCTCTGCTTGGGGTGTTTTGCCATTACTGACTTACTAAGTTAATACACACAGCTGTGTTACAGGATGTGTCACCTCTGATGGGCAGGCTAAAGCAGTGCTGTGGGTGGCGGGTTCCTGGGAAAGCGTCCATGTATTATTTCTCCTCCCAGCACACTGGTGTTAGAATGGGCAAGACTGCAGCGTGGTTTGGACTCTGTGAGACGTGCAGGAAAGAGCTGTTGGCACTGAAAGATGGAATGAGATTATGCATGCAGAGTGCTTTGTGTTTTGCCCTCAAAGCAGCAATAATCGATGTTTATTTTTATTTTTTTATTTTTTGGACATGCTCTCAAGTCCAGACTGGCCTTAAACTTACTATATAGCTAAGGATCACTTCAAACTCTAGTCCTTCTGCCTCTCTCTCTAAAGTTCTGAGACTGCAGGTGTGTGCCAGCATGTCTGGGTAATGCTGTCCTTAGAAGGAACTGTGTTCTTAAGCATTTTGGTTTTGGTACTGGTGGGATTTTGCTTTTTCTTTATTAGAATTTATTTATTATTATGTGTGTTTGATATGTGTGAGTACACGTGGCATAGCATGTGCGGAGGTGAGTGGACAACCTTGTGGAATCCTTTCTCGCACCCACCTGTTTTGGGGGGTGAGACAGGGTTTCTCTGTTACGCAGCTATTTCTTAATTTGGGCTCAAATATGTAAGCAGCTTGGGAGCACTGCTTTCAAGATGCCAGTTAGCACATTTTTGTTTTTGTTTTGAGAAAGTCTGTCTACGGGGCCCTGGCTGTCCTGGAACTCACTAGGAGATTACCAGGTTGGTCTTGAACTCACAGAGATCCACCTACCTCTGCTGCCGGAGTGCTGGGATTAAAGGCGAGGGCTACTGCCCCGCTGGACGTGGATTTTCTGTTGTTACTTATTTTAACAGTTGGTCTTTGTGGCTCAAGGTCAGGGTTTGTGTCTCCTGTAAGTTGTTTTAAAGTGTGTGTTTGTGTTCCCTAAAGGCCAGGGGAAGGTGTCAGATATCACTCTCAGCCTTATTCCTTATAAAATGGCTCTCACTGAACAATCAAGTTCCAGGAATCTTCCAGGCTCTGCCCCTACAAAGGTGGGTGCTGGAGGTCCTAGTTCTTGTGCAGCAGGTAATTTTACCTACTGAGCCTTCCCCCCAGCTCCACTGCTTCTGTTTTAGGGTCTCACCTTGTAGCTTAGGCTGGCCTGAAATTCACAGTGTGGACTAGGGCGGCCTTAATTTAAACTTTTGATATCTTTCTTCAGCTTAAGCTTCCTGGTTGCTAGAATTGCAAGCATGAGCAACCATGCTTGGCTCTTTTTGTTGGGGGAGGGGATACATGAGCAACCATGCTTGGCTCTCTTTGTGCTGGGGAGGGATGGGGGTTGGAGGGGTGTTGAGGTCATCTCATGCTGTATGCCCAGACTGGCCTTTTACTCGGCAGATGGCCACAAGTGCCTGCTGCGTAGCTGCTCAAGTCTTGGTGTAGTGAATACTTCAAGTGGCATAGACCAGCTTCCTCTTCTCTTTTGCTTTTTTGAGATAAGGGCTTGCCCTGTAGCCTGGGCTGCCCTGGAACTCATTGTGTAGATAAGTGATTATCTTAAACTTGAAGTGATCCTTCTGCCTCTGCCTCCCAAGAGCTAGGATTAAAGGAATGGCCACCGTGCTCCATGTTAACCTTCTCTGAGGACCTCCAGGCTTTGGGTCTATGGTGGTTTGAATAAAAATGGCCCCCACAGGCTCATATATTTAGTGGTTAGACACCAGGGAGCTGAACCATTTGAGAAAGACTGGGAAGTGTGGTCTTGTTCTTGGGCCTTGAGAAGAGAGCTCATTGCTGGCCACACTAATCTTGTCTGACTGTAGGTGGTCCTTTCCTTGTGTCATGTTTGTTACTGACTGCAGAGGAGTTACAGGTCTGCGCTTGGCTGTGGTGCTGGGGTTGGGAGGCAGGGAGGGCATCATGGATGTTAGGCAGCTCTACCACTGAACTACCTCTCTCCATGTAAGGGTCTGTCCTCAGGCACTACTGCCCACTCAATGTTGAAATGTGATGCCTGCCCCCGCTGCTGGGGGAAGGGAGTGGGTTTTGAGTATCTGTTCACCTTCCCTTCGGTGTGATGGAACTGTGCAGCCTATGGCTGCAGGACTGTGTGTGTGTGAGATGCTGGAATCCAGGGCTTTGAGCCTACTGAGCAAGCCTTGATTACTGAGCTGTAACTTCCTGCATCTTTATACTTAAAGCCTGTAGAATGTTTATTTGGTGTAGCACTGGCTGGCCACAAACTCACAGAGATCCGCCTTCCTCTGCCTCTTGAGTGCTGAGGCTTGCACAGACTTGGGCTTAATTTAGTTATTTGTTATGACACTTTTAATGTAGCCCCCACCTCATGGGCACTCTCATGACGACTCTGACTGGTTCATTCTCTTCTCTGATCTTTGTGAGTGTAGAACCTTGGGGTAGCCAGCCTTTAAAACAAGGCCGCTTGTATAAATTGGGCTAGGCCTGGCTCAGCAAAGCTTCACCAGCCATACTGCGTAGCTCACACAGTGCTCTTGGACCTGAATGGTTCAGGGTCACCTTGCTCCTCAGCTGGGTGATGCTCTTTCTTCCAGGAGGCTGGTCCGGCTTTCCAGGGTTGAGTTGCAGAGGACAGGCTGCACTGCCCAGTGCTTGTCAGACTTTCATTTGTATTCCATTTGGTGGTGTGCAAGTAGCCAGAGAAATCACAATGCTACGACCAGAGTCGTGTAAGGTGTGGCTATCTGGAGGCTTGATGGGAATTGTGAGTGGTCCACCATGGTGGGTCGGAGGTGGGTTCGTCACAACTGCATGAAGATGACCACTGACTCTTCTCTAGTCTGTCATCTTTTGGACTCTGATGAACATTTTAAAAACTAAATGTTTTTTAAATTTATATATTTTACTTCATGTGTATGTGTGTCAGTGTGGGAGCATGTGTGTATGAGGCAGGTGCTGTGGAGGTCAGAGGTGTTAGAACCACTGGAGCTGGAGACGCCTGTGAGCCACCTGGTAGGTGTGAGACCAAAGTCTGTAAGAACAGTATATGCTCTTAAGCACTGAGCCATATCTCAGCCCTTCTAAATAGATGATGAACACATATTTAGTGCTGGATGCCGAGGAATAAAATTAAAAAAAAGAAAATCAAGGCAGTTTAGCTACTACAGTGCTCAATTTGCGTAAAATAGCTGTGATTTCTTATTCTAGGCACAAAACATTCTGCTGAGACTTTGCTGAAGGTTTTAGATTTAAAAAGGACAGTAACTGCTTCTAAGAGCCTGCTTTGGACCTGATTTTACATTTAGAAAACACTGGTAGGTTTTTATGAAAAAAAAAATGGGTTGCTATGATGACTTGGCTTTGAGACTGCAAACTGGTGACGACACGGTCACCTAGGAAACTGAAAGCTGCAGCATCCGAGAGGCCTCTGGAGGGTTTTGTTGCTGTTGTCTGGAATGTGATTGGCTTAGAGGAGTGGCTGTTGAGGAGGGAAAGGAACACCAGAGGTAGAATTGCCTCCAGAAACTTCTAGGCACAGATCAAGCTGGGCAAATCTCCCGCTTGGGCCTTGGTTTAAAAACAAAGGGGAGATTTTGGGCACTTTGGATTATTATGAGTTTGGCGCTGATCTTTTGGCTGCTGAAAAACAGGAAATGAGGTAATGTCTTTAAGCATGTAGTGTTTATAAAGAACTGTAAATGTCTAAATATGGGCAGCTATGCAGTTTATCACTGCACGGTTCCTGTGCTGAGTCTAAGTGTCTTGTGTGTCCCCTGCTGGTTGCTTTCATCCCTAGAGGTCCACAGCAGCCTAAAAGCCCAGAAGCCCCTCTCCCTGTCCAGGTGGGACTCCTGTGAGACTGTGCACGAGCTGACTGCAGAGACCTCTCCAGATCACCCAGTTCAGACCGAGACAGTGTGCCTGCCCAGAGCAGAGTTCTCTCCTGTGAGTGTCTCGTTCTCTCGGAGAACTGAAATCATTTGTTTTTGTGTTACTTCGCCGAGGTCTGGGTAAATGTGTTTGGATGTTAACTGTGATACCTACGGTGTATGGAGAACAAAAGCAGTTGAATAGTAGGAAGGAGCTAGAGAGTTTTCAAGTTCAGGCTGTGTCGTTTCTAAGGCATGCTGGCTGCTTATGCCTGTTTGAGGTCAGCTGTAAACTGCTGGGTAGAGGTGGTCCCCGAGGCAGGAGACATAACCACTCTGAAGACGCATTATTTTGGTGGCCTTGAGTGAGTCTGCTCCTGTTAACTTCAAACAACAGCATCTCAGTGTGCTTTCTTTCAGGGACCCCCCCCCCCCACCCGACTCCTGACCTCTGCTCTCAGCTGTGGGCCTCAGCTCAGTTGTGTGTGGCCCAGCAGTTTGGTTTACAGAGCACTTTCTCTCTGGAGAGGACTGAGCTGGGAAGTTTGGCCAGTTACAGGAATCTGTACCTTAGAGTTGGTAACAGAATCGGTGACTATGAATCCGCTCATTGGACTCTTGGGGTGGGACTTATGGGCTCTGTGTGCAGCGGACAGACAGGTTATGTGAGATGGAGTACTTGTGACTTGCCTTAGAAAATCTCTTAAGTGGTGGCGCACGCCTTTAATCCCAGCACTCAGGAGGCAGAGGCAGGTGGATCTTTGTGAGTCGAGTCTAGCCTGGGCTACAAAAGCTAGTTTCAGGACAAGCTCCAAAGCTACAGATAAACCCTGTCTCAAAAAACCACCCCTCGCCCCCACCCCCAAAGAAAATCTCTAATAGGTCACAAAAACAAAGTAGACTTGAGCGTGTGTGGGGACTGCTGTGAGGTGGGCACCCACACTCTGCCAGCCCTTCTTTCCTTGGGGCAGGTGGCATTCTCGCCAGTTTCACTGCTTTGGCCCATGAACTAGTTTCTTAGCACTGAAGAAAGGTCAGGGACCCTTAGGGACTCTGGAAGCCATGAGTGCCCCTCTCCATGGAGGGAGGATGGATGCATCCCATATTTCCAGGGGTGACTGCAGGATCCTATTTCTCCAGCTTGAGGGTAGACCCATTGAGCTTTGTGGTTTCTCCTGGAAAATTATTTTTAGTGCCCTAATTCTAATTAAAGAGGAAAAGGATTAGAATGTGCACAACACTTTTCAGTCCGTGGTGGGGGTTGGCAGGGCTGGTGTTCCTCCCACTGCTGATCCCCCACTGCTGCTGTGGGGAGGGGGGTGCTGATGAGTGGAGGGCTCCTTTTCCTCATTTGTTTTGAGCTGGAGTCTCTACATAGCCTAGGCAGGCCTTTAGCTCAGGGTCCTTCTGCTTGTTCCCTTCTAACTGATGGGATTGTCGGTGAGCCCTGCTCATATCTTTAATTCAGCAGTTCTGCTGCTCGGAGGGTGTCCTCGATAGACAGGGTCAGAGGCATTACAAGTTTGGCATACAAGCTGCTTCACCATTAGTGAAGGACTATTGAAGATGGCGTTATCAGTCAGTATACTGTGATCCTACATGTGTGTGTGACTTAACTTCGAATTTTAAATAGTTTCTGATAACACTGGACTAAAATTAGGATATGTACTAGGCTCTCAAATTACATGAAAAATATCAGTAAAAATGCTGGTGGTAAATGGGCAAATGGTACCATAATTCTCAGTGATAGTAAGATGTAGGCCTTTAAACCAAATTCTCTGCATAGTTCCTTGTTTACAGTAAACATTAGTTCCAGAATCAAGGGAGAGGAGATTGGGAAAAGTGTGGATGGTTTTGTCTTAAAGAGACACTTACAGGGTAAAAAATACACAGTGTGGAACTAGCTCACAAGAGCTGCTCACTCTGCCTGCTGTGTGACTCTTTCCTTTCTGTCTGGCACGAGACACTTGAACACCTGACCAGTGGAGGCCAGGCAAAGGTAGCAGTGGCGGCAGAGGAACTGTTTGCATGGATCTTTGCATAGATGGCATTTTTCAGGTATTCTATAGGGAGAGTTAGGACTTTGATTTCAACCCCATCCTTTACTGTCTTCCAGGGTACTCGTAAAAAGTCTTCCCTCTGGGGAGTAAAAACTGGTCTAATGTATTTCTCTTTAGGATTCACAGATGGAGTCAGTGGAAAAGACAACGAACAGAAGTGAACAGAAATCAAGGTAAATAAAGTCAGTTAGGATATAAAGGGACTATGCTGGGAGGAGAACCCAGAGCTGCCTACCATTGTTGTAAATAGGAACGGCGGGCTGCTTCCCGCCACCCGGCTAGCTTTACCAGAAATAATTACACGGAAACTGTATTCTTTTAAACAATGCCTGGCCCATTATATCTAGCCTCTTCTTGGCTAACTCTCACATCTTGCTTTAACCCATATCTAGTAATCTGTGTATCACCACGGGGTTGTGGCTTACCAAGAAGATTCTAACCTACATCCATCTTGGGCTGGAGCTTCATGG
Source organism: Myodes glareolus (assembly GCF_982192425.1). Lineage (NCBI taxonomy): Eukaryota > Metazoa > Chordata > Mammalia > Rodentia > Cricetidae > Myodes > Myodes glareolus. The sequence goes on from NC_142044.1 coordinate 47,305,144, forward strand.
TGTCTGCCTGACTCTGCTTCTTTCTCCCAGCATTCTGTTCTGTCTATTCCACCTATCTAAGCTGCTGTCCTATCAAAGGCCAAGGCAGTCTCTTTATTTGACCAATGAAAGTAAGACATAGACAGAAGGCCCTCCTACATCATACCATGGTTTCCTCCAATGCAAGAAATATCCCAGAAAGTGGCTTTCTACTCACAGAAGCCATCCAAGCCCCATCTCCAAACCAAGCAACATAAAACTGGAGGGTGGGAAGGGGCCGAGGACTGTGAGTGGCCAGCAGGTCCACTTACTGGCAAGCGATTCCGAATGAGCAGCTGCCCCTGGAGAACACAGTGGGTTTTCGGTTGCAGAGAACCCACATTTTGTCATTTGTTCTCACAGTGTTTACAAGCTACATTCAGCTTCACAGACACCGTCATGTAAATGTCACAGTGGGTGACAGGGACTTTGTCTTCTGGTAGTGAATGGAAGGGCAAATGTTTGACCTGAACATTCTAGATGTTTCTTGACTGGAAGCTTGCAGTACTTCCAAGCTGACTGTTGTCTTCCCCCCTTGTTTTTAAATAGAAAGTTTTTAAAGAGCCTCATTAGGAAGCAACCTCAGGACCTGCTCCTGGTCATTGGGACTGGTGTGAGTGCAGCGGTGGCCCCTGGGATCCGTGCGCTCTGCTCTTGGAGGAGCTGTATTGAGGCAGTCATCGAGGCTGCAGAGCAGCTGGAGGTTCTGCACCCTGGGGACGTTGCTGAGTTCCGGAGGAAGGTGATGAAGGACCGGGACCTGCTGGTTGTGGCCCATGATCTGATCCGGAAAATGTCACCTGTGAGTCTCAAACACAGGACTGGCTTTGGGGTCTAGGCCAGGTTGAACACTAGGCCTCCATGAGCAGAGGTACTTATTTTTGAGTACTCAGCATAGAAGGTTGCCATCTTTTTTTTTTTTGAGACAGGGTTTCTCTGTGTCGCCCTGGCTGTCTTGGAACTTTCTGTAGACCAGGCTGACCTTGAATGCGAGATCTGCCTACCTCTGCTTCCCAAGTGCTGTGATTAAAGGTGTGCACCACCATGCCCAGCAGGATGCCACCCTTTTAACTCCCCGACATTGGACTGCCTGCCGGTGCTGGATGTTTTCATGCTGCATTGTTGGTGTGAGGTTTGTGAGGCACTGTGAATATTGCGTTGGCTAATCACACCTCTCTAGATGACAGTGGTCCTCAGAAGACATTTTCAAGTGGGGAGTCCATGCTGTTTGCTAGTAGAAGTGACACAGCAGAGTGGGAACATAGTTGGTGATGCAGGAGACAGTTAATTAGAGGCTGCTGCCAGCTCGTGGGTGTCTGTCTGGTGCGGGCTCTGAGCAGTGTGTGAAGCTGGAGTGGGCTGCTTCCCACTGGCCTGTGTTCATGCAGTCAGTGTTTAGAGGAGGGAAGGAAACTGGAGATGGGAGCCCAAGGGAAGAGGATAAGAACATGAAATGGTGAGCGCAAAGGACAGGGGAGGTTCTGGGTTAGAAGATACCCCAAAGGGTGTGGTTTTATTATGTTAGTAACTCTTGTTCATGTACTGAAACCTGGGGACGCAACCCAGGAGAGTGCAAGAGCACCTTGGTTTTGGGGACCTGGGCTTTGCCACCCTCAGCATGAAGTTCCCTGTCTTTGCACAAAGTCAGCTGCCTGACTCCCCCCTGCTCCTTTCAGTGGGCAGTAGGAGACAGGGCTGTCAGCCCTCACCTTTCCATGTCTTCCCTTGATTCCCTTGGTCAGTGTCTTCACGCCAGTGCTGACCTCACCTTCCCAGGCTGTGCCAAGTGTGAGTGTTCTGTTAATGAGGGACAGCTGCCCTTGTAGGCAGGAACTGGCCCAAACCTGACCTGCTAGCCATTTTTATAAAGTTGTTTTGGCATGTGGTCTTACTCTCTTGCTGGCACACTGTCTATGGCTGCTTTCATGCCCAGAGGCCAGCTTGAGTAGTTACAGTAGGAACTGTGGCCACAGGCCTAAAAGGTTGGTAGACAGCACATGCTGACCCCTTCCTTATACAGGAAGGTGAAGGCTAAATCTGTGGATGGCTGGGCAGCACTGAGGGTGCGTGGCTAATGCAAAGAGAGGCTGTCATGTTGATCATTGTTGGTCAATAAATGTGTCTGAAGTGCCGTCTGTTACTTCTTGCCCTGTGCACTGTTCTTGACCTCCCAAGGAGTCAAGTGAGATGCACAGCAGGCCTTTCTTGCTGTGCTGGCAGGTTTTCTAGGCAGGCTTTGGTGCCATGGAGAAAGATAAGGGCTAGCAGGCACCGCAGGAGAGGCAGTAATGAGATTCCCCCCAGCCTCCTGGGAGAAGGAGAGTCTAAGGGAAGCTTGCCTGGTGACTCTGTGACTTGTGGGTCTTTGAGGTGGTGCTGACTGTGAGACTAAGTGCTGCTGTAGGAAGCTGCTCTTCCTGGGGAGCGTGTGGCCTCTTGACCCCTATGTATGTCCAGCTCAGCCCTATTACTCTGGTTCCCTACAGCAAACTCTGCTGCTGCCACTTCTCCCTGCTCACGCCCTTCCTTCTCAGCCCCACTTGGGGAAAGTAGAGACTTTCCATGTACCTTATAACTTGGCTCTAGTTATCTGGTTATCCCCTGCTAATCTTTCCCCTACCTCTCCTAGCCACACATGGGCTCTTTTCTGACCTTGAACCCAGTTTCACTAATACCCCAGTGCCTTTGTACTTGCTCTGTGTGCTTACAATAGTCATAAGAACTACCAGCTCCTTCAGGTCTTTGCCTGGACGTTGGCTTTTCAGAGAAGCCTATGTGGGCCCTTGACTGCCCACTCTGCCCCCAGGGCACCTACACCCTCCCCTCTGCCTTGCTTTCCCATGGGATTTATTGCTGCAGTGCTGCATCCTGGCACGTGAGCTGTCCTCCTCCTTGAAGGCTGTCTTCCTTCTCTCTTCTTGTAAGAATGTGCCCCTACTCATGTGCCATGTCTTTGTCACAGTCAAGCTCTGGTGTTCCTAACTTCTTTTTGCTGTTTTGAGACAGGGTCTCTCTATGTAGACCTGACTGGCCTGTAATTCACTATGAAGACCAGATTGGTCTCAGACTCACAGAGATATGCCTGCCTGCTTCTGCCATGTGCATTGTCATATCCAGCTTGTGTTCCTATTTTTATTTTTATTTTTTGTGGTTTTTCGAGATGGGGTTTCTCTTTATAGTCCCTGGCTGTCCTAGAACTCGCTCTGTACACCAGGCTAGCCTCAAACTCACAGATCCACCTGTTCTGCCTCCTGAGTGTTGGGATAGAGGGCTTGCTTATTGTTTCAGAGGGTGAGCATGGCAAAAGGAAGGTGGGCAGGTATGGCACTGCTCCGCGTGTGTTCTTAGCTCTTGTCTACCCTTCCACAGCGCACAGGCGACACCAAGCCCAACTTCTTCCAGGATTGCCTAATGGAGGTTTTTGACAGCTTGGAACAGCACATCCAGAATCCTGTGGTGCTGCAGTCCATCCTCAGCCTGATGGACAGAGGCACCATGGTGCTGACTACCAACTACGACAACTTGCTGGAGATCTTTGGGCAGCAGCAGAGCAAGCCCATGGAGTCCCTGGACTTGAAGGACAAGACAAAGGTATGGGCTGGGTGGGCAGGAGTCAGGGAAGTCATTGCTGTGGACATGTTGCTGGCATCTGCATTGAAACAAGACACTGAGTTACTCTAGCTGCTACTCAGCCATTTCCTCCAGCAGCCTGGGGGTCGTGCCCTTCCCCTCTTGTGGTGCTTGCTGTTGTCCACTTGTACGCCCTTTTCATGGCCCGTCCTCTGCCTGCCACCGTTTCTCATCTACATTAGTTTACTAGCAGTCACTGTGGGAATATGGCGATAGAGCAAGTGCAAAGGAAATGATTATATTCCTCCCAGTGTGGATTTTTACCTGCACAGTTGGGATTGCAATGTATGTAAACATTTCAATCCTGCTTTCACTCTCTTCCCTTAATATCTATTTTGGAGACAGGATCTTAACTGTATTGGTCAGGCAGATTTCATACTTGGGATCCACGTGCCTTTGCTTTCAAGTACTGGGGTTACAGATGCATAGCACTGTGCCTTGCTTCCATTAGCTATGTGGTTGTAGCTGGGCTGCAGCTCAGTATATTGACCATGCTGGCTTTGAATTCATAGCAGTCCTCCTGCCTTTGCCTCCCAGGTGCTAGGCCTAGAGGCTACTCCATGATGGCCAGCTTAACTAAGCTATTTGTCCTACTTACAGTTCTATTGCTATGACGAGACACCATGACTAAGGTACGTTGTAGAAGAAAGCATTTATTTGAGGGTTTGCTTATAGTTCCAGAGGATGAGTCTAACCATCATGGTAGAGAGCATGGCAGAAGGCAGGCACTGCACTAAGCTGTAGCTAAGAGCTTACATCTGATCTACATTTTAGAGGCAGAGACAGACAGACAGACAGACTGGACCTGGTGTGGGCTTTTGAAACCTTAAAGCTCACCCATTGTGACACATATCTTCCAACAAAGCTATACCTCCTAATCCTTCCCAAACAGTTTGAACTGGAGACCACGTATTCAAATACATGAGCCTATGAGGGCCATTCCCATTCAAACTGTATTATTTTTATTTTTAAAAAGAACAAATACAGATTTATTAAGGAAAAGTGAGGAAAAATTCTGAGAGCGTGTTCTAAGGGAGAAGTGCCCAGTTGTTGACAATGGTGTGGCGGTACCTGTAATCCTCGTGCTAGAAGGCCATTATACGGCTCCAGCTCTGTGGAGCTGCCGTGCTCTACCCCTTGCCAGCAGTGGAGTTCTTAAAGACAAAGTCAGCAGGCATGGTGGTGCTAACTTGAACCTTAGCGCTTTGGAGGCTGAGGCAGGAAGATCACTGAATTTGAGCCTGCCCCGAGCTACATAGTGAGTCTGAGGCAGTTCTGGGGACCTGTCTTAAATACAAACTAAAACAAAAAAGCCATGCATTTCCCTGTCTGGGAGGTGAAAATCCTAGTTGTTTCCCTTCTGTTGCTGAGGTTGAACATAGTTTCACTTTAGGAGCTGTTTTCATTTTTGGGATGTTTGTGCCTTTTGTGATATGCTCATGTTGTGGGTTATTAGGGATTCACATTGTCATCTGTGTTGGTGGATAACAGAGCTGGTGTTGTGGCCCGGCTCCCGGCATTAGAACACTTCATCTAGCATGTGTGAAGGAGGACCTGGGTTTTACTTGCATCATCATGAAACAGAAATGGAAACAAACACAGCAACAACCCCTGCAACAACCCAGAATGATTAACTGCAGAAGGTCCCTTCCCCTGCATAGTCACAACACAGAGTTACACTGCACAGACTGTCTTTAAACATCGTGCAAAGTTCTGGAGCAGGAATAACTGCCAGCCACAGTTTGTTTTAAAGGTATAATTATGAGTGGAAACATTTATCTTTTCAGGTAGTTTTATTTTTTCTTGTTTGAAGTAACACCATGCTGTTTCTTTGTCTTGGTTTGGTTTTTGATAGGTCCTTCAGTGGGCAAGAGGCCACATCAAGTATGGAGTTCTTCATATTCATGGCTTGTACACAGACCCCTGTGGGATGGTCCTGGATCCATCGGGCTATAAAGACGTCACTCAAGATCCAGAAGTAATGGTATGCTAGTTTTCACTAAGCCTTGCGTGCCTGTTCTGGGGAGTCTCTGGTGGCGAGCAGCCGTCTAGCTGTAGCTGAGTATTTCCCAGGCACTGGTCCTCTGTTGATCTTCCCTCCACATGGTTGCTGGGTATAGGACTATGTTTTCCTGTTCTTAACTCTATGTTTCCGTGCCCTGAGATGGTGCCTGCATTTTGAGTAGATGCTCAGGACATACTTGCTGGAGGAGGAAATGTGTGCTTCCTTAGAAAGTACAGAACCTCTCTCTTGGTGCCAGCACTAGCTCACAGCGATTGCTTTGCCAGGGACTTGGCAGGAACCTTGCTTGATGCTGGCAGTCTGTGGTCTTCCTGTTTTTCCCTGTTGGTGGTCAATTCTGTGTTTACGCAGGAGTTCAGTCTTCAGTCCTCACCTTCCTTACACAGCTGTCTCTTCAGCTTTCCAAACCTCATTTTAAAATTCGGCTAAGAATGGAGCTCTGGCTGAGTTCCTGCCCAGCATGTGTATGCCCTTAGTTCCATGCCAGCAAGCATGACAGACAAAACCAGTTAACAACACCTCATTTTCGGGCAGCCTTTCTTCACTTTTGAAAGTTGTAGGGTTTTTGTTTATTTGTCTGTTTTATATAGGATCTCTCTATAGACGTAGGCCAGGCTGGCCTTGAACTCGCAGAGATCTGCCTGTTACTCCTGAGTGCTGGAATTAAATGTATTTGCTACCACACCCAGCTTTCTTAATTTTTTTTTAAAGAAAATTTGTACGGTGTTCTGCAGGCCAGAAGAGCGCCCCAGATCTTACTGCAGATGGTAGTGAGCCACCATGTGGTTGCTGGGAATTGAACTCAGGATCTCTGGAACAGGAGGCAGTGTTCTTAACCGCTGAGCCATCTCTCCAGCCCCACTTTCTTAATTTTTTAAACAAAGAATTTGTGTGTGTGTGTGTGTGTGTGTGTGTGTGTGTGTGTGTGTGTGTGTGTGTATGTGTACATAATGAGTGCAGGTGCCCCCAGAGGCATTGGATCCCTTGGAGCTGGAGTTAGAGGTGGTTGAGCTACCTGCCATGAGAGCTAGGGATTGAATAGGGTCCTCTAAGAGAGCTTCCATTGCTCCTTCTGAACTACCTGCAAGCCTTTCTTGATGTCCTAGCAGATGTCCATGTCAAATGTGTGGAAAAGCCCTGTCTTGGCAATGTTGCCAAGCTTTTCTGCCCTAGCCATCACCCTCCCTCATTTCTGAGATGGGGTCTCCTTTAGTCTATCTGACTTCAAACTTGCTAAGTATCTTTAACTCTTGGTCTTCCTGCCTTTACCTCCCAAGTGCTGGGATTACAAGCATGTGCCATCATAGGCTATCTAGAACTCTGACTTGAGTCTGTGTTCACTTGTAATACTCCCTGGGTCAGGTACACGTTCCCCAGAGCTCTTCTTTAGACTCTGCATGGTGTCAGCAGATGAGTGCTGGGCCGTTTAGAGTTGATGCTGCTGAGGCCCTCATCATGAGAAAGTGCTGCACTGGTACTGAACCTTGCTGAGAGTCTTCCTGTTTGAGTCAGTGACCACTGCTGCTCTGAATGACCCTCATAGTCTGTGCTTGACTACTGTCTCTGTTCCCCTTTGCAGCTTTCTTGCTGTCGCTCCCCAGAATTTATCTACCCCTGTCTTGCTGTGGGAGGCAGTTCATCTATCTATTCATTGCTTTTAGGGTGTTGTATGTATACAACTTTGAACTGGGCAAAATTTTTGAGATAGGATCTTACTATGTAGCCCCACCTGGTCTGGTATTTGCTATGTAGACCAGGCTGGTCTGGAACTCACACAGAGATCCACCTGCCACTGCCTCCCTAGTGCTAGGATTGTATGCTACCATACCCAGTAGAACTGAGAACTTTTAATGTTCTTGTTTCATGTTTTAGTAATTTCAGATTGTATGTAAGTCTAGGAATTGACTTGGGTGAGTCAATCTGGGGAGCCATAGGTGTACCATAGGCTGTCCTCGCTGTGAGATGCATTCATGCTGGGCAGGTTGGTCAGTGCCCAGGCTCTGCTGGTTCTTTTCCTGGTCCCTCCGAAGAGGTGGATCTCAGCCTAGCTGCACTCTGGTTGCACAGATCACTGCATGGGTCAACCTGAGTATGTCAAGAGCTCATAGCCTTTCATAGCTCCTCAGGGTGGCTCTTGGGAAGTCTGGTGGGTACAGGATAGGCTGTAAATGGATATATAGGTAGCTTTGTGTTAGCTGTGAGCTCCTGCTGTGTTCACAGAGGTGTCTTCCTTTGTTTATTGGCTTTCCCCAGGAAGTCCTGCAAAACTTGTACCGCACCAAGTCTTTCCTGTTTGTGGGCTGTGGAGAGACCCTGCGCGACCAGATATTCCAAGCTCTCTTCTTATACTCGGTGCCAAACAAGGTGGACTTAGAGCACTACATGGTAGTGCTCAAGGAAAACGAAGACCACTTCTTCAAGCATCAAGCAGACATGCTTCTGCATGGAATTAAAGTGGTGTCCTATGGGGGCTGTTTTGATCTTTTCCCAGGCTATGTGCAAGACCTTGCCACTCAGATCTGCAAACAGCGAAGTCCAGGTGTGGAGTTCTGTCATTACTTTCCAAGCACAATTTTTGGCTTCTTCAGTTGTTCCTCCTCTCGTATTATAAAACTTACCAGTTACCAATAATCTAGTTAGTTTTTAATGCCTCTAAATTTGATGATTGGCATAATAGTGACAGTCTGTAAGTAGAACATGAAACTGCTCACAAATGTGGGACACACTGATTCCTACTTCAGGCCAGTTTTATTGGTTGTGATACTTAAGCCATAACATGTGAATAGCATAGACCTTCATCTTGTCACTCCATTTTAAAAGCTAAACCTTGAAAGCACAAAAAGTGCCTGGTGGCTTTGCGTTTTCTTTCCTCAGAGCACATCTCTGCTGACGAGGCACAGCGTGCATCTCATTTGTGCTCTCTGGCCCTTCTAGAGTCACAGCTCTGCCAGTTTAAACCACAGTGATGGCAAGTACTGAGCGAGTCACTTTTACATGAGGGAATTAATGCTTTTGAATTCAGTGTCATAAAACATGGATGATAGTAAGCATGGAAAGTTCTGTATTTACTGGCCTTTCATGGTAACAGGAAACCCAGAGGCTTTCCACGTGGTGGAATGAGGTTAGCAGAGACCAGTGAGACAGCTGCACATAGTACAGGAGCCGTGCGTTTCTGCTGTGTTTCGGCTGTGAAATGATGAGTAGGTGTATAATTAGGGTAGTCGTCACTTTCTCATGTTGTGGAGTGATGTCATGCACAACTACCAATTTTATACTTATGCCATTATTATTTTGAGACAGGGTGTCACTATTTTTCTCTGACTGTCTGGGAACTCATAGAGATCTGCCTGCCTCTGCCTCCCATATGCTGGGATTAAAGGCGTGCACAACCATGCCCAGCTGCCCTTATTTTTTAATATTAGAACCTTTTGCTACTTAGATGATTTTAAGAGTTACCAGCTGAGGGAGGTGAGCATTTGCCCAGTGTGTGCCAGAACTTTGAAGCTGGGATTTGATCCTGAACACAGACAGAAATTGTCTTGGTTCCATTTGTGTGCATGGGTCTTCAGAGACCTCCCTCATCCTGCCCACCTCTGTCCTGCCCACCACTTCAGGCTCCCTAGCCATGACTCCCTAGAAGACAGCACCCAGCCACTGAGCATGGTATATAGAGTAAGCATCTAAATAGCTTCTCAGCCCCAATGAAGCTCCTTTCCCAGAACCTGGTAGCTGAATGGACTCGGTAAGAAAGGTCACTGAGGTTTTTATCTGTGCCTGTCATGAGTGTTCTCTCCTGATGGGCAGGGATGCCTCCTGACAGTGAAAGTGACAGTAGCTGTTATAGGACTGTCTCACTCCATTGCCTGCAGCTCCAGTTGCTTCACATGGTCATGCAGTGAGCTCTTGCAGCCATCCTGCCCGGTGAAGAAGGGAATGACGAAGGCATTGCTCCATGGCTGGCATGTGATGCAACTGTTACAGAAGCCTGTCCCAAGCAATACATGGCCTTGGGGGTGGCCTGTGCCATCATTGAGGCCTGAGGAGGAGTACTCCAAGTCTTGGCTTTGCTGACTGTTTCCTCTCTTCGCAGATGCTGAACGAGTGGACAGCACCACCTTATTGGGTACAGCAGATCTTTATTTTTACTCACCTGACTTTTGCTTCCATATTCTACTGGTCACCATTGGTAAAATCATGAAAGTGTTCCTTACATTCAGTAAGGTGACTTATTAAATAGCACAGAAAGGACAGATACCAGTGCCTTCGGATGGTTCTTGCCATGGTAAAGGCACAAAAGTCCATCCCTCTCACTAGAAAGCACAGCCTAATAATGGGCTGTCTGCTGACACTGGAGAATAATTTCTGCCCTAGAACCAAGAGTTATGGGAAGTCAGAGCAATGCTCTGTTTGCATTATGTCATCCAGTGAAGGATCCAGTAATCTAGGGTGACCTGCCCCTACGTACACTTCTGTATAAATATATATTCTTTTAGTACTTATTTGAAGTATGAATGCTCTTGTTGGGTTTGGTACTACCAATTTTTAAACTAATGAGTTAGCAGCTACCAGCATCTTCCAGTGGGCAATTAAGCAGGAGTGTCTCTACTGCCTGAGTCAGCTGGGCTAAAAAAGATGCTAACCCGTGAGTGCTCAGGAACCTCTGTGCAGCCTGCCATTGCTGTCTGTTGGGTCAGCTAGTACACCCGTCCATGTCAGTGGTGGAGTTGGCTCAGCCCAGGAGTGGTAAGAGCTGTCCTCTGCCCCCCATGTCCATGTGAAAGGGTGTTATTTTTGCTGTTTTCCCTTTTAGTGTGAATCCCAGAATTATAGTTTTCCTTTGAAAGCAGCAGTAACTCGGCTGATAAAATATGCAGTACATGTCAGGGAATAAAATCAGATTCAGAAATTGACTCCTAGAAATAGATTCATTCTATACTAGTATGTTAGCACATGACAAAATATTTGAGAACACTCTAGGAAGGACTCTAGGAAGTTTCAGAGGTTTCAGCCTATGGTCACATGGCTCCCTTACTTCTGTCCTGTGCATAAGAGTACAGAGTACAGAGAAGGGGTGAGGAACAAGGCATGCTCCCAGCAACCTGTGTTCTCCAGCCATAGCCCACCCGATAGCTCATTCAGTACAGGCTCAGTGCACATTGGCTGGGTTACAGTGAGAACATCTGGTAGTTTGAATAGGATGCTCCCTACAAGTCTTAGGCATTTGAATACTTGGTTTCCAGTTGGTGTTGTTGTCTTGGGAGGCTTAGGAAGTGTGATCTTGCTGGAAGATGTGTGTCACTGGGTGATGAGTAGGTTTTGAGGCTTCAAAGCCACAGGCCATTCCCAGTTCTTCTTGCTCCTTCCTCCTTGAAGTTAGAGTTGTGAGCTCTCGGCTTCTGCTCCAGCCACCATGCCTGCTCGTTGCCATGCTTTCCTGCCATGATGTTTATAGACCCTAACACTTCAGAACGATAAGCCCCAAAATAAACCCTTCCTTCTAGAAGTTGCCTTAGTCATGGTGCTTATCACAGCAACAAAAAAGTAGCTAATAGTAACAGTCTCAAAAACGGCAAAATCAAGAGAGGCCAAAGCCAGAGTCTATTCTGACATGTGAGGTGACTCTTAGCTGCAGTCTGTAAAAGTTAAATAAAAGTGTACAAGTTTCCAACATAGAGCTGGCAGAATAAACAGACATTTCTCATACCAAAAGGAAGGAATTAGTAATAAGAAGTAGGGATTAGACCAAAGGACCAAAGTCCAGCAGGGCAAACATGAAATCCCATAGCTCCAGGTCTGATATGTAGGGCACAAGGTACAAGGCTGACCCCAAATGGTTTAGGTAGCTCTGCTTTGTGACCTTGTCAGCTACAGCTCATATGGCCTCTTCCTGGGTTGGCTCTGCTTGTCGCTGGTAGCTTTTCTAGCAGGTACTTCATATTCCTACTGTTCGGTTGCTTACTTTGCAGCTCCGCTCAGCTTCCTGCATCCACTCTGTATATATATTTCCACCTATGGGCAATTTCAAGGCTATGCAAGGATAACAAGTAAATTCCCAGAGCACCCTCATTTGTTACTATCATGCTGCTTTTCTCCCTCCTGGACTATTTTAATGTAATTTTAATATATTTAATGTATTTTAATGTAATTTAATGTAAATTTTCAATTTATTTTTTAAAATTTTTTTAAAGGTAATGCATGTCAGGATTGTGCAAAGAGGAAGTTGGAAGAAAATGGAATTGAAGTTACAAAAAAAGTCCGACAGTCAGATACTGGTAGGTATTATTTGTTTTGTGGGGACCCATCTTAGCTCTGTACTGTAGTTAGTGCTTTGCTAACACCCCTGGTCTGTGGGGAGGAGCGGCACATACACCATGTCAGAATCACACAGACCTCTGGAGTGGAACCTGACCTTTCACACTACAGACCAGAGTGCTACCGTGTCCTCAGAGTTTCTATTTAAGTAATGTAACTGAAGGAAGACAAGCAAATGATGTACATCAGCTAGTGAGTATTCGTTCATGAGGAAGACACCCATCTGCATACCAAGTCAGCAAACAGCAGATTCTGGGAGTGTTCCCCACCAGCTTGAGTGCCCACATTCGTCTCTAAGAAACCACTTCAGAGTCTTGCTTTTGGTTATCTCTACCACAGAGATGTATAGGAACTTCTACACTGTCAGCTGCTCATCTTAGTAGGCTCTGTCCATTGGTAGTAGGAAAGGTGTCCTGGCTGACTGCTCCAGTCCCTACTGCCTCCTTTACTTCCCCTCCCCAGGTTTGGTAGTGTGTGTTTCTAGTTACTCAGTACCCCCGGGGAAAGTTGGGTTTGAGTCTGATTGAGTTCTGAAGGGCTCTCCCTTCTCTATCTCACTCCCCCAGCTCCAGCCCTTAATACTGCCAATGTCAAGCACCTAGACACAGGATAAAAAGGAAGCAAGGCCTCTACTCTGTGGATTCTAAAAAGAGGAAAATAAAAATGTTTCCTTTATTAAAGGCATCTGTTTTCTTTCCTTTCGGCTTGTTTATGGTGTTAGAGGGCCACGGCTGTGACTTCTTAGTTGCAGGATGTGTGTTGATTGTCTCATATTGACAGTTGTTTCTTCTTTGCATCTTCTCCTTTCCTCTTCTCTCCTATTATGCTGGGAATCTCCTCATGCTGCTTGGAGTCTTCTGGATTAGTTCCATTATCTTTTATGTTTCCTCTAAAGGTTCTTTTGTATTTGTTTTTCAAAGCAGGGATTCTCTGTGTAGCCCTGGCTGTCCTGAAACTCGCCCAGTAGAACCAGACTGGCCTTAAACTCACAGAGCTCCGCCTGTTTCTGCCTCCCGAATGCTGGGATTAAAGGCATATGCCACCACTGCCTGGCTCTTTAGTGCTTCTTAATTTTCATTTTCCATCTCTATTAAAACACTTTGAGAAATTCTCAAGATTATAGTTTTAGCCCTTAGATTAAAATTTTGTTATTTTTGAGTGCCTGGAGGTGGGGCTATAAAGCAGGGGCTTGTGCATGTAGGCACAATGAGCTACATCTTCATCATCTAAATTTTTGTTTGTTTTGAGATAGGGTTCTCACTATGTTTCCTTGGCTGGCCTGGAACTCACCATGTATAAATCAGGCTTACCTCAAATTCAAGAAATCTGCCTGCCTCAGGTCTCGAACCTGAGACTAAAGGTATATGCCACCATGTCCAGCTTAAAATTGTTACATTAATAACGTGACCTTAAGTTTTCGAGAGGTCTTCTCTTGTTTAATCTTGCTCCTAACATTTTGTTGTATAGTGCTGTATAAGTCTTTCAGATCTTTGGAGACCCCAGAGTCTGCTCTGATTATTTGTTACCACATCATTCCTGAGGCTTTTTTTTTTTTGGATAGATTTCTGATTATAGGCGTTTTCCTACTAATAGAAAACTCAGGCTTCAGCACTATGGAATGCATCTCTAATCAGTTGTAGCACATATGAGGTTGAGTTGAGGCAGGACTATCATGAGATTGAGGTTAGTCTGGACTATGTAAGAGCACTTGTTTCCAAAACAACAGAGGAGAGGAAAGGCAAGAAGAAAAGGGAGGGCAGAGGTTGGGGAGAGAGAACACAACTTACATGTGGCCGCACACTACTCTTATACACTTAGGCAACTCTTCTCTAATAATTTTCTAGAGCTATGGACCATTTAGCATATTGATGACATACTGAACATTTAAAGTTAAAAAAAATTGCCTGGTGTCTGATGAGCACTGTGACGGAGTTTCTTGAGCATTCCTAGTGTGAAATCCTCTCAAGTTTAAACTTTTTGGTACTCAAAATTTTTAGATTTGGGGAAGAGATGATTTAGTGGTTAAGGGTGTTTGTTGCAGCTGGGCAGTGGTGGTGCACACCTTTAATCCCAGGACTCGGGAAGCAGAGGCAGGCGGATCTCTGTGAGTTTAAGGCCAGTCTGGTCTATAAGAGCTAATTCCAGGACAGGCACCAAAGCCACAGAGAAACTTGTCTTGAAAACAACAACAACAACAAAAATAAAAATAAAAAAGTGTTTGTTGCTCTTACAGAGGACCCTGAGTTCAGTTTCCAGTAATCACGTGGCTCACAACCACCTGTAACTCTAGCTCCAAGGAATTTGATGCCCTCTTTTGACCTCTGCAGGCATCCTCTCTGTCTGTCTGTCTGTCTGCCTGTTTGTCTGCCTGTCTCTCTCTCTCACACACACCCCCACACACAAAACCAATAAAAATAAAGTATAAAATAAATAAAAGTTACAGATTTGGAAGCATTTTAGATTTCCAATTAGGGATATTCAATCCCTTAAGGGATTCTATGCAAAGTTCCTAAACAGCCTAAACTGAGAAATCTAGCCAGGTGATGGTGGTGCACACCTTTATTCCCAACACTCAGAAGGTAGTGGCAAGAGGATCTCAGTGAGTTCAAGGACAGCCTAGTCT